>NC_090647.1:31331352-31983852 GCF_040937935.1 Hyperolius riggenbachi
GCCTATGAACAGCATGTGGCCTAATGGGATAAAGGTCTATACTGTGAGCAGCACGGTGGCATAGTGGTTAGCGCTCTGGCCTATCAGTGCTGGGTCCACGATTTGAATCCCAGCCAGGGCACTATTTACATGGAGTTTGTATGTTCTTTTCGTTTCTGCGTGGGTTTCCTCTGGGCACTCCCGTTACCACATCCCAAAAACATACAGATAAGTTAAATGGTTTCCCCCTAAAAAAAATGGCCCTAGACTACAGTGATCATATGGTAGGATTAGATTGTGAACTCCTCTGAGGACAGTCAGTGACAGGACTATGTACTCTGTAATGTGCTGCAGGAGATGTCAGTGCTATATAAATACATAATAATAATATGGTAGGAGGATATTAGATTGTGACTATCATGGGATTAGATTGTGAGCTCCTCTGAGGACAGTCAGTGACAGGACTATGTACTCTGTAATGTGCTGCAGGAGATGTCAGTGCTATATAAATACATAATAATAATAATATAGGAGGATATTAGATTGTGACTATCATGGGATTAGATTGTGAGCTCCTCTGAGGATAGTCAGTGACATGACTATGTACTCTGTAATGTGCTGCAGAAGATGTCAGTGCTATATAAATACATAATAATAATATGGTAGGACATTAGACTATGACTATGGTAGGATTAGATTGTGAGCTCCTCTGAGGACTGTCAGTGACATGCCTATGTACTCTGTAAAGCTCTGTGGAAGATGTTGGCGCTATATAAAAACTAAATAATAATATGGTAGGACATTAGACTATGAATATGGTAGGATTAGATTGTGAGCTCCTCTGAGGACTGTCAGTGACATGCCTATGTACTCTGTAAAGCTCTGTGGAAGATGTTGGCGCTATATAAAAACTAAATATTAATACTGACAACAGCAGAGGTTTTTTTTTTTTTCTTAAAACGAGTTGAATTGGGAATTGCAATTTGCTCAGCCATCCTGGGCAGCAATATTAACCTTTATGCGGGCTACTGGATCAAAAAGGCCTAGCAGCATGGTGTTTTTTTATTATTATTATTTAAAGCAACAGGGACAGCCATACTATCCCAGGAATAAAACACAAACAAAAACACTGACACACACACAAACATAGATTGTTCTACTTACATAACACATATATTATACTGCCCACATTTTAATTTCAGCTAATTTTATATAGTTAAAAAAGAGAAACCTGTTCCAGGCATTTGTCACCATAACTGCCTTTGACTGAAGTCAATCCAGGTGTCATTTGCTCCCTTACTCTTCTTTTCTCCTAGAAACTGCATCCTCATATCTAGCTTGCTTTGTAAACACGTGAGCACAGCATAGATCGTATTTCAGCAGCTTCACACTGAACTGCCCTCAGCCAATCAGTGAGGAGCAGGAATGTGGGAGGGGAAATAACACACTTCCCTCTCCCCAGCAAAGTACCAGAAAGTAGCCAGGCTGACTGAGATGAGATTTATTGCAGCAGAAACATTTATGATTATATTGGAATGCTTGCAATGCAGGGTTGGGTTGCAGGCTACATACACAAAGCAGGGGGTAAATGGAATTTGATTTTATGGCTGACTATCCCTCTTTAAGAAGAAACACTTTCTCAGTGCTGACTTTCCCACCGTTTCTGTTTACTTTCTTCGGTCGGACCATTTATAACTACAAAGCAAAAGATTTTCACTAAATATCCTTTTCCTCTCCTTGAAGCGACCTGTTACAATAGGCGGTCTGTTTCCTGCCGTTTCTCAACTTCGCGTCTTGGTGACACCATCAGGAAATCACCTGTCAGTGCAGAGCGATGTTTGTGGATAAGCAACACTCACAATCCGCACGGTATCTGCATTCCTCATCACACTGCCAGATTTCTAATCAATGAGTAAACCGACAGACAGACCGGCCTGTGCTGGGAACTGACATTACCGGCTGCAGCAGATTTATCGTCTCTGATGATAGACAGCGGCATAACTAAGGAGCTTGGGGCCCCAGTGCGAGTTTTACATACGGCCCCAAGCACTCTATTGATATGGAGCCTCAAAACCCACCAAGGACATCTGCAGTGTCAGAGAAGTGTCATCAGAAAGGAAACAGCTTGTTAAAGGAACCCCTTTCGCGAACAGTTGTAACATTTAACATACATGTAAACACACACATGTCTTCCAGAGTAAAATAAGTCACAATTGTTTTTCTCCTATGTTGCTGTCACTTACGTTAGGTAGTAGAAATCTGACAGAAGCAACAGGTTTTGGACTACTCCATCTCTTCATGAGGGATTCTCAACATGGCCTTTATTCTTTATAAAGACACTCCCTGAAAAGGATTTATACAAAGATGATAGCCGGCCTCCCTGCTCACTGCACACTTTTTTGGCAATTGGAGGGAACAACTGCCATTTAATAACTGAGTCTGCTTTTGAAAATTAGGGATGGTCGTATTCAGCCAACTTCGCTACGCTGGAACTACGTGTAGTTTTACGCAATTACGCTTTGCCAAACTACGGCTTCGAAATCAAATATTCGTTTCGTATGCATTTTGTAGATTACGGGTTAAAATACGCAATTACGCATAGTGCGAAGCGTAATGTATGCAGATGCTTATGTCCGTATACAGAAAATTTTATGCATTAATTCCTCTTTAAATGCTTAGACTGGGAACTCTTCTATGCGTACATTCCCGTTTCCAATGCGTAAATTTGTAAGCATACAATCACACGCGGTAAAATAGACGCGAGTAGCGCATTCGTAGTTCACTACGCAATACACTTGTTAACTACGCATAGTGGGCGTAATCTACGCATAGCGGTACTTCGCTACACGTAAATTCGTAAGCGTCGTTTTGAAACCACTTACGAACTACGTAGATGCGAACTACGATGCGTAAACTCGCACTGGCGTAGTTTCTGCTCATCCCTGTTGAAAATAAAGAAAAACCCCTGAGAATCCCCCATGAGGAAATGGGCAAGTCCAAAACCCATCAATTCTGTCAGATTTCTACTACCTATTGTAAGTGTCAGCAACATAAGAGAAAAGTAATTTATGGCTCATTTTATCTTGGAATTTTTATTTGTATGTATTAAAACGTAGAGATGTCGCGAACATAGATTTTTCCCTTTGCTAACGGCGAACTTTTGAAAATGTTCGAAACAGGTGAATCTGGCGAACCGCCATAGACCTCAACGGGCAGGCAAATTTACCTACAAAGACTGTTTCTGGCCACAAGAGTGATGTAAAAACTTGTTTCAAAGGGCCTAAAACCTGGATTGTGGAATGCCAGAGGGGGAACCATGCCAAAAGTATCACCAAAAATTATGGAGTAGACACAAAGTCGGGTTTTAATCCCTAAAGGGCAGAAATCACATTATGCACAGCTCTGGGTGTCAGTGGGCTGTGGAGAGTCTCACACAGAGAAATACAATAGTACTATCAGAATACAGTGAGATAATAATGCACTGGAGTGGTACTGTGCAAGCAACTTAATGAGGCAACAGCAGTAGTGTGCACACAGCTCTGGGTGTCAGTGGGCTGTGGAGTGTCACACACACAAAAAAAAAAAAGAACACGAGAGACCGACGTGCTAGCCCTCAAAAGGGCTGTTTGGAGTGCTTTCACAGCAAGTGAGGAACAGGAACACAGGCCTAGCTAATGCTTTCCCTACCTATCTGCAGCAAGTCTGACACTGCTCTCACTAACAGTCAGCAGCCAGCAGAGAACTGATCCAATATGGCCACCACAACTGCTTTTTGATAGGGAGGTCCAGGATGGGGTGCTAGCTGATTGGCTGCTATGTGTCTGCTGACTGTGAGGTAAGGGGTCAAAGTTTAGCTCAATGATGATGTATAGGGTGCGAATTGAACACAACAAATGTTCGCTGTTCGCCACGAATGCAAACAGCGGATGTTTGTAGAATACTGCTCGCCGGCAAACAGTTTGGGTCATCTCTATTTAAATGTATTTACATTTGTATGATTTTCATGATAGTGGTCCTTTAAGGATTACCACAATACATTGCCCATACCATATAGAGGTGTTCATGACCAGCATAGCACCAATCAAAAGCTAATAAGTTGGATGAAGATGGCCCCTAGTGGGCCCCTCTGGTCTGGGGTCCCTGATGCGGTCCTAACCTCTGCATCTCCTATTGCTACGCCACTGACGACATTCTGTGCTGCTTCCGGGGTTTGCACTTGGGCTCCATTCACACTTACAACATTGTGTTGTGTCGCACAATAACCCTGCAGCACAGGGGTCGAGTCCTGCGTGGACACGGGTGAACGGCGTCCACCCACTTTTTCTTCAGAGTGAACGCCGTTCACCCTGGCTTGTGTGGAGGGGAGCAGAGCAGAGAAGGCGAGCTATGGGGACAGCGGGGATGGGCGGACATCTCCCCCCCCATCCCTCACCTTTGTGCTCCCCTTCCTGCCTCTCCCCTCCAGTGTTGTTAAGTGTCGGGCCCGGCGGCAAAAGTGGGCGGAGACTTTCCGCCTTCTTCCAGCCGCAAAGGGACGCTCCGCTCTGTGTGCGGCTAGAAGACCAGACTAGCCGCACACAGAGCGGAGCGTCCCTTGCGGCTGGAACGAGGTAAGTCTCCGCCCACTTTCGCCGCCGGGCCCGACACTTAACAACGCTGGAGGGGAGAGGCAGGAAGGGGAGCACAAAGGTGAGGGATGGGGGGGGGGGGAGATGTCCGCCCATCCCCGCTGTCCCCATAGCTCGCCTTCTCTGCTCTGCTCCCTCCGGGTGGGGGCACACCTGGCTACCTGGGCACATATACCCCTGCCTACATATACTGGGGACATATACACCTGCCTACATATACTGGGGACATATACACCTGCCTACATATACTGGGGACATATACACCTGCCTACATATACTGGGGACATATACCCCTGCCTACATATACTGGGGACATATACCCCTGCCTACATATACTGGAGACATATACCCCTGGCTACATATACTAAGCACATATACCCCCTGGCTACATATACTGGGCACATATACCCCTGGCTACATATACTGGGCATATATACCCCTGCCTACATATACTGGGGACATATACCCCTGGCTACATATACTGGGGACATATACCCCTGGCTACATATACTGGGCACATATACACCTGGCTACATATACTGGGCACATATACCCCTGGCTACATATACTGGGCATATATACCCCTGCCTACATATACTAGGGACATATACCCCTGGCTACATATACTGGGGACATATACCCCTGGCTACATATACTGGGGACATATACCCCTGGCTACCTGGGCGCATATACTCTGCCTACATATACTGGGGACATATACCCCTGCCTACATATACTGGGGACATATACCCCTGCCTACATATACTGGGGACATATACCCCTGCCTACATATACTGGGACATATACACCTGCCGACATATACCCCTGCCTACATATACTGGGGACATATACCCCTGCCTACATATACTTGGGGACATATACACCTACCTACATATACTGGGGACATATACACCTGCCTACATATACTGGGACATATACACCTGCCTACATATACTGGGGGCATATACACCTGCCTACATATACTTGGGGACATATACACCTGCCTACATATACTTGGGGACATATACACCTACCTACATATACTGGGGACATATACACCTGCCTACATATACTGGGACATATACACCTACCTACATATACTGGGGACATATACCCCTACCTACATATACTGGGACATATACACCTGCCTACATATACTGGGGACATATACCCCTGCCTACATATACTGGGGACATATACCCCTGCTTACATATACTGGGGACATATACACCTGCCTACATATACTTGGGGACATATACACCTGCCTACATATACTTGGGGACATATACACCTGCCTACATATACTGGGGACATATACCCCTGCCTACATATACTGGGGACATATACCCTTGCCTACATATACTGGGGACATATACACCTGCCTACATATACTGGGGACATATACCCCTGCCTACATATACTGGGCATATATACCCCTGGCTACATATACTGGGCACATATACCCCTGCCTACATATACTGGGCACATATACCCCTGGCTACATACACTGGGCATATATACCCCTGGCAACATATATTGGGCATATATACCCCTGGCTACATGTACTGGGCATATATACCCCTGGCGACATATACTGGGAACATATACCCCTGCCTACATATACTGGGCATATATACCCCTGGCTACATATACTGGGCACATATACCCCTGGCTATATATACTGGGCACATATACCCCTGACTACATATACTGGGCACATATACACCTGCCTACATATACTGGGGACATATCCCACTGGCTACATATACTGGGGACATATCCCACTGGCTACATATACTGGGCACATATATCCCTGGCTACATATACTAGGCAACTATACCTCTGGCTACATATACTGGGGACTACTATACTCATGGCTACTTATACTGGGGACACCTATAGACCTGGCTACCTGGGGGTACCTATTTTGGGGGAACTGCTGTCAGATTATCTGCATGTTTGTGGAATCGCTGTTATGTATTTTGGGGAACAGCTGCCAGATTATGTGTATGTTAGGGGAACGGCTGCTGCCAGATTACGTGTATTTTGGGGAACTGCTGCCAGATTGTGTATGTTAGGGGAAAGGCTGCTGCCAGATTACGTGTATTTTGGGGAACTGCTGCCAGATTGTGTATGTTTGGGGGACCACTACTGCCAGATTATATGTCCTTTGGGTGTACCGTGTTACGTGTATTTTGGGTGATCCGCTGCCAGGTTTTGCGTATTTTGGGGAACTGCTTCCAAATTATGTGTATGTTGGTGGAACTGCTGCTGCCACATTGTCTATTTTGGGGGAACCACTTCCATATTATCTGTATTTTGGAGGAACTTCTACCAGATTATGGCCCTGATTCACAAAGCGGTGATAACTCAGTTATCACGCCTAAAAGACTTTAGGCGTGATAAGCCGTGCAAAGCTGAGCAAAGTTTTGCGCGCGTAGCGCACCTCGCTGCGCGCGCAAAGTCCCATAGGGCTCAATGGACGCTGCGCGCGAAGCACGGTACACTGCGCGCGCAGCGCGGTGCGCTACGCGCGCAAAACTTTGCGCGCGGGAGATCGCGCGAGTTTCTTCTTATCACGCCTAAACTGAGTTTAGGCGTGATAAAGGGCTTTTCACAGGCGTGCAAACACTTTGCACCGCTTTGTGAATCAAGCCCTATATGTCTTTTTGGTGAAATGCTGTCAGATTACATCTATTTTTGGGGGATACACTACGGCAGAGCTCAAACTTCCTTGGCAGACCTTTTACATCACTGCTAAGGTCATGTATATTTGGCCCCACCCATGACCACGCCCACGGTGTGCTTGACCACGCCCATTTTTGGCATTCTCCGAGTGAGTCCACTCACTTCTTTTCCCAGGACTAGACCCCTGCTGCAGCAGCAATGATAGCCCGATGGGATTGCAGTGCAGCGGGTTGCGACACAGTAGCGCACTGCATGCAGTGTTAACAGTAAGATGAGCCCCTTTACATTGCCAATGAGGCACACTTATGTGCAGCCATTGCCGTGCGATTGTAGAATAATCGCACCGCAACCTAATGTAGGATGCGTGGAAGGGGCCTAAAGGCTTATGTTTATCTCTTTTTATTTTGTACCCCATTTATAAAAGCCACCCAAATTTTTATTTTTCAAAACCTATTCACACACATATACAAAATGTTTAAGAGCACCCCTAGTGTAAAATAAAAGGGTGTTACTCTTCCCCATATAGTTCGGTGAATGGACAGGAATATAAATCACCCGTTTGCTGGGAAATGACGATATTTATTATGAACTGAGGGGCAGCAGTACATGAATATTACTCATGGAGGAGGGGCTACACATGGAATGGGAGGGGCAGCAGTACATGGATATTACTCATGGAGGAGAGGCTACACATGGAATGGGAGGGGCAGCAGTACATGGATATTACTCATGTAGGAGAGGCTACACATGGAATGGGAGGGGCAGCAGTACATGGATATTACTCATGTAGGAGGGGCTACACATGGAATGGGAGGGGCAGCAGTACATGGATATTACTCATGGAGGAGAGGCTACACATGGAATGGGAGGGGCAGCAGTACATGGATATTACTCATGGAGGAGAGGCTACACATGGAATGGGAGGGGCAGCAGTACATGGATATTACTCATGTAGGAGGGGCTACACATGGAATGGGAGGGGCACTGCTGCACACAGAAGGGGAGCCAAACATACTTAGCCTGGGGCACAAAAAGTATAAATCCGGCCTAGTATACATCCTAGAACAACACTAAATCCTCAGCACTGCTCATTCATCCGGTATCATCAATAATGCATATAGTACACAGTACTTAGCATATCCAATAAAATTATCCAGCTGTCACCCTTCTGTGTAAAAGAGCTCTTGTGGCTTCTCCAAATAGAGTCATTTAAATCTTTCTTTTATCTTGCAGCCACCCAGCTGAAGGAAATTCTTCCATCACTACAAGCAAAAGAAAGTCTTGGGGGTGTGGTTTAGAAGTTTCTACAATTTATTGGATGTGCCACAAAATGAAAAAGGGGGACAAAAATAATTTACTCTCAAATTAGGACACTAACAAAGTAAGAAACAACTGTAAGATGCTGCCTGCTCTTTACCCGACCGGTTTCGCCTCTTTGGCGTCCTCAAATCCCCCAAAGACTCTTTTTATGAAGAAGAGTGACAGATGGATTTTTATATCGGATGTGATAAGTACTACATTCTATATGCATTATTTATGATACAGGAAAAAAGTGCAGCGCTGCAGAACACGAGTTGTTTCAGAATAAAAAAAAGGAAATGATCTCCTTTATCCAGTTCCCAGATTGTCTTGGCCCAATATCTGCCTGCTCACCCTGAATCACTTCCCCTTTAGTCACATGGGGTATAAAGGAGGAGGAGTGATTGTGTAAGCTTAAGCCACACCTCCTTGCTGGCAGCCTATCATGACTTCACACTGACTGGGAGGTGGTAGGGGAGGGTTGAGAATGAGCAGGCAGTTGGAGATTGTGGAGGAGCTGTGAACTGGTGAATTAGATGATTTCCTATTTTTTTAGCCAAAAAAATCAATGCATTTTACAAAACATTTTCATGAATTATTTTCTGTTAAAGCGGACATGAACTCAGAACTTCCTCTCTGTTCTAAAAGGTAAGCAACAGCATAATAAACATTTCTTTGTTACAGTTGATACAAATCCTGCAATAAATCTGCAGTGTGTCTACTTCCTGCTTTCATGGAAGCAGACATAGTGTTAACTTCCTGTGTTTACAAATTAGCTGCTCTGCCGAGGCAGCCAGCTGACACAGCTGAGAGATCAAATCACACTTGTGATTAGTCACAAATGAGGTAGGATTAGACAGGCTATACTCTCTAAATACATACAAGGTGCATTTCTCTCTATTTCCCCTCTGTCCTGTGCAAGAGTTCAGGTCCACTTTAAATGCGTATATGAAAACCTTGCCTGAACTGGTAACCGCAGCAAATCTCATGCGCTGGATGATAAGCGAGTCTGCCTGAAATCAGTTAGGATGCGAACAGCAGATTGCGACTGACAAGTCCCTATCCGATGACGATCTGGAGAGATAAGAAGGCTGTAAGTGGAAAGTTTATCACGAGTTTACGGTGCTGATACCCGCAATGGACCACAAAGTTGTTGAACCTCTGTATAGAGTTCCTTTGTCACCCCGGTAACCACTGAAACCAACGAATTAACTTCCTTCCTGCTCTCTGCCTCCATATCACAGGAACTGTCATCTTGTGGGAACTCATCAGCATCTGGAGAAATAAACCAATCAATCTAAAACAAGAGCTGTACTTCTATGATTTGTAACTTGTTAGGCCGGTGTTGGATCTGGCACCAATGGTAACCACAGGCCCTCCCAATGTGGATGTGGTATCCGAATACCTGAGATTAGCAGCGTCTTCTTAAAGTGAACCTCCAGACTAAAAATCTACATAACAGCACCGAAAAGGCTTGGCGTTTAACAGTTTCGCAGCATCAGAACTTCGTTTTTCTTACCCAAGCCTTTTTAGCTGCACAGGAGAAAACTGCCCGGGCATTTTTCCACTGATGCTGTGTGTGCAAAGCATGATGGGATTTCTGATGTTGTTGTTCTCGTTCTGCTGTTTTGGTGCAAAAAATTTTTTTTTTAAACTTTAGTTTGAGATTTGAAGCCTAGAACACACAACTGGGAGGGGTGATCAGGACACAGGACAGTTGGAACTGTGTCTCATGCTACCTGTCACCTCCTTTCAACCAAAAAGATGGCTGCCCTCATGAAATCACAAACATTTGCCTGTTCTTTTAAAACAGGGTGGGTAAGAGATTATATTACTTATATTTTAATTAACATAACTAATGTAACTTAATGACAGTATGTTTGTTTAGGCTGAAGTTTTCCTTTAACAAAATGAGGTAGCCATCCTACGTCATCACTAGCACGGCATCCCTAATGCACATGCATAATGGGATGCACAGGCCATTAAACAGCTGATTAGCAGCTGATGTCGGAAGACCTTTTGGCGATCAGTTTGAGTGATTTGAGAATGGCATATTGTATTTTAGTTCCTTCGCATTTTGCACTTAGGTTTTTTTTTTTCCCCATGATTTTGAATGAGACAGCTTTCTGCTTTTTCCCAAAAAAAAAAAAAAATTCCAAACTTTTTCCAAAATTTTGATGGATTTTACCATATCCCCCAAAAATTGCGAACAAATGCTGAAAATCTTCTCCACCCCAACGTGGGCTTGTCTGCTATATTTATTCCTACATTGTTACATCACTAATTTGTGTATCATTGTTGAATGCCATAATGTCCCTGTGTAACTGCATAAGGCAGGGGTAGGTGGCTCTTTTGATGGCTGCATCTGGCTGGCAGACAAATCAGTAGGGGTTAATTCACTAAGGTACACTGCTCAAGCAGCGCAGCTTAGTGTGGCAGCGCAAGTAAACTTTTCAAAGTAGCAGCTGCTGTAGCATGCACTACTAACGTACTCGCGTTACCCCAAAATGAACGGCTGCTCCAGTTGTTTCACCCTGGACCCTGTCGGGTCCAGTGACTTTGTAGGACAAGATCTCCGCACTTTGATTGGCCCAATAGCCTATTGGGCCAAAGTGCGGGGATCTCGTCCTACAAAGTTAATCAACCCCCGAGTCAGCTAGCTAATTGTACAAGCTGTTAGTCGGTATTTCTCCTGTCTGGCTCTCAGGAAAATTGCTGATGTTGCTGAAACCCAAGAGAAGCTGAAGACGTGTCTGACACTTCCGCTGCCCGGCGGATCACCTGTACACACATCACCATGGCAACAGGGACGTAAGACCTACTGTCCCAGTTTGAAACATTGTATGGCTCTCACGGAATTACATTTTAAAATATGTGGCGTTTATGGTTCCTGACCCCTGCTCTAAGGCCTAGTTCACACTACAAACGCAATAGCTTAGGGCTTAGCAATTGCGATTCTAAAAAGTGATTTTTAGAGCGATTTTTAAAAGAATGTGCATTTTTGCACAATCCTTTAGGAATAATCGCTCTAAAAATGGTACAGGCAGCATGTTTTCAAATTTTGTTAAAAATCGAAACACTGCAGTAAAAACACCCTCATACGGCAACACGGCTTTAGTGCTTTGCCGAACGCTGGCGATTAGCAAACTGAGCGCAGTCAGTGGCGATAAGCAAACTGAGCATAATCGCTCATGGGGCTTGATTCACTCAACTGTGTTAACTCATATCGCGGCCGTTTTCATGCGCATTTTCACGTTTGCGCTCGTTAGCAAAGTATCATGCGCAATTGCAAATTATTGTGCGCAAGAGCAAATTTTTGCGCAAAAGCGATATCTTTTCTGCCCGATAATTCGTGATCATGTGCAAGAGCGAAAACCAGTCCTAGGGCTTCATTCACAAAGCCGCTATGACTATTATCACGGTCGTGCTAGCGATATAGCACGCGTAACGTTCCCAGATTTCACACCGTGATTTTGTGTGCAAATTCGTGTTTGCGCGTGAAAAACGTTACGCGCATTATAGCGCACGCAAAACGCTAGTAATCACGGCTTTATGAATCAAGCCCCTAATGTCTCGCCTATCTATTGTACAGTGCTGTGTAAGTGTTAGCACATTATAAATAAAGTGTAATAAGATGACATCACTGCTAAAGTGATATAAAGTGTAAAAATGTTACAAATTGTCTTTTTTATGTACAAAATATGCTACAGTGTATCCTGTGCAGAAAAATAACATTTACAAACTAGACCGAATGATGTTTCTCCTTATTTCTCAACCAGCCCTTCAATGTGCTCTTAATTAATCCAGCGATGTCGCAATAGGAAGAAAAGAGCGAGAGGCCTGAACCGCCGCAGAGCGACACACCATGTTACCACACATACTCACCATCCGGGGGGGCACACATCTGTGTGAGGAGGGCGTGGCTTCATACAGTCCTCCATCTCCACACTGCGCTCTACATCTGCTCCAAACTAACAATATATGTGCAATAAAGGTTACTAATGACCTCTCACCTCTCCACCTGCAGGCCTCAGCCGCTATCCTATACAATAAAACCTAACTGTCCCCGCGTCATCCTCCTGTCTGTTTTTTTGCTACTGCGTATGTGTAACCGACAGGAGGAGGGGCGGGCGGCCATTGGTCCGTGCAGCACGTCCTTGAGCGTGCGCGTCCGCTTATGCGTAAAGCAGTGATGGGCCGAAATTTCGCATGTGCAAAATTTTGCATCAAAATTCGCATTTCCGCATTGTAACCGTAATGCGAAATTTCAGGGAAAATCGTACTTGATCTCGTATGTAATAGTAGTATTTCATAATTTCACGTCATTTTCACGCAATTTCGCGCAATTTTGTGCCGATTTTGACAGTTCATAGCAAAGCTCCCATAGATGCTATTGCTACTAGAATTGGTACTTATATTAAAGAGAATAGTGAGTACAAGTCAGAAAAGAATTTTTAAAAAGACCTTGTAGTTTTTGAGAAAATCGATTTTAAAAATGCAAAGAAAAAAAAAAGTTTAAAAAACATTTTTTCTTTGCATTTTCTAAATCGATTTTCTCAAAAACGATATTATCTATTTGGAAACCCACTGTTCCCATTAACATAGGTAGCAATTTTGGTGTCAATAGCATAAAGGGGGGCTTTGCTATTAACCTCCAAAGTTGGCACAAAATTACGCAAAATTTCACGAATTTTATGCGAAATTACAAATGACTACGAAATCAATGTAGTTTGCAAATCATAATTACGTATAGGCATAATTGCAAAAATGTACACAAAATTGTTTTACAAAATCGTAATTTTGCGGATTACGATCATCAAGAGCCTATCGCCCGTTTGGCCCTTAGGTCTAGTAGAAGTCTATATCCCCAAACTCCCTGTTCAGAAGTCAACCTATATCAAGCTCACTCCTCAATACTCACCTGAGGCCTGGAGCCCACTAGAGCGTTTAGGGAGAGCTTTCAATCGCTAGCGATTTCCCTAAACGCTCTGCCAATGTAAATGGATTTGACAGATTCCACTAGAGCGATTGCGATTAAGGAAATCACAGTCGCAGGACATGCAGCATTTTGGGAGCGTTTCCACTCTAATGAATTGTATAGGAGCAGGGAAATCGCTTGCAAAACGCTATCACAAATTGCTAGCGATTGCGATAGCCCTTTGCACTTTCTAGTGGGTTACAGGTCTGAAGATGGATCAGGGAACCTCACAGCGATGCCTCGTGATCCATCTACCTACCAGCAGGAACACGCGTTGGCACACGATGAGCACGAACAGGAAATCAAGAGATCGCGGTTCTTCTTTGCATAGGAGTGGTCAGGGGTTTTAACCACTTCACCACTAAGGGGTTTTACCCCTGAAACACCAGAGCAATTTTCACCTTTCAGCGCTCCTTCCATTCATTCGTCTATAACTTTATCATTACTTATCGCAATGAAATGAACTATATCTTGTTTTTTTCGCCACCAATTAGGCTTTCTTTAGGTGGGACATTATGCCAAGAATTATTTTATTCTAAATGTGTTTTAATGGGAAAATAGGAAAAAATGTGGGAAAAAAATATTTTTCAGTTTTCTACCATTATAGTTTTTAAATAATGCATGCTACTGTAATTAAAATCCATGAAATGTATTAGCCCATTTGTCCCGGTTATAAAACCGTTTAAAATAGTTCCCTATCACAATGTTTGGTGCCAATATTTTATTTGGAAATAAAGGTGCATTTTTTTCAGTTTTGTGTCCCATCCCTAATTACAAGCCCATAGTTTATTAAGTAACAGTGTTATACCCTCTTGACATAAATATTTAAAAAGTTCAGTCCCTACGGTAACTATTTATGTTTTTTTTTTATTGTAATTTTTTTTTTTATTACAGAAAAAAAAAAATTGGGTAGTGTGGGAGGTAATGAGTTAATTTATAGTGTAAAACAATGTATATGAAAAATGCTTTTGGGTATAGTTTTACTATTTGGCCACAAGATGGCCACAGTACTTTGTTGTTTATGTGACCTGTAAGCGTCGGAAGGACGCTTGCAGGAAGTTTAGTGAGGCTGGGAAACGTTTTTTTTTTTTTTTCACAATGATCGCACTGCTTCTCATTGAAGCAGCCTATCATTGCTGGGGGCTTAGATCAATGAACGGGAATGGTTTTTCCCGTTCATTGATCTCCGGTGGCGTGCACGAGCGCGGGAGCGCGGACACCGGCGGTAGCTGCGGATATCTACACCCCTGGTGGGGAAGGGGTGAAAAAAGGGGCGTAGATATCCGTACCTGTTGTGGAAAAGTGGTTAAAGATCTGATCCGTCGTGATGGTAGTTATCGCCATGTGTTACCAAACGTCATTGATGTAATAGGGCGCCTGTACCCATGTCGTGAGATCGCGGAAATGAGCGCTCATCACAAAAAAAAAAAGCAAAAAAAAACAAACAAAAAAATTGGTCGTCAGAAAAATGGCTATGAAAATCGTGTAGTGGGCATTGGTCTTAAAGGAATACTATCGATACCCAAGTGTTCTAAAATGACAGTGTGCAAATAATGTCTAAGTAGCTGTGTAAACATTTTCCTACTTTTCATGTTAAATATCAGAGGCAAAAGCTGTAGTTTATTGAGGGTAGGATTTAGCTATATTGGGACAAATCAATTGCAGAAGGGGTGTCTGCTTCAATGCACAGCCAGAGTTGCATATCAGACTACAGAAAGCAAATATCAAACATATCAAACTCTGAAAGCAAAAACAGTATGAAAAGCTGTGACAATTAGTTACATTTCCTCTGCTCTCTTCAGACACTTCAGTCAGAAACACAGGACACAGGGGCTGCAGCTGTTGGGAGCTCTCTTCTCTGTCACACACAGAGCAACACATACAGTTAACTGATCAAGTGTGAGGGGAATTTCCCCTCTCCTCATGGCTCAGTCAGCCGTCAGTTTTTGTCAGTAAACTTTGAGGCAGGGGTCACACTTGTCGGCTTTCGTGCGCGTTTTCTGCACAGAAAAACTGTTTTCAACTGAGAACTCATGTTAGTCAATGAGCTAGGTCACACTTGAATGTAGATTTCGCACGCAAAAAAAAAACTGACATCTTGCGCAATTTGTCAGTTTTCTCTATAAATTACATTAGCTGTTGTAAGGTAGAGGTAACATTTGTCTTTCAGTTTTCTGAAAAGTGTAGCGATTTTAGCATCGCTGCAAAAAATCTCTAGCAGTTTGAAAAACAGGTGTAAAATGAAAGTATATGGAAGTGTTCTCATCTAAGCAATTTGCGATTTGCTGAAACATAAACTCGTTGCTTGCAGCGTTTTCTGTTTCGTTTGTGTTTATTCTAGAGTGAATGGGCCCAAAAAAGGCTTGAAAAGTACTATAGCTGGGGTAAAGGTGCGTACACATATACGACAAGGATTGTTCATAATAAGCGAGCATCGATCACTAAAATAGCGATTGGTCAATAAGGCTGCTTTCACAGTAAGACATTACAGGCGCACGTTAGAGCAGCCTGTAACGCAGCCCAGCCCACCGCACAGCAATGAAAAATCAATGGGCTGTTCACAGTGCCCACGTTGCGTTACCGTGTAACGCTGCACGTTCAATGAAAGTGCAGCATGCTGTGCGTTATACGCGGTTTTAGCCGCCTTAAGACTGTTTGCACATGCTCAGTAATGTTGGGAGGAGGAGGGAAAAGTCCGCTATTGTGCCTAGCCACATGGCTAATTAATATTCACTGCACTGTGTGACGTCATGTGTTTACTTCCTGGAGCGGCTGCTTTGTGCGACGATTGGCTGGCGGGACCATGTGATGCAGAGTGTTCCGATCACGTGGTCTCCACAGTCTTTTGACGCATGCGCCATTTTCGTTCTACCAGTATCGAACGAAAACGGCGCACCAAGAGACTCATAACGCTTCTCTATGTAGCGTCCAACTTTAGCACCACCATGCGTTGCGTTAGGGGCACGTTATGCGACCTTAACGTCCCCTAAAACGCAACGTCTTGGTGTGAAAGAGCCCTAAAATAGCGATTGGTCAATAAAGCAAAGTAACTTTATAAGTGGCCAACGATGAAGTCGTTGAAAAGCAAACGATGCAGAAAGAATATACTATTTAAAAGTTGTTACTACGCATGCGCTGTGGTTTGTGAACAGTTGTTTCCTTAACGATCTCCTTGCACACACACTTTTATTAACATTAATTGTTTAAAAAAAAAAAAGTCAGGTTGGTTCCGTCTTTTGGAACGACTTGGCTCGTTGGTTGTTGGCTTTGATTATCGTTGGCCGATACCTACTGGAACGATCGCTTCAAACGACTATAGTTGGATGTGTGTGTAGGAGAATTTAGTCTTTTTAGGTAGTGAAGCCGGCAAACCTTTGCAGGAGCCGTCTCTAAGGGCCCATTCACACTTGAGAGTTTTGCCGGCGATTTCGGCAAAACGCTCAACCGCTAGCGCTTTTGAAAGCGCTAGTGCTATAATACCCTATGGGCCTGTTCTTACTTGGGCGATTTGCGGTAGTTACCGCAAATCGCCCAAAATCGTGAAAGGCAAACGCGTCGTCTGCACCATTTTCAGGCAATTTCCCGGCGATCGCGTTTCAGTGCTATAGAAGCGCTAAACACGATCGCGGAAACAAATTGCCGCAGTGTTCAGTGATTTTTCCGCTGAAAAATCACTCCCGCAAAATGCTTGACAAATTATAAGTCCATACCTCACAGCTTGAACAAATGGGCAAGATAGAGACCTTTAGAGCCAGTTCACACTAGGGGCATTGTTGAGATTTTCTTAAGCGCTGGCGATTTTCAAAATCACCCTGAGGGCCGGAACCCACAGGAGCGCTTTTGGCAGCGCTGCGATACGCTAGCACTTTGCCAAAACGCTGGGCTAATGTTAATGAACGGGGCAACTTCCACAGGAGCGTTTGCGTTTCCCAGAAACGCAAACGCAGGACGTGCAGCATTTTGGGAGCATTAGCGCTTCAATGTAAAGTATTGAAACGCTAGCGGAAACGCTCAGCAAAACCGAAACTGAGCGGTTTTGCTAGCGTTTTGCGGTTCAGCACACTTACAAAATGAAAAATAATTCACAAGACCAATCAGGATAAAAACGCGAAACGCAAAATGCTACGCAACCGCTGAGCAAAAAAATACAATGTTGCAAAACGCGCCCGAAAAACGCGCATGAATCCGCTTGCAAACCGCTCAGACAAAACGCTAGAGGTTGCGTTTCGCATTTGCTGATTTCAGTGGGTTCCAGGCCTGAAAGCGTTTGTGTAATGATTCCCTATGAGAAAGTTCCCATCTGAGCGATTTGTTTGCGATCCGCTCAGATAAGCAGTGCGTGGGCCATTTTTGAGGCGATTCCGCCTAAATGGAAGGTAGAGGAAAAACTCAAAACGCTCACAAAATGGCTCACGTCAGGAAGTGAAAAACCGCAATCGCCTTGCAAAACCAATTAGAAAAGCGCTTAACAAAAATGAAAAAAATGGCCAACACAAATGGCCAAGCAAGCGGAACGCAATGTCCGAAAAGGACACCTGAAGTAAGAGGTATACGGAGGCTGCCATATTTATTTCATTTTAAACAATACCAGTTGCCTGGCAGCCCTGCTGATCTCTGGCATCAGTAATGTCTGAATCACACACCTGAAACAAATCCGGTCAAACACCTGGGCCCATACGCAATTACCTTCTTCTCCTGAGTTTTCTCCTAGATTATATTGTCACACTTATGGTATTTGAATCGTATGCGTTTTAGAAAACGCATGTAAAAAACGCACATAAAAACGCTCGTTCACACTAATGGCGTTTTTGCCCTTTCTTTAAACGTAGGCGATTTTCAAAAGCGCCCACAAAAGCGCTTGTGCAATGATTCCCTTTGAGAGAGTTCACATCTGAGCGGTTTGTTTCCAATCCGCTCAGCAAAGCGCAGTCTGTACCATTTCTGAGGCAATTTTGCCTCAATGGAAGGTATAGGAAAACCGCAAAACGCTCACAAAATCACTTTGTGCAGCGATTGCAGGGATGAGCAGAAACTACGCCAGTGTGAATTTACGCATTGTAGTTTGCATCTACGCATCCTAGTTCGTAGGTGAAGTTGCAGAACTACGCTTACAATTTTACGCGTAGCGAGGTACCACTATGCGTAGCTTACACTTACTATGCGTAGTTAACATGTGTATTGCGTAGTGAACTACTTATGCATAACTCGCGTCTATTTTTCTGCGTACGATTGTATGCTTACATATTTACACATTGGAAAAGGGGAATGTACGCATAGAAGAGTTCCCGGTACAAGCATCTAATGAGGAATTAATGCATAAAATTTTCTGCATACAGGCATAAGCATCCGCATACACTACGCTTCGCACTACGCGTAATTGCGTATTTTAACGCGTATTCTACGAAACGCATACGAAGCGAATATTTGATTTCGAAGCCGTAGTTTGGCGAAGCGTAATTGCATAAAACTACACGTAGTTCCAGCGTGGCGAAGTTGGCTGACTACGACCATCCCTGATCGATTGCGTTCGTGTTTTTAAGAATACATTGTATTTATTCTTTTCCGGGTCACAGAGTTCACTTCCTGACTTGCGTCAGAGAGTGAATTACAAACCTCTCTGGAAAAGCGTTTAGAAAAGCACTTTTATCAGAAGCGCCAGGAAGGGGGAAAAAGCGCACAAAAAAGCAAAACGCATGAGTTTTTCCTGCGTTTTTCATGTATTTTGGGTTTCTTAACCTATTTTGGTTCCTGGACGTAGAAATTACGTCCAGGAACCATGTGCGCTGCCGCGCGCCCCCGCGGCCGATCGCGCGCGTGCACGCGCACTCCCGGCCGCGGATTCGGTAGCCAGGGAATCAATGTATCGGGCTATGGTGCCCGATCGATGATTCCTCTCCCCCGGGACCCCCGCTGAAAAAGCGACAGCTTCTCTCGGAAGCTGCGCCTTTTCTGACCGTTCCCTCCCCGATGCGCCACTCTAAGCATGTGTTACGCTTAGAGTGACGTCATGTAAACAAACTCATGGCGGCCATCTTGTGGCCAAAAAGTAATACTACAACTGAAAATAAAAATAAATTCAAATGAACACACATTTACATTATAAATCTATTGTTTACCCCCCACCCTCCCAAAACTACCCAAATAAAATGTTCACTATAAAAAAAAAAAACCCATTACAATAAAAAAAAAAAAAAAACATGTAAATATTTACCTAAGGGTCTAAACTTTTTAAATATCAATGTAAAGATGAAATATTTCTATATTTTTTTTATTTTAAACTTGTTAATAGTGATAGATGCAAAATGGAAAAAATGCACCTTTATTTCCAAATAAAATATTGTCGCCATACATTGTGATAGGGACACAATTTTAACGGTGTAATAACCGGGACATATGGGCAAATACAATACGTGAGTTTTAATTATGGAGGCATGTATTATTTTAAAACTATAATGGCTGAAAACTGAGAAATAATGAATTTTTCCATTTTTTTCTTATTCTTCCTGTTAAAATGCGTTTACAGTAAAGTGGCTCTTAGCAAAATGTACCCCCCAAAGAAAGCCTAATTGGTGGCGGAAAAAACAAGATATAGATCAGTTCATTGTGATAAGTAGTGATAAAGTTATAGGCTAATGAATGGGAGGTGAACATTTCTCACGTGAAAAACCATGGAACCTGAATGGGTTAATTAATATTCATATTTAACATGTAAAACTAATCATTTTCAAATTAGTTTTTTTTCACCATAGGAAAGCATTGCATGCAGAACGCTTGTGTTTTGCATACAGTATGCAGAAAGAATGAGCTTGTTAAGCGTTTTGAAAACGCTTCGAAAAACGCAATGAAAATACGGTACTTTTCCGTTAGCCGGGCGCATTAAAAGTTCGCATTAGCACAAAAGTGTTAGGATGCGTTTCCACTAGTGCGGTGGGAAATCGCCGCGGACGAATTCGCATGCAGGAGCGAAATCACATGCGGTTGTATGCGAATTTTACCGCGAATTCGCATACGATTTTGCATGGATGACGCTGTGTGTGCGAATTTAACCATGTCAGTGCCTGTGTGCTTTTTCATTGAATCCATGCGAATTCGCATGAAAAATCGCATACAAAAACGCCATGCAAATTCCCTATAAAATACATTGTATGCGGTGTGCGCGGTGTCCAAATTCGAATGGCTCTGCTGTGCAGATTTTTCCTGCACAAGAAAACGCTCCGTTTTCCTGACAAGTGGACACAGGTTCATTCACTTGTATTGGTTATGCGAATTTGCATGCGGGGAACGCATGCGAATTTGCGTTAGTGGAAGGTATAGGAAAATCGCTAAATGCTTTGAAAAACGCTTGGATAAACAATCATGTGAGCATGTTTAATTACAAAGTACATTGAAGGATATTCCATTCCAGGTCAAAGAGGTCACTTCCCGAAAAAACAAACAAAAAAAAACACACAAATTGCCAAACAAAAGCGCAAAGATTGCACAACACTTAAAAAACACCTGGAAAATTGCTTTTAAAAGCGCTCAGCACTTGCAATTTATAATGTAAACAAAGCACAATATTCTAATGGTCTGAGTCTTATGGCCCGTACTCACGGGCTGCAGAAGTGGCCTGTCGCCAGCACACGTGAGCGTGCTAGCGACAGGCCGGCGACAGCTTCTCTCCAGGTCCCTCCGCGTACACACGCGGAAGAGAGACCAGCGGCGAGACGGAAGCTGTCGCCGACGTTCCTCCTCCCCCCGCCGGAAGCTTCATTCACCTCAATGGAGGTTGCTGTCGCTAGTCCGCGTACTCACGCGGACTAGCGACAGTTGCGGCGGAGGTGCGGCGGCGACTGTTGCCATGCGATTGAAACTTTCAATCGCATGGCGACAAGAGCGGCGGGCGACAGTTCGGGGTGCGCGCGTGTGCGACGGCCCATACTCACGGGCGACCTGTCGCCGCAACACGCGCGCGCCGCGTGTTGAGGCGACAAAAGTCCCTCGTGAGTATGGGCCATGAGATTCCGATTTTGGAGTTCTCATAAGCTATAAGCCATAATCTTCAAAACTATAATAAATAAAGGCTTGGGATATCTCGCTTTGCATGTAATGAGTCTATTTCAAATATTAGTTTCACCTTTTTTAAGTATTTGCGTCTCCACATTACCAAACAGTCAATCTACCACACACCATACAATCTTGCAAAAAATTGATCAGTAATTTCCATCACTCTCGATCAAGAAACTACCTGCCCCCCAAATAAATAAAATAAAAAAATTTGATCATGATTTTTAATCGAATTTAAAAAAAAAAAAAGTCTGATTTTTCTGTTGAAACGATCATTTTTATTGAATTGCTGAAAAATCAGATCATTTTATTGTATCATGTGTGGCCACCTTTAGAAAGATCCGTCGTTCAAACCTTCCTGACCAACCTATGCGGCAGATTGATTCCTCAGTTTGCAAAGACATTTATCTCACGTGTGTACCCAGCTTTAGTTCATGTATCGGGTCTGTCCCCTCCAGAAGACGTCATCGGGGACGGATGCAGCAATAAGTGACGTTTGCATAGGCAGAGAGGTGACAGGATCTAACAAGCTGCTCCAGCAGTAGATCTGCCTCAGGTAATCCTGCAGATCCCAGCAGGTCCCTGGATAGCGGTGAGGGGGGGCCGAGCTGCAGTCCACTCCTCCATGTGTCGCCCACTTGTCAGATCCAGTGTCACAGAGAGGAGGAAATAGCAGAGCTTAGTACAGCGAGCTGCAGACCTTGCGCTGCTCACAGCTAGAAGAGTTCTGCATGAAAAGTACAATATCCCAGCTACAAGCCTTGGGGGTGCTGCAGGAGGAGAGCAATATCCCAGCTACAAGCCTTGGGGGTGCTGCAGGAGGAGAGCAATATCCCAGCTACAAGCCTTGGGGTGCTGCAGGAGGAGGGCAATATCCCAGCTACAAGCCTTGGGGGTGCTGCAGGAGGAGAGCAATATCCCAGCTACAAGCCTTGGGGTGCTGCAGGAGGAGAGCAATATCCCAGCTACAAGCCTTGGGGGTGCTGCAGGAGGAGAGCAATATCCCAGCTACAAGCCTTGGGGTGCTGCAGGAGGAGGGCAATATCACAGCTACAACTACAAGCCTTGGGGTGCTGCAGGAGGAGTGCAATATCCCAGCTACAAGCCTTGGGGGTGCTGCAGGAGGAGGGCAATATCACAGCTACAAGCCTTGGGGGTGCTGCAGGAGGAGGGCAATATCACAGCTACAAGCCTTGGGGTGCTGCAGGAGGAGGGCAATATCACAGCTACAACTACAAGCCTTGGGGTGCTGCAGGAGGAGTGCAATCTGCAGAGCGGTGCAATAGGCACAGACAGCTGACTGCAGGGCTGATCCAGTTACACGTGGGAACTCGCACTAGGTAGCGATGGCAGGACTTGGCTCGCCTGGGGGAGCTTAGCGTTGTCTGAGTACAGCCAGCGGACTGCAAGCCTCAGCACGCTCCTCTGTGAATGTCCTATGACGTCGTGTGACAGCGCCAGCGATCGGACGCAAAGGTAAGTGCAAACTTTTCTCATGACGTTTAAGTTGTAACTTGTTAAAGTACACATGAAGTGAAAGGGGTATGGGGGCTGCCATCTTTCCACCTTTCTCATAGATTTAGGAGTTACAGGAACCTAGGATCCGGAATGAGTGCAGGCTGAAGCAGAACTTTTAGCTAGAGGCTGTTTATGTATCTGGAGGGAAATGATTCATAACTGATAACTTTATGATGGAATGCAGTTGTCAGTTATTCCTATTAGGCCTCTTTGCCACGGAAAGTTGTACTGTGTGCTCAGCAAGCAGTTACCAGGCAGCAGTGAGCAGTTACCAGGCAGCAGTGAGCAGTTACCAGGCAGCAGTGAGCAGTTATTCTTCTCCATAGCAGTGCATTATGAAATATTTTAGTTAAAACGTGTATAGTGTGAACTGAGCCATTGGGAAACATGGGCATTACTTTGAAAATCAGTTGTCCTTTCAGCTATAACTGAGAGCAACTGATTTAAGTGTAAATTGGGCCTTAAGGGCCTGCTTTGATAGTTTCAGAATTTACAAATCAGAAAAAAAAATCTTTTATAATCTACCAGTTGACCAGCAGACATGCTGATCTTTTAGCTTTGATAGTATCTAAATCACACCTGAAACAAGCATACAGCATTGTCTGGAACAATCATGCAGTCAGTGTCTGAGACCTACCTGGAACAAACATTCAGGCTTCTTTTCCACAGACTGTTTACCTGTGTGCTCAGCAAGCAGTTACCAGGTAGCAGTGAGCAGTTACCAGGCAGCAGTGAGCAGTTGTGAGAGTTTGAGAGGCATTTCAATGCCTATCAACAGTCCTTGGAAAAGAGGCCTTAGTCAGTGTCTAAGGCACTCCTGGAACGAGCATACAGCAATGTCTGGAACAAGTATACATCAGTGTCCCAACTGGTCGCAGGAAATTTGGGCGCATGAGGCAAGTGGACATAAAGGGCGCCGCCATTCACTCTCATAATAAATATAAATTGATGGGCGCTGAACAGGAAAAAAAGGGCGCTCGGAGATTAACGTTTTCAAACTGTGCTTGTGATGATTTAAAAGTACAAAATGCGACCATGACAAATAACGTTTACAAAAATACTAAACATATCTATCGTTTTTAACTAAAACGTTATTTAAGATTGTATCCCTTACTGTTTGTAAAACATTATTATTCACATAATAAAGTAATCACTAAGGGGGATTTAGGGTTAGGCACCACCAGGGGGGATTTAGGGTTAGGCACCACCAGGGGGGATTTAGGGTTAGGCACCACTAGGGGGGTTTTAGGGTTAGGCACCACTAGGGGGGTTTTAGGGTTAGGCACCACCAGGGGGGATTTATGGTTAGGCACCACCAGAGAGGTCTTAGGGTTAGGCACCACCAGGGGAGATTTAGGGTTAGGCACCACCAGGGAGTAGAGATGTCGCGAACCTCCGATTTTCGGTTCGCGAACCTCCGCAATAGACTTCAATGGGGAGGTGAACTTTGAAAATTTGAAAAAATTCTACCAGTTAGAAAAAATGTTTCAAGAGCTCTAATACCTGCAGGCACACCTGATTGAGTGAAATACACATCACTGCTGGAGGATCCACCCACCCACCCTCCTCCAAGCAAGGTCCTTATACCATTTGACTCAGTTGTCTGCCTACACTAATTAGTTATGGGACAGCTGCTACACACTCTGCTAGGGAGATTTTAATTAGCCTCTTGTGGGCTCCCTCCTCCCACCTACTGGAGGGAGGAGGGTCTCTTCTGCCAGGGAATTATACTATTTTAAAAACCAGTATACATCATACCATGGGTGGGAATCGAACACAGATTTCACTGTGTGGTAGGCAAGTCACCCTAACCACTGTACCACTACAGTAGTAAGTGAAGCTGGCCTAAAATTTAACATTTATGCTCAATGCAATAGAAACATTAGGTTGCTTAAAGGAGAACTGTAGTGAGGGGTATATGGAGGCTGCCATATTGATTTCCTTTTAAGCTATACCAGTTGCCTGGCAGCCCTGCTGATCTATTTGGCTGCAGTAGTGTGAATCACACCAGAAACAAGCATGCAGCTAATCTTGTCAGATCTTACAAAAATGTCAAACACCAGATCTGCTGCATGCTTGTTCAGGGTCTAGGGCTAAAAGTATTGGAGGAAGAGGATCTGCAGGATAGCCAGGTAACTGGTATTGCTTAAAAGGAAATCAATATGGTAGCCTCCATATACCTTTCACTACAGTTCTCCTTTAAAGGGAACCTAAATGAGAGTGATATGGATGTTTCCTGTAAACAATACCAGTTGCCTGGCAGTCCAGCTGATCTTTGTGACTGCAATAGTGGCTGAATCACACCCTGAAACAAGCATGCAGCTAATCCAGTTTGACTTCAGTCAGAGCACCTGATCTGCATGCTTGTTCAGGGGCTGTGGCTAAAAGTATTAGAGACACAGGATCAGCAGGCGATTCAGGCAACTGGTATTATTTTAAAAGGAAAAATCCATATCCTTCTTCGTTTAGGTTCCCTTTAAGGATTTGTAGCATAAAAGCCAACTCACATTGGCTGGGATTTGAACCTGGGTCTCAATGTGTGGTGGGCAAGCACATTAACCACTGTACCAACTGAAGCTGGCTTAAAATTTACCATTTATGCTCAATACAAGAGAAAAAGTAGACAAGACAAATAACATTTATATCACACTTTTCTCCTGGCGGACTCAAAGCACCAGAGTTGCAGCCACTAGGGCATGCTCTATAGGCCGTAGCAGTGTTAGGAAGACTTGCCTAAGGTCTCCTACTGAATAGGTGCTGGCTTACTGAACAGACAGAGCTGAGATTTGAACTCTGGTCTCCTGTGTCAGAGGCAGAGCCCTTGACCATTATACCATGCAGCCACTGCTTACAGATATGTAGCCAGACATGGCCTTGTCTTTTGTGTTCAACAGTTGTCAAGAGAAAAATTAGACAAGATAGCAGTGTTAGGAAGACTTGCCTACGGTCTCCTACTGAACCTCTACAATTCGGAGTGCCACAAGGATCAATCCTATCCCCTCTGCTGTTTGCAATCTACATGTTACCACTCGGTACACTTATCCAACGACATGGCCTGACGTACCACTGCTACGCCGATGACACACAGCTATACCTGTCCTTCAAACCTGGTGGAACAGACCCTACTCCAAAAATAAACTCTTGGTTAGCTGAGCTACAGGCATGGATGAATGATAACTGGTTGAAACTGAATGCTGACAAAACTGAGGTCCTCTTTGTCCAAAGCCAGCGCTCGCCATCAAAACAGCTCTATCCTAAAGCAACACCAATCAGGATTGGGAATTCAGACATAAACAGCTCCAACCTTGTGCGCAGCCTTGGCGTACTAATCGATGGGGATTTAAGTTTCAGAAACCAAATTTCATCTGTAGTTAAATCTTCCTACTTTCATCTGAAGAACATTGCAAAGATTAAACATCTGATTCCCCCAGAGGATCTTCCAACCCTAGTTCACGCCTTCATCACATCCCGGCTGGAAAAGTATGATATAAATGTTATTTGTCTTGTCTACTTTTTCTACTTTTTCTCTTGTATTGAGCATAAATGGTAAATTTTAGGCCAGCTTCAGTTGGTACAGTGGTTAGGGTGCTTGCCCACCACACAGTGAGACCGAGGTTCAAATCCCAGCCAATGTGAGTTGGCTTTTATGCTACAAATCCTTAAAGGGAACCTAAACTGAGAAGGATATGGATTTTTCCTTTTAAAATAATACCAGTTGCCTGAATCGCCTGCTGATCCTGTGTCTCTAATACTTTTAGCCACAGCCCCTGAACAAGCATGCAGATCAGGTGCTCTGACTGAAGTCAGACTGGATTAGCTGCATGCTTGTTTCAGGGTGTGATTCAGCCACTATTGCAGTCACAAAGATCAGCTGGACTGCCAGGCAACTGGTATTGTTTACAGGAAACATCCATATCACTCTCAGTTAAGGTTCCCTTTTAAAGGAGAACTGTAGTGAAAGGTATATGGAGGCTACCATATTGATTTCCTTTTAAGCAATACCAGTTACCTGGCTATCCTGCAGATCCTTTTCCTCCAATACTTTTAGCCCTAGACCCTGAACAAGCATGCAGCAGATCTGGTGTTTGACATTTTTATAAGATCTGACAAGATTAGCTGCATGCTTGTTTCTGGTGTGATTCACACTACTGCAGCCAAATAGATCAGCAGGGCTGCCAGGCAACTGGTATAGCTTAAAAGGAAATCAATATGGCAGCCCCCATATACCTCTTACTACAGTTCTCCTTTAAGCAACCTAATGTTTCTATTGCATTAAGCATAAATGGTAAATTTTAGGCCGGCTTCACTTACTACTGTAGTGGTACAGTGGTTTTAGGGTTAGGCACCACCAGGGGGGTCTTAGGGTTAGGCACCACCAGGGGGGATTTAGGGTTAGGCACCACCAGGGGGGATTTAGGGTTAGGCACCACTAGGGGGGGGGGTCTTAGGTTTAGGCACCACCAGGGGGGATTTAGGGTTAGGCACCACCAGGGGGGATTTAGGGTTAGGCACCACCAGGGGGGTCTTAGAGTTAGGCACCACCAGGGGGGTCTTAGGGTTAGGCACCACCAGGGCGGGGGGGGGGGGGGGGGTCTTAGGGTTAGGCACCACCAGGGTGGGGGGGGGAGTCTAAGGGTTAGGGATAGGTAGAGGGAGGGTTCTGTGTTAGAATAGGGTTAGGTTTAGTTGTAGTAATATGTTGGTAATATTTACTAATGTTTTACAACAGTTATTACTAACGTGTTCATTTTTTTTTTCATCGTTTTAAACAATATTTTCAGATTTTAATACATGAAGAAACAATAAATGAAGGTTATACACAATATCATACAATGATAACGATTATACATATATTATCGTTTTTTTAACAAACGTAATGATAAGTTTTACTTTTAAAACAGGGAAGATTATCGTTTTCACAATTTGCGATTTCATACACATTATTAAATGTTGTTTTAATTTCTAAAACATTCTTGTAAACAAAATACAACACAATATTTTTATAAATGCTATTACCGCTTATCGTTTACACCACGCACCCTTTTTTCCCGACGCCCTTTTTGCATGTACGTGTCACACCTAGAACAAGCAAACAGCCAGTGTTTGAGGTACACTTGGAATCAGCATGCAGCCAGTGATGATCACCGGATGAAATCCAAATAGGTTTTACTCAGATTTCATCTAGGTAATTAAAGCACCTGTGCGGGTGGGCGAGAGGGGGTTAAACTGACCCAGCAGGCGTCTTCTTTAATCCGTCCCACGGCGCCTTCCCTGATGCGTCCTAAGCCCCGGTCACGTGACTACAAACACTTCCTCCTTCCGGGTTGAAGGAGGAAGTGTTTGTAGTCATGTGACGCGCTTGGAATGCAGCGTGGGAGGCGCCGTGGGACGGATTAAAGAAGACGCCTGCTGGGTAAGTTTAACCCCCTCTCGCCCACCCGCACAGGTGCTTTAATTACCTGGATGAAATCTGAGTAAAACCTATTTGGATTTCACCTGGTGATCATCACTGGCTGCAGTCAGTACAGCTGATCTGCACACTGGTTCGGAAGCAGTGATTCCTCAAGTAGGGATTGTCAATGAGATGCAAATAATTTGGAGATGATGCAGCATTATACAAATCGTGTATGCAAATTTTTATGCAGCTTGAACATGAACCAATCAAATCCTGCTGAGGTAAAATTTGATTGGTCCATTTTCAAGCTACACACATTTGCATATAAAATGTACATAATACTGGATCAGATTGAAATTATTTCCATCTCATTGACCATCCCTATCCACAAGTATCCGTAGCAAAGGATCAGCACAATACACCGTTCGTTTAAAAATGGCTCCTAAGCAGTGCTGCTCACCAGGATTCCGGATGTCTGGGTAACCCGGATATACGAACTTTTTTTACGCTATCTGATTCAGATTCCGGATTTTCTAAAAATCCGGCTATCTATCTGCAGATATTTGGCCACATATCCCGGATATCCGCGGATATTGCGGATATCCGTATCCGAAATACTGTAACTAAGGAGCTGACGTCCTCTAGCCAATCAGAGGGCTCCCAGCAGAAGCCCTAGCAACCAATCACAGAGGGGAATCCTGGCCAGCCCCACCTGACCTCATTGAGCCAATCAGAGGGCTCTCAGCCTAAACCCTGGCACCCAATCACAGAAAGGAAAACTGGCCAGCCCCCTGTATAATAAGTAGGGCTGCCATGATGAGACATATCATCTTAGCTTGCTGAATTCTCACTGAGAGACATGCTCCAGTGCTGGTGGTCTACCAAGGGCTGTACACAGTTATAAACCTAAAGCTGTTCAGTGATTAACCCTTCACTACTGTCACTACACTATTGCTAAATCGTTAATTAGCTTGATTGATGTCAGAGTGTGTGCTCCAGTGCTGCTGGGCCAAGGGCTGTACACACTGATAACCTGTTCGGTGATTAACCCCTTCACTACTATCACTACACTATTGTTAAGTCGTTAATTAGCTTGATTGATGTCATTGTATGACAGTCAGAGTGTGTGCTCCAGTGCTGCTGGCCTAGCAGTGATAAACCGAAAGCTGTTCAGTGATTAACCCCTTCACTATCACTCACTATTGTTGAATCATTAATTAGCTTGATGTCATTTGTGTGACAGTCAGAGTGTGTGCTGCAGGCAGCTGCTATGTGTCTGTGTGTGTGCTGTGCACAGACCAGGCCAGCTGCTGCCTGCTGGCCAGCTATCAGCCTTAGGTATAGGTTAGAGATTAGGGGATAGGATTACTGTGTTATTGTGTAGTTAGTACTGTAGTACTGCAGTCAGCGTGCTAGTAGTTGTTAGAGTAGTAGTACTACTGTGTTAGCTTTCTACAGAACTGCTGTGCTGTGAGCAGTTAGTGTGCACTAGTGTCTTCTCCTCTGCTGTCTGACTGTCACTTGGCAGGCACTTGGCACATGACACTTGGCACTTGCCACGTGACACTTGGCAAGTGCCATGTGACACGTGGCAAGTGCCACATGACAAGTGCTAAGTGCCAATCGCAACGTGCCACATCCGGCATGCTCCTGGCACACATTACACCTGCTGCTGCTGCATTGCCCTGCTCCTGCTGCCTGTGCAGCTCCCACCGCCAGGTCAGGGTGCCACAGGCCACTGATATCACCTATATTTAACCCAAAACACAACTGCTGCGTAATTTTTTGGAGGTGTCTTGGCTGAAAACTGTCATGTCCCAGTTGTGCGGTTGGACTTTGGACACAATGTGGGCTGCACGACCGCTGTCTGGAATCTAGGCCTAATGTTAATTGACCGCCATTTTTTTTTGGGGGGGGGGGGATTTTAAGTCCCCACATCATCACTTAGTGTTCCCCTTTACAAAATAATGATGCTACATGCCTCATATACCCTAAAAAACATTTTTAAAGCAATTTAAGGGTGGGATATACCGGATATTAGAGTCGGATATCCAATTTGGATTGGAAAATTTTGAAATCGGATATCCGACCCGGATCGGATATCTGGGTATCTGGATCCGGGTCAATCCGGATTTTGAAAAGGGGTATCCGAGCAGCACTACTCCTAAGGCCTCTTTTCCATGGACTGTTGGACTGCGTGCTCAGCAAGCAGTTACCAGGCAGCAGTGAGCAGTTACCAGGCAGCAATAGGCAGTTACCAGGCAGCAGTGAGCAGTTACCAGGCAGCAATAGCAGTTACCAGGCAGCAGTGAGCAGTTGTGAGAGTTTGAGAGGCATTTCAACAGTCAGTGGAAAAGAGGCCTAACGACCCAGAGCCGGGCCGAGGCAGAGGCGAGAGAGGCTCCAGCCTCAGGGCACAGTGTAGCAGTGGCACACACAAGGCTGGGCTGAGGCAGAGGCAAGAGAGGCTCCAGCCTCAGGGCGCAGTGTAGGAGGGGGCACACAACTCGCTCAGCTATCATTCCCCTATTGAGTTTGAAGCAGAAGGAAATATGAAAAGGTGATACATGGCAGTGACTGCAAGCCAGATAAGTAGAGATTAAGGTGTTGGGGGCCCTGGGGTGCCTCTTAGTCTAATAGCAATCAGTGTGAGACAGCTGGGGTGGGAGGGATGGGAGGGGCGCCTCTTAGTCTAATAGCAATTAGTGTGTGACGGCTGGGGTGGGAGGGATGGAGGGAGGGGCCTCTTAGTGTAATAGCAATCAGTGTGTGACGGCTGGGGTGGGAGGGATGGGGAGGGGCCTCTTAGTGTAATAGCAATCAGTGTGTGACGGCTGGGGCGGGAGGGATGGGGAGGGGCCTCTTAGTGTAATAGCAATCAGTGTGTGACGGCTGGGGTGGGAGGGATGGGGAGGGGCCTCTTAGTGTAATAGCAATCAGTGTGTGACGGCTAGGGTGGGAGGGATGGAGGGGCGTACTTTGGTGTCTCAGCCTTGGCTGCTGGAGGACCTTGTCCAGGCTCTGTAACAACCTATTCCACAGGAGGATTCCTTTAAGCTTTGTTCACATCTAAAATGACGGCATTGATTTTCAATAGTTTTTTTAAGCGTTTTTTCGCCCCTCCCGGTGCTCCACTGCACGGTACAATTTTCTGCAAAGGGCTTTTGTAACCGCTTTGCAGAGCGTTTCCGTTTTTTTTCATTTCCTGACGTTAGTCAGTGAGTGAACTCTTTGACCCAGAAAAAAATACAATGTATTGTATAGCTTGCTACATATACTGGGGTACCACCTGCACCTCGCTACCTATACTGGAGCACCTATAGCTTGGTACCTATACTGGGGCACCACCTGTACCTGGCTATCTATACTGGAGCACCTATAGCTTGCTACCTACACTAGGGCACCACCTGTACCTGACTATCTATTACTGGAGCACCTATAGCTCGCTACCTATATTGGGGTACCACCTGCACCTCGCTACCTATACTGGAGCACCTATAGCTCGCTACCTATACTGGGGCCCCACCTGTACCTGGCTATCTATACTGGAGCACCTATAGCTTGCTACCTACACTAGGGCACCACATGTACGTGACTATCTATTACTGGAGCACCTATAGCTGGACACCTATACTGGAGTACTACCTGTACCTGGCTACCTATACCGGGGCACCTATAGCTTGCTACCTATACTGGGGGTACCTGTACATGGCTAACCTATACTGTAGCATCACCTGTACCTGGCTACCTATACCCGGGCACCTATAGCTTGCTACCTATACTGTGGCACATGGCTAACCTATACTGTAGCATCACCTGTACCTGGCTACCTATACTGGGGCACCTATAGTTCGCTACTTATACTGTGGCACATGGCTAACCTATACTGGGGACCCACCTATACCTGGCTACACATACTGGGGGTACCTGTACCTTGCTAACTTATACCGGGAGCACCTATGCCACACTATCTATATTGGGGGACCTATACCTGGATACCTATTGGGGATACCTATAAATGTCTAGGACACGGGACAAGAGATGATACAGCTGGGGACAAGAGGTGACATGGGGGACATAGAAGTGGACAAAAGGGCCAAGGGGGAACAGAAGGGGGAAAAGAAACACAAACTGAGGTGATACAGAGGGGAACAAAAGAGGCACAGGGAGAACAGAGGGGGACAGAAGAGAATAGATTCAGGTTAAGAATATAGTCCCTAGCTCATTTGTTAACCGGGCACTATCTGTATTTCACTAGTATTTGGCTCCACCCACATATTGCCATGCCACACCCACTTTTTGCCGCGTAGTGCAAAGCCACACTCATTTTTCACCACGATCGGTTGTGAAGCAAAAACAGAGGTTGTCTTTATTTATCAGTATTATTACTATTCAAACGAGAAATCTGATCGATATAAGTCAATTGGGAGAGGCTTATTTTTAAATGGAAAGCGATTGGTGTAGGATAGATTGTCAATTTCTTGATTAATATTAGTGGCTGAATAAAGCACCTAGACCCACAACTACCAAGCAAAAAAAAAGTTTTTTCAGGCCTCAGAATTCCAGAAAAAATACAAAATGCTTTATTGTGGACAGCAACACCAGTAATATCATTTCACAAATAAAATCATTAGAGATGTCGCAAACATAGAATTTTCCACTCACGAATAGCGAAAGCGAACGTCCGCAAAGGTCTGCAAACATGTGAACCGCCATAGACTTCAATGGGCAGGCAAATTTTAAAACCTACAAAGACTGTTTCTGGCCACAAAAGTGATGGAAAAGTTGTTTAAAGGGGTCTAACGCCTGGACTGTGGCATGTCGGAGGGTGATCCATGGCAAAAGTCCCACCAAAAGTTACGGAGTTGACACAAGTTGGGTTTTAAGCCCTAAAGCGCAGAAATCACATTATGCACAGCTCTGGGTGTCAGTGGGCTGTGGAGTGTCACACACAGAGATACAATAGTACTATCAGAATACAGTGAAGTAATAATGCACTGCATTGGTTCTGTGCGTGCAACTTAATTAGGCAACAACAACAGCACCAATATACTAGCCCTCAAAAGGTCTGTTTGGGGTACTTTCACAGCAAGTGAGGAACAAGAACACAGGTCTAGCTAATGCTTTCCCTACCTATGGGCAGCAAGTCTGACCCTGCTCTCACTAACAGTCAGCAGCCAGCAGAGAATGAATCCAATATGGCCACCGCAACTGCTTTTTAATAGGGGGGGGGGCAGGGACGGATCTAGGGGTAGGGGGGGGCAAGCGGGTATCTTGCCCCAGGCGCAGCTTGTTGAATTCTTAAAAAGGCGGCAAAATGAATGGCAGTTTAGGCACCAAAACCTGACCTTGCCCAAGGCGCAACTTGGTCTTGATCCGTACCTGGGAGGGGGGGGGGGGGGGGGTCCAGGAGGGGGTGCAAGCTAATTGGCTGCCATGTGTCTGCTGACTGTGAGGTAAGGTGTCAAAGTTTGGCTCCATGAAGATGTATAGGGGGCGGGTCGACCAGCGGAACTTTGCCGGGAACTTTCCGCTAGCCAACTGTTCGGGCCATCTTTAAAAATCATTAAAACCTCGGAATCCCATAAGTCTCTCAATACCCCACATCCAACCCTACACTCATGCTGACCGTCTTTACAATACTCATTCAATTGTGCAGCAATCGGTTGCTTCAATAGATAAACCACATGCTGGTTATTATTAATTCCAAGATCACTAATGGGCTCAATACGGAAGATCTCCTAGGCTATGTTGCTTATTTTTATAGACCAGGCTCTAGTTCATGCTTCTGTGTACTTAAAATAAAATCAAGAGTCACTGACCCCAAGGATCCTAGTTTATCCACAGATAGAAATGTCTCTTGTTATATAGTCTTGCATATGCTGAAACTGCACACAGTAGCAATGACAGTCGCTCCCAGTTTCATGCAATGATAGCGCTGTAGTTGGCCATATGGTTCTGAGTTGCACAAGCCGCAGTGACCTATATACTTGAAGCAGTCAGTGTTGAAGATCGAGAGGTGACAGCATCCTCACCCACTGAAGCCACAGGTCCCTGAAACACTATGCCTCGCGGTGGATGTCACAGATGACAACAGGCTTGCTACACACATAGGTTGCCGCCAAACAATTTTCACGAGGTGGTCAAGGTTGGACGATGCGCGAACAACCCGCTTCTGCATTCGTACATCAGCATGACAACAGGGATCCAGCCTGTGTATAGCAGTGCTGGTAGTTGAGGCCAGACTCCTTGGACTCCTCCCACTTACATGTTTCACCCAAAGGGCTTCCTCAGAGTGACGTCAGGGTCAGTACCTATTCAGTAAGGAGTTCAAGGCAAGATACCTTTACACTGTTGAGTGGCCTCTTGAGCGTGTCCCAGTGACTACAGCTCTTGAGCGCTTTGATTCTGACAGGAAAAAAGTGCTATACAAATATTTGGATTATTATAATACATTTTCTCAGAGTTTTCAACTTTTTTTTTTATAATCGGGGAGGACACTGAACACAGGTGTGTATGTGATAAATTGGTCAAATGTTTTTAAATGTTGCAATCAATGCCCTATTTCTGTGACTGGAGATAAGCTTTAAGTAAATTTTTGTACTGGAATTGACAGTTGTATATAACGCCTCAGCAATAGCATACAGAGGGATCACTAAGTGACAATATCCGAGAACAGGCGCAGTAATTAAGAACTAACAATAGTGAACCAAAAACAAACAGCGACAAAGCGAGAGGGCACATGGCGGCGGGGGAGTGGAGCGCCAGGTATTTCCTGTTTGATGTAGTAGTAGACAGACACTGTTTATAAAGAAACTTCCTAAAACAAGCAGGTCCTCTTAAACTGTTTTCACATTAAACAAACTTCTCTTTATCTATTCACTCTTTAGACCTGAAGAGTCTAGTTCTACTTTAAGCTGTCCGTTTGGCCCATCGGGCGTATTTCCTGTCCTGACAGAGATCCGGAGGCTGCCATCTTGATTATAAAATATTCAGTTCCCTATCCCTAGGGGGCAGTGCTAATCCTCTGGCTACAGCAAGTCCTCAGCGACTCCCCGGGTGCTAGTAAGTCAAATATTTGATAATCCCGTTTCATATACTTTTTCCAGGATTTTTCCAGGGATTATAAATATCTGGGTGGCACACATGACTACCTAACACTGCAATTCGGAGGCCCGTCTCTGGCTACCTAACATGGATATCTGGCGAAGGAGGGGGGCAGATACAGGGCAGGTTATCTCATGAAGCAAGGTGAAACACTTGCATGCAGAGATTACAGGGGCTGCATGTTTGTAGTTTCTGTGTTTACATTTACAGCATGCAGACAGAGTAGGAGGAGAAGCGGGAGGAGAGCAAGCAAGGTGAAGAGGTCACATCATTGGGGAAAAGCAGCTTGCTGTGCTGTGTGAGGAGTCTGGCAGTGAGTGAGGAAGGGGAAGGCAGGAGAGCAGCAGTGTTTCATTTGACTTGCACAGCAGAAGGGAGTAGGTGGCACTGCTGTCCTGCCTAAGCAGGAATGGAGGAGGGCTGTCTGGCTGAGGGTGAGCAGTTTGTTTGTAACAGACTCGCAAGTTGTTGCAATGTTCTCTTGCTGACTGAGAACATTAAATTAAACTGAGTAAATTGTCGGGTGCTGTGCGATCATTCTAAGTCGGGGGGGGGGGAGCATATTGCCAAGTACTCCTTTGGAAACTGATCTGCAAATTTAGATGCAGCCCCCTAAAGCAGGAGTACAGCAGCAGTGGCTGGAGAGTGAAAGTTTGGGACTAACTGCCTCTGGTTACTGTCCCCTCCATTGACCTCATAAATCAGTTATCCGGGACTGTCTGCATCTGGTCACCGCCCCCCTGCAGGGACCTCCTAAATCCGAGTGTGTTCAGTGCTGATGGAAGCCTTGTCTTAGGGCTATTGTGTGCGTTTATTTCCCACCTGTGTCCTCTGTAACAGGTAAACACAGCACAGTGCCCTCGTCGTCCCTTGTCGCCCGTTTTTATGATCGTGTTTACTTTATAACCTGATAGGACGATATATTTGCAGACCTGAGATTCTGCCAACATTTCACAATGTATTAATAGCCAAACCTAACACACTCCAGTGTCAACAACAGCTTGGCGATCACTTGGATACAGGCGATCGCTGCGCCTAAAGGAAATACACTCCAAGACACTTCTAATAGACTGGGTGGTAGAACTCATATAAAACTCAATTCTAACAACAAAAAGTCTACTGAAACACAAAGCCCTCTCGGTGTTCAGAATCAGAATATCATTTATTCGCCAAGAACGACTGGATCGTGCCTGGAATGGGCTTGGCACAAACACAAAGTAGGAGGAAACACAGGGCACAGAGACACAATATATACAATATACAGATGTGTTCAAGTCCACTAAGACATACAAAATATACAAAAAAACGGGCATCTGCTGTTCTCTATACCCATTTAAGTACATTAAGGAAGCAGTGAATCGGTGGACAGATTGTGGTAACAGAAGCCAGCAGTTGCCAAAGCCCAGGGGGAGGAGGGGGCACTGGAAGAGGGAGTGGAGAGAGTTCAAGAGGTTGACAGCAGAGGGAAAGTTCCTGTGTCTCGAGGTCCAGGTTGAGATGGCCCGAAGCCTCCAGCCTGATGGAATGGATTCCACATTTTAATCACTCTTAGGGCCCATTCACACTTGAGCGTTTTGCCGGCGATTTCAACAAAACGCTCAAACACTAGCGCTTTTGAAAGTGCAAGTGTAATAAAACCCTATAGGCCCATTCTTACTTGGGTGATTTGCGGTAATCGACGCAAATCGACCAAAAAAACGCAAAACACAAACGCGTAGCCTGCACCATTTTCACACGATTTCCCGACTATTGCGTTTTAGTGCTATAGAAGCGCTAAACGCGATCGCGGAGAAATCGCTGCACTGTCCATCAGTGATGCTCAAATACCCCTTTTTAAAATTCGAGTTTGGTCGAATTCGAATAGTAAATTATTCGAGGTCAGTCGAATATTCGAGTCGAATAAATTTTACTATTCGATTCGACCTCGGACTTCGAGCTCACTATTCGAGTCGGTATTCGAGCTCATTATTCGAGCTGACTATTCGAATAGGCCTTAAATAGCTTCCCAACACTTGTTTTGAGGGTGAATGATGCAAGAAACATCTTTTTTTCCAAGTAACAACAGCAAGTGATTATGTGGGGGTGTTCCTTTAAAAAAAAAAAGGTGAAAAGAGAAGTTGTGTCCAGAATTTTGTTCAGTACTGTATATACTTCTTCTTCTTCTTCTTCTTTATCTTCTATATCTTCTTCTTCTTCTATATCTTCTTCTTCTTCTTCTTCTTCTTCTTCATCTAATTCTTCTTCTTCTTCTTCTTCTTCTTCTTCTTCATCTTCTTCTTCTTCTTCATCTTCTTCTATATCGTCTTCTTCTTCACTTATTTCTCTTTTCATTTTTTTTTTTTTAAAGAAATGCAGCTATTTTTGAGCGTAACAACAAATAGCTGGTGGCGCACGCATGTTGGAAGCGCCATTGTATGTGCTCCCTGGCAGTGGAAACACACAGACAGCAGGAGGTAAATTCAGCAGCAGGAGGAGGAGGATGAGTGTGTGGCAGCATGCAGTCAATGAGGCAGGCAGCGTGACATAATAGCCCTGGTACCTAGCGGTGATACCAGGGCTGTAAATAAACACAACCGGAGGTCCCAGACAGCGGTCGTGCAGCCCACATTGTGTCCAATACACAACTGGGACAACACAGTTTTCAACCCGGGCACCTCAGAAAAATTAAACCTTTTTTTGTAATGGTTTTGTAGTTTTGGTTTTACAACCAATTACACAGATATATAGCTATTTTTTGACGTAATAGCTGGTGGCAGAGTGGCAGCAGAAGGTAAATCTGTGTACCCTGGCGGTGGGAAACACAGACAGACAGCAGCAGCAGCAGGAGGAGGAACGGAGGAGTAATTATGTGAGCAGCTATTGTTTGACGTAATAGCTGGTGGCAGTGTGGCAGCAGAAGGTAATTCTGTGTACCCTGGCAGTGGGAAACACAGACAGACAGCAGCAGCAGGAGGAATGGAGGAGTAGTGTGAGTGTGGCAGCAGGTAGGCAGCGTGACATAATAGCCCTGGTACCTAGCGGTGATACCAGGCCGTAAATAAATACAACAGGAGGTCCCAGACAGCGGTCGTGCAGCCCACATTGTGTCCAATACACAACTGGGACAACACAGTTTTCAACCCGGGCACCTCAGAAAAATTAAACCTTTTTTGTAATGGTTTTGTAGTTTTGGTTTTACAACCAATTACACAGATATATAGCTATTGTTTGACGTAATAGCTGGTGGCAGAGTGGCAGCAGAAGGTAAATCTGTGTACCCTGGCGGTGGGAAACACAGACAGACAGCAGCAGCAGCAGGAGGAGGAATGGAGGAGTAATTATGTGAGCAGCTATTGTTTGACGTAATAGCTGGTGGCAGTGTGGCAGCAGAAGGTAATTCTGTGTACCCTGGCAGTGGGAAACACAGACAGACAGAAAGCAGCAGGAGGAATGGAGGAGTAGTGTGAGTGTGGCAGCAGGTAGGCAGCGTGACATAATAGCCCTGGTACCTAGCGGTGATACCAGGCCGTAAATAAACACAACAGGAGGTCCCAGACAGCGGTCGTGCAGCCCACATTGTGTCCAATACACAACTGGGACAACACAGTTTTCAACCCGGGCACCTCAGAAAAATTAAACCTTTTTTTGTAATGGTTTTGTAGTTTTGGTTTTACAACCAATTACACAGATATATAGCTATTGTTTGACGTAATAGCTGGTGGCAGAGTGGCAGCAGAAGGTAAATCTGTGTACCCTGGCGGTGGGAAACACAGACAGACAGCAGCAGCAGCAGGAGGAGGAATGGAGGAGTAATTATGTGAGCAGCTATTGTTTGACGTAATAGCTGGTGGCAGTGTGGCAGCAGAAGGTAATTCTGTGTACCCTGGCAGTGGGAAACACAGACAGACAGCAGCAGCAGGAGGAATGGAGGAGTAGCGTGAGTGTGGCAGCAGGTAGGCAGCGTGACATAATAGCCCTGGTACCTAGCGGTGATACCAGGGCGTAAATAAACACAACAGGAGGTCCCAGACAGCGGTCGTGCAGCCCACATTGTGTCCAATACACAACTGGGACAACACAGTTTTCAACCCGGGCACCTCAGAAAAATTAAACCTTTTTTTGTAATGGTTTTGTAGTTTTGGTTTTACAACCAATTACACAGATATATAGCTATTGTTTGACGTAATAGCTGGTGGCAGAGTGGCAGCAGAAGGTAAATCTGTGTACCCTGGCAGTGGGAAACACAGACAGACAGCAGCAGCAGCAGGAGGAATGGAGGAGTATTGTGAGCAGCTATTGTTTGACGTAATAGCTGGTGGCAGTGTGGCAGCAGAAGGTAATTCTGTGTACCCTAGCAGTGGGAAACACAGACAGAAAGCAGCAGCAGGAGGAATGGAGGAGTAGTGTGAGTGTGGCAGCAGGTAGGCAGCGTGACATAATAGCCCTGGTACCTAGCGGTGATACCAGGGCGTAAATAAACACAACAGGAGGTCCCAGACAGCGGTCGTGCAGCCCACATTGTGTCCAATACACAACTGGGACAACACAGTTTTCAACCCGGGCACCTCAGAAAAATTAAACCTTTTTTTGTAATGGTTTTGTAGTTTTGGTTTTACAACCAATTACACAGATATATAGCTATTGTTTGACGTAATAGCTGGTGGCAGAGTGGCAGCAGAAGGTAAATCTGTGTACCCTGGCGGTGGGAAACACAGACAGACAGCAGCAGCAGCAGGAGGAGGAATGGAGGAGTAATTATGTGAGCAGCTATTGTTTGACGTAATAGCTGGTGGCAGTGTGGCAGCAGAAGGTAATTCTGTGTACCCTGGCAGTGGGAAACACAGACAGACAGCAGCAGCAGGAGGAATGGAGGAGTAGTGTGAGTGTGGCAGCAGGTAGGCAGCGTGACATAATAGCCCTGGTACCTAGCGGTGATACCAGGCCGTAAATAAACACAACAGGAGGTCCCAGACAGCGGTCGTGCAGCCCACATTGTGTCCAATACACAACTGGGACAACACAGTTTTCAACCCGGGCACCTCAGAAAAATTAAACCTTTTTTTGTAATGGTTTTGTAGTTTTGGTTTTACAACCAATTACACAGATATATAGCTATTGTTTGACGTAATAGCTGGTGGCAGAGTGGCAGCAGAAGGTAAATCTGTGTACCCTGGCGGTGGGAAACACAGACAGACAGCAGCAGCAGCAGGAGGAGGAATGGAGGAGTAATTATGTGAGCAGCTATTGTTTGACGTAATAGCTGGTGGCAGTGTGGCAGCAGAAGGTAATTCTGTGTACCCTGGCAGTGGGAAACACAGACAGACAGCAGCAGCAGGAGGAATGGAGGAGTAGTGTGAGTGTGGCAGCAGGTAGGCAGCGTGACATAATAGCCCTGGTACCTAGCGGTGATACCAGGCCGTAAATAAACACAACAGGAGGTCCCAGACAGCGGTCGTGCAGCCCACATTGTGTCCAATACACAACTGGGACAACACAGTTTTCAACCCGGGCACCTCAGAAAAATTAAACCTTTTTTTTTTTAATGGTTTTTTGGTTTTGTTTGTAAAAGAAATTACACAGATATATAGCTATTGTTTGACGTAATAGCTGGTGGCAGAGTGGCAGCAGAAGGTAAATCTGTGTACCCTGGCAGTGGGAAACACAGACAGACAGCAGCAGCAGCACACAGCAGCCCACTGTAGGTGTAAAATGTGTGGCTGCAGGCGACGTAATAGTCAAAGAGTGAACCAGGCTGGCTTAGTGAGCAGGAGCCAGGAGGTGGTAAAGGGTGGTAAGGCACATTAACGATGGTTCTTAGCCAGTTCATGTCCCCCTCTCGCCGACAACAGGGGCCAGGAACTCGCCTTCCACCCACGCCTGGTTCATCTTGAGAAACGTCAGTCTGTCCACAGACTTGTGAGACAGACGTGAGCGTTTCTCGGTGACCACGCCACCAGCTGCACTGAAGCAGCGCTCGGACAGCACGCTGGAAGGGGGGCAGGACAGCACTTCCAGGGCGTACTGCGCCAGCTCGCTCCAGATCTCCATGCGCTTGACTCAATACTCCATGGGATCAACAGGGGCATCGCTGTCAAGCCCGCTGTAGGACCCCATGTAGTCAGCCACCATGCGGGTCAGGCGCTGGCTGTGACCGGAGGAGGATGCTGCTGCATGCACCTCCTCTCTAGTCACTGCTGCCGGAGCCTCTACAGTCCTGTAGAGCTCGTGGCTGAGAGACAGCAGGTCTGTGGGGCGCTTGCTGCTGCTGGATGCAGGCACCTGCTGCTGCCTCTGTGCTGGCTGCTGGACAGTGGGGGTGGAAGGCTGGGGGAAGGCTTCCTCCAAGCGCTCAACAAGGGCCTGCTGCAAGCTCCTTATTTGTTGCGCTGGGTCTCCTCCTGCAGGCGGCAGGAACTGGCTCAACTTCCCCTTGAGGCGTGGGTCCAACATCATGCTGATCCAGATGTCCTCCCTCTGCTTCATCTGGATCACCCTGGGGTCCCTGCGCAGGCACGTCAGCATGTGCGCTGCCATTGGGAAGAGGCGGGCCACGTCTGCTGGCACATCGACGGCAGTGCTGCTGTCCTCATCCTCCTCCTCTGCCTCGTCAGCCTCATCCTCTCTCCACCCCCGCACCAACTCAGCTGCACTGTGCTGCTCCCCCTCATCAGCAGCAAGGTCAGGGACCTCCACCAAGTTCTCCTCCTCCTCCCCCTCAGAGGTGGACTGTGCAGCTGCTTGCCGCTCCTGCTGGTCCAAGGCTGCCGCTCCCTGTTCCAGCAAAGCATCGAGGGCCCTGTTCAGCAGACAAACCAGGGGCACCCACTCGCAGACCATAGCATGGTCCCTGCTCACCATGTTAGTGGCCTGCAGAAAGGGAGCCAGCACTAAGCACACCTGCTGCATGTGCCTCCAGTCATCATCGGGGACGATGGACGGGATGTTGCTGGTCTTGTCCCTTCTCTGAGCGGCGGAAACAGTGGCCAGGGCAAGGTACTGGTTGACAGCGTGCTTCTGTTCAACCAGACGCTCCAACATCGCCAGGGTGGAGTTCCAGCGAGTCAGAACGTCAATGATCAGCCGATGGCGTGGCAGATCCAGCTCCTTTTGCACGTCTTCCAGGCTCGCACAGGCTGCAGCCGAGCGCCGGAAGTGACGCACAACGTTCCTTGCCGTTTCCAGCAGTTCGCCCATCCCCTGGTAGGTGCGCAGGAACTTCTGCACCACCAGGTTCAGCACGTGGGCAAGACAGGGGATGTGGGTCAGGCTTCCCCTGTCTATTGCGGCAACCAGATTGGCCCCATTGTCGGCCACCACCTCTCCGACTCTGAGGCCTCTGGGGGTCAGCCAAATCCTCTCCTGCTCCTGGAGTTTGGCCAACACATGGGTTGCCGTCAGCTTGGTCTTCCCAAGGCTGACCAAGTGCAGCAGCGCTTGGCAGTGGCGGGCCTTCACGCTGCTGCTGAGGCGGGGGGTTTGGCCAGGTGTGCCGGAGGATGGCAGAGGATCGGAGGAACCTGCTGCAGTTCCCCTGACCCTGCGGGGTGGCACCACCCACTGTGTTGCTGCTGCTGCTGTGCCCGCTGCTGCTCTCCCATCCTCACCCCCTTCCACCAAGCTGACCCAGTGGACAGTGAAGGACAGGTAGCGGCCTGTCCCGAAGCGGCTGCTCCAGGAGTCCATGGTGACGTGGACCCTTTCACCAACCGCGTGCTCCAGCCCTCGCTCCCCATTGGCCATCACAAAGCGGTGCAGTGCAGGAATGGCCTTGCGGGCAAAGAAGTGTCTGCTGGGGAGCTGCCAGTCTGGGGCTGCGCAAGCAAGCAGCGCACGAATGTCGCTCCCCTCCTGCACGAGCGTGTACGGCAGGAGTTGGGAGCACATGGCCCGTGCCAGCAAGCCGTTCAGCTGCCGCACGCGACGGCTGCTGGGAGGCAGAGCCCTAACCACCCCCTGGAAGGACTCGCTCAAAAGGCTCTGGCGTGGCCTTTTGCTGGCACGGGAATCAGCAGACACAGCGGAGGAGGCCACTGAGGACTGGCTGCCAGAACAGGCCTCAGTGTCGGCGGCAGGAGTTGCAGAGGGGGGAGGAGCAGTGCGTTTCCGCACTCCTGCTGGTGCTGCTGGAGGAGCAGGAGGGCGGGTGGCTGCTGTTGCTGCTGCTGCTGCTGCTGCTGAAGGCTGTGCAGTGATGGGTGTGGTGCCACTGCCAGCACCAGATGCCTTCAGCCTCTGGAACTCCTCATGCTGGTGGAAATGTTTCGCAGCAAGGTGGTTTATGAGCGAGCTGGTGCTGAACTTTAAGGGGTCTGCACCTCTGCTCAACTTCCGCTGACAGTGGTTGCAAGTGGCGTACTTGCTGTACACAGTGGGCATTGTGAAAAATCGCCAGATTGGTGACAAAAACATCCCCCTACGGCATGGAAGCGCTGCTGCCTGTCTCCCTGTGGTGGTTGGGGGGGGGGCTTGGGTGCGGCTGGTGGTGGTACTGGCAGATGCTGCTGCTGCTGCTGAGCCTGAGACACCAGCAGGCTGTGGGACCTGCCTACTGCTGCCAATGCTTGCAATGATGCACCTCCTTGAAAGGCCCACAAGCTCATCCTCCTCCTCCTCCGAGCTGCTGAGGACGACATCCCCTGGAGGTGGTGGCACCCAGTCTCTGTCTGTCACCGGGTCATCACCATCATCCTCCCCCTCCTGAAACATGTCCTGCTGGGATGATGACCCCCCAAACTCCTCTCCTGATGCATGGATGGGCTGCTTGACTGTCGCCACAGTCTTGCTGTCCAATCCCTCATCCCCCAAAGTGCCCATCAGCATCTCCTCCTCAAAATCGCCAACAACAGCAGACAATACCCTGATGGTGCCTGGGGTAAAAATACTGCTGAGTGACAAGTCGCCAACTTGTGACGGTGAACTGGCCTCCTCCTCCCCCCCAGGCCCTGCTGGGCGGCTGCTGCGAACAGGGGTGGTGGTGGTGGTGGTGGTGAGGGTGGAGGCCTCGGATGCAGAGCTGATGGCGGGCTGCTCATCCTCCGTCATGAGTTGCACCACAGTGTCTGCATCCTTTTCCTCAATGGGACGTTTCCGACCCGGCTGGAGGAAAATCGGAGCAGGTGCTACACGCTGCTGCTGCTGTGTCTCTGCAGCGTGAGTTGCAGATGCTCCTGCTGGGCGGCGCCCAAGGCGTCCACGGCCAGTGGCTATGGGAGGAATGTTAGCCACTGACGCTGCTGCTGCGGAACTGTGCATGGTGGCGCGGCCGCGGCCTGCCACAATGCTGCTCCCTCTCCTCCTGATTCCCTTGCTGCCCTTCCCCTTGCCCAAACCGCGCTGGCTGCCACTTCCAGACATCTTCGATGTTTTGGGCGTATAGACAAAAGTTTTTTAAAAGGGCGGGTGAAAAGTGGGGTACTTTAATGGAGTGGGTTGGTGGGTGAGGTGACTGAGTGAGTGTCCCTAGTACAGTAAGTAAGTAGTAACAGTCAGGAAGTACAACTAGCAGTTACAATAATCAATCAGTAATCAGAAGGAAATAGAGTGTGTGTTGTGTGTACACAGACAGTGAGTGCACACACGCAGGAGCTAGTAGCCTATGAACAGTGACTGAGTGTCCTAGACTCCTAGTACAGTAAGAGTAACAAGTAGTAACAGTAAGTACAACTAACTAATTACAATAATCAATCAGTAATCAGAAGGAAATAGAGTGTGTGTAGTGTGTACTCAGACAGTGAGTGCACACACGCAGGAGCTAGTAGCCGATGAACAGTGACTGAGTGTCCTAGACTCCTAGTACAGTAAGAGTAACAAGTAGTAACAGTAAGTAACTAACTAATTACAATAATCAATCAGTAATCAGAAGGAAATAGAGTGTGTGTAGTGTGTACACAGACAGTGAGTGCACACACGCAGGAGCTAGTAGCCTATGAACAGTGACTGAGTGTCCTAGACTCCTAGTACAGTAAGAGTAACAAGTAGTAACAGTAAGTAACTAACTAATTACAATAATCAATCAGTTATCAGAAGGAAATAGAGTGTGTGTAGTGTGTGTACACAGACAGTGAGTGCACACACGCAGGAGCTAGTAGCCTATGAACAGTGACTGAGTGTCCTAGACTCCTAGTACAGTAAGAGTAACAAGTAGTAACAGTAAGTAACTAATTACAATAATCAATCACTAATCAGAAGGAAATAGAGTGTGTGTGTACAAGACTGTGAGTGCACACACGCAGGAGCTAGTAGCCTTAGCCTTAGCCTATGAACAGTGTCAGTGAGTGTCCTAGCCTAACTACAATACTAAATACAGAATCAATCAGTAGTAAAGGACAGCAGCAGAAATACTGGTATAGATGAGAGAAATATACTAACAGAGGACAGGAGAGAACAGCTGCCCACACAGGCAGGCCCTGAGGCCTAAAGCTGTGTAAGCCTGCAGCAGCTGTGTCTCTGTCTATGTAACACAAAAGCTACTAACTAAAATACAATGTCTATCTAACTAACAACAATATAGGTGTATATAGGAGGTGTATGTGAGCAAAAACGCTAGGTAAATGAACACAATAGAGCTCTTGCTAAGCCAAAGCACAAAGGAGCAACTCTCTCTCTATGCAAGTCTCAGGCAAGCACGGAGAAACCTAACATGGCGGCCGCTATTTATAGGGTAGGGGCTGGCCAGGGTCCCCCTCTGTGATTGGCTGCCGTCAGAGGGCCTGGGAGCCCTCTGATTGGCTCTAAGGACATCAATCTGGGCTATGACGCTATTCGAGCTCGGTACCGAGCTCGAATAGCGCCGTTTTGCTCGAATAGCTCGAATAGTGAATGGGCTATTCGAGTGTACTCGAATACCCCATTCGAATAGCTCTAGCTATTCGGAGCTCGAATACCGAGCTCGAATAGCTGAGAAAGAGCTCGAATATTCGAGCTACTCGAATATTCGAGCTCTGCTGAGCACCACTGCTGTCCATTGATTTTTCTGCGTGAAATCACGGTGAAAGTGTGAATGGAGCCTAACTGTTAAGAACCCTTTTCTAATAAACAGCTAAAAACTTTTTTCCTCCATGAGCAGATCATGTCCCCTAGTCCTTTGCACAAGCCAAGGGACAAAAAGTTGGTAGGTGACTAACTTTTTCAGGTTCACTTTAGTATTACTTTAGCATCTTTCCAAATCTGTATGCATGTTGGATTGTTATGGCTCTGTACTAATTACAAGCTGACACATCATTGCATTCCAGCGGTTCTGGAGGTGTGTTTAGCTTCTAAGGGTAACAATTGTTAATGTGCATATACTCAGCAGTGATGCACTGGGAGACATCTCAAGCTCACTCCAACCTGAATGATCGCAAATTCTTTCTGTTCTAAGAAAGTAAACTTTTGCTTTCCATCGCATTTTAGTAAGGGGGCTTTTAGGACCATTGTAGCCCCTCACTAGTGTTGGGCGAACATCTAGATGTTCGGGTTCGGGCCGAACAGGCCGAACATGGCCGCGATGTTCGGGTGTTCGACCCGAACTCCGAACATAATGGAAGTCAATGGGGACCCGAACTTTTGTGCTTTGTAAAGCCTCCTTATATGCTACATACCCCAAATTTACAGGGTATGTGCACCTTGGGAGTGGGTACAAGAGGAAAAAAAAATTTAGCAAAAAGAGCTTATAGTTTTTGAGAAAATCGATTTTAAAGTTTCAAAGGGAAAACTGTCTTTTAAATGCGGGAAATGTCTGTTTTCTTTGCACAGGTAACATGCTTTTTGTCGGCATGCAGTCATAAATGTAATACATATAAGAGGTTCCAGGAAAAGGGACCGGTAATGCTAACCCAGCAGCAGCACACGTGATGGAACAGGAGGAGGGTGGCGCAGGAGGAGAAGGCCACGCTTTGAGACACAACAACCCAGGCCTTGCATGAGGACAAGAAGCGTGCGGATAGCATGCTTTGTACCACCATGCAGTCATAAATGTAATAAAGATAAGTGGTTCAATAAACAGGGACCACGCGGCAACGCTAACCCAGCAGCAGCACACGTGATGGAACAGGAGGAGGCGCAGGAGGAGAAGGCCACGCTTTGTGAGACACAACAACCCAGGCCTTGCATGAGGACAAAAAGCGTGCGGATAGCATGCTTTGTACCGCCATGTAGTCATAAATGTAATAAAGATAAGAGGTTCAATAAACAGGGACCACGCGGCAACGCTAACCCAGCAGCAGCAGCAGCAGCAGCACACGTGATGGAACAGGAGGAGGCGCAGGAGGAGAAGGCCACGCTTTGTGAGACACAACAACCCAGGCCTTGCATGAGGACAAAAAGCGTGCGGATATAGCAGCAATGCTTTTTGCCGCCATGCAGTCATAAATGTAATACAGATGAGAGGTTCAATAAACAGGGACCGGAAACGCTAAACCATCCCAGATGTTCATCGGTCATGTTACTTGGTTGGGGTCCAGGAGTGTTGCGTAGTCGTTTCCAATCCAGGATTGATTCATTTTAATTTGAGTCAGACGGTCTGCATTTTCTGTGGAGAGGCGGATACGCCGATCTGTGATGATGCCTCCGGCAGCACTGAAACAGCGTTCCGACATAACGCTGGCTGCCGGGCAAGCCAGCACCTCTATTGCGTACATTGCCAGTTCGTGCCAGGTGTCTAGCTTCATGCCCGGTTTCAGGTCCAGCGGTGCCAGCCACAAATCCGTCTGTTCCTTTATTCCCCTCCAAATTTCCTCCCCTGTGTGCTGCTTATCCCCAAGGCAGATCAGCTTCAGCAACGCTTGCTGACGCATGCCAACAGCTGTGCTGCACTGCTTCCACGATCCTACTGCTGCTGGTGCTGGGTTAGCATTTCCGGATGAGGTACAGCTTTGAGATGCGTTGGAGGAGAAGGAGTCAGAGAGGTAGGTGCTGCTGTTGTTATCCAGCTGTTTGCGGCGTGGGCAACACCCGCGCCGTAGCAGGTGAGGAATCGCTGCCAGGCTCCACAAGGTTCACCCAGTGCGCGGTAAGGGAGATGTATCGACCCTGGCCGAACGCACTCGTCCAGGTGTCAGTGGTGAGGTGAACCTTGCAGGCAACGGCATTCTTCAAGCTTCGGGTTATTTAGCTGACCACGTGCTCATGCAACTCAGGCACTGCAGAGCGCGCAAAGTGGTAGCGGCTGGGAACCACGTAACGTGGGATGGCCACTGACATCATGCCCTTGAAGCTGTTTGTCTCCACCACTCGATATGGCAGCATTTCGCAGGCCAGAAGCTTGGCTATGCTGGCTGGCTGTTACTGCCACGGCCCGGGGGTCATTTGCTGGCAATTTCCTCTTGTGCTCAAACATCTCAGAAACAGACAACTCAACCGTAGCGCTGCACACCGAAGGGCTGTTGGTTGTTGTGTTTGATGAACACTGGGAGACCTCAAGAGCACTAGTCCGGAAAGTGACAGTGTCAGCATCGTCTGATGTTTGTGAATGTTGTGAACCACGCAATGGCTGGGCTACTGCTGCTGCTGAGGCGGGTCTGGTGGTGAGTCTGGTGAACCCAAGGGAGGCAGTGTTGCTGGTGGTACCCTGTCCTGCCGCGTTTGCCCACAGAGTGGGATGTTTGGATAGAATGTGGCGGCTCATGCTGGTGGTGGAGAGGTTGTTAATACTTTTCCCCCTGCTCAGGCGGGTCTTGCACACCTTGCAAATCGCCATGGTAACATCCTCAGTGCAGTCTTCAAAGAAAGCCCAGACTTTAACTGGCTGAGGACTCGGACCTCGTGCGTGATGTGCTGGTGCTGCTTAACCCACTGCTGGACGCTTGAGAGGTCATCCAAGTAATTATCTGGTCCTGTTCTTTTGGATCTGTGAGGGTTGTTGTCCTGGACAACATGGGCAGTATTGAGTGGGTTTTCTTGGGTGCTCCCCTGTGGCCTGTACGTGAACCGTCAGGGGAAACACCTCTTCCCTTGCCCCTCCCTCTTTCACCGGATTTCTTCCTCATTTCACTTATCCTTAAAGTACACGCTGACTGGCAGCAGTACAGTGGCAGTACAGAAATGCTATACAGTGGTGGGTGAGCGGTGTACCACTATTGTCAGCAGTGACACAGAGCACAATGCTATACAGTGGCGGGTGAGCGGTGTACTACTGTTCCCAGCAGACACAGAGTGGAAGTAAACACAATGCTATATAGTGTGGCTGAGCCGTGTACACAGAGTGGCATTAAACACAATGCTATATAGTCTGCTATATAGTCACCCCGAACAGGGTGATGTTCTGCAGAACCCGAACAGTGGCAAACACTGTTCGCCCAACACTACTGGGAGGGAACGCAGATTTTAGTACCTAAACACACGATACAACATGTTTTCCGGGGTCGGACTCTGAGGCACATACAGATGGTCCCGATCATCATCCTCATCATACAACTCTTCTCCTGAGTCTGACCCACCCACCACCTCTGCCACCCCAACATCCCCAGACACAGACCCCTCATCGTCCTCAACATTAACTTGGGATGCTGGCCTGAGCCAGACCTCCTCCTCCACATCAGGCCCCATCATCTCCTCAATGGCAGCCCTCATTAATCGCTCTGGCGACGGACTGATGGACACAACGTTCTCCTCCGGGGAGGGCTGCTGCTGACCACTGGCTGCTGGGGTGGATGTTATAGCTTGCGTGGGGCGTTGGCTGTTGCTGTTGTTGGGAGTGCTGCTCACAGCGGAGGTCTCTGGGGAACTCATGTTGAGCTCATATAGTGGTTGACGGTGAGTGGAGTATTACTGATCCCAGCAATATACACACTGACTGGCAGAGTACGCAATGCTATATAGTGTGGCTGAGCGAGGTACACAGAGTGGCAGTAAACAGAATGCTATATAGTGTGGCTGAGCGAGCGGTGTACCACTATTCCCAGCAGACACAGAACAGTGAACAGAATGCTATATAGTGTGGCTGAGCGAGCGGTGTACCACTATTCCCAGCAGACACAGAACAGTGAACAGAATGCTATATAGTGTGGATGAGCGAGCGGTGTACCACTATTCCCAGCAGACACAGAACAGTAAACAGAATGCTATATAGTGTGGCTGAGCGAGCGGTGTACCACTATTCCCAGCAGACACAGAACAGTGAACAGAATGCTATATAGTGTGGCTGAGCGAGCGGTGTACCACTATTCCCAGCAGACACAGAACAGTGAACAGAATGCTATATAGTGTGGCTGAGCGAGCGGTGTACTACTGTTCCCAGCAGACACAGAACAGTACACAGAATGCTATATAGTGTGGCTGAACGAGCGGTGTACTACTGTTCCCAGCAGACACAGAACAGTACACAGAATGCTATATAGTGTGGCTGAACGAGCGGTGTACCACTATTCCAAGCAGACACAGAACAGTGAACAGAATGCTATATAGTGTGGCTGAGCGAGCGGTGTACCACTATTCCCAGCAGACACAGAGTGGCAGTAAACAGAATGCTATATAGTGTGGCTGAGCGAGGTACACAGAGTGGCAGTAAACAGAATGCTATATAGTGTGGCTGTGCAAGCGGTGTACTACTATTCCCAGCAGACACAGAGTGGCAGTAAACAGAATGCTATATAGTGTGGCTGAGCGAGGTACACAGAGTGGCAGTAAACAGAATGCTGAGCGAGCGGTGTACTACTATTCCCAGCAGCGACACACAATGACTGGGGGGGACCCTGGCTAGCGTGGCTGGAGCGCGAACTACCCTGCCTGCCTACCCAAAGCTAAACCCACAGACAAATGGCGGAGATATGACGTGGTTCGGGTATTTATTTACCCGAACCACGTGACAGTTCGGCCAATCAGAGCGCGTTCGGGTCCGAACCACGTGACCCGTTCGGCCAATCACAGCGCTAGCCGAACGTTCGGGGAACGTTCGGCCATGCGCTCTTAGTTCGGCCATATGGCCGAACGGTTTGGCCGAGCACCGTCAGGTGTTCGGCCGAACTCGAACATCACCCGAACAGGGTGATGTTCTGCAGAACCCGAACAGTGGCGAACACTGTTCGCCCAACACTACCCCTCACACACTCCAATGAGTTCTGGTTCACCATGAGCTTGCTGGTTAGTCTCATAGTCTGTACTTTCCAAATCTCTGATACTTTTAGGACCAAAGTTCAGTAGATATAATAGTTTGGTGATAACTGACAATAGACCAGTCTAACCGTAATGATGAATTTCCTGTCAGGGGCTGGTGATGGTAAATCTCCCTGTGGTTCTAGTTCCCTTATCTGTCTCTTCCGTTTTACTCATGAGAAGTTGGCACAGGCTCTTGCCGCTGGTGACTGAGTGGCTGCCAGGAATTCGGCCGCTGAGTAAACTGTTATTCAGGAGAAGCAGAAAAGCGTGAAGATTAGACAATGCACGTATGTGAGCTGCGAGAAACTACGATGATTGAGAAGTCAGGATTGTGGATTTACACAGATTCCATTGTGAGAGACTCATGCTGGTTTCCCCGATGATTGCGCATCTTTCTCAATGGTTTCTCATCTCGGTGATGCACGTGTTACCAGTTTGTTCAACCGTGCCATAATCTAGTTCCAGGGGTTATACTTTCCGTAAAGTGAGGGCAAAAGTCTGACAGTGCCGTCAGTGATACACTGTTAAAGCAACCCTGGCCTGAAGCAATCTAAAAACCAAAAAAGTTACATACTCACCTATGGTGAGGAAAGCCTCTGGATCCTGTAGAGCTTTTCCAGCTCTTCGTGTCCACATTTCCTCCTCAGCCTGCCTTCCAAAGTAATTGTGTTCCTGAATCCCAAGTAATTCCAAAGATGAGCGGATCTGTACTGCATGCACATGAGTACTGGCCCATGCATGCGCAGTATGGATGCTCAACTTTGGAGGTGCCCGAGGAAGAGAGTGCTTCTGTAGCCTTCCTAGGACTCCCAAAGGTGCCAAACTTGAGCAAGGTCCACCACTGTACCCTGCTCAAATTTGGCATCTTCGGGAGAGAGAACATGAAAAAAGGACCGGGAGGCTCTATGGAACCCAGTCTTCCCTCTCCACAGGTGAGTATCTAACTATTCTTTTGTAGGATGCTTCAGGGTTGTTTTAAGCCAGGTACACACGCTAGACTGTTCTTGGCCAAGGTAGCTGGTGGAGGCCAACTCTACTGGGAATCTAGTGCTAGCACCCCAACCTTCCTCAGTGTCTCCCCACTCACCTGTCCATACTGTGGCTCTCAGTCAATCACTAATCCATTGGGCCTCCTCCACCCTCCATAGTAACAGAACATGTCACAGGCCTGAAGGCAAGCGACACATCTGTACAGCTTTGGCCCCACACTGTTGCCTAATGGACTAAGTCCCAATCCCTGCCATATGACAGTAGTCGTTTGTGTGTACAGGACTTTAAAGCAACAATAAAGCGACCCTACAATCCTAAGCGACCCTACTCACCTGTGCAGGGCCTGGCCGAGGCAGAGAGGCTCCAGCCTCAGGGCGCAGTGTAGAAGGGGGTGCACAACTCACTCAGCTATCATTCTCCTATTGTGTATGAAGCAGAGAGAAATAAGAAAAGGGGATACATGGCAGTGATTGCAAGCCAGATAACTAGAGATTTAGATGTTGGGGAGGTTGGGGGCCCTGGAACGCCTCTTAGTCTAATAGCAAATCAGTGTGTGACGGGTGGGGTGGGAGGGATGGAGGGGTGCACTTTGGTGTCTCAGCCTTGGGTGCTGGAGGACCTTGTCCCGGCTCTGCATCTGTGAAATTAACTGACTGGGAGTCAAATATGTCTTCAGCCCTCCTTGGACAACCTTTTGGAAGAACACATCTGCAAGTACTTTTGAAGACAAGCGGATCCGTACTGTGCACACTTGAGTAAACACTCGTGCATGCACAGTACGGATGTGCCTATCTTCAGAAGCAAGTGCTTCTCCCTTGTTTGTCTCTTGTCTCCCTTCCCCACTGAGTTATTAGGCAGCCAATGCTGGTAGTGGCAGAGGGGGGTAGCATAGCATTACAGGAGAGAGATGGATGATTTGTGGTGCGGAGTTGGCGATGCACAGGTGCAGGACCAGTGTGCTAGCAGGCCGGCCACAGAGGGCTGAGCATGTGTACATATATCTCTGGCAGCTAATCCTTCTTGTTATTGTTCCATAGGAAAGATTGTTGTCTAAGCCTTTTCAGGCGCCTTTGTACTTAACTCATTTTGTAACATTCTGTGCTAATCCAAACCTTCAAACAGTGAAGTGCTTAAAACGTTCAACCAGTGACACCTTGCCAGCCGTCCACCCCCAAGGCCCACTAAGCTATGTACACATGGAAAGACAGATCCTGTCACACGACCGATAAACAATCGTTCCACCATCTACCACTGAAGATATCCACATGATGTGAATGTTTTTACAAGATTACAGACGTTCAGTGTTACTTGTGAATTTTTGTATTAAAAATCGACTTCAAAAATATTTGCGTAAATAAATTGCATTTTCGCAATGTCCATTTTTGCAAGAGAAAAAAATTGCCATAATTGCCAGCATTTTGCCTAACTTGCCATTCATGAGATAAGAGCAAAATCCTTTTAAAGCCAAAAATCGCTACAAACGTAAAACATCAAAAACTTATTACGAAATGATTTTCAAAGGCATTTTCACTCAAAGAGCGAATTTTACAAATTTTCTTGAAAATGAATGCAAAAAATCTCAATCAATCTCTCTCTCTCTCTCTCTCTCTCTTATCATCCAGTAGGGAATTGCAGTTTTTCAAAACAGCTTACATACCATAGGTGGGATTTGAACCCAGGTCTCAGTGTGTAGTAGGTATCTGTCTTACCTCCTAGACCACCAACCACGCTACATGCTAAAGTCGGCCTAGCATGTACCATTATGATCAATCCAATAGAAAAAGTAGCATGATTAAGAATTTGTACTTTTTCAAAAGGCAGCTTACATACCTTGGCCGGGATTTGCTACTTTTTCTATTGGATTGATCATAATGGTAGTGTAGTTGGTGGTCTAGGGGAGTAAGTCAGATACCTACTACACACTGAGACCTGGGTTCAAATCCCAGCCAAGGTGTGTAAGCTGCCTTTTGAAAAAGTACAAATCCTTAATCATGCTACTTTTTCTATTGGATTGATCATAATGGTACATCAGAATCAGAATCAGAATCACTTTATTCGCCAAGTGCGACAGGCGCCGCACCCGGAATTATTTGTGGACACATGGCATATTGGCAATGACAAACAGTACGAATAACACTACACATAGTACAATTTATAAAGAGACATTTCAGCATGTTGGCAAGTGACAACAGTGCAAAGTAGCTCTACACATAGTACAATTTATAAGGAAACATTTCAACATATTGGCAAGTGACGACAGTGCAGGTACCAAACACATAGTACGATTTATAAAGAAACATTGCACCAGAGCAATGACACATCTAGGGGTTGTCACCATATGATGCGATGGTGTATACAGTATTATGCAAAGATGACCAAAGAATACTAGTTTGTGCACTGGTGCCCCTAGGTGCTGAAGGGGCTTAGGAGATGACATTTGGGAGAGGGTCTGAGTTTAGGAGAGTGATCGCTTGAGGGAAGAAAGTGTTCCTACGCCTGGTGGTTTTGGTGTAGATGGACCTGTAGCGGCGTCCCGAGCGTAGGGGACTGAAGAAGTGATTGCCAGGGTGGGAGGGGTCGAGTGTAATTCTATTTGCCCTGGACCTCATTCTGGATGCATGGAGAAGGTCCAAGGGTGGCAGGGGCGACCCTTTAGCATGTAGTGTGGTTGGTGGTCTAGGGGGTAAGACAGATACCTACTACACACTGAGACCTGGGTTCAAATCCCAGCTATGGTATGTAAGCTGTTTTGAAAAACTGCAATTCCCTAATGGATGATACAAGAGGATGGATGGGAGGAGGAGGAGGAGGGTACTTTTCCGGAAAATTCCATTTGAGAGGTTTAGCAATTCCGTTCCGACTGCTGGAATCGGAATGGACCTAATTCCGGCCGGAATCGCGGAATTAACAATTCCGCAGATTCCAGCGAGCATCCCTAATAGCTCTGTATACAATGCTAACTAAGAACAATTATCTGTCGAAGTGATACCTGAAGGCAGTCGTTCAAAATGTACGCGAGATTCGTGGTGGATTGTTCGTTTAACTCATTGGTTAATTATTTGAGTCGCTCATCTTGGACAATATTTGCCCTCTGTGTGTTTGAGTCTTAAAGGGAACCTAACCTGAGAAGGATATGGATTTTTCCTTTTAACATAATACCAGTTACCTGACTCTCCTGCTGATCCTGTCTCTCTAATACTTTCAGCCGCAGCCCCTGAACAAGCATGCAGATCAGGTGCTCTGACTGAAGTCAGACTGGATTAGCTGCATGCTTGTTTCAGGTCTGTGATTAAGACACTACTGCAGCCAAAGAGATCAGCAGGACAGCCAGGCAACTGGTATTGTTTAAAAGGAAACATCCATATCCCTCTCAGTTTAGGTTCCCTTTACAGCAGACCTGTACTCAGAACTTCCTCTCTGCTCTAAAAGATATGCAACATCATAATAACCTTCAAAAAAAAAATGTATTTGCTACAGTTTACAGAACGCCTGTAATAAAATAAATCTGCAGTGTGTGTTCATGGGAGCAGAGAAAGGGTTAACCTCCTGTGTTTACATACTAGCTGTGTCTGCTGAGGCTGCCAAATTCCTCCGCTGACTGGAGGGGTAGCTGGCAGAACGGGGGTTGTATTGGGCCAGCGGCGGGGAGGGGGGTCGGACCCCCCCCCCTCCCTCGCCTGGGTCCCCCGTCCTCCGCTCCCCTCCAGCCTAAATAGAAGCAGCCGTATGTGTAAGAGGCACGGGCGGGGAGGACACTCACCTCTTCCCAGCGTGCGTTCCACTGACGTCACTTCCTGCAGCGTTGCAGGAAGTGATGTCAGTGGAGCGCACGCTGGAGCGAGGAGGAGGTGAGTGTCCTCCCCGCCCGTGCCTCTTACACATACGGCTGCTTCTATTTAGGCTGGAGGGGAGCGGAGGACGGGGGACCCAGGCGAGGGAGGGGGGGTCCGACCCCCCCTCCCCGTCGCTGGCCCAATACCCCCGTTTTGCCAGCTACCCCTCCAGCTCGGCGGGCCGGCTCCCCGCACCCACGGACGGGCGGGTGCCGCCCCTGGAAATTTGCCGCCTGAGGCAAAAGTTTCACCCCGCCTCATGAGCGGGCCGGCCCTGCCTGTGCCCTCAAGGCAGGCAAAATTAACCTTAAATAGCAAGTGGTCCCCCAAATTGTATGTTTTCCTTCAATGCCCCAGAGCAGACCTCCATGTCTGAAGGAGCGGGTGGGCATGCGGTGTCCGATGATTATAGGGTGAAGATCTGATGTACTGCTTCCTGGTTCTGCTCTGCATTTGTGATGGAAAATTCACGGACAAGCATGTGATTTGTCATGTGACCTAGCACACTTAACACATCATGTTGCATGGGAATTGCCCGATCAGTGCGCTACCGCTGGACTTCCACGGCGGCGGAAGTAAGTAAGCCAATGGGCAACATGTACCTTTTAACAAAGTTGGCGCGGCAGGCATGCATGTAATGACAAATCCCAGTGACGTACTTCCTGTGCGTCACTGGGCGAGGGGGTGGCGCTATGCATATGACCCTGTCAGTGCACTTTGCTGCAGCGTTATATGTGTGTAGTTTTGTGCGTTGCGGCGGGGGCTGCGGCATCGCACCGCAGGCGCAAACTACAAGTATAAAACTAGCCTAAAGTGAACCTGGCACAAACCTCGAGTCAAAAATAAGCTACTTATCTAAGAAGAGGGAATCCTTTGGATTCTCCAGAGGCCTCCTGTGTCCTCCCCTACCACCACTCGCCAGCACCCTCTGGAAGCGCCACTCCAGGCACGAGTGAGGCTGTGCTGCAAATGTTTACGAAATGTATCTGACAAAGGAATGTAAACAAAAGATAATGTTATCACCTCTTTGGATGCAGCCAGAAGCTGCCCAGTGAAGCAAGGAGCTTTCCACTGAAGAACAAAGTGCAAAGTGTGGTGTTTAACTGTTTAAATGCTATTCTGCTACAAACTTTTTTTTTTTATATGTGGTAGTAGATTTTTTGTTGTAAATATTTTTTTAGAACAAAGAGGAAATACTGAGTTTCATACCACTTTAAACTTAAAGTGTACCTGAGGCAACATGGGACATGATGAAGATGGACATGTGTATGTACAGTGAAAAACATATTAATAACCAGACTGTTTAAAGGCCGGATTTATAGTTTTTCCGCCCCTAGGCCAAGCATGTTGTGACTCTCCTTCCAAGTACAGCAGCACCCCTCCCATTCCATGTGCAGCTCCCTCTTCCATGTGTATCATCCATGTACTGTAGCCCCTCCCATTTCACATGCAGTCCCCTCTTCCATGCATACAATCCATGTACAGCATCCCCTCCCATTCCATGTGCAGCCCCCTCTTCCATGTGTAACATCCATGTACAGCATCCCCTCCCATTCCATGTGCAGCCCCCTCTTCCATGTGTATCATCCATGTACAGCAGCCCCTCCCATTCCATGTGCAGCCCCTTCTTCCATGTGTATCATCCATATACTGTATCCCCCCCCTATTCCATGTGCAGCCCCCTCTTCCATGCATACAATCCATGTACAGCATCCCCTCCCATTCCATGTGCAGCCCCCTCTTCCATGTGTAACATCCATGTACAGCATCCCCTCCCATTCCATGTGCAGCCCCCTCTTCCATGTGTAACATCCATGTACAGCATCCCCTCCCATTCCATGTGCAGCCCCCTCTTCCATGTGTAACATCCATGTACAGCAACCCCTCTCATTCCATGTGCAGCCCCCTCTTCCATGTGTATCATAACTGTACAGCAGCCCCTCCCATTCCATGTGCATTCCCCTCTGCCATATGTAACATCCATGTACAGCAGCCCCTCCCATTCCATGTATAGCCCCCTCTACTATGTGTATCCTCCATGTACAGAAGCCCCTCCCCTTCCATGTGCAGCCCTCTCTTCTATTTGTATCATCCATGTACAGCAGCCCTTCTCTTTCATGTACAGCTCCCTTGGGCATCAGCTTCCGTTTTTCATGTGTTGCTCCCTATTTGCAGCCTTTTTCTTTCATATGTAGCAACCCCTATTTCACACACAGGTGCCCTCTGGGCCTGCAGCTGCCCAAGGCCCAGGCCTTTTCAGAAATCCAGCCCTGGCTGTTTTCCTTGTTTTATTTATCTGCCTGAAACAGTTAATTTCTAGGCATGGAAGTGACAGCTTCTGTCTTGTCGGTAGCTTGTCGGGGAATATCATCGTAAACATCACTGATAAGCCATAAAAGTTTTCCTGGCACAATACAACTTCTGAGAGCTGTGGGAGAGAGAAAAGGGTCAATAGTTTATGTATTTTTATTTAGGGACACTTAATAGGCTGCCACTGAGCAGAGACAACAAAACATTCAATTTTCTTTGAAGATGTTAAAATATAAAATATCTAAAAAGTCAGTTTTAGGAGTAGGAGGATAGATACAATTGTTTGTTTGTTTTCACCTCTGGTTTACCTTAAGGAAGAAATTGGGATCTCCCCTTTCCATCCTCCATTGTGTAACATATGCTTGTACATTCAGCTAGCACAAGTGCATATGTTTATGTCCTGTTTCATTGCTATAGGCCTCTTTTTAGTGGTTGATACTTGATCATCCCGCTTTCCTTTGCTAGTGTTTTCCCAGGCAATGGGAAGCCTGTTTGTTTGTATTGTTTTCTAGTTTTTATATACACAGACTTTAGCATTGCTTTGTACTTGTTATCGTCTTTCCATCTGACATGATAAGAATGATGATTGTGTTAGCTAATGGCGTTCTGGGTGTTACTTCTCAATGAGAAAGTGATTTTGTGAACCGGCCTGAACGTTACAGCGTGGCGTGACAATATTGCGTTAGCAAATACACGATAATAAATCACATTACAGCATGGAGTCTCGGCCTTTGATAAATATGTAGCGAAACACAATAAAGTCTAATGGCTTAAGGCCCATATACCCAACAGAAGATTTTTGCATCAAATCGTTAACGATGAATTACCCTTTGCGAACTATCGAATAGCATAATTGAAAGAACGTTCGTTAAACGATGTTCAATGACGGCCAATTACACGCAATAATTATTTGCTTTGAATGACCGTCTTGAAGCTTCCAATTGTGGATGGTAGTTCTGATCTCCATTGACCCACGCCCTAATTACTGCGATTGTTTAACTTCACGTTTATGTCCATCGTTCTTTCCCATGGTATGCGATTGCGGAAGATGCATCGATCCATCTTTCGTGGTCTTTGTGGTGGGTATTTAGCTTAACCTCTTGAGGACCACAGATTTACACTCCCCTAGTGACCAGGCCATTTTCCACAATTCTGCCCTCTGCAGCTTTAGCAGTCTATTGCTCGGCCATACAACTTAGCACACAATCTGCCCTCCTTTTCTTCTCCCTAGCAGGGCAGTCTTTTGGTGGTCTCCTGCAATAGTTAGTTTTTTTTTTTAATTCATAAAAAAAAGTATCCTTTTTAAAAACAAACAAACAAACAAAAAAACCTTATTTCCTTTAATCCCCCCTCCCTCCCTCAATTGTCCCTGGGCAACGATCGGTGGTTTGTCCTATGCCTACAAGGCATAGGACTGTGGCAGGGATTAGATTGTGCGGCCATCCGAAGGACAGTAAGTGACAAGGCTGTCGCTTCTACAGCGCAACGAGAGATCAGCCGCACTGTTTACATTTAATAAACCCTCCGCAGCTACAATCACAAGCCAGCCAGTTGCGATTGCGGGTTGGCGGGCTTACTGCGGCGGCTGCCTCTCTCCCCTGGCAGGGAATGGCGCTTTAGTGAGTGCTCGTTCCCTGCAAATCTCGCACATCACGAGATGATGCAATCCTGGGTTAGGCGGTCCCAGGAGCGCCACTCTGCGGCCCCAACTCTGGGTGAAACAGTCGCAGAGTGGTTAAGTGTGATCGATGTTCGCTGCATCTGTTTCTTCTAAATGGTTGGTTTATTCTTCCCATGCAATATTTTTCAGCAATATACCGCTTCTCCAAGAAAGTGGCTTTCAATATCGGCGATTGGCGTATGCAGAGGACTGTACATGAGAGGAAGTGTGGTGAAAGACAGGCATGTGCATGCCACTCAGAAAATAATTAAGATGAAGTAGAGCCGTAGGCAGGATAGCAGTTTTTGCCCACCACTGATGGTCACCTGGCTTTTTTAGTAAGGTTTGCTGGGGGCTAGCATCCACTAGGCCCCTAGACTCTCTTCACGCCCTAGGCAACTGCCAGGTTTGCCTTGTGGATGACCCGGCTGTAACGACACACAATGCAGACTTAAGGCTGCGGGCAGAGATCTGCAGGACCCCACATACACGCTCAGAGACAGAGATTGGCTGGAGGGTGTGGCAATAGCTGCCTGAATTAAGGGAATATCACTATATGCCCTTTTTCTCCCCTTTTTTATTGTGGAAAACTGATGCTGAGAGGACTTAAAGGAGTTATCCTTTAGGCAGCCAGATGTGCCCCTATAGTTAGCCAGATGTTCCCCACTTTTTCTGTTGTTAACACTTCTGCACTCCTCTGCAGAGGCAGGGAGAGAAGCAAGGGCACTTCAGGCAGCCAGTGAGCCGCCTATCACACACGGGGGGCAGCAGCCGTGCTGAGCGCCCTCACAGTGCTGCGCCCGGGGACATATGTTCCCCTTTGCCCACGCATAGCTACGCCTCTGCTGGCATCCCCCCATTGCTTGCCTGGCGATTGGGAATGCTGTTAGCGTGGGTGTGAACCTCACCTAAATCATTTGCAGGCTGCGAGATGAAATGGAATTCACATGTTTGATAACCATAAATTGCAAAATGCAGAACATCTCGCATAGCGCTGGAAGGTTTGCCTCATTGTGTTAACGCAAGCGGCGTGTCCCTTCAGGCAGGGAACACACTTGACTTTCAGTTTTCCGCGCGCGTTTTTCTGCATACTTTTTCTGCACACTAAGTGTGTTTCCATGCAGGAAAACGCGCGCGTTTTTTCACAGCAGCTGATGTAATTGATACAGAAAACTGCCAAAATCTGCAGAATCAGGATGCAGAATGTCAGTTTTTTTTCTGCGCACGAACAACACAACAAGTGTGTACTAGCACATTGATTAACATGGGTTCTCAGTTTTTCTGTGCAGAAAACGCGTACGAAAGCAGTCAAGTGTGTTCCCTGCCTTAACCTTCTTAAATCTTCAGCACCCTCCGTGTGTTACGACTGCTCTTGGCTGTGTTCTAAGAATCTTCAGGCCAGACGTGCCGTTGGGTGTGGCTGTTTGGCATAATTATCGGCGGGGAGCAGAACGTGCAGCCCCCAGGCCATGGCCGACTCAGCGGGAGAAAACTGCTGACTGTGTATTGCTGATTACTCAGCACTGGCAACATCAATGTCATCCTCCAGCAGCCGCTCGCTTAAATCCACACTGACATCTCTACGGTAATTTGTCTCTATTTACTTCTTTTTCCCTGAGAGTTCAGCAGTCCTGCCTATCTAGTGACTTGAAGGGGATCTCTGCTAATATTTTCTTTGAAAAAAAAAAGTTTAATCAATATAATTTCTGGCACACGGTGTTTCCGGGTGCACATGCAAATTATCTGATGATTTATGAGGTTTTATGTGAAAATAAACTAATGGGATAAACAATTGTATTAATCCTTCTTCTCCTAAAAAGGACTTTTTTTTTTAGCTAACCCGCAGTTTTATTTTATATTTAAATCTAGGTTTTACAGTTTCATTGTCTCTGCTCAATGACACCTTCATTGATGTATGCCAGAGCTCAATTCTATAAACTATTGACCCTTTTTATCTCTTTTCTGCTCTCAGAAGCCATGTACTGATAGGAAAGTGTTTTATGGCTGTAATTCCTTATCAGTGAGGGTTACGCTATAGTCTGACTCAGTACCGACCCGGACAGAAACTGTCACTTACATACCTGATATTTAACTCTTTCAGACAGCAAAAGACAAAAAAGAAACATAGCATACCATATTTTTTGGACTAAAAGACGCTCCTGAACATAAGACGCACCTAGGTTGAGGACAAAAACCATGGGGAAAAATATATACTAAACCTGGTGCATCTGTGGTGAAGGGTTATCTCGTAAATTATGTCCCCTTTGTACCTCATGCCCCCTTGTACCTCTTGTGTCTTCCTGTGTCCTCCTCTGTCCCCCTTGTGTCGTCCTCTGTCCCCTGTGTCGGCCTCTGTCTCCCTTGTATCTTCCTCTATGCCCCTTTGTGCCCCCGTGTCCTCTGTTTGTCCCCTGTGTCCTCCTCTGCATGGGCACAGTACAGGAAGTCCCCGACATTGCAGTGGGTTGGAGGTTCATATTGGCAGGCGTTCACAAGTCAGGAACTCCCTGCATTTGGACTATAAGACACAGTAACTTTTTCCCCCCACTTTTGGGGGAGAAAAAGTGAGTCTTATAGTCCAAAAAAATTCAGTAGTTATTAGTGTGCTTGGCACTGAACATACACATGTCTATCTCATCATGTCACATGTCACCTCAATTGTCCTTTAAGTGGTTTGGGGCAGGAGCAGTGGCTTAACTACAACTCATGGGGTCCCCAACGAAACATTAATGCCCCCAATGTTCACTTTCCTTCCCTTGGTGCTCTTCATGGCATGGGCATCATGAGGGTCACACCCATAACAAGTGTAGCCACAAAAACACCTGATTAGAGGTATAGTCCCCTGTATCGGAGGAAGGGAAGGTTAGTAGTTGTGGCTCCCTACGGCTCTGAGCCCTCCTGTGATCGCATATCTTACTTCCCTCTAGTTATCAGGGCCGGAGCTATCATAGGAAAAAATGGGCAATTGCCCCAGGGCCTCAGAGCCTGTAGGGCCCCCCAAGGTGTCCCTCCCCCATCTTAACTGTTGCTCCCCAGGGACTCTGCAGAGTCTGTTAAGTTGGGAGGTGATTGGGGGAGGGTCAGCAGCCAGCTCAGGGGCCCAGGAGGGAAATTTGGCTGCAACAAAGGGCCTCTAATGACGCTTTTTGGTTGGGGGTGTCTGTTGGGGGGCCCCCAGGCTAATTTTGCCCTAGGGCCCAATTGTTACTTGAACCGGCCCTGCTAGTTATGCCCCTAGGGGGGGAGCCAGTGTTAGGAAGGTTGGTTAGTTTAAAGCTGTTAGTTATGAATTGGAAATTAAGCTTAGACATGATCACCAGGGATTTACATGATTAGGGGAATCTGTGGCAGTGATCTCATTTAACATAAGGTGAACATTCTACTGGCCTTTCAATCTCAGCATGACTTGAATGGGTTGATCAGTGATGAGCAAAAATGCCGGTATACTTTTCACATTCATTTTTGCGTAAATAAGTTGCGCTTTTTCACAGTTTTTCACTTAAAAAACTTAATTCGCTGTAAACTCAGCATGGCAGTTTAGAGCATGCACATGTATCCCGCGCGTACGCCAACGCGGATGACGTGAGCGCGGGATGCTCAGTTCTGCCACGCCGTATGAATGAACAGCAAATTAAGGTCTCGTTTCCATGCAGCAGGGAGCCCCGTGGCCCTGCGTTGCGCATCACTTTCGGTGGGGGGCGGAGCTTGTGATCCCATTCATTATACTGAAGGCTGAATGGCCCTGAAATGCAGCAAACCATGCGCGGTGATTAAAGAGACTCTGAAGCAAGATTAAAAATCGCTTTTTACCTTATATTCAACAGGGGCAAGTTTGCCCCTGCTAAAACGCCGCTATCCTGCAGCAGAACGAGGGGTCCGTGGTGCCCGGGGAGTGCTTCCTGTTGAGGCAGAGCTGATGGCTGTAGCTCTGCCTCTCAGTACGTCTATCAGCGCTGATTGCCACCTCTGCCCGCCCCTCTCAGCCTTCCTTCACAGAGAGGTGCGGGGGAGAGGCGGAGATCCGCCGGCTGGTAGACATACATGGAGGCAGAGCTGCGGCTCATAGCTCTGCCTCCATGAGCAGCAAAATCCACCACCAAGAAAGTCATGGATTTTGCAGAGGGGGATTTGGGGGTAAAGACCCCTCGGTCTGCCCCGGGATAACGGCATTTTAGCAGGGGCAAAAATGTCCATGTTGAATATAAGGTAAAAAGCGATTTTTTAATCTCCCTTCAGAGTCTCTTTAAGTGGTGAATCGCCGCACATTAATGGAAACGGCAGACAGTGCAGTCTATGCTGTGTCTGCTTTGGGTTCCATAAGCATTGCGTTTTTTCATGCATTTTTTCATGCGCTGCGCTTAAAAAAGCGCAGCAGGCACTGTGATTGCGTTTTTCTAAAAACGTATCGCACCACTGTGTACAGGTCATCATGATTTTCATTATTTTTCAAAAGACCTTGCGATTTAAAAAACGCATGCATTTTTAAAAACGTAGCGCAAGCGCAGCAGTGTGTACAGGCCCTAAAAGTGCACCATATGGAAACGAGCCCTTAGGGTTTTTTTGACATGAAAAAAACACTAGTGTATTACAAAAGCAGCTACTTTCTGATATTCATTTTTATTGACCATATCACGAATACGTATATTTTCAAAAATCGAAACATAGCATTAGATACGTGATGATAGATTATACAGAGCTTTATTATAAAGCAGTTACCCCTAATCGGGGGGGGGGGGGGGGGGGTGACCATTGACTGAAAAGTTTACATATGATTCAGGTGACTGAGATTAATATATCCATAGCAACCAAATTCTTGTGCCAGGGATTTTCGCCGCCCGTACAGACTTACAAATCCCGGATTTACATTTACTGCATTCTGCCGCTCTCTACTTCAGAGGTCAGAAGATATTTTCTATGGCCCGTGTGTGGCTGGCGTGATGGAGTGCTCCGGACGCTCACTGTACAGAATACGCTGTTGTACGTATGTATAATAAGGAGGGCTTTTGTTCCGGAGCTCAGCAAGGCGGCCAGTGTGGCGGGAAAATGCACTTTATTCTGTATTTCTGTTATGTGGAGAGCAAAACACAGAGGATGAGAGCTCCGATGGTGCAGTATGTCATAAAGTATAGGCAGCATGGTGGCGTAGTGGTTAGCTCTCTCGCCTTGCAACGCTGGGTTCCCGGTTTGAATCCCAGCCAGGTCAACATCTGCAAGGAGTTTGTATGTTGTCCCCGTGTCTGCGTGGGTTTCTTTCGAGCACTCCGGTTCCCTCCGACATCCCAAAAACATACAGATAAGTTGATTGGCTTCCCCCTAAAATTGGCCCTAGACTATGGTACATACACTACACCATACACACATAGACATATGACTAGGGTAAGGATTAGATTGTGAGCTCCTCTGAGGGACAGTTAAGTGACAAGACTATATACTTTGTACAGCGCTGCGGAAGATGTCGGCACTATATAAATACTAAAGTATATAAAAAATGAAAATTGGGTGAAAAGATTACTCACAAAGGGAGATTGCATAGGGAGCAACCAACCACTGGAAGCGAGGAGATGCACAAACCCGACTCCACTCGGGTACTTGGAGAGGGTGGTGATAGTCGCAGAGAGGGTGGTGTTGGGCGCAGAGAGGGTGGTGTTGGACACAGAGAGGGGGGGTGATGGTCGCAGAGAGGGTGGTGATGGGCGCAGAGAGGGTGGTGATGGGTGCAGAGAGGGTGGTGATGGTCGCAGAGAGGGTGGTGATGGTCGCAGAGAGGGTGGTGTTGGGCGCAGAGAGAGTGGTGATGGGCGCAGAGAGAGTGGTGATGGGCGCAGAGAGGGTGGTGATGGTCGCAGAGAGGGTGGTGATGGGCGTAGAGAGGGTGGTGTTGGGCGCAGAGAGAGTGGTGATGGGCGCAGAGAGGGTGGTGATGGTCGCAGAGAGGGTGGTGATGGTCGCAGAGAGGGTGGTGATGGGCGCAGAGAGGGTGGTGATGGGCGTAGAGAGGGTGGTGTTGGGCGCAGAGAGGGTGGTGATGGGCGCAGAGAGGGTGGTGATGGGCGCAGAGAGGGGGGTGATGGTCACAGAGAGGGTGGTGATGGGCGCAGAGAGGGTGGTGGTGGGCGCACGCTTGAAAAACAGCAGTAAGGTCCTGGCATGTGTCATCAGCTCTGAGGTGCTCTGTCTGCACCTGGCTTTTGAAAAACGTTGCCACATTATTTGGCCTGAGGAAGTGGGCAGAGACCCCCGAAATGCATTGCCTGTGCTTATTAAAAATTAATTATATTTAAATATATGAATATGATGTTAATGAGCAACCTCCCCCTTTCTCTCAGTTTTATACACTCCTGGGTGCCTCTTACCCCCTTTGCACTTTATTCTGTTGTCATTTTGGGAGGAAATCCTCTCCTGTTAGCTGTTGTTATAACACTTGCCTCTGATGATTAGCTGAGACTGGCTCCTGCACAGGACGCTGCGATCAATCATTTTATACTTTGCTAGTACATTGAGTTGCATCATTTATTCATCAGTATAGAGAATTGCTGATGGGCTGTGTGCGATTCTTTCCATCTCCAAACTTGATACAGTTTCCCTACAAATCTCCAGGAATTTCCCTACAAATCTTCCAGGAACATCCGCCCCTCAATCAGCGACTTGTCATTGTTTTATGACCTGGGAAATTGCGCTGACTCCAGTCCTGCAAATTTATAATACAGTATTTCACGGCTCGCACTTTATAAACTGGAAACTATTTTACAAGTAGCGTAACAATAGGCTCTGCAGCCCATGCTACCGCGGGGGGGCCAGGCCCCCCCCCCCTGGGGCCCGCTCGGGGCCGTTTTGTGGGGGCTGGAGGGGTGGCAGCATGAGGGGAAAGCCTTGGCCACAGTCAGCGGGGAGAGGGGAAGTTCCCCCCTCTCCCTCACCTCGGGGCTCTGCGCTCCCCTCCAGCTAGATACAGTGTGGGCAGTGGGCAGCGGCGGGCAGATACATACCTTCTTCCGTGCGATCCACCGCAGAACCCTCGCTCTAGCGGCTGACGTCACTTCCGGAAGTGACGTCGGCCGCTAGAGCAAGGAGTCTGCGATGGAACGCACGGAAGGTATGTATCTGCCCGTCGCTGCCCACACTGTAACTAGCTGGAGGGGAGCGCAGAGGGGAGAGCCCCGAGGTGAGGGAGAGGGGGGAAACTTCCCCTCTCCCCGCCGACTGTGGCCAAGGCTTTCCCCCCATGCTGCCACCCCTGCAGCCCCCACAAAACGGCCACGAGCGGGCCCCAGGTGGGGGGGGGGCCTGCTCTGAAATTCTGCAGGGGGGCCCGGTGGGGCCTAGTTACGCCCCTGTATTTTACTGACCAGTTAAATTATTTGAATATGGCCAGGACTATCCATTTACCAGAGACCAGTGACATCACTGAGAGTGCAGCTTATCCATTCACTAGAGACCAGTGACATCACTGAGAATGTAGCCTATCCATTCACTAGAGGCCAGTGACATCACTGAGAATGTAGCCTATCCATTCACTAGAGACCAGTGACATCACTGAGAATGCAGCCTATCCATTCACTAGAGGCCAGTGACATCACTGAGAATGCAGCCTATCCATTCACTAGAGACCAGTGATGTCACTGAGAATGCAGCCAATCCATTCACTAGAAGACCAGTGACATCACTGAGAATGCAGCCTATCCATGCACTAAAGGCCAGTGATTTCACACCATGAACTGTGTTTTTTTGATTTGCAAAAAAGTCCATGCACTTATGGAAACGGATAGGGACTGGCTCTATTTTTAGCTTATGATGTTGACGTACAGAAAACTCCCAAACTTTTGAATGGAGCCAGCGAGGTCACTCATGCAGCTGCCTGAGAGGTAAGCATGTGATGATCAGAAAGGTTTTTTTCGCTTTCAGGCTCTCGGGAAATACAGCAGAAATGACTTTAGTCTGTTTGAGGTGCTGGCCCAACAATCTGCAGGAAAGCAGCGGCGAGATTCTGGGAAGGGAAGATGCAATCGCCTGCATCCTATAGACAAGGGAGGTAGATACTTCAGCAAGGCAGAAAGTCCTATTAGACATAATGTATTTAGAATTGATTTATTTTTGGCAGCCATACCGGTAAAGCCATTTCTCCTCCAACATTTCAAGCAATGTGTAAGATCCAGGAGAATATTGCTTACATCAAGTTTATCTCTTTCTCACTAGTGTCACTGTCAGTACAAATTATCTTAATAATATTAATTTAATTATAAAAACTACACTTATAAATATAAGTCCATCTGCTCAGCCACTGATAAGGTATCATACAAAGATTTGTAGACAGTCCCTAGGGATTCAGTGTGCATCAGGGTCTTGTGTACAGCACTGTTCTATCCTCAGCCTTTCTACCCCTCCCCAAGTGCTGTGTCCTGTAGTGATGCTGGAGGAGTCTGCAGAGCCCCGCCCCCAACCTCTATACCCCTCCCCAAGTGCTGTGTACTGTAGTGATGCTGGAGGAGTCTGCAGAGCCCCGCCCCCAACCTCTATACCCCTCCCCAAGTGCTGTGTACTGTAGTGATGCTGGAGGAGTCTGCAGAGCCCCGCCCCCCACCTCTATACCCCTCCCCAAGTGCTGTGTACTGTAGTGATGCTGGAGGAGCCTGCAGAGCCCCACCTCTATACCCCTCCCCAAGTGCTGTGTCCTGTAGGGGTGCTGTGGAGAAGTCTGCAGAGCCAAATCTGCTTCATCAGAGATGGACAGAGTGAGTGTAATCAGCTGAGGCAGGGAGCACACTCCTCTGTCGGTTTTTTATATGCATTTTCTGCACACTATGTGTGTCTGTATGTATGAAAACATGCATGTTTTATCACAGGAGTTAATGTAATTGATAGAGAAAATGCATGCAGTGCTTCACTGCTGTCTGTTTTATCTGCATGGGGAAAACACATGCAAGTGTTCACTAGCCAACTGAATAACATTTATTCTCAGTTTACCTGTGCAGAAAGCGAGGGGGGAGGAGGGGACCCCTTGCAAAGTTTTGCAGGGGGGCCCAGTGATTTGTAGTTAAGCCCCTGGTGGCCAGTAGACCAATAGACAGATTTCTTGCTGATCGAATGTTACCGGAGAGAGATCTGTTGGCCGCCATAAACCACAGGCCCGCTTCCCCAATCGATTTCAGCATGAAATATCTTAGAAATTGGCCTAGTGACGCCGCCTTGTCACCCCAGCCGCGTCCCCCAAAATGTACATGAACCCCCTTGGTGCCCGCATTACCCTTTATTTCTCTGCCCCTCCCATATTCCCTAAACCTTTTTCTTTCTTGTGCTTTCTCTCTCTCCTCCCCCTCTGTCCCCCTTCTCTCTTTTTCCCTGCACCAGTTCTCAAAAATATTTTCCGCTTTTTATTTTGGTCTCTTGAACCCTGGCCCATCTTTACCCCTATTCTTCCCTCTTCCCAACCCACCCCCCACCCCCACACCCCCCCCCCCCCACACCCCCCCCTCCCCCCCCCACACACACACACTTTCGCACTTTGATTTTTTTTTCCCATTCTCTGCCTCATTCTTTCACTATCTCATTCCACTCTCTCACTGTCCCCTCATATATTGATTAGATATTACAGTACCGTACATTATAGCTTGTTTACCACTTATGACAATCTTGCGCTCCTTGCTGTAGTGAAACAATACGAGCCTGCCGGTCACAGATGTTATCAGTGGAAGGTCCAGCGAAGTGCAGCCACAGTCTGCTTGTATTGTGCTGGCAGCCAATCAAAGAGGAGCCACCAGACAGGCCAGAGATTGATGTAATAACAATAATATAGCAGCGATCTCACCTCTCTCTCTGCCATAGCTCTGGCTGCTGCTCAGCAGTGAGCTTCTCTCTCTGGGAGTCACAGCAGGACCTCTGCAGCCACTCGGGGAGTATCCTGTAACAGGAGGCGGCAGTGCAGGTACAACTTATGTCTCACTACTTATCATTCTATCATCTCACAGAGGACAGTCTCCATTCTCTCCTCACATCTGTTCATGGAAGTTTTACCTCTGCTGTGTCACAGGAATTTGCCAAATAACTATAACAATTTAAAACATTTGTTGCTTTTGTTTTTTTGACTTTTCTTTCAAATAATGTATCACTTCAGATGTCTACCCTACCCTGATGTTTGAATAACTTTTTGAAGCAGTATAAAATACAGTATATATCATAATGGCTATTGTTTTATAAAATACCACTAATAATAATAGTAATATAAATAATAGTACTTCGAAACAATAACAGAAATTAGATATATATGTATGTGTGTGTGTGTTTGTTTGTGTTTTTATTATTGTTTAATAATATAATGAAAAGTCTATAGTTGATGATGATGATATTATTATTATTATTATTATCAATAATATCTAAGTGTAACTATTTTTTGTGATATTATTACTAATAATACTACTAAGTATTATGTATTATTTATTTTTAGTGATGCTGTACAATCTATTTGAGGCATGGAGAGCAGTGTTGCTTGCAAATTTACACCAAAGTGACTTTCGAATTAAAAAACGCTATTTTTGATTGTGAGAAAATGTTTGCGAAAATACATTGCATTTTCACAATACGGTCAAAGAAAACCAACTTATCTTTCCGATTAAATTTTGAAAAAAAACATTATTTTTACCGCAAAAATTTGAGAAAAATACAAAAAGCCTCAAACTTACAAATTTATTTTTGATGACATTTATGTTCAAATGTCGAATTTAACATTATTTTTGCAAAAATTAATGCGAATAGAATATCGGCATTTTCGCTCATCACTGATGGAGAGGTTATAAAACCATTAAATACCATGAGCTGTTTAAGATGGATGGATGGATGGATAGATAGATAGATATCCATTCCAAAAAGTGAGCTAGACACTGTTATGCGTATGAGCTTACAATCTAGTGATTGGCATACAGCCTGTGTATTATCTTTATTGATTTTGTTGTAAAAAACAATTAATTATTTAGATATACGATTGGTGGGAATTGTCCTCTGCTTCTTTTTGGAAAGCTTAATATAGCCATCCTCCTTTTATAACCGCAGATGATTGCTTAGTGCCTCCTTTATAGAATAAGGCAGTGCGGCTGTATGTCAGGGATAGACACGGATGCTGAGGCAAAACCAAACTCCGCCACGCAGGAGGTAGCCTTTAAACTGATGAAATATGGTGGTTCTAATGCTTTGTGTCTGTTGTGTCTCTGCTAAGCAGCAGTCAGAGAGGGTGAAAGTGGAAGCAGTACACTCCCATACAGATACTGTGTGCACCCTGCTGAGGTCATGCAGTGATCTTCGGGTTTTCAAAATAGAATTTAGACTTTTTCTTCTCCTCCTTCTTGTTTCACTTCTTCTTCTTCTTCTTAGGCAAGAAGTTTAGAATCAGGATGATACCATTTATACAGTACGATACTCAGTTGCTGCTTCTCCTTTTTAATCCACATTTCCTCTACTTGTTGCCTGATGCAGAGAGAAGGGAGCCAGGGCCGGTTTAAGCAACAATGGGGCCCCAGGGCAGAATAAACCTGCCCCCCCCCCCCCCAACAGATACCCCGGAGCAAAAATTGGCATTAAGGGACCTTTTTTGCAGCTGGTATAGTCAGGGTTTGAAGCCCCAATCGGTAATCGGTCGGAGCTCCACATTCTGGCTACCCCAGCCTGCATGGGGGACAAGGGGTTAAAAGTTTCAGGAGGGGGGACCCCACATAATTTTTTTTTTTTTAAATTCCCACACTCTAAGCATAAAAAAAAAATTGGGAAAATAGGAAAAAATGCCAGGGATCTTCATACAGCCATATTGCGGCTGTATAGCGATCCCTGGCCAAAGCACTGCGGCTGCGTATGGACCCCCTGGAAACCCCGTCAGGAAATGTATTGCTCTTTCTTTTGATACATGTAAAATTACACTACCGTTAGGTACTAAAAGTGACATTTACCGCATTTAAAAGTATGCTTTTTTCCTTCGAAATTTTACAATCGATTTTCTCAAAAACTATAAGGTCTTTGTGAAAAATTGTTTTTTCCTCTTATTCCCAATGATCTCCTTAACATATCCTGCAAATTTAGGGTTTCTAGAACTTAAGGTGGATTTGCTATTAACCATTAAAGTCGGCTGGTTTTTAAATGTGTATTTTTTTCCTTTGAAACTTTAAAATCGATTTTCTCAAAAACTATAAGGTCGATTTGAAATTTTTTTTTCCTCTTGTAGCCACTGGGGGCCCCTACAAGCTCTGGGGCCATGAAGCAGCTGCCTCCTTTGCCTCTATGGTAGCGCCGGCCCTGAAGGGAGCAGAGGTTGGAAATGTCTCCTTACAGGTTACATTGTCTTCCTCTGCTAGTATTTATGATCTTCATCAGCAGAAGACAAGAAATCCGTCTTTAAACCTTAAGGCCCCGTTCATATCACGGAACGCAGGCGCGTTTCGTTCAGAACACAACGCACAGGAACGCACGTCATGTGCGTCTCTGTGCGTTGCGTGGCTGATCCCATTCACTGAAAGTGAATGGGACAGCCACGCGTTTTGCTAGGAAACGCGTGCAGCATGCGTTCCCGGACCGCACAGGTCCGGAACGCATGCAGTGTGAACATCAGACAGTGCATTCTATGCACTGTCTGATGTCGTGCGTGTTGGCCTCCCGCACGCGTTCCCGAAACGCGGACGGGAACGCGTGCAGTGTGAACGGGGCCTTAAGAGGAAATCCAGTGAAAATAACTTAATGAAAAAATAGCTTAATTTTTACAATAATTATGTATAAATGATTTAGCCAGTATTTGCCCATTGTAAAATCTTTCCTCTCCCCGATTTACATTCTGACATTTATCACATGGCGACATCTTTACTGCTGGCAGGTGATGTCTGTAGAAGGAGATGCAGCTTTTTTGGTAGTTGGAAAGTAACAGCTGTTATTTCCCACAAGGCAACACGGTTCAGTGGGGGACATTTCTCAAGAGTGTCTGAGACAAAATATTGGTAAGTTTTTAGAAATCTGTGCAGAACTGTCTCAGACAAGAAATCCCTAGACAATGCAGTTTCCTTCTAAAACTGTTGTAAAATAGGAGGAGATTCTCAGGCAGTGCAGTGTGTCAGGGAAATGGCTGTTGCTGAGGTAACCAATACATCTGCTGTATTTCATCAATGCCCAGCACTGGAAGGGTTAAGCACAGAACAGCTTCACGGGACACCCAGCAGCAGGGGAGAGGAGCATTTCACAAATCATGTCTAGCCTGCACTGCTGCCCTATCTGTAGAACTGCTATTAAGCACTTCTTATGGCAGGTTAGGAATGGATTTGCACGTTTCTTAACTGTAGTGCAGCTCTAAAAATTCATGCTTAAAGAGGAACTCCAGTGAAAATAATGTAATAAAAAAAGTGCTTCCGTTTTACAATAATTATGTAGAATTGATTTAGTCAGTGTTTGCCCATTGTAATATCTTTTAAATCCCTGATTTACATTCTGACATTTATTACATGGCGACATTTTTACTGTTGGCAGGTGATGTAGCTGCTGCTTGCTGTTTTGGCAGTTGGAAACAGCTATAAACAGCTATTTCCCACAATGCAGCAAGGTTCACAGACAGGAAACTGCCAGGAGTGCCATGGTCCGCAGAGTTTCTTGTGGGAGGGGTTTCACCACAATATCAGCCATACAGCGCCCCCTGATGGTCTGCTTGTGAAAAGGAATAGATTTCTCATGTAAAATGGGGTATCAGCTACAGATAGGGATAAAGTTTAATTCTTGGTCGGAGTTTCTCTTTAACTGCCGTTATTAAAGGACCACTATAGCAAAAAGAAAAAAAAAATAGGCAGTTAAAATCTGACAGAACCGACAGGTTTTCAGCCAGTCCATTTCTTCATGGAGGATTCTCAGGGTTTTCTTTGTTTTCAGCACCATTTCCTGAACAGCAGTTGCAAAGTCTGACAAAACAGTGTGCAAGCGAGTAGGGAGGCTGGCTGGTATCTTTCTATTTTGGCAGTTAAACTGCTGTTGAAAGCAAAGAAAACCCTGAGAATCCCCCATGAGGCGATGGACAGGCCCAAAACCTGTAAGTTCTGTCATATTTTAACTGCCTACTTTTTTTTTGCGATAGTGGGCCTTTAAGTAGGTTTTACGAAGTTTCTCGTTGTCATGCAGAACTGTTCCCTCTGCTGGTTAGAACTGTTTAATACGAAGAAAAAACTGTGGGTAATGCGTGGATAAATGTGAGAGAGAGGAAACTGTCAGGACCATGGTCATGACATCACACTGTGGGAGGGGCTTCGCCACAATATCAGCCATACAAACCTCCCTGATGATCTATTTGAGAAACAGTAAATATCTCTCATGGGCAAGGGGGTATCAGCTACTGATTGGGATGAAGTTCAATTTTTGGCTACAGTTTATATTTTTAAATTACAGAAATCAGCAGGTTATTACAATTATAAAGTGCCAACATATTCCATGGCGCTGTTCAAAGTAACAAGCAACCATGGGGGACATAATATTATACTGGTAAACACAAAATATAGACACTGGTACATAATAATACAGAATTGGTAGTCATAGTAATTACAGTGACAATTGTAACGTAATGAACACAATATCTAGCAAATTCAAAGGCACAAAAGGTTGAGAGAGTCCTGCCCTTAGGGGCTTAAAATCTAAAGGAACACAGGTGTGGGTAAGAGGTGGGGTAGTATACACTATGCATACCTAGAGGCAGTGTGTTTTTAGGTTACACAGTATTTAGTAAGGAGTAAAACTTGGCCAGAGGTTGAACGGGAATTGCCTAAGTTATAGTATGAGTTTTGAGCTTAAAGGGGTTCTTTCGTGGAAAAAGTAGGCAGTTAAAAAATGTGACAGATGACAGGTTTTGGGCCAGTACATCTTTTTAAGGCCTCTTGCACACTGCAAGCAATTCAGATTCAGATTCCGCTTTTTAATCTGTTTTTACATCCGATTCCGATTCAGATTTTTAATCTTAACTGCATGCTGCGTTTTTTGATCCGTTTTTCTGTTGAATGTATTCAGGGAAAATCGGAAACGGAATCGGAAACGGAATCGGAAACGGAGTCGGAATCGGAAAACGGATTTGCAGTGTGCAGGGAGCCTAAGGGGGATTCTCAGGGCTTTCTTTGTTTTCAACAGCATTTCCTGAACAACAGCTGCAAAATCTAACTGACATAATAGTGTGCAAGTGATTAGGGAGGCCGGTTGGTATCTTGCTATTTTGGCATTTAAACTGTTGTTCAGGAAATGCTGTTGAAAACAAAGAAAGCCCTGAGAATCCCCCTTAAAAAGATGGACTGGCCCAAAACCTGTTATCTGTCACATTTTTTAACTGCCTACTTTTTTCGTGAAAGAACCCCTTTAAACATTTCAAAGGTTTAGACTGACAAATGCGTTTTGGAAGGAGATTCAAGAAGAGAGGTGAGGCTCATGAGAAATTTTGTATATGTGAATGCGAGTTTGAAATACTGTAGAATCCTCAGGTTAATTGGCAGCCAAGGAAGATCTTGACAGAGAGGAGCAGCAGAGGAGGAGCGAAAAAAGAGAGACGAATGAGAGGAGAGTTCAGTACAGATTGGAGCGGTGCCAGTCTGTTAGTTGGTAGTCCACAAAGTAGTATAATACAATAGTCCAAACAAGATATTACAAGAGCATGTACTGTACTAACATTTTAATTGTCGAGTGAAAAAATGTTGGATGCGAGATATGTTGAGTTGGAGACAGGGCCGGTTCTAGACTTTTTGCTGCCTGAGGCAAACTTATGAGGATGCACCTCCCCCTTCCTGATTTGGAATAATCGCACAGCACCCGGCAATTTACTCTGCTTCATTTAGGCTGCTTTCACAGTGGGACGTTACAGGCGCACATTAGAGCAGCCTGCAACGCAGCCCAACCCACAGTAATGAACAATCAATGGGCTGTTCACAGTGCCCACATTGTGTTACAGTGTAACGCTGGACGTTCAAAGCAAGTGCAGCATGCTGTGCGTTATAGGTGGTTTTAGCTGCGTTAGACTGTTTGCACATGCTCAGTAAGGGGAGAGACCTCTATTGTTCCTAGCCACATGGCTAATTAATATTCACTGCACTGTAGTGTTGTCCAGATCATGAACAATTCAGATCTTTGATCCAGATTTTTTTTTGTGAGTCGAATCATCCGGATCATCACAATGAAGGATTCGGTTCACAGTGGATGTCTGGAAGAAACAGGAACTGCAGCTTCTGTGCACAAGCACAATCTTCCTGCTGCATCTCTCCCTTCCCCATTAGCACCCTCAATGTGCCCTCATTCTCCTGCACCTCTCACTCTGCTGCACCCCTGCTTCCCTAGTAAAATGATTCAAATATTCAGTTCAAAGATCCGGATCTTTTCAATGATCTGATTCGAATCATCTGAATCATTGAAAAGATCCGGACTTCCCAGGATAGCACCAAGAGCCTCATTATGCAGCTCAATCTGACGTCCAACTTCAACACCACCATGCGTTGCGTTAGGGGCACGTTATGCGACCTTAACATCCCCTAAAACGCAACGTCTTGGTGTGAAAGAGGCCTTAATGCTCTGTCAGCAAGGGAGCATATGCAACAACGTGAGACATGGCATGCTGCAGCTCAACACAATAACAATAACCTATTAGCTGGCTGGCTGCGAGGCTGTGACAAACAAACTGCTCACCCTCAGCCAGAAGGCCGTCCTCCATGCCTCCTCAGTCAGGACAGCAGTGCCAGCTGGCAAGCAGTCAGGAACACCCGAGACAGCCGAAAGGTACAGTTGTATATCGTCTGCATATAAGTGGTATTAAAATCCAAATTAGTTGATTAAGTTGCCAAGACAATGCATATAGATTGAATAGGTTGGGGGCCAAGGACAGATCTTTGAGGTACCGCACACAGACAAAGGCTGCACTCAAATTTCACAGTATAGCCGCTATTTATAATGGCACCTATGGTGGCACACAAGTTTCTGCCGCTAGCGGGCGCCCATAATTCCTGCTTCCCCTTGCAGGAAGTGACATCACTGCAGGAGAGGCATTAGAATGTCTGAATAGCACCCAGCATAGTGTTCCTGCAGACTCTGTGTCTCTCAGGGGGCAGGTCACCTATCCTCTCCACCTTCACCTACCTCATATTGTATATCAAAGGGTTCAAATCAAGGGATGACCAATAATTGGTTTCATCATAATTTCTCCGTGGGCTGCAGTTCTATCCAGAAACAAAGTTACAAAAAAAATCAAATGGAAAATTGAATCTGCCTGGAGATAATTCTTTCCGATTGACAATGCATAGTTACATAATTATTTGGGTTGCAAAAAGATATACTGTACATCCATCAAGTTCAACCAGAAAATAAATTACAACACTAGCCTGCAACCTCACATATCCCTGGTGATACAGAGGAAGGTGAAAGACCCTTACAAGGCATCGTCCAATTATCCCCAAAAGGGAGAAAAATTCCTTCCCGACTACTGGTGGCAATCAGATAAAATCCCTGGATCAACGCCACCAGGAATTACCTAGTATTTATAGCCATGGATGTCTTTCAACACAAGGAAAGCATCTAAGCTCCCTTAAAGAGACACTGAAGCGAAAAAAAATGATGATATTATGATTCGTATGTGTAGTACAGCTAAGAAATAAAACATTAAGATCAGATACATCAGTCTTATTGTTTCCAGTACAGGAAGAGTTAAGAAACTCCAATTATCTCTATGCAAAAAAGCCATTCATTTCTACGACTTTCAAAAGTCGTGGAGAGGGCTGTCTTCTGACTTTTATTATCTCAACTGTTTACTTTTTCTCTGCCAGAGGAGAGGTCATTAGTTTACAGACTACTCTGAAAGAATCATTTTGAATGCTGAGTGTTGTGTAATCTGCAGATATTAGAGAATGATGCCATATATGCCATAACCGCCATATACCTGAAAATAAAAATATGAGAATATTTTCTTTGCTGCTAATCTTCTAGTAATTATTCATAGTACACAACCAATTCATTATATCATATATTTTTTTTTTTTTGCTTCAGTGTCTCTTTAAAGGGAAGGATATGTATTTTTCTTTTTAAAATAATACCAGTTGCCTGGCTCTCCTGCTGATCCTGTGTGTTTAATACTTTTAGCCACAGCCCCTGAACAAGCATGCAGATCAGGAGCTCTGACTGAAGTCAGACTGGATTAGCTGCAGGCCTGTTTCAGGTGTGTGATTCAGCCACTACTGCAGCCAAAGAGATCAGCAGGACTGCCAAAAACATCCATATCCCTCTCAGTTAAGGTTCCCTTTAAACGCAGATATAGAATTTGCCATAACTACTTTCTGTGGCAATGCATTCCTCATTTTAATCATCACTCTTACCGTAAAGAACCCTTTCCTAAATAAATGGCTAAAACATTTTTCCTCCATGCGCAGATCATGTCCCTAAGGGCCCATTTTCACTTGTGCCGCATGCGTCAGGGAGACGCGCGGCGACACTTCCGGGTGTGAGGGATTTCAGGCGAATCCCATGAGCCATGCCATGCACGGCTATGGGATTCGCAGCCTCCCGAGCGAATTCTGCAAAATCGCTAGCGCAAGCGATTTGGCCGGCGGCACAATTATCCCCTATGGCAGAGTTTCCCCGTGTGATTTGTGTGCGGGGAAACTCTGTGGATTCGGAGCGGTTTCCACTCGAGTGGAAACGGGCCCTAAGTCCTTTGTAAAGGCCTGGGGACAAAAAGCTCATCCGCCAAGCTATTATATTGCTTGTATTTATATATGTAGTATTTATACATGTTAATTAGATCTCCTCTAAGGCGTTATTTCTCCAGACGTTTTGTTGCTCGTCTCTGCACCTGCTCTAAAACTGCAATATCTTTCCTGTAATGTGGTTCCCAGAACTGAATTCCATATTCCAGATGTGGCCTTACTAGAGAGTTAAACAGGGGCAATATTATTCTAGTATCTAGTATTGTTTTTTATTTCCCTTTTAATGCATCCCAAAATTTTATTTGCTTTAGCTGCAGCAGATTGACATTGAATACCATTATTTAACTTGATGTCAATGAGTACTTCTAAGTCCTTTTCCCAGTTTGATGTCCCCTTCCGTATCCCGTTTATTTTGTATGGTGCTAGACCATTGATACGACCAAAATGCATGACTTTACATTTTTCAACATTTTAATTTCATCTGCCATTTATGTGCCCATATAGCGATCTTATCCAGATCCTGTTGCAATTAGGGATGGTTGCTGGATATTCCGCGAGCCCGGCCGGAATTTGGTGATTCCGGTTCCGATATGACGGAACGGAATTGCTATAGCTCAAAAATGGAATTCCGCGGAATTTTACGGAATTCAAATTTATTTCCCCACCAAATTGATTTCTACCTGTATTTTCCCTTCCTTCCTCCCCTCCTCTCCTACTCCCGGAGTGAGGAGGGTCTCGTCTTCCAGGGAATTGTAGTATTTCAAAAGCCAGCTTACATACCTTGGCTGGGAATTGAACCCAGGTCTGAGTGCATGGTAGGTAGCTCTCTTCACCACTATACCACCACCAACACTACATGCTGAAGCCAGCCTAGCACGTACCATTATGATATATCCAAGAGAAAAATGAGCTTGCTTAAGGATTTGTAGCATGTCAAAAGCCAACTCATTCTCAGCCAATGTGAGTTGGCTTTTTGTTGGATTTGTAGCAGGTCAAAAGCCAACTCACATTGGCCACATTGTGAGTTGTCTTTTGTAGCATGTCAAAAGCCAACTCAGTCCCAGCATATGTGAGTTGGCTTTTGACATGCTACAAATCCTTAAACAAGCTCATTTTTCTCTTGGATATATCATAATGGTACATGCTAGGCTGCCTTCCGCATGTAGTGTTTGTGGTAGTATAGTGGTGAAGAGAACTACCTACCACGCACTCAGACCTGGGTTCAATTCCCAGCCAAAGTATGTAAGCTGTCTTTTGAAATACTATAATTCCCTAGAAGACGAGACCCTCCTCCCTCCGGGAGGAGAGAGGAGCAGAGGAGGGAGGAGAGGAAGGAAATGACTAAGGGAACAGTTAATAGGGTCTATGGGCTACCATATAGGATAAATGAGGTTAGTTTTGTGATTATTTTAATTTTTCCGGCAGAATCCGGAATTCCGCGGAATTTCGTAAAAATCCGGCGGATTTTTCATAGCGACAGAATTTAATGCTGACGGAATCCGCGAATTCCGGCGGCACGGAATTTGCTCATTCCGATCATCCCTAGTTGCAATATGTCACTATTCTTCTGAGAGTTGATGATTCTGCACAATTTTGTATTATCTACAAAAATAACAACATTGGTTTCTACTGCATCTACTAGATCATTAATAAATACATTGAAGAACACTGGACCCAGTACTGACCCCTGTGGGACCCCACTGCTAACAGTCTCCCATTTTGAGTACGATCCATTGACCACAACTCTGTTTTCTGTCCATTAGCCAGTTCCCTATCCATGCACACAGACTCTTCCCCAGTCCTTGCATCCTCAACTTTTGCACCAGACTTTTATGTGGAACAGTTTCGAAGGCCTTTGAAAAATCCAAGTATATCACATCTACAGCATTCCCAATATCCATATTAGCATTCACTACCTCATAAAAGCTGAGCATGTTAGTCAAACAGGACCTGTCCTTAGTAAACCCATGTGATGAATGTTCTGGAGAACGTCCCTGGCGATCTGTCCAGATCAGAGGGTTGTGATGAGTGCAGATAAGATGTTTATTTATGAAGCTTTCGTACTGTTTACACCATCTCTAACAAGACAACTTTAGACACAAAACAACATCAAAGACTTCTGTCATTTGTGTTGTCATCACATCTGTGTAACCTCCTCTCGGGATACTGACATAAATACAGAAATAGTGATTCACTGCAATATGGATCTGCCCTGCCACTGGGCTAATGATGGCTAATTGGGTCAGATGTGCTTTGTGTTCATCTAGCAGATGTGTGGCGTCAACGGTTTTTATACTGGATGTGCAGAACAATCTATTAAAGAGGCCCTGTAGTGACATATAGTAGAATACAGTAAATTATTCAGGACACCCACTTTTATGGTCATTTTCTTGGTTTCAGCATCAGAAACACTTCCTATATCTATATATTGCTTTATATTGGCATATAGCTGCACCCTCCCAGTGATGCTTTAGCATAGGCTATTTAGCTATGCAGAATCCACCTCCAAGAATATTCTGGGAAACCAAGCCTTATTTCCACTGGCTTTGGAATTCTCAGAAACATTCTGCAGTGATACACCTGACAGGACTAATCCGGGCTTACAGAAGACCCATTCAAAATAATTCAGTGTTTTGTTCCTAATCACTCTTTGGTGCTTTCAGCTGTTTTGGGTCATTATCCTGCATGAGCTACGACTGAGACAGGCCTTGTCGCACTCGAGGGAGTATGTTTTCCTCCAGAATGATTTAAGTTGATCCTGCACATACTCAAAGCACCCCATTCCAGGAGCAGCCCCCAAACACGGCCGAGCCTCCGCCAAGTTTCACAGTAGGTATGGTGTTCTCTTCTTTTAAAGTTACACTTTTTTCAATATGTGGACAAGGAGCTGATGTGGCCAAAAGAAAAAAAAATCCCAGCTATGTCTCATGACCTCTGAAGGACATTTTCCAGAAGCAGCGTGGCTTGCCGGTCTCTATTTAACCACTTCAGGACCACAGTCTTTTCGCCCCTTAAGGACCAGAGCCTTTTTCTCCATTCAGACCACTGCAGCTTTCACGGTTTATTGCTCGGTTATACAACCTACCACCTAAATGAATTTTACCTCCTTTTCTTGTCACTAATACAGCTTTCTTTTGATGCTATTTGATTGCTGCTGCGAGTTTTACTTTTTATTATATTCATCAAAAAAGACATGAATTTTGTCAAAAAAATGACTTTTTTAACTTTCTGTCCTGTCCTCACTACCACGTGTACCCCTGGGGCGTGTATGGAGCTTAGCAGGCAGATAAACACCCTCCTACTACTCAATAAATTGAGACCAGGTAATGATCTGTAGCTTTAATGAGCTGAAGTAAGTTGGTGTGAAACTGTGAACAAATAACAGAAATGATGCAATAAGTACATGAACTGCATATAAACATATCACATATCAGCATACAGTAGATAGACTAGTGCACACAGCAACATGGCTGCATGGATAGCTGACTAGGCCTCACTATACAGTTGAACTACTAACTAGCTGCCTACACAGAAATAACACACAATACATGTCTACAGCTAGTACTAGTCATGCAGATTCATAGAAAACAGTAAGAAAGAATGCCTTACCGGCTATGCAGCCTTTAGTGGAAGCACGGAGAAGATTCCTCAGCAGAGAGCATGTGAAAATGGCAGCTTCTAGAAGGCTACTCCCTTCTTGTCTGGTGCATGAGGTCACAGAGGAGGAGGAGTAACAGAAAGGCTGAACTTAACTGAGAACAATGTAATGCAGTGGTCAATAGGTGGCGCTGTCCTACCTCATTCTAACACAGGATAAATCCTGTATGGATTAGCACCCATTTTAATGAAAGATGTCTGCAAGACATGACACTCCCCGTCTGGTATCAACAGATACCACCATCATTCAGTAGGGGATAATAGGAGAATGAGTTCACACACTGGTCTGAGAAACAACTTGGTCTCTTGCTGTCTGCAGACCTTTACTTCTACTTTGCGGACATTTCCGTCCTCACTTGGAAACGTCTTGGTGACAAGTCCTAGAGGCCACTCATTTCTCTGCAATTGGCAGTCCTTTAGAAGTACAACATCTCCGGGTTTCAGGTTGGGCCTTGCAGTCTGCCACTTGTTCCGTGGTTGCAAAGTAGAGATGTATTGTTTCTTCCATCTGTCCCAGAATGTGTCAGCAAGGCACTGCACTTGTTTCCATTGACGTTTGTACATGTCTTTAGTGCTGAACTCACCAGGAGGAGGACTCACTTTCCCAGTCTTTTGGGTAAGGAGGGTTGCAGGAGTGAGAAGAAATGGTTCTTCTGGATCACTAAGAACTGGAGTCAGAGGTCTAGCATTGATGATAGCTGTGACTTCAGCCATGAAGGTTACCAGGCTCTCGTGAGTGAGTCTTGCAGTTCCTGCTTGTAGAAAGATGGAATCCAAGATTCTTCGGGCTATGCCGATCATCCTTTCCCAAGCTCCACCCATGTGAGAGGAGTGAGGTGGGTTGAAAGTCCAAGTGCAGTCCTGATCACTCAGGTATCTTTCCACAGCCTTGGCATCAATATTGGAAGAGATCTGTAGTTCTTTAGCAGCTCCAATGAAATTGGTGCCTCTGTCAGATCGAATGTGCTTCACAGGACCTCTGATTGCAATAAAACGTCTAAGGGCGTTGATAAAGCTTGAAGTATCCATAGATTCAATGACTTCAATGTGAACAGCTCTGATGGTCATACAGGTGAATATGACTGCCCAGCGTTTACTGTTTGCTTGACCGCCTCTAGTTTGACGTGCTGTGACGGACCAAGGCCCAAATACGTCAAGTCCAACATTGGTGAAAGGAGGATCCATACTGAGTCTATCAGCAGGCAGATTAGCCATCTTCTGTGTTTGTAGCATACCACGAAGTTTACGGCATGTGATGCAACTGAAGATGATGCTACTCACACATCTCTTTGCCCCAACTATCCACAATCCAGCAGTATGTAAAGCTCCTTCTGTAAACAGTCTTCCTTGGTGCTTGACTTGGATGTGGTAGTGTTGTACAATTAATCTTGTAACATGATGATGACCGGGAATTATCAGAGGATTCCTTTCATCAGGCTCTAGACTTGCTTGCTTAAGACGACCTCCTACTCTCAGGAGACCGTATTTGTCAAGGAATGGGTCAAGTTTCTTTAAAGAGCTGTCTTTAGGGATAGACTTGCTGTTAGTGATACAGGCAATCTCTTTGGTGTAGATTTCCTGCTGTACAGTGCGAATGATGAAGTTCTTGGAGTGTTGGAGTTCTGCTATGGTGTATACCTCTTGACAGTGGTGCCAACCTTTACACTTCTTAGCATCATTCGAATTGGTTCTTTGAAAAGATCGGGCTATGTGAGCTAGACAGGTAATGGCTCTAACAAGTGATTTCCAGGTAGAGAATCTCTTGAAGCGATGAGATTCAAAGGACTTGAAGAGTGTCACTGTGTGAAGTGCAGACACTTGTGGACGGATCTCAGTGTCTGAGTCTTCATCCACTAGTTCAAACATGTTGTTCTGGTGAACTGCTGGAGTGGAATTACACAAGAATGCAGGACCTGTGAACCAAGTTGTATTTTTGAGATGACTTGCTGCAACAGCTCTTGTAGCGTGGTCCGCAGGATTGTTGTCAGTGGACACATAATGCCACTGTTCTGGACTGGTGGATTTCCTAATCCGCAGCACCCTGTTGTTGACATAAACATAGAATCGTCTGGACTCGTTGTTGATGTAGCCTAAGACTACTTTGCTGTCTGTGTAGAATTCAGCCTTTTTAAGGTCAATGTCAATCTCAGATGTGATTAGCTCAGCCATTTCAACAGCTAGGACTGCTGCACAAAGTTCAAGTCTGGGTATCGTGTGCTCAGGCTGTGGTGCAAGTTTTGCTTTGCCCATAACAAAGCCAATGTGGCATTGTCCTTTAATGTCTATGGTTCTAAGATAAGCGACAGCAGATATGGCTTTAACTGAAGCATCAGAAAATACACAAAGTGTATGATCTTGGACATCTGTAGATGGCACAGGAGCATATGTGCGTGCAACTTTAAGGCTAGACAGAGCTGTTAGAGAGTTTCTCCATTCTACCCACAGATTCTTCTTGTCAGGAGGCAATGGAACATCCCAGTCAGTAGTTTCACGGGTTAAATCTCTGAGCAAGGCCTTACCCTGGATAGTTACAGGAGCCGCAAATCCCAAAGGGTCATATAGGCTGTTGATTGCAGATAGGACACCTCTGCGAGTAAAAGGTTTTTCTTCCTTGCTAACTTGAAAGGTGAAGGTGTCAGATTTTAAGTCCCAGAGAAGTCCAAGGCTACGTTGGACTGGTAAAGTTTCTGACCCCAGATCCAAGTCCCTTAGGTCATTAGAATGATCTTCAGAAGGGAAGGCTTCCATAACTTCTTTGCTGTTTGAAGCAATCTTGTGAAGTCTCAAGTTGGAGCAGGCAAGCATGTCTTGGGCTCTTTTGAGGAGACTGATTGCAGAGTCATTGGAAGGTAATGATTTCAAACAGTCATCTACATAGAAGTCTCTTTCTACAAACTGTCTTGTGTCCGACCCATATTCTCTCTCTCCTTCTTGAGCAGAACGTCTGAGTCCATAGATAGCAACTGCAGGTGAGGGGCTGTTCCCAAAGATGTGTACTCTCATGCGGTACTCTATGATGTCCTCTGAAGGGTCATTGTCTTTAAACCAGAGGAATCTGAGGAAGTTTCTATCCTTCTCCTTAACAAGGAAGCAATGAAACATCTGTTGGATGTCGGCAATCAGAGCGACAGTGTCCTTGCGGAAACGGAGAAGTACCCCCAGTAGCTTGTTATTCAAGTCAGGGCCTGTCAGGAGCACATCGTTTAGGGAGATGCCTTCAAATTTGGCGCTAGAGTCAAACACTACTCTGATCTGACCTGGCTTCTTTGGATGGTATACTCCGAAAATTGGCAGGTACCAGCATTCTTCAGGACCTTTAAGGGGTGGGGCAATCTCTGCATGATTGTTCTCAAATATTTTCTGCATGAAAGAAAAGAAGTGTTCTCTCATTTCTGGCTTTCTTTGGAAGTTACGTCTGAGAGAAGAGAAACGTTTAAGCACTTGTACTTTGTTGTTAGGTAGGCGTCTTCTCTGAGTTCTGAAGGGAAGGGGTGCAACCCAACTGTTAGTGCTGTCCTTCACAAAGTCTTGTTCCATTATTTCCAAGAATTTCTTGTCTTCAATAGATAGTGCCACCCGATTATCATCTTTTGACCTCTGGAAGACTGTGCATCCTAAGTGGTCTTGGTCACTGTCACAGGCATCATTGTCACTAGAGACATCTGTGAAGGGACAAGGTAGATGGGAGGCACATGGTAGCTCCTTTATGAGAAAGTTGTTGACACATGGTTGGAAAAGTGAGGGGCGCCCACTTGCTAGTGTGCTTGTGAACATACTATGAACTGTATCTGGCTTGTGCACACGCCCTAGGCAGACCTCACCTATTATGACCCATCCTAGGTCTAGCTTCTGAGCATAAGGAGCATCATGGGAACCATCTATTTGTTTTCTCACTTTATGGATTCGTAGGATATCCCTCCCGAGTAGCAAGATTATCTTAGCCTGTGGATCAAGTTCTGGGATCAGGTGGGCTATACGCTTCAAGTGTGCATGATGTAATGCGACATCTGGAGTAGGAATTTCAGATCTATGATCAGGAATCTGGTTGCACTCTATTAGAGTTGGTAAGGGCAAGCAGATGCTTCCATCTATAGCTTCGATCTGGAAGCCAGATGCTCTTCTCCCCGCCGTCTCCACAATTCCTGCACAAGTCCTTAGTGAGTATGGAGAGCTGGGGCCTTTAACATTGAACATATCAAAGAAGGTTGGGTGGGCTAGAGACCCATTGCTTTGATCGTCTAGGATGGCATACATTTTTACTGCTTTCTCCCTTTGTTCTGCTGGGTAGACTCGGACTAGACACATTTTGGAGCAGGATCTTCCACCTGTGGCTCCTTTGCAGACCTCTGTGCACTGTGGAGTGACCTCTAATGTAACTGTAGGAGTGTCACCCTCCTCCCCGCCATGCTCGGTTGTGCTGTGAGTATGTTGTAAAGTCCATGGAGCTGGTCCAGGATGTAGTGCTGTGTTGTGATCTGTGCTATCACATTCTTTACAATTTTCACTAAACTTGCAGTTCTTGGCAAAGTGAGTGGTGGATGAGCAGCACTTGTAACAGATGCTATTCTCTCTAAGAAAGGCTTTACGTTCCTCAATGGGTTTCTCTCTAAACCCCCTACATTTCAGCAGAGAATGTGGCCTTCTGTGTATAGGACACTGCTTACCAGGGTCTCTAACTTTGTTTGCTGCCTGGGAGGAGCCAGCAAACCTGTGGGGAGACTCTGGGGAAGACAGTTCAGTCTTGTGAACTGCCACTGAAGCTTTGTGTGAAGGAAGACCTGGAACAGAAGTACATGTTAGTGCAAAATCAAAACTAGGATCATTTCTTATCTTAGCCTGATCATGTATAAAGTCTACAAACACAGAAAATGGAGGAAATGAAACATGGTATTTTTTCTTATAGTTAGAACCACATTTAACCCACTCATTTTGTAAGCCAGGGGTTAACTTTTGTACTATGAGGTTAACACCTCTGGCAGTGTCAAAATATGCAAGGCCTGACAGATCACCTTCAGATTTGGCTACCTGAAGTTCCATTAACAAGTCACTAAGTTCCCTGAGTTTCTGCAAGCCTTTGGAAGCTATTTTAGGGAAATCTTCTATCCTTTTAAACAAAGAGTTTTCTATAGCCTCCACTGAACCATAACATTCATCAAGTCTGTCCCAAACCATTTTTAGTCCAGCTGCTGGGTTTCTTATGTTAATGGACCTGATTCTTTTTACATGCTCAGCAGATGCAGTCCCTAGCCACTTAGCTAAGAGGTCCATCTCCTCACTAGGGGACAGTTCAACATCTTTAATTGTGTTCTTAAAGGAGGACCGCCAGGCCCTATAACTCTCAGGGTGATCATCAAACTTCACAAGTCCCTTGGCAACCAGCTCACGCCGTGTGAGGAACTTAACAATGTCCATGCTGGTTTGAGCAGGAGCAGGGAAAGATGGTGGTGTGTTGCCATAGTGAGAAAGTGGTGTGTAATCATACCTGTCAGTAGTCTCTCGTTTTGGTCGAAATGTCTCATACCTATTTGGCGTGTAAGGAGAAGTTCCTGGAACGTTATGTGCCGGTTGAAGTTCCGGACGTGGTGGCAGGTGCTCTGAAATCAGTTCATTTTCTATATTGACTTCTGGCTTGCTGGCTGGAGGCTTATTCTGGTTTTCTGTCTGGGCTGTGAATTGAGTTTGATGAGATCTGTCGATGAGGTCCCGTTGAGCATCTTCCATTGACAGGAAAGAGTCGATCATTCTGGAATGTCGATGGACATAATCTGAAGTGCGCTGCAGGGGATCCTGATGGGCGAGATCAAGGCTGGCTGGCCTGCTGTGTCTTTCGTCGTCTGGGTGGATGAGTGCTTCTAAGGCTTCTGCTTTGGCAATAGCTGCAGCAGCTTCCCTCTGTGCTGAGAGCTTCTCTAGTGCTGCTTGCTGTTTTGCCCTTTCAGTTTCAAGTGTCGCTTGTTGCAGCTTTAGCTGCATCTCTTCCTCTGCGAAGGCAGCACGTGCTTTTGCAGCTTCAGCTTCTGCGCGAGCAATGGCGGCCGCATTGCTGACTGATGAGGATCTTGTAGAGCGACTGACTTTAGACCTTGTCTTGTAAGAAGAAGTTTGGCTTTCTGACATGATGCTGCTGTTAAGGATCTTGACTGTGTAGAGACTGCTGCGTACTGATATGCACGTAGCTGCGTGGTAGTATAGCTGTCTCTGTAGTCAGTATCTTATTTTCCACTCACTGGGTAGCAGCGTTTCACTGGCTGGGAAGCTAGCCGGTCTGGTTCCACTCGCGGGTAGCAGCCGTTTCACTGTCCTGTCCTCACTACCACGTGTACCCCTGGGGCGTGTATGGAGCTTAGCAGGCAGATAAACACCCTCCTACTACTCAATAAATTGAGACCAGGTAATGATCTGTAGCTTTAATGAGCTGAAGTAAGTTGGTGTGAAACTGTGAACAAATAACAGAAATGATGCAATAAGTACATGAACTGCATATAAACATATCACATATCAGCATACAGTAGATAGACTAGTGCACACAGCAACATGGCTGCATGGATAGCTGACTAGGCCTCACTATACAGTTGAACTACTAACTAGCTGCCTACACAGAAATAACACACAATACATGTCTACAGCTAGTACTAGTCATGCAGATTCATAGAAAACAGTAAGAAAGAATGCCTTACCGGCTATGCAGCCTTTAGTGGAAGCACGGAGAAGATTCCTCAGCAGAGAGCATGTGAAAATGGCAGCTTCTAGAAGGCTACTCCCTTCTTGTCTGGTGCATGAGGTCACAGAGGAGGAGGAGTAACAGAAAGGCTGAACTTAACTGAGAACAATGTAATGCAGTGGTCAATAGGTGGCGCTGTCCTACCTCATTCTAACACAGGATAAATCCTGTATGGATTAGCACCCATTTTAATGAAAGATGTCTGCAAGACATGACACTTTCTGTGCTGACATTTTTCAAATAAAGTAAAATTTCCTATACATTTGAGCGCGAAAGTTATTCTGCTACATGTCTTTGATAAAAAAAAAAAACATTCAGTGTATATTTATTGGATTGGGTAAAAGTTATAGCGTTTACAAACTATGGTGCCAAAAGTGAATTTTCCCATTTTCAAGCATCTCTGACTTTTCTGCGCACCTGTCATGTTTCATGAGGGGCTAAAATTCCAGGATAGTACAAATACCCCCCAAATGACCCCATTTTGGAAAGAAGACATCCCAAAGTATTCAGTGAGAGGCATGGTGAGTTCATAGAAGATTTTATTTTTTGTCACAAGTTAGCGGAAAATGACAGTTTGTGACAAAAAAAAAAAAAAAAAAAGTTTCCATTTCTTCTAACTTGCGACAAAAAAAAATGAAATCTGCCACGGACTCACTATGCTCCTCTCTGAATACCTTGAAGTGTCTACTTTCCAGAATGGGGTCATTTGTGGGGTGTGTTTACTGTCCTGGCATTTGGGGGGTGCCTAATTGTAAGCACCCCTGTAAAGCCTAAAGATGCTCATTGGACTTTGGGCCCCTTAGCGCAGTTAGGCCGCAAAAAAGTGCCACACATGTGGTATTGCCGTACTCAGGAAAAGTAGTATAATGTGTTTTGGGGTGTATTTTTACACATACACATGCTGGGTGGGAGAAATATCTCCGTAAATGACAATTTTTTTATTTTTTTTACACACAATTGTCTATTTATAGAGATATTTCTCCCACTCAGCATGGGTATGTGGAAAAATACACCCCAAAACACATTATACTACTTCTCCTGAGTACGGCGATACCACATGTGTGGCACTTTTTTGCACCCTAACTGCGCTAAGGGGCCCAAAGTCCAATGAGTACCTTTAGGATTTCACAGGTCATTTTGAGAAATTTCGTTTCAAGACTACTCCTCACGGTTTAGGGCCCCTAAAATGCCAGGACAGTATAGGAACCCCACAAATTACCCCATTTTAGAAAGAAGACACCCCAAGGTATTCCGTTAGATGTATGGTGAGTTCATAGAAGATTTTTTTTTTTTGTCACAAGTTAGCGGAAATTGATTTTAATTGTTTTTTTTCACAAAGTGTCATTTTCCGCTAACTTGTGACAAAAAATAAAATCTTCTATGAACTCGCCATTCTCCTAACGGAATACCTTGGGGTGTCTTCTTTCTAAAATGGAGTCATTTGTGGGGTTCCTATACTGCCCTGGCATTTTAGGGGCCCTAAACCGTGAGGAGTAGTCTTGAAACCAAATGTGGCAAAATGACCTGTGAAATCCTAAAGGTACTCATTGGACTTTGGGCCCCTTAGCGCACTTAGGGTGCAAAAAAGTGCCACACATGTGGTACCGCCGTACTCAGGAGAAGTAGTATAATGTGTTTTGGGGTGTATTTTTACACATACCCATGCTGGGTGGGAGAAATATCTCTGTAAATGACAATTATTTGATTTTTTTTACACACAATTGTCCATTTACAGAGAGATTTCTCCCACCCAGCATGGGTATGTATAAAAATACACCCCAAAACACATTATACTACTTCTTCTGAGTACGGCGATACCACATGTGTGACACTTTTTTGCAACCTAGGTGCGCTAAGGGGCCTAACGTCCTATTCACAGGTCATTTTGAGGCATTTGGATTCTAGACTACTCCTCACGGTTTAGGGCCCCTAAAATGCCAGGGCAGTATAGGAACCCCACAAGTGACCCCATTTTAGAAAGAAGACACCCCAAGGTATTCTGTTAGGAGTATGGTGAGTTCATAGAAGATTTTTTTTTTGTCACAAGTTAGCGGAAAATGACACTTTGTGAAAAAAAAAAACAATACATATCAATTTCCGCTAACTTGTGACAAAAAATAAAATCTTCTATGAACTCATCATACACCTAAAAGAATACCTTGGGGTGTCTTCTTTCTAAAATGGGGTCACTTGTGGGGTTCCTATACTGCCCTGGCATTTTAGGGGCCCTAAACCGTGAGGAGTAGTCTTGAACCCAAATGTCTCAAAATGACCTGTGAAATCCTAAAGGTACTCATTGGACTTTGGGCCCCTTAGCACAGTTAGGCTGCAAAAAAGTGTCACACATGTGGTATCGCCGTACTCAGAAGAAGTAGTATAATGTGTTTTGTGGTGTATTTTTACATATAACCATGCTGGGTGGGAGAAATATCTCTGTAAATGACACATTTTTTTATTTGTTTTACACACAATTGTCCATTTACAGAGAGATTTCTCCCACCCAGCATGGGTATGTGTAAAAATACACCACAAAACACATTATACTACTTCTCCTGAGTATGGCGATACCACATGTGTGACACTTTTTTGCAGCCTAGGTGCGCTAAGGGGCCCAACGTCCTATTCACAGGTCATTTTGAGGCATTTGTTTTCTAGACTACTCCTCACGGTTTAGGGCCCCTAAAATGCCAGGGCAGTATAGGAACCCCACAAGTGACCCCATTTTAGAAAGAAGACACCCCAAGGTATTCCGTTAGGGGTATGGTGAGTTCATAGAAGATTTTATTTTTTCTCACAAGTTAGTGAAAAATGACACTTTGTGAAAAAAACAATAACAATCCAATTTCCGCTAACTTTTGACAAAAAATAAAATATTCTATGAACTCATCATACACCTAACAGAATACCTTGGGGTGTCTTCTTTCTAAAATGGGGTCACTTGTGGGGTTCCTATACTGCCCTGGCATTTTACGGGCCCAAAACTGTGAGTAGTCTGGAAACCAAATTTCTCAAAATGACTGTTCAGGGGTATAAGCATCTGCAAATTTTGATGACAGGTGGTCTATGAGGGGGCAAATTTTGTGGAATCGGTCATAAGCAGGGTGGCCTCTTAGATGACAGGATGTATTGGGCCTGATCTGATGGATAGGAGTGCTAGGGGGGTGACAGGAGGTGATTGATGGGTGTCTCAGGGGGCGGTTAGAGGGGAAAATAGATGCAATCAATGCACTGGGGAGGTGATCGGAAGGGGGTCTGAGGGGGATCTGAGGGTTTGGCCGAGTGATCAGGAGCCCACACGGGGCAAATTAGGGCCTGATCTGATGGGTAGGTGTGCTAGGGGGTGACAGGAGGTGATTGATGGGTGTCTCAAGGTGTGATTAGAGGGGGGAAATAGATGCAAGCAATGCACTGGCGAGGTGATCAGGGCTGGGGTCTGAGGGCGTTCTGAGGTGTGGGCGGGTGATTGGGTGCCCGCAAGGGGCAGATTAGGGTCTAATCTGATGGGTAACAGTGACAGGTGGTGATAGGGGGTGATTGATGGGTAATTAGTGGGTGTTTAGAGGAGAGAATAGATGTAAACAATGGATTTGGGAGGTGATCTGATGTCGGATCTGCGGGCGATCTATTGGTGTGGGTGGGTGATCAGATTGCCCGCAAGGGGCAGGTTAGGGGCTGATTGATGGGTGGCAGTGACAGGGGGTGATTGATGGGTGGCAGTGACAGGGGGTGATTGATGGGTGATTGACAGGTGATCAGTGGGTTATTACCCGGAATAACAGATGTAAATATTGCACGGGCAAATTGATAAGGGGGGGGGTCTGAGGGCAATCTGAGCGTGTGGGCGGGTGATTGGGTGCCCGCAAGGGGCAGATTAGGGTCTAATCTGATGGGTAACAGTGACAGGTGGTGATAGGGGGTGATTGATGGGTAATTAGTGGGTGTTTAGAGGAGAGAATAGATGTAAACAATGGATTTGGGAGGTGATCTGATGTCGGATCTGCGGGCGATCTATTGGTGTGGGTGGGTGATCAGATTGCCCGCAAGGGGCAGGTTAGGGGCTGATTGATGGGTGGCAGTGACAGGGGGTGATTGATGGGTGGCAGTGACAGGGGGTGATTGATGGGTGATTGACAGGTGATCAGTGGGTTATTACCCGGAATAACAGATGTAAATATTGCACGGGCGAATTGATAAGGGGGGGGTCTGAGGGCAATCTGAGCGTGTGGGCAGGTGATTGGGTGCCCGCAAGGGGCAGATTAGGGTCTAATCTGATGGGTAACAGTGACAGGTGGTGATAGGGGGTGATTGATGGGTAATTAGTGGGTGTTTAGAGGAGAGAATAGATGTAAACAATGGATTTGGGAGGTGATCTGATGTCGGATCTGCGGGCGATCTATTGGTGTGGGGGGGTGATCAGATTGCCCGCAAGGGGCAGATCAGGGGCTGATTGATGGGTGGCAGTGACAGGGGGTGATTGACGGGTGATTGACAGGTGATTGACAGGTGATTGACAGGTGATCAGGGGGGATAGATGCATACAGTACACGGGGGGGGGGGTCTGGGGGGGGTCTGGGGAGAATCTGAGGGGTGGGGGGGTGATCAGGAGGGAGTAGGGGGCAGATTAGGGACTTAAAAAAAAAATAGCGTTGACAGATAGTGACAGGGAGTGATTGATGGGTGATTAGGAGGGTGACTGGGTGCAAACAGTGGTCTGGGGGGTGGGCAGGGGGGGGTCTGAGGGGTGCTGTGGGCGATCAGGGGGCAGGGGGGGGGAAATCAGTGTGCTTGGGTGCAGACTAGGGTGGCTGCAGCCTGCCCTGGTGGTCCCTCGGACACTGGGACCACCAGGGCAGGAGGCAGCCAGTATAATAGGCTTTGTATACATTACAAAGCCTATTATACACTGTTGCAGCGGCGATCCGGATGCCAGTAACCCGCCGGCGCTTCCGAACGGCCGGCGGGTTACGGCGAACGGGGGGCGGAGCCAGTCCCCGGCGGCTGATCGCGTCACGAATGACGCGATCGCCGCATAGCCACTCCCGCAGCCGCCCCCGCCGATGGGCGTATTGCGGTCGTTTGGGCCCGGACTTTGCCGCCGCCCATCGGCTGGGGGCGGTCGTTAAGTGGTTAAAGGAATACTTAAGCCACAAAAAAAAAAAAAAAAAAGACTTTTAATCACCCGGGGCATCCCTCAGCCCCTCGAAGCTGGAGGGTGCCCTCGCAGCCCCGCTCCGATCGTCCTGTCCCCGCCGGTGGCTACTTCCGGGTTCGGCGACAGGCTGGGAACGCGGCTGATTCTCTGCGTTCCCAGTCGCTATATCACCCTCTATGCTGCTATAGCGTATATATATATACATATATATATATATATATATATATATATATATATACGCTTGCAAATTCCAATCTAGCATTTTTATTTTCTTCATGCTGGGTCTCCCCTGGTTCTTGCTCCATTGAGGCCAGTGTCACTTTATAATGGACGGATGGCGTTATCACACGCAGATGGGCTGTGGCTTTGGAGAAGCTTTCTATCTCTTTAGAAGATGACCTTGGTTTATTGTGTACTTTTCTCAGCATTCCGCCCATTCTGGGGTCATATTTCCTCCTGGAGCCTCGGCCAGAGAGGTGGGCTACGGTCCCCAGTGCTTTAAACTTCTTAATGCTTTTTGCAGATGTTGTCACAGAGACATCAGGTTACTTGTAGATGGTCTTTCCGTTTTTACGGGTTTGTCTCTAAAGGTGGCCGTACATCTCTTGACCAATCGACCCTCCGATTCGACAAATATTATCGAATTGGAGAAAAATCGGTGCCACGAGAGCATGCCTGTTTGATGATGCAACCATTTTCAGGCCGAAAATTGGTCTCATCAGGTCAGTCCTCAGTGGTCGATCAGGTGTGTGGCAGTTACAATGAGCGATATTAAGATGAGCACCAGAACCCTAATGTAAAATGTGTCGTTGTTGTTTCCCCCCCCCCCCCTCTCCCATGCCCGACGTAGTATACTTTACCTGTCCGTGTCTGCCGCTGGCTCCAGGCTCCGTCCACAATCTGCATACACCCGCCCCATGTGGTTGCTGGCGTAATGTGGGTTCATGTGTGACACCACGCCCACGTATAACAATAACAATGATATTTCTATAGCACTCTTCTCCCTGGGGACTCAAAGCGCTGTGACCCTGCATTATGCAGTCTCAAAGGCTCGGGAAAAGAGGTGAGTTTTTAGCCTTTTTTTTAAAGCTGTCCAGAGAAGGAGCCTCTCGTACTGATTGTGGAAGTGAGTTCCATAGAGTAGGGGCTGCATAGGAAAAGGCATTTCGATCGTGATGCCAAGAGGTAACCCCCAAAACCACTACAATTTTTGCCCAGTTAGACGGTTTTGGTTAACTTGAATGTCTAATGTACAAAAAAAATATATCGTATGTGGGCCACTTTCATTTTCAGGAGGGATACTTCTACTGATGTATTTTTTCATTTTCAGGAGGGATTACACTACTGATGCCAAAGAGATCAGCAGGACAACTGATACTGTTCTCACTTCAGGTGTCCTTTCATTTGCAGTGTGATCTCTGTACTGACAGGGCCTCTTTGAGGACTGGTTACTGTAATTGTCAGCGGTGCGTTCCATTTGCTCAGCTGTGTAAATGCACAAGTGTTTTGTGTGTGTCCTCATTCCACTGTTGTCATTATGTCATGCTGTAATCAATATTATTACCAGCAGCTCGTGCATTGTGCGCAGTGTATAATGTCACTACATACACCAGCAGGTGCGGGGGCTGGGGATAATGGCCGAACCCTGTCTGATTAGAGTGTCAGCTCTTCTGAACAGACTTCGGATCTCTAGACCATGATTACTGTAAACCCTGCGCTTGTGAAGAGTAAATGATTACACCTCACCTCAGGGCATAAATGGATCAATAAAACAAACAAGCATAAAGTTGGCGGCAGTTGTAATGCTTCTGGAATGGAGAACCTCTTGCACCGCATTATGTCATCCTATTTACCCACTAGAACAGGGGTCAGGAACCTTTTTGGCTGAGAGAGCCATAAACGCCACATATTTTAAAAAGTAATTCCATGAGAGCCATACAATATGTTTCAAACTGGGACAGTAGGACTCACATCCCTGTTGCCATGGTGATGTGCATACAATTGATCCGCCAGGCAGCGGAAGTGTCAGACACGTCTTCAGCTTCTCTTGGGTTTCAGCAACATCAGCAATTTCCCCGAGAGCCAGACAGGAGAAATACTGACTAACAGCTTGTACAATTAGCTAGCTTACTTGGGGGTTGGTTCACTTTGTAGGACAAGATCCCCAAACTTTGATTGGCCCAATAGGTTGCCTGTCACCTGATAGGCAGCCTCTTGGGCCAAAAGGCGGGGATCTCGTCCTACAAAGTCACTGGACCTGACAGGGTCCAGAGTGGGACAATTGGAGCAGCTGCTCGTTTTGGAGTAGGGTGAGTAAGTAAGTAGTGCATGCTACAGCAGTAGCGTGCCTGTTTTGAAAATTGTATTTGCGCTGCCACACTAAGCTGCGCTGCTTGATCATTGTAGCTTATTGAATCAACCTCTACTGAGCCAGATGTAGCCATCAAAAGAGCCACATATGGCTCCCGAGCCATAGGTTTCCTACCCCTGCACTAGAATCACTGGCTGCAGAGTGTTCAAGTAAGACTGAGAAATAAGACATCCCCTCAGTAATGTACACTGCAGGGAGGAATGGCAAAACGTATTCTGGTATGCTTACCTCTCTTCCCTGCATACCACAGTCATTCCACAGTATTCCTAAGAGAGAATATCAGATTAAGGTGTCAAAGTCTGCTGCTAGGCATAGCATTAAAGGATAACTGTAGTGAGCATTATATGGAGGCTGCCATATTGATTTCCTTTTAAGCAATAACAGTTGCCTGCCAGCCCTGCTGAGCTATTTACCTGCAGTAGTGTCTGAATCACACCAGAAACAAGCATGCAGCTAATCTTGTCAGATCTGAAAAAAATATCAGAAACACCTGATCTGCTGCATGCTTGTTCAGGGTCTATGGCTAAAAGTATTAAAGGCAGAGGATCTGCAGGTTAGCCAGGCAACTGGTATTGCTTACAATGAAATCAATATGGCAGCCTCCATATACCTCTCACTACAGTTCTTTAAAAAGAGAGCTAGCCCTAGAAGCATTAGTGGACTTTTTCGGGGTGTTTTAGATTTTAGCTGAACTTTATCTGGCTTTCTTCATAATCGATAGAAGGGTGATTTCACACGTTCCTATTGGCTTCTACGGACAGCACATCTTGGTGCTGTGTTTGGGCACTCTGCACCTTAAATTGCGGGCTTTTAACCTCGGGTTTTATCCTGATATCTACATATTTGTGTGCCTCTGAGGAAGCCGATTTTGGCTGTGAAACGCGTGTCCGGCAGCTTATGGTTCTGTAACGTGGATCTTTGTTGAACTTTCTACATGATTTCACGACTGCAATCGAGAAGATTCTGTACTATTGAAGAATAAAGACTGATGCTGTTCCTGTTAAAACCCTTATAGTCTTGGGACTGTTTTGTATATGCTAATTGCATATTGTGCTGGGGTGGAACAACTCTAGAGTATTTTATTTGAAGATATCTTTCTTGACATTTCTTCATAATCGTCTTTGGCTTGTGGTCGGGCCGTCAGAACATGGACAGTCAATGAAAGGAATTGTTCTTTGTGAAGCACTGAGTAAAATGGGGCATCACCGTATAAATAGTACGCTTCTGTATAAATATATATATCAGATTATTGTTGTTACGTCGGACCGACTGTTTAACCTCCTTGCCGGTTCAATTCCTCCGGCAAGGAGGCAGCGCAGGAGGGTTTTTTTTTTTTTTTTTTTAAATCATGTAGCGAGCCGAGGGCTCGCGACATGATAGCCGCTGAGCGGCGGCATCCCCCCACCCACTCCGATCGCCTTCGGCGATCAGAGTATGCAGGAAATCCCGTTGAGAGCGGGATTTCCTGCAGGGCTTCCCCGGTCGCCATGGCGACAGGGCGGGATGACGTCACCGACGTCATGGACGTCATGGGGAATCCCGATCCGCCCCTCAACGCTGCCTGGCACTGATTGGCCAGGCAGCGCAGGGGTCTGGGGGGGGGGGGAGCAGCTCGGCGCAGCGGATTGCGGCGGATCGGCGGCGATCGGAAGTTACAAAAAAAAAATTATGCAAATCGGCCCAGCGGGGCCTGAACAATCCTCCTGCGCAGGTTACCCCGAACTGAGTTCGGGATAACCGGCAAGGAGGTTAAGGCGACCATACATTTTTTCGATCTGCCAACAGATCAACCATCATCCCAACTGTCCCTCTTTGGGAATCAAATCCTTCTGTCCCTCTTTTTTTTTCCATATTTGTCTTTCTTTCAAGACTGATGTACAGATCTATACAATACAATAATACAATAACATTTCTACAGATCTGTGTAAATTTCTACTTAAAATGCATTTAACTGACTCTAAACTTCACTTTAATTAACTTGATATATTTCTTATATTCAAATATTAAAATACAAAAAAAAATGATGATGTAAAAGGACCAGTGTGGTCTGAATGATTCTGAATTCTTTGTGATATGCATGAAGAGGGGTGTGGCTGGAGGCATGGTCAGAGGTGTGATAGGGGCATGTCCCTCTTTCTTATCACAAAAAGTTGGGAACTATGAGATCCTTCCATGATCAAATCTGATCAGAACGGGATATATTTCCTGACCACTCACTGAACACAGATTTCCAATAGATGTCATGGCGGTTTGAACACTGTACATGGGCATTGGGGGGGGAGGGACACCAGTCAGGGGTCTGTCGATTTGTCAGGAAATCGAACACAGTTACCGGCCGCCACGCACCCGATCGAGGGACTCAGATTTTCTGCCATGCTTGATCGATTCTTTCAACCACTTTCAGAAGAAAATCGTTCGAAACATCAATCAGGCAGCCATGTTGCGCTAACTGATTCACCTCCAATTCGATAAATTTATCGACTTGTAAGGTCGATCAGCCTGCAAAATCAAGCAATGTATGGGCATCTTTACAGATTTTTACAAATAACCTCTGATAGTGCTCTCTGTGTTGGCGACCCAGAAATAGCGTGCAACTTTTCTAGGAAAAGGCTCTGTAGGAAGCGTGAGGGCTGTGAGTTGTTACGATGTCATCGTGACATCATCTCGTCCCGTATTTTTACCGCCATGCAGTGTTTCTGGTAATGAGGCAATGGCAGCCCTTGACCTTCTTTGCATAAACAAAAGCGTGTCCATCTGATGGATGGCGTTCATTGTTGTCTTTTCTCGCTTGTAATAATACTGCCATGCATCAGTGTCTAAAGACAAAGTCCACAGAGGAAAGGCAGAGCGGTGAGTCACTGGTGTTGTGTGATTCCATATGCATATTCCAGTAACTTCCTGGTGTCCCGGGAGGATAAGGGGTCACTGCACTGCCAGCAGATATTCCACTACAGGTGTCTTGGGGGGGGGGGGGGGGGGGGCGGAGTTACTAGCTGGCTTGCTCTACTCTTTGGCGATACTGAACCTAAGATCTCACCACCAAAGCTCATGCCTCTGTTACAGGCCATCCCCATAGGTTAAATAAACGGAAATGGAATGGCAAAATACCGTCTCTATAACAGCAAACAAATTCTGAAATGAAAAGTCAAATAGCGTCTATAACAAAAACAATATTTACACTTGTATTAAGGATAGTAATAGAGTGGTAGATTTTACAGCTATTTTACTGCAATTATACCTAACTTTAGGGTCACAGATATCTCTCCTTATCCCTATCCCTAACATCTAGACCCCCCCCTTTTGTGTAAATACACATAATGTAATAAATTGTATATATTACATATATTGTACTGTAATTATAGCTAACCTTACTCTCATACAGAGCCCTCCCTGTACCTATCCCTAACCCCTAGACCCCCCTGGTGGTGCCTAAACCTAAGACTCCCCTGGTGGTGCCTAAACCTAAGACCCCCCTGGTGGTGCCTAAACCTAAGACCCCCCCTGGTGGTGCCTAAACCTAAGACCCCCTGGTGGTGCCTAAACCTAAGACCCCCCTGGTGGTGCCTAAACCTAAGACCCCCCTGGTGGTGCCTAAAACTAAGACCCCCCTGGTGGTGCCTAAACCTAAGACCCTCCTGGTGGTGCCTAAAACTAAGACCCCCCTGGTGGTGCCTAAAACTAACTACCCCCCTGGTGGTGCCTAAACCTAAGACCCCCCCTGGTGGTGCCTAAACCTAAGACCCCCCTGGTGGTGCCTAAAACTAACCACCCCCCTGGTGGTGCCTAAACCTAACCACCCCCCTGGTGGTGTATATTGCACTGTAACTATACCTAACCCTCCCTGTACCTATCCCTAACCCCTAGACCCCCCTGGTAATGCCTTAACCTAACCATCCCCACCGCACAAACACGCTAAACACATATAAACAATAATACATTTAATCCTTAAAATACTTCACTACAAATAACATGAATAAAATAATTTATATATTTGTAATAGAATAACTAGCCTTAAAATCACGTATACATTAATAATATTATTAGTAGAAAAAGGTATATATATTTATATATATACAATACAATACAATAGATAGCCTTACAATCACGTATGCATTAGAAATCTTAAAATAACAGTAATATTAAAAGTGATATTTTAGTAACTATAATCAACGCATTATAAGTGTAAAAACAAAGTTAATACCAAAAGTGATGTATTTCTTATACAATCAGGTTGAGAAACGGTATTTAAGCATTATACATATGAAAACTTTAATTTTAAATGATAAAAGAAGTGTAAACGAAAATTTAGTTGTTATATTTTTGTAAGCGAGATTTAAAAACGAAAAAATAAAAATTACACAAAGTCAAAACGAACTTGTAAACGATATTTGTTATAAACCTTATCCTGTAAACAAAAACTTTTGTTACCACGATCCCTGTAACCGATATTTCTCGGGCGCCCTTTTTTCCTGTCCTGAATAGCCGATATTTTGCATTGCAGTCTATGGCGACGCCCTTTTTGTCCACTATCCCTGTGCGCCCTTTTTTACTAGCCCGGCAGTGATACAAAGTAGCGAGCAAAAATAGGTTAGCAGTAATAACAGAACAGCATCTGCCGGGAAGCAGCAGCAGATGTGCAGTAGTGGCATTAATGGGGCATAACATTGGGCAGTCAATTGCAGCAGCAGTGGAAATGGCCGCTGTAAAGTGGGTGCCAAATGTTTAAACAGTGATCAGAAGTTAATCCCATTGTCTTAAATTGACTGACAGAGTCAGAAGCCAATGAAAGTGGCTCCTGACCGACTCGCACAGCTCTGCCGTCATAGAGGCGACAGAGAGAGGAGCCTGCTGCATGGATAGAACGGTGGGAGCGGCGGATGATTGTGGCGATTTGTCGGGAGGCGGCGTTTTACCGTGCCAGAAGTCTCCGGGCCTTAAAGAGGAACTGTCGCGAAAATCTTAAAATTTAAAACACATACAAATAAGAAGTACTTTTCTTTCAGAGTAAAATGAGCCATAAATGACTTTTCTCCTATGTTGCTGTCACTTACAGTAGGTAGTATAAATCTGACATTACCGGCAGGTTTTGGGTTAGTCCATCTCTTCATGGGGGATTCTCAGCATGGCCTTTATTCTTTAAAGACATTAGCTGAAAAAGATTTATACAAAGATCCTGGCCAACCTCCCTGCTCACCGTACACTTTTTTTGGCAGTTGGATGGAGCAACTGCCATTCACTCAGGCGTGGTGCACACCAGAGGAGATTTTCTGAGCGTTTTGAGTTTTTAAATCTGCTGCTAATGTTATCCTATGTGTCTGTGCACACTGGAGCAATGAGGTTTTGTAAAAAACCCCCATAGCATTACATTGGGAAGAGCTTTTAGAGGTTTCAAAAGCTCTTCCCAATGTAATGCTATGTTTTTTTTTACAAAACCTCATTGCTCCAGTGTGCACAGACACATAGGATAACATTAGCAGCAGATTTAAAAACTCAAAACGCTCAGAAAAACTCCTCTGGTGTGCACCAGGCCTAAGTACTTAAAAAAAAACAAAAAAAAAAAAAACCCTGAGAACCCCCCATGAGAAGATGGGCTAGTCCACGATCTGTCGGTAATGTCAGTTTTCTATTACTTACTGTAAGTGACAGCAACATCAGAGAAAAGTAATTTATCGCTTATTTATCTCCGGAAGAAACGTACTTCTTATTTGTATATGTTAACATGCATTTTAAATTGTAAGATTTTCGCGACAGGGGTCCTTTAAGGGGGCAGAGACTGCTGGTACGGAAGTAGTTAAACCTGCTGGTACTAGTCTCGCTGCGAGATGTGATTGTTGCTACTTTTGGTAAAGTATTTTTTTCTGATAGAGATGTGATGTGGGAAAAATCCAACATTAATAGCTGGAATCCTGAGACGTCTAGCCGAGCAATTACTTTGGTTGTTCGCCAAACGGCTCACTTTTCAGGAACTGTTCATAACTTGATTGCTTCCCTGAGCTAGTCTGTCTGCCCCTTCTCTTAAAGGACAACTGAAGCGAGGGGTATATGGAGGCTGCCATATTTACTTCCTTTTAAGCAATACCAGTTGCCTGGCAGCCCTGTTGATCCTCTGCCTCTAATACTTTTAGCTGTAGACCCTGAACAAGCATGCAGCATATCAAATGTTCCTGACATTATTGTCAGATCTGACAAGATTAGCTGCATGCTTGTTCCTGGTGTGATACAGACACTACAGCAGCCAAATAGATCAAAGAACAAATTCAAGTACAAGAGACCGGGCACTATCCTGTTGTTGCGTTTATTTCCAAAGTGATATCGCCAGGCATACAAACAGATAGATAAGCTGTTCCATCCAACCTGTTAGACGTCTTGTGACGAGTGTCAGTCGTGTCTATAGTGCGCAGCTTGTGGAGGGAGACATGCTGACCAGGGGAGGAGGTGGAAAAAGCACAACAGCCGTTTCGCGCTGTTGCAGCGCTTGTTCTACCTTAACCCGCAGGCAGAGCTGCTAGTGCACCTGCGCAGGATCGCGGAGAGGTAAAGCTTTACCTTGCTGCGGTTCTGGGGGGTTGAAGCGCTGGATTGCCGGGACACCTGAGGACGGGGGAAGCCTCGTTAGGATCCTGACGCTTCCCCTTCCTGAGGTAAGTATCCCCCAGAGGATTTTTTTACCTTACAGATTTTCTTTAAAAGGAAATAAATATGTCAGCCTCCATATTCTTCTCACATCAGTTATCCTTTAAAGAGAAACTCCAACCTAGAATTGAACTTTATCCCAATCAGTAGCTGATACCCCCTTTTACATGAGAAATATAATGCTTTTCACAAACAGACCATCAGGGGGCGCTGTATGACTGATTTTGTGCTGAAACCCCTCCCACAAGAAGCTCTGAGTACCGCGGTACTCTGGGCAAACTGCCACAATGTAACAATGTTCACAGACAGGGAATAGCTGTTCACAGCTGTCTGTAACAGCTAAAACAGCTAGGAGCAGCTACATAACCTGCCCACAGTAACAATGTCACCATGTAATAAATGTCAGAATGTAAATCAGGAGAGGAAAGATTTTACAATGGGCAAACACTGACTAAATCATGTATACATAATTATTGTAAAAATGAAGCACTTTTTTACTACATTATTTTCACTGGAGTTCCTCTTTAAAGCAAACCTGAAGAAACCTAAAAAAAACCAAAAACATTCTTGAGAAGCTCTGGTGGCTCCGTGATACCGCATAGGTGTGAGCCGCCCTTATCCAATGCAGTGCAGCCATTCACACACAGGAGTAAATCCAAAGATCAATTTTCCATACTCATCCTTGTCGACCTGTCATCAGCATTTGATACTGTCGACCACACCTTACTCCTACAAATACTTTCAAATGTCGGAATAAACGGCCTTGCTCTCACATGGTTATCTTCCTACCTCTCTGGAAGGTCATTCACAGTCTCCTACTCAGATCAGATCTCTTCTCCTCATGCTTTGTCTGTCGGGGTTACCCAAGGCTCTGTCCTTGGTCCCCTTCTCTTTTCCATCTACATGCATGGTCTTGGTGATCTAATCAACTCATTTGGGTTTCAATACCTCCTCTATGCATACGATACACAACTGTACCTCTCTGCCCCAGACCTTAACTCCCTCCTTAAATGTGTTCCTGACTGCTTGTCTGCTATATCCTACCTCATGTCCTCTCGCTTCCTAAAACTTAATATGAGTAAAACAGAACTAATAATTTTTCCACCGTCTTGTCCACCTCCCTGCCACTCCCATAACTTCAGTTCCCAAAGCTCGGTGCTTGGGGGTGATATTCGACTCATCTCTCTCTTTTATTCCTCATGTTCACTCCATAACCAGCTCCTGCCATCTCCAACTAAAAAACATATCTCGCATCCGTTCCTTTCTCACTCAAGACACAACTAAAATGTTAATACATGCTCTCATAATTTCTCGTCTGGACTACTGCAACGTACTACTTTGTGGACTACCGTCTAACAAACTGGCCCCGCTCCAGTCAGCTGCTCGTCTCGTCTCATTCATCTTTCTTCTCGATCTTCCTCTGCTGACCCTCTCTGTCAAGCTCTTCACTGGCTGCAAATTAACCACAGGATTCAGTTCAAACTCCTAACCCTAATCTACAAATCTCTCCACAATCTCTCTCCCCGGTACATACCCTCACTAATCTCCAGATACAAACCCAATCGCAACCTCAGATCGGCACATGATCTTCTGTTGTCCTCCTCTAGAATCAACTCCTCACATTCATGTTTACAAGACTTTGCACGCGCTTCACCCCTCCTCTGGAATGCCCTCCCACATCACATCCGTCACTCGCCAACCTTTGTTACCTTTAAACGCTCTCTCTAAAAACACACTTGTTCCGACAAGTATATGCGCTACCTTAGGCCACTTCCCTTTGTACTAAGACCAAATTGCACTCCTACTAGATATCCTAAAACACACTGCCTCTATATATTTGCTGCATACTACCCCTCCTCCTGTCTCCCCCCTCCCCCCCCCCCCCCTTTAGATTGTAAGCTCGCAAGGGCAGGGCTCTCTCCCCCTTTTGTGTCTTGGTAACCATTATACATTTCATTCATCATGTTAATTTTATCACTGTCATTACCAATTCTATAATAATTTGTATTTTGTATCATTCTTTGTATTTTGTCACTAATTATGTATCTTGGTGTACACCATTGTCTGTATTATTATGTACCCCGTGTTTGTTTCTTACTTTGTACAGCGCCAAGGAATATGTTGGCGCTTTATAAATCAATAATAATAATAATAATAATAATAATACAGGAGTGTGTCCGCTTGCTTCTGAGCATCCGAGTGCTGGATCGGTGGTCGGGAGCCGTACCTGGGGAGCCTCTGGAGGGTCTACATTTGAGGCCTGTGGATCTCAAAAGTTTTCTTTAAAGAGACTCCGTAACAAAAATTGCATCCTGTTTTTTATCATCCTACAAGTTCCAAAAGCTATTCTAATGTGTTCTGGCTTACTGCAGCACTTTGTACTATCACAGTCTCTGTAATAAATCAATGTATCTTTCCCTTGTCAGACTTGTCAGCCTGTGTCTGGAAGGCTGCCAAGTTCTTCAGTGTTGTGGTTCTGCTATGCACTCCCCCCTCAGGGGGGAAAGAAACACACAAATGATCTCTTGAGATTCAAAAGGAAGGGTGTATACAGCCTGCTTGTGTATGGATGTATTTTCTATGTGTGGACATGCTGTACATCAACCTACTTCCTGTTTTGGTGGCCATTTTGTTTGTTTATAAACAAACTTTTTAAAACTGTTTTTAACCACTTTTAATGCGGCGAGGAGCGGCGAAATTGTGACAGAGGGTAATAGGAGATGTCCCTTAACGCACTGGTATGTTTACTTTTGTGCGATTTTAACAATACAGATTCTCTTTAAAGGACAACTGAAGTGAGAGGGATATGGAGGCTGCCATATTTATTTCCTTTTAAACAATACCAGTTGCCTGGCAGCCCTGCTGATCCTCTGCCTCTAATACTATTAGCCATAGCCCCTGAACAAGCATGCAGATCAGATGTTTGAGCTAAAGGAATCCTGAGGCCTACATAGATACTCACCTAAGAGGTGGAAAGGCTCTAGATCCCTTAGAGCAGGGGGACCAAAGTCCGACCCGCAGGCCAAACGCGGCCCACTGAGCCTTCTCCGGTGGCCCCTGAGCTGTCCATGCCGGTTTAGTACTTGTGGCCCCCTAGCCTTTGCTGCTCTGGCCCCCTGTTACCATCCTGTACGTAGTCCCATAGTAGTTACTATAGGATTACAAAAAATGACCGCTGAACGTTTGCAGACATAGTTTTCGCGGTGTATGCTCCGGCGGCCATTTTTCGTAGTCCAATAATAACTGCTGTAGGGCTACGTGACCACAGGAGTCCCAATCGGGTTGGAGGAAGAGAGGCGTCTGTGTGCATGAACAGGAGTAGAAAAAGAGCATCGCTCCCAACTGTCTCTCCTTGGGAACCCCGTCCCCCTGTCCCTCTTCCTTCCTCATGTCTCCCCCTTTCAGGACTGATGTACAGATCTGTGTAAATATATGTATTTTATTTACTGAAAAATGTGTTTAATTGACCCTAAATTTTATTCCCATCCTTGAGATGTTTCTTATTTTTAAATGTAAATATGAAGGAAAACGAACCAGGATAGAAGAAACCAGTGTGGGTTGAATTCTAAAACAACATATTTTTCTTATGGGATTTTTATGGTATGCGTGACTAGCGGTGGGGTTAGGGGTGTGACAGGGGCGTGGCTTAAGTGTCCCTGTTTCTTATCTCAAAGATTTGGGAGGTATGAAAGAGGTGAAGGGGGTGAGAAGGAGGCACAGAGGGGCAAAGGGCGAGAGGAGGTACCAGATGAAGAGGAAAAGGCACAGAGGAAGGTAAAGGAGGGGATAGTGTTGAGTCGAAATTTCGCGTTACTATAATTACGCATGCAAAATTTGCTATTACGATGCGAAATTATGGTAGCGTAATTGCCATTAAAATCGTAATTGAAAATACCGTAAGCGTAATTTTCAATGCGTAATTTCGCGTTTCGTTCATAACATAATTTCGCGTTAAACCATAACGTAATTTTGCATTTCTTCGTAATTTCGCGAATTTCGTAATTACTTGTTAGCTATAAAAAATTACTTGTTCGCATTAGCCAATCAGAAGCGAATCAGCGGTAGTCAGACGAACGCTAACAAATTTTCGCATATGAACGCTTTTTCGCGTTAAATAATGTAAAAACTAAGCATGCGCACTTCAAGGGTGTAAACTACGCTTACAAACGTTTGCATGCAAGGCAAACGTAATTTCGCGATACCCACCGTAACGCGAAAACTATGCGAAAATTAGAGGGGACACTAATGGCACAGAGGGAGACACAGTGGAGTGACAGAACCTACAGTCCCTATCTAGTTTGTTAATCAAACTGGTAGTCCCAGTACAATATGGAGAGTGTACTCAGGAGCAATTGGCAAGCATTGTGTTTAATTTTGCAGCACCCCCTAAAAATTACAAGAATGGTCCTTTCCTGAGGTTATGTATAGGCCAGAAACAGCCCTGAGTGTAGCAGCTGAGGGCGGGGCGGGGGGGGGGGGGGGGAGGGGGTCTTGCCTGGGGTGACATACAGGCCAGAAACGGGGGGGTCTTGCCTGGGAATACATTTGAAATTGGCGCAGGACACTTGGGCGCAGGATACAGCCGGTATATGGCTGATCCTGCTACTGCACAAGTCCTGGCCGCGTTAATTACTATTCCCCCTCCAGGCCGACATGGATAGTGGGGGAATGATATCATTTGGCTTCCAGCTATTGCTGGAGGCCAAATTATTGTGTTTTAAAAGCAACTTACGTTACTCACTGAGCGCAGCTATAGAAGTAATTCCTATTGTAGTCTATGGTGGCGCCGGCTGCTCCCAAATCTACCTGCACTGAAAAGCACTGCTCCGCTTGCCTGGGGTTATATATAGGCCAGAAACAGCCCCGAGGGCAGCAGCGCCTTTGGCTTTTGATCCTGAAATAAAACCTGACGTATTTCTCCAGGTTTAATAAACAACGCGACTATTTAAAGTGCTGCTCTCATCCCCTCTCCAGGTTTCAGAGTTTCCTGTAAATTCCTGTAAAGTTTACTTAACTTTCACGTACCCTTTCCATCAGAAAGGAAATGCGCCTGAAACGATCCATTCTTGTTCCATAATTGAGCACTTGAGTTGAATTGCCTTGGAGTTCGCCGTTTCCTCGCCATACGTAAAGGCTGAGGCTGGGGGTCTCTGGGTAATCTGTAAGTTTATTTGCAGATGTGAGAAAACAGCAAAAATAGCAGCAAAGCGTCTGACTTTGTCCTGACTCCTTTGTGTTGTTACAAAACCATTCATCTTACATTTTCGGCATGTTTGGGCTTCTGCCAGAGACCTGATGGCCGAAATCTATATATTGTGTATTTTCAGCGTATGGACGTCTGAAGCAGAGGCGTAGCTAGAAACCATGGGGCCAGGGCATAACTAGAAATCACTGGGCCCCCTTGCGAAACTTTGGATGGGGCCCCCTCCCACCAAACTTCTCCCAGCATCAGCTTATTACACTCACTCTGTCCGTCTCTGATGGAGTAGAACTGGCTCTGCAGCCTTCTCCAGCATCACTACAGTACAGAGAACCTGGGGAGGGGTAGAGAGGTTGAGGGCTGGGCGCTTTACACAAGAGCCTGCTGGACACTGAATAGGGAATATCTACAAATCTTTGTCTACAAAACTTTGTATGATTTTTTATTAGCAGTGGCCAGGCAGATGCTGTCATTACAACAATCGTGCGGAGAGCTGAAAGCTTTTTCTCTCCATGCCCAGACTCCTCAAGCATCACTAAAGGACACAGCATTTGGGAAGGGGCTGGAGAGGCTGGGGGTAGAACAGCACTGTACACAAGATCCTGCTGAACACTAAATAGGGGCTGTCTACAAATCTTTGTCTGCAAAACTTTGTATGATTCCTCATCAGTGGCTGAGCAGATGCAGTCATTAGAAAAACTGTGCATAGAGCAGAAAGTTTTTTCACTCCTTGTCCTTAGCTGTCAGTCTTTCAGGACAGGGCCCCCTGTGGCTTATGGGCCCCCCTGCAGCTGCATCCCTTGCAGGCTCTATTGTTACACCCCTGCATGGGGCCCTATAACAAAATTTTGGTTGGAGCCCCCCACACAAAAACCGATAAGGCACCTTTGTGCCCTCACACACACACCAATTTTAGGTAGCCAGAGGTGCCCCCCAGAATTAGGCAACCCCCCAGTATTTGTCGGCAGAAGTACCGCCAGTATAGGTAACCAGAAGTGCTCCCCATTAAAGGCAGCCAAAGGTACCCCCAGTATTAGGAAGCTCCCCACTATGGATAGTCAGTGGGGCCTCCAGGCTCGGGGGCGTAACTAGAAATCACTGGGCCCACCTGCAAAACTTTGGATGCCCCCCGAGCTGTCATTGCTGGAGGGGGGAGCGCTGATTGTAGCCCGAGGTGAGGGAGGGGGGAGTCGGGTCCCCTTTCCGCTGCTATTTGTTCCTGCTGCTCCCATTCTTGCACTGTACCCCCTCCTGCCCTTAAAAATTGCCCTAGAGGGCCCCAGGGCCCTGCTCTGGCTTCTCTCTCTATGGGCCCCCCTGCGGATGCATCCCTTGCAAAGGCTATTGTTACGCCCCTACCTCCAGTAATAAACAGCCCCCCAGTATAGGTAGCCGGACGGGCCCTCAGTATTTGTTAGCCGCTCCCCCCCCCAACCCCCCCCCCCCCCCCCCCAGGATGGGTTGTCAGAGGGTTTTCCAGTAATAGTCCTCTGTAAAGATAGCCAGAGGGGCTCCCAGTATTAGGTGGCCCCAGTATAGAGAACTTCTCTCCTTTGCTCTGCTTACATTACTCTGCTCCTCAGGGGGCCCAATGAGGACCCCATTATTGCTCCCGGCCATTGCCACTGGGACCTCTTAGCTACCGGCCCCGTAGCAGCTGCTATTGTGGCCCCTGCGCCACTGATCTGAAGGTTATTATTTCAGAGTATGCCTGAGAGTTATCTCTCATGCATGTTCTACCGTTCACACGTTTGCTGCTGGAATTACACTGTTTGCTCAGATTTCTGATTTTTGCCTTCGGTTAAACCCGTCACAAAGTGCGGCCGGCGGCGTCCTACAGAGTCAATACAGAAACTGCTTTCCATGCCTCATTTCAGCTGCGAATCAAGAAAATGAGGCGTTTAATACCCACTCAAAGGCAATGAGCCATGCAAATGGTTGCTTGACAGTCTGTAGCCAATTGCTGGACCAGTGGAGAGGAGCCCACACCCGAGGCGAAAAAAAACGAATGAAATAAGCGATTATATCTATCTTCATTCTCCTAAAAATGACTTTTTAAGATATTCCACAGTTTTATGTTTAAAATCTACTTTAATTTTTAACTGTTTTATTGTTTTTGCTCATTGACACATTAATTGAAGTATGCCAGAGCTAAAATATATGAACTATTGACCCTATTTATCCCTTTCCTGCTCTCAGAAGCCATTTTCTGCTAGGAAAGTGATTTATAGTTAAAATTTCCTATCAGTGAGGGTCACACTGTAGTCACTTCCTGCCTGAGTCAGGACTGAATCAGCCACTTACATACCTGATATTTAACTCTTTCAGGCAGATGATTTATAGGGATACTGTAGGGGGGTCGGGGGAAAATGAGCTGAACTTACCCGGGGCTTCTAATGGTCCCCCGCAGACATCCTGTGTTGGCGCAGCCACTCACCGATGCTCCAGCCCCGCCTCCAGTTCACTTCTGGAATTTCTGACTTGAAAGTCAGAAAACCACTTCGCCTGCGTTGCCGTGTCCTCGCTCCCGCCGATGTCACCAGGAGTGTATAGCAGAAGCCCAGTATGGTCTGTGTCTGTGCAGTACACTCCTGGTAACATCAGCGGGAGCGAGGACACGGCAACGCAGGCGCAGTGGTTTTCAGACTTTAAAGTCAGAAATTCCAGAAGTGAACCGGAGGCGGGGCCGGAGCATCGGGGAGTGGCTGCGCCAACACAGGATGTCTGCGGGGGACCATTAGAAGCCCCGGGTAAGTTCAGCTCATTTTCCCCCGACCCCCTACAGTATCCCTTTAAAAAAAGGAACACAGCCTAGTTATTTGTGTGCTAGGCACTGTACATACACATGTCTATCTCATCATGTCACCTGTCACCTCGGTTATCTTTTAAAGCTACATACTCACCACCCGACGGGTCCAGAGACGGTCCCTTGACGTTGGTCGTTAACTGACGTCCCTTCCTGCTCCTAATGTTACACGATGGGTGCGAATGGCAAGTAAGCAAATGCGGTACTTTGCGTGGAGTTGCCGGGGATCTTAGCAATTCGATCCAGCGTATCCATCGCTTCATGATGCGCAATCCCGCGAGGCGCAACATCATTTAAAATTATTAAAATCAATTCTTTATTTTTATCTGGTAAACAACAAGTAAGACGGATGCTAACCAGGCAATCCAAAAGTTAAAAATCATATCTTACTTTTCTTCTCCAGAAAAGTTCATTCCCCAGTTTCCCTGGCTCTTATTGGGTACGTCTGCCGCACAAAGGAAGTTGCAGGGCATGCTGGGTTTTCTTTTTTCTTCTTTACTTTCCCCTCAGACTTAACTAATGCAGCCTGATTGGCTGAAGCCTCTTTCACCTCCTGGTTTCCCCTCCCACACCTCTGTTCCTCTCTGATTGGCCAATATTTCTCATGCTGAGACAATGCACTTTCTACTGCAGAGCTGGGTGGGAGTGTCTGAAGACTGGGAGGTGGGCGGGCAATGCATAAACAGATAAAGTAAGGGAGGAAATTACATCAGGATTGGCTTCAAGATCCTAAGGAAAAATCACTAAAATCAAAACATGGACAGTGCAATACGTGCAATACATGTGTTATGCAAGTAGAGCAAGTATTTATCTACTTATATACAGGATCTTCTCAAAAAATTAGCATATTGTGATAAAGTTCATTATTTTCTGTAATGTACTTATGAACATTAGACTTTCATATATTTTAGATTCAAATACACACAACTGAAGTAGTTCAAGCCTTTTATTGTTTTTATATTGATAATTTTGGCATACAGCTCATGAAAACCCAAATTTCCTATCTCAAAAAATTAGCATATTTCATCCGACCAATAAAAGAAAAGTGTTTTTAAAACAAGAAAAGTCAACCTTCAAATAATTATGTTCAGTTATGCACTCAATACTTGGTCGGGAATCCTTTTTCAGAAATTACTGCTTCAATGCGGCGTAGCATGGAGGCAATCAGCCTGTGGCGCTGCTCAGGTGTTATGGAGGCCCAGGATGCTTCGATAGCAGCCTTAAGCTTATCCAGAGTGTTGGGGTATTGCATCTCTCAACTTTCTCTTCACAATATTCCACAGATTCTCTATGGGATTCAGGTCAGGAGAGTTGGCAGGCCAGATGAGCACAGTAATACCTTGGTCAGTAAACCATTTACCAGTGGTTTTGGCACTGTGAGCAGGTGCCAGGTCGTGCTGAAAAATGAAATCTTCATCTCCATAAAGCTTTTCAGCAGATGGAAGCATGAAGTGCTCCAAAATCTCCTGATAGCTAGCTGCATTGACCCTGCCCTTGATAAAACACAGTGGACCAACACCAGCAGCTGACATGGCACCCCAGACCATCACTGACTGTGGGTACTTGACACTGGACTTCAGGCATTTTGGCATTTCCCTCTCCCCAGTCTTCCTCTAGACTCTGGCATCTTGATTTCCGAATGACATGTAAAAGTTGCTTTCATCCGAAAAAAGTACTTTTGACCACTGAGCAACAGTCCAGTGCTGCTTCTCTGTAGCCCAGGTCAGGCGCTTCTGCCGTTGTTTCTGGTTCAAAAGTGGGTTCATGTTATCATCTGCTGAAAAGCCTTATGGAGATGAAGATTTCATTTTTCAGCACGACCTGGCACCTGCTCACAGTGCCAAAACCACTGGTAAATGGTTTACTGACCATGTTATTACTGTGCTCAATTGTCCTGCCAACTCTCCTGACCTGAACCCCATAGAGAATCTGTGGGATATTGTGAAGAGAAAGTTGAGAGACGCAAGACCAAACACTCTGGATGAGCTTAAAGGAAAGGTTCAGGGAGGGTGGGTAAAAAATAAAAATCAAATTCCACTTACCCGGGGCTTCCTCCAGCCCGTGGCAGGCAGGAGGTGCCCTCGCCGCCGCTCCGCAGGGTCCCGGTGGCCGACCCGACCTGGCCAGGCCGGCTGCCAGGTCGGGCTCTTCTGCGCTCCAAGGCCCGGAACTTCTGCGTCCCACGCCGGCGCGCTGACGTCATCGGACGTCCTCCGGGCTCTACTGCGCATGCGCAGTACTTCTGCGCCTGCGCAGTAGAGCCCGGAGGACGTCCGATGACGTCAGAGCGCCGGCGTGGGACGCAGAAGTTCCGGGCCTTGGAGCGCAGAAGAGCCCGACCTGGCAGCCGGCCTGGCCAGGTCGGGTCGGCCACCGGAGACCACCGGGAGCCTGCGGAGCGGCGGCGAGGGCACCTCCTGCCTGCCACAGGCTGGAGGAAGCCCCGGGTAAGTGGAATTTGATTTTTATTTTTTACCCACCCTCCCTGAACCTTCCTTTTAAGGCCGCTATCGAAGCATCCTGGGCCTCCATAACACCTGAGCAGTGCCACAGGCTGATTGCCTCCATGCCACGCCGCATTGAAGCAGTCATTTCTGCAAAAGGATTCCCGACCAAGTATTGAGTGCATAACTGAACATAATTATTTGAAGGTTGACTTTTTTTGTTTTAAAAACACTTTTCTTTTATTGGTCGGATATAATATGCTAATTTTTTGAGATAGGAAATTTGGGTTTTTATGAGCTGTATGCTAAAATGATCAATATTAAAACACTAAAAGGCTTGAACTACTTCAGTTGTGTGTATTTGAATCTAAAATATATGAAAGTCTAATGTTTATCTGTACATTACAGAAAATAATGAACTTTATCACAATATGCTAATTTTTTGAGAAGATCCTGTATGTGTTTTTTTCTGAGATAGTATGGCTGACAGCTCCTCTTTAAGCCTAAATCCACCATCCACACACTGGATTATATGCAGCCAAGACAATCATTTTGGATCTGCTCCACAAAATTATCCAATAAGAAATGACTTATTTAGCTTGCCTATCCTGTTGTTTTCAGTGTTACCTGACAGATTTAGGATAACCAGGACATGAAAAAAAAGAAAAGAAAATAATATTTCTGCTGGTTTCCATCTTTACTGTTTTCTGTGACGTCAAAAGCGGCATTACTTCTGCCCTTTACTTTTCCTTACCCCAGCTCCGTGCTATGCTTAGTACGCACTACGCAATTTTCCATCAGATTTTTTTGATAGGTCCGATTTGATTCCTGATTGTTTTCTGATCAATTTTCTAATCACTTCTATACAAAACCGATAAGAAAAACGATCGAGAATCAGATCGGACCTGAAGTAAATAATCGATGCGACCTTCATGTGATGGAAAATTGCGTAGTGTGTAATAAGTTTTCCCTCCCTGCTGCCACAGCTTACTGTCCCTCCTACAGCAAACATCACCTTGACAACAGGCTTACATCACTGTGTGAACTCTTCAAGGAAGGGAGGGGGATCATTAAGATATCTTCCAGTCAGTGTCCTTTTATCTTACATTCATAGTGTCCTTACCTTATGTGAAATTGTAAATTTCTGTTATTTTCACACTGAGATAAACTTGTTACTGTAGCTAAAAGAGAAAAGAAACTCCCCACAGTCCCGCTGCTACTGCACCGTTCCTTGGGCGCAGGATACAGACGGTATATGGGTGATCCTGCCGCTGCACAAGTTCCGGCCGTGTTAAATACTATTCCCCCTCCAGGTCCAAGTGGATGGTAGGGAATAATATAATTCGGCTTCCAGCTAGTGCTGGAGCCTGAATCACAGTATTTTAAAAGTAACTTCTGCTCCGTCTCCTGACGGCGCCGGAGTAACTCTGTGTGCACCGCTATAGCTGTAATTGCTATTACAGCCTATGGTGGCGGCGGCTGCGCCCAAATCTCCTGCACTGTAAGGGCTCATTTACACTAGTGCGGTGCGAATCGCCGGGATTCCACCGCTGATAAAATCGCATGCGGATGCGATTGTGCGTGCGTTATTTGCCGCGATTTCGCATAGGCAGGGTATATGCGAATTTAACCATGTCACTGCCTGGTTCGAGTTACATTCGTTTTCATGCGAATTCGCACGCGAAATCGCGGCAAAAAAACGCATGTGCGTTTTCCCTATCAAATACATAGCCTGCGAATCGCCTGCATTCCACACGCAGGCGAATTCTGCAGGCTCTACCGTGCAGAAAAATCCTGCACAGAAAAACGCAGGAAAAAAACTGACAAGTGGAAACAGGGCCATCCACTTGTATTGGTTATGCGAATCCGCATGCAGACAACACATGCGGATTGGCTCTAGTGGAAATGGGCCCTTATCGTTGTGCTGTAGATTGATCCGTAGGCAATGTCTGTATTTTCAGCTGTTTAGGAGTATTTCCGATCTCTGCTGCCCGAAGTACACGAGCTGATTAGGAAACACATTCTTGTTGGGCCCATCCATCTGTCACCGCAGGCCGGTAATGTAGAGAGGGGATCAGTGGATTCCAGCAGAGAGAAGGAACGCTGTATTGTGTGCAGATGTGGCGTCTGACCGCCCTATTTCTCAATACATTACAATCTGTAGCCTATCGCTTATGGGTTACCTTTTATGGACCTATTATTGGAAATTATGCAGTTTTTTTTCTTTTCCTGCCAATTTTTCAAAAAATGTGCTTATTTTGTGGACGCTTAAATACAGCAGTGATGAGCACAAATTTTGCATCATCGTAATGCCAAATTTCAAACAAAATCATACCGAAATTGATTTAATTTGTAAACGTAATCAGGAAGTATAATTTGCAATTTTGCGTAATGTTTGCTAAATTTTGTGCCAACTTTAGTGCTTAATAGCAAAGTCCCCATCCATGCTATCATTATGTATGTTAAAGGATACCCGAAGTGACATGTGATATGATGAGATAGACATGTGTATGTATAGTGCCTAGCACACAACTAACTATGTTGTGTTCCTTTTTTTCTTTCTCTGCCTGAAAGAGTTAAATATCAAGTATGTAAGTGACTGACTCAGTCCTGACTCAGACAGGAAGTGACTATAGTGTGACCCTCACTGATAAGAAATTCCAACTATAAAATACTGTCTTAGCAGAAAATGGCTACTGAGAGCAGGAAAGAGATAAAAAGGGTCAATTGTTCATAGATTTTAGCTCTGGCATACTTCAATGAATGTTTCATTGAGCAAAAACAATAAAACAGTTAAAACTTAAAAAGTAGATTTAAACATAAAATAAAACTGTGGAATATCTTAAAATGTCATTTTTAGAAGAAGGAAGATGGATACAATTGTTTATTTCATTAGTTTATTTTCGCTTTGAGTGTCCTTTAAAGGGAACCTTAAAGAGGAACTCCAGGGAACATTTTAGTGTTGGCAGGTGATGTAGCTGCTGCATGGTTTTTGGCAGTTGGAAACAGCTGTAACAGCTATTTCCCACAATGCAACAAGGTTCACAGACAGGAAACTGTCAAAAAGTACAGTTGTGGAGGGGTGGGAGGGGCTTCTTTTGGGAGGGATTTCACCACAATATCAGTCATACAGCGCCTCCTGATGGTCTGTTTGTGAAAAGGAATAGATTTCTCATGTAAAAGGGGGTATCAGCTACTGATTGGGATAAAGTTCAATTGTTGGTCGGAGTTTCTCTTTAATTTAAACGGATATGGATGTTTCCTTTTAAACAATACCAGTTGCCTGGCTGTCCTGCTGATCTCTTTGGCTGCAGTAGTGGCTGAATCACACACCTGAAACAAGCCTGCAGTAATCCAGTCTGACTTCAGTCAGAGCACCTGATCTGCATGCTTGTTCAGGGGCTGTGGCTAAAAGTATTAGAGACACAGGGGGCTTGATTCAGTAAACGGTGCTAACCCAGTTAGCACGCCTAAAGACTTTGGGCGTGATAACTAGGGTGCTAACTGGGTTAGCACCGTTTACTAAATTTACATCGCGCGCAAAGTCCCACACTGAAAACTTTGCGTGCCCACAGCGCGGTGTGCGCGAAATGTTGCATCGCGGTGCGACGAAAATGGTGCGTTGAACCACCATGTCACCATGTGACTTTAACGTCACATGGTGCGACATTAAGGTCGCACCCAATGCGACCTTATAGGCGCATCGGGTGCACTGTTATTGCGGTGCGCACTCAAAGTTTTGCGTGCGGGACTGTGCGCGCGATGTGAATTTAGTAAAGGGTGCTAACCCAGTTAGCACTCTAGTTATCACGCCTAAAGTCTTTAGATGTGAATTTATCACGCCTAAACTAACTTTAGGCATGATATAGGGCTTTTCACAGGCGTGCTAACACTTAGCACGGTTTACTGAATCGAGCCCAGGGTCAGCAGGAGAGTCAGGCAACTGGTATTATTTTAACAGTTTAGGTTCCCTTTAAAGTGAACCCTAAGTGTAAAAAATAAATTGAGTTTTACTCACCTGGGGCTTACCTCAGCCCCCTGCAGCTGATCAGTGCCCACGACGAGTCACTCTGATGCTCTGGGTCCCGCTGGCGGCCACTTCCGGTTTCGCCGTCAGGACCCGTCAGGCTGGGGAACGCGGCTGATACTACGCGTTCCCAGCCAAAGGGCCGCATAGGGGTGCTATTTTGGCTGGGAACACGTAGAAACGGCCGCCTTCCCAGCCTGACGGGTCCTGACGGCAAAACCGGAAGTGGCCGCCAGCGGGACCCAGAGCAATCAGAGTGACTCGTCGTGGGCACCGATCAGCTGCAGGGGGCTGAGGTAAGCCCCAGGTGAGTAAAACTCAATTTATTTTTTACACTTAAGGTTCACTTTAATGAGAAGGGTGTAGGAACAAGGTAAAAAAAATGTTTTTTTTTTCAAAAAGACCTTGTAGTTTTTGAGAAAATCTTTTTTTAAAATGCAAAGGAAATTTTTTTTTAAAATGTAGTTTTTCTGAGTTTAAAAAACATTTTTCCTTTGCATTTTTAAAATCGATAGCATGTGTTTGCTATTAACCACTAAAATCAGCACAAAATTATGCAAAATTACGACTGGATTACACACAAAAAATTGAGTCCAAATTGCAATTACGTATAGCCGTAAAAAAAATTGCAAATCGTAATTGGCAGATTAGGATCATCACTAAAATACAAATTTTATAAATTAATAGATTTCTAAATTTTGAAGGGAATTAGAAATGTAGTATAATTCCATTTTTGACTGGGGCAATTTTGACAAGGTGGTAATTATTATTATTATTATTATTATTATTAATATAGCGCTAACATCTTCTGCAGCGATGAAACCGGAGTGCCTGGAAGAAACCCACCCAGACACGGGGAGAACATACAAACTCCTTGCAGATAGTGCCCTGGCTGGGATTTTGAATTAGGGACCCCGCACTGCAAGGCTAGAGCGCTAAACACTATACCACTGTGCTGTTGTATAGTTCTATTTTTGACGAGGGCAAGATTGGCAAGGGGTGTTTAGGGGTGAACACTGCCTTGGGTACCACTGAGTGTAACAGTAAGAGAGTAATAGCAGAAGTGTTATTATTAATATGGCAGACATTTTTACTTCTATTTCCGATAGTTATTTATAATCGAATCTGCCGGTCTCACAAAACGTTTTTTGTGAGATTCTCAGGGACCCGCCGCTCATCCAGGAGGAAGCAGGGATCAGGAAAACACTCAGGCGAAGAGAGCCCAGAAAGCCGACTCCTCCATGGGGGCCGCACACTGACAGCCTGCAGTACCGCTACAGGACATCAGGCGTCATCATGCGGTGGTGACGTGATGATGACTTGACGTCTGACCAGTGGCGGCTCCAGGAATTATTTTTAGGGGGTGCTATGCAGATGCTGGACCAATTTCCGGGGGAGCTGACGACCTGCGGCGCGCGAAGCGCGCCGCGGCAAAAAATGGGTGTGGCTACAAGCCGTGGCGAAAAAATGGGCGTGGTCATGACCAGATGAGGGCGGGGCTAACTGTAATTTAAAGTGAACCCAGGGTGAGAGTGATATGGTGGCTGCCATATTTATTTCCTTTTAAACAATACTAGTTGCCTGGCAGCCCTGCTGATCTATTTGGCTGTAGTAGTGAACTGAATTACACCAGAAACAAGCCATGCAGCTAATCTTGTCAGTTCTGACAATATTGTCAGAAACCCCTGACCTGCTGCATGCTTATTCAGGGTCTATGGTTGAAAGAATAAGAGGCAGAGGACCAGCACGGCAGCCAGGCAACTGGTATTGCTTAAAGGGAGATAAATATGGCAGCCTCAATATTATTCTCACCTCGGGTTCCCTTTAAAAGTGCAACGCAAAGACAGAGGGCCCAAGTTTTGGTGACCCTTTTCCCAGAAAATTCACATAATTGTGCAGGTTTTCTCAAGAAAATACACGTAATGTGAGCAGATTTTAACAAAAAACACGTCCAATGACCCCAATATGCACAATCGTTATCAGATATGGCTCCAATATGCACAATCGGTAGCAGATATGACCCCAATATGCACAATCGGTAGCAGATATGGCCCCAATATGCACAATCGGTAGCAGATATGGTCCCAATATGCACAATCGGTAGCAGATATGGTCCCAATATGCACAATCGGTAGCAGATATGGTCCCAATATGCACAATCGGTGGCAGATATGGTCCCAATATACACAATCGGTGGCAGATATGGTCCCAATATGCACAATCGGTGGCAGATATGGTCCCAATATGCACAATCGGTGGCAGATATGGTCCCAATATGCACAATCGGTGGCAGATATGGTCCCAATATGCACAATCGGTGGCAGATATGGTCCCAATATGCACAATCGGTGGCAGATATGGTCCCAATATGCACAATCGGTGGCAGATATGGTCCCAATATGCACAATCGGTGGCAGATATGGTCCCAATATGCACAATCGGTGGCAGATATGGTCCCAATATGCACAATCGGTGGCAGATATGGTCCCAATATGCACAATCGGTGGCAGATATGGTCCCAATATGCACAATCGGTGGCAGATATGGTCCCAATATGCACAATCGTTATCAGATATGGCCCCAATATGCACAATCGGTAGCAGATATGACCCCAATATGCACAATCGGTAGCAGATATGACCCCAATATGCACAATCGGTAGCAGATATGACCCCAATATGCACAATCGGTAGCAGATATGACCCCAATATGCACAATCCGTAGCAGATATGACTCCAATATGCACAATCCGTAGCAGATATGACCCCAATATGCACAATCGGTAGCAGAAATGACCCCAATATGCACAATCGGTAGCAGAAATGACCCCAATATGCACAATCGGTAGCAGAAATGACCCCAATATGCACAATCGGTAGCAGAAATGACCCCAATATGCACAATCGGTAGCAGAAATGACCCCAATATGCACAATCGGTAGCAGAAATGACCCCAATATGCACAATCGGTAGCAGAAATGACCCCAATATGCACAATCGGTAGCAGAAATGACCCCAATATGCACAATCCGTAGCAGATATGACCCCAATATGCACAATCCGTAGCAGATATGACCCCAATATGCACAATCCGTAGCAGATATGACCCCAATATGCACAATCCGTAGCAGATATGACCCCAATATGCACAATCCGTAGCAGATATGACCCCAATATGCACAATCAGCATCACCTGAAAAAGAAAAGAAAAACCCATTTACTCACCTACAGCCAGAAGACCTTCTTTCCCGACCTCCTGTCCCGAGTCCCGACCTCATTGTGGCGCGCAGCGCCCGCGCGCCCACGATCCTCTTCCTTCCCGACGTCACGACGAGACTTCCTGCCTGCATGCAGAGAGCAGGGCTACGGGAAAATGGCCGCCTGAAGCCATGCACTGCAGACTCGAAGTCTGCAGAACAGGGCTCCGGGCGGCCATCTTACCGTAGCCCTGCCTGCTGCTCCGTGCTGCCGCTGTGTGAACTGACTTGGCGTCTTTTAGACGCCTGAAGTCAGTTCACTCCAGGGGGTGCTTTGGGGGTGCTTGGACAATTCTAGGGGGTGCTCGAGCACCCCCTTGCACCCCCCTGGCGCCGCCCCTGCGTCTGACACAGTCAGCCAGCCCAGGAGTCGTCAAGGAAGTTGATTGCGCTTGTAATCTTCTTTCTTCTTCCATTTGGCTGCACCGCACGTGACCAGCTCCCTAGCAGTTACTGTATGTCCTTCTGCCAGCGCCCCCCTTCTTCTACTTGCCGGTCTGCGCCCAGGGCGGTCGCCCTGCCTGTACTGCCCAAAAAACGACCCTGGTCCAATGTGGTCCGGTTGGAGTCTGGAGCAGATGCATTTCTATCACAAGATCCGCAGCAGACTCACAAGTGTGAATAGGACCCAGTCGACTGTCAAGTTTTCAGAAGCAGCAAAAGGGAGAAAAAAATGTCCAGTTTTGCACTATACTGTAGTGGGAACCGAGCCATAATCCTGACCTATGCTACACGGAAGGTATCACCCAGAAGCATGTCAGCCATCATCACTGAATGAAAAAAGCACATGGGGCATCTTAAAGAGGTCCTGTAGTGACATATAGTAGAATGCAGTAAAGAGGTCCTGTAGTGACATATAGTAGAATGCAGTAAAGAGGCCCTGTAGTGACATATAGTAGAATGCAGTAAAGAGGTCCTGTAGTGACATATAGCAGAATGCAGTAAAGAGGCCCTGTAGTGACATATAGCAGAATGCAGTAAAGAGTCCCTGTAGTGACATATAGTAGAATGCAGTAAAGAGGTCCTGTAGTGACATATAGTAGAATGCAGTAAAGAGGTCCTGTAGTGAAATATAGCAGAATGCAGTAAAGAGGCCCTGAAGTGACATATAGCAGAATGCAGTAAAGAGGCCCTGAAGTGACATATAGCAGAATGCAGTAAATTATTCAGGATACACACATTTATTGTAATTATCCTGGTTTCTGCATCAAAAATACTTCCTATATCTGTGTTGCTGTATATTGTTATGTAGCCCCGCCCTCCCAGTGAGGCTTAGCCTAAGTTGATTAGCTATGTGGAAGTCTCCTCCTAGAGCATTGTGGGAGACCAGGTATATTTTGTACTGGCTTCACAACTCGGTAAACAAACATTCCTCAGAGATCACCTGACAGGTCTAAAGCTATCAATACCTGTGATAAATTTCAGAAACCTTAATGAGGGTGAGGAAATATTTTTTTAACCCATTCGCGTTCCGTCGTTTTCACTTGAGAAATGTTCACCTCCCATTCATTAGCCTATAACTTTACCACTACTTATCACAATGAACTGATCTATATCTTGTTTTTTCCGCCATGAATTAGGCTTTCTTTAGGGGGTACATTTTGCTAAGAGCCACTTTACTGTAAATGTATTTTAACAGGAAGAATAAGAAAAAAACGGAACAAATTCATTATTTCTCAGTTTTCAGCCATTATAGTTTTAAAATAATACATGCCTCCATAATTAAAACTCACGTATTGTATTTGCCCATATGTCCCGGTTATTACACCATTAAAATTATGTCCCTATCACAATGTATGGCGACAATATTTTATTTGGAAATAAAGGTGCATTTTTTCCGTTTTGCATCTATCACTATTTACAAGTTTAAAATAAAAAAAATATAGAAGTATTTCATCTTTACATTGATATTTAAAAAGTTTACACCCTTAGGTAAATATTTACATTTTTTTTATTGTAATGTTTTTTTTTTTATATTAAACATTTTATTTGGGTAGTTTTGGGAGGGTGGGATGTAAACATGTGATTTATAATGTAAATGTGTGTTTGAATTTTATTTTTTTTACTTTTAGTTGTAGTTTTACTTTTTGGCCACAAGATGGCCGCCATGAGTTTGTTTACATGACGTCACTCTAAGCGTAACACACGCTTAGAGCGACGTATGGGGTACGTTACAGCCAGAAAAAGCGAAGCTTCCGAGAGAAGCTGTCGCTTTTTCAGCGGGGGAGAGGAATCAGTGATCGGGCACCATAGCCCGATACACTGATTGCCTGGCTAACGAACCGCGGGCCAGGAGCGCGCGTGCACGCGCGCGATCGGCCACGGGAGCGCGCATGGTTCCTGGACGTAGTTTCTACGTCCAGGAACCAAAATAGGTTAATTGGCCAACACGGACTAAATATAATATGGGGGGGAAAAGCGATTTTATTTATTACGTTATTTTCTTTACTGTTCCTCTTTAATCCTAATGCACATGCCCCCAATTTCTGCTCCCCACATTCTGTTGCTATGGAGAGGGTAGGAGGGCTGCAGAACATGTGGGAGGGGCACGGGGTGGGGTTTGTAGAAGAACAATACTGGGATGATCCACCAGACTGATCTCTCACGGACACATCGAGAGGGATTGGGGGACCAGCCATCTCAGCCAAGAATCATCTGTCGTGTGTACGCCCCTTTAAGGTGGCCATACAACAGGCAACTTGGTGGCCAATCAACCATTAGATTCGATAATTATGAATTGGAAATCGGTGCTACCAAGAGCATGCTGATCAATGAGGTGACCAATTTTGTACCGAAATTGGTCACGTGTATCGGTCGGACGTGCTGCAAGATGTAGGGCCGACTTGCTTGATCAGGTGTGTGTGGCGCTAACTGCGTGTGATGTCGGAATAAGCGTCAAAATCCCCCGACGCTGAAATCACACTTTTTTTTCATCTTTAATCTCCCCAATGCATGAATGTCTGTCTCTAGAATTATTGAATGTCTTTAAATGTCTCACGCTCTCTTGCCATTGCCATGTGTACCACAACCAATTCCGGGTACGTCTACAGCGTACTTGGCGAATAAACTGATTCTGAAATATGTTCCTAGTGTGTGGCACACATCAGATTCCTGTCAGTTTCGACCGGACAGGCATCTGACAGAAATCTATCTGATGGTCGAATCCAGGGCCGGCCAAATCACCCCCCCAAGCCATGAGTGTGAGGGGCCGCCGGAGCTGGAGGGGATAGCGGGCAGGAAGGGGGTATTGGGCCTAGCGGCGGGGGGGGGGCCGGACCCCCCCTCCCTCCCCTGGGTCCCCGTCCTCCGCTCCCCTCCAGCTTTAAAAAGTTGCGTGGCTGGCTGCAACTTCAGAATCAGAATCAGAATCAAGTTTAATGGCCAAGTACAGGGGTTGTACCTGGAATTATTCTTGGCACAGACAGGCTCGAGTAGTGCGAAAGACAAGTTATGCAGATATGCAGTATTGTACAAGTTATACAGATATACAGTATTGAGGACAAACAGATATACAGTAAGTAGAGTAATTTAAAGTAGGGAGGGCATTGGAGTAGTTTTAATGACTCTAGACTAGTTGGGGTGATGTAACATGGGTGGGCTAACTACCCAGGTGTGAGCACTGGAGCATGGGAGTGCAATGTGGAGGGTAGGTTGAGGAGATCAATGGCTTGGGGAAAGAAGGTGTTTCTGTGTCTAGTGGTCCTGGTGGGTAACGACCTGTAGCGGCGGCCTAAAGGGAGAAGACTGAAATAGCGGTTTCCAGGGTGGGTGGGGTCGCCTGCTATCCTAGCGGCCCCCGAGCGCAGTCTGGATGAGTAGAGAAGGTTGAGTGGTGGGAGGGGAGTGCCGATGATCCTTTCTGCAGACTTTATGACTCTTTGTAGCTTGTACCTGTCCTTCGCAGAGGCCCCTGCATACCACACGATGATGGAAGAGCCAAGTATTGACTCAATGGCTGCAGAGTAGAAGCAGGTCATAATGTCTGGCGCCATTCCAAACTTTTTCAGCTGTCGTAGGAAAAACAGGCGTTGTTGTGCTTTCTTCTGGATCATTGTGGTATTTTCCTCCCACTTTAGGTTGCTGGATATGGTGGTGCCTAGGAAACGCGCATGCGGGACCCTGACAACCTCAGTGTCTTCGATGTGTACCAGGAGGAGTTCGGAACGGCCTTTTCTGAAGTCAATGATCAGTTCTGCGGTTTTGGCAGTGTTCAGTACAAGCTTGTTTGTCTTGCACCAGTTGCAGATATTCGTAATCTGTTGGCGATAGGCTCGTTCATCGCTCTCATCTATGAGACCAAGGATGGTGGTGTCATCTGCAAACTTGATGACCTGGACCGAGTTGCTTATTGAGGTGCAGAAGTTTGTGTACAGCGAGAACAGAATTGGGGACAGGACACAGCCCTGGGGTGCACCCGTGTTGGTGACTCGTATCTGCGAGGAGAAGGTGCCCAGCTTGACTGTCTGAGTCCTGTTTGTGAGAAAGTCCTTCAGCCAGCTACAGAGGCTGGGATGCACATTTAGGAGAACTAGTCTGTCGGAGAGAATGTCGGGGCTGATAGTATTGAAGGCGGAGCTGAAGTCCAAGAGGAGGATCCTGGCATAGGTATTTGGTCTGTCTAGGTGGCTCAGAACGTGCTCCAGGCTGATATTGATGGCATCCTCCACGGACCTGTTGGCCCTGTAGGCAAACTGGTAAGGATCCATCAGATTTTTGGTGGTGTGTTTCAGGTGGGAGAGGACCAGCCTCTCGAAGACCTTCATGATGTTTGATGTCAGTGCGACAGGTCTGAAGTTGTTTAGGTCAGTGGCACCCGGTTTCTTTGGGATGGGGATGATTGTGGAGATTTTTAGGCAAGAGGGAACCCTGTGTTCCTTTAGGGATTGTGAGAACAGGGAAGTGAGGACTGGGGCCAGTTGGTCTGCACAGGTTTTTAGGCAGAGGTTTGACACACCATCTGGGCCCGAAGCTTTCCTGGGATTGAGTAGCTTAAGGTGTCTAAGAACCTCGGCCTCTGAGACCATCAGTGCGGCTGGGGGGCCTGGGCTAGTATGAGCCTGGGAGGTCGTGACCAGTGGCACCTGGTCGTAGGGTGCCCCTTCTTGGTTATCTTCAAACCTACAGTAGAACCTATTCAGATCTTCTGCTAGCTTAGCGCTGGGAGTCGTGTGGTGAGGGGGAGCCTTAAAGTTTGTGGCCACCTTGAGACCTTTCCAGACTTCGCGCGAGTTATTTGAGCAGAGGCTCAGCCGCAGTTTATCAGAGAACCTTCTTTTTTCCGCTTTCAGTTCTTTGTTGAGGGTGTTTTTGGCCTTCCTGTACTCCTCCTGATTGCCATTCTTGTAGGCTTCCTCCTTGCCTTGGTTCTACGTAGCAGACGTAGCTTGTTGTTGAACCTTGGTTTGTTGTTGGGGTACACCCTATAGGACTTTGACGGGACGCACATGTCCTCGCAGAAATTGATGTACGATGTGACTCTATCTGCCCATTCATCTAGATCACCGTGCTGTGGGGCAAGGGCTGACCAATCGGTGCAGTCAAAGCAGGCCTGTAGTTTTAGCTTCGCTTCCGTCGTCCATTTCTTGGATGTCTTAAGGGCTGGTTTGGAGTTCTCAAGTCGCCTTTTGTAGGTAGGAATCAGTTGGATGAGGCAATGGTCTGAGTTGCCGAGGGCTGCTCGAGTGGTAGCCTTGTAAGCGCCCTTGAGGATGGTGTAGCAATGATCCAAAGTGTTCTGGTTCCTGGTTGGGCATGAGATGTGTTGTACGTAGCGTGGCATCTCTGAGTGGAGGTTGGCTTGGGTAAAGTCCCCCATAATGATGAAGAGGGAGTCTGGCAGGGCCGTTTCCCATTTCGCGATGGTGTCACTTAGGGTACGCGTGGCACTCTTGGCGTCTGCGTCGGGGGGGATGTAGACCCCGGCGAGTACAAAAGAGGCAAATTCTCTTGGTGAGTAGTATGGTCTGCAGTTGATTAGGAGGACTTCAAGGTCTGGAGAGCAGCTTTTGGTCAGGATGGTCAAGTCTCGACACCACTTGGAGCTGATATAGAAGCAGACCCCTCCGCCCCTCTTTTTACCAGATGAGGTAGGGTCTCTGTCCGCGCGAAGGAGGTTGAAGCCTGGCAGGTGCAGAGAATCGTCTGGGATACTGTCGTTGAGCCACGTCTCTGTAAAGCACAGAACAGGGGTGCTCTTTTCGATTGAGGGCTTGTGGCTCAGTAACTGAATTTCATCTAGCTTATTGGGTAGGGAGCGGACGTTGGCTAGGAGAATGGATGGAATGGGTGACCGCAGCCCTTTCTTTTTCAGTTTCACCCGTGCTCCTGCGCGCTTCCCTCTGTGGCGTTTTCTTATGTGACCTAGCTCGTAGTTCCTCATTAGGAGGTCTACATGCTCCCAGATCACCTCCCTTAGGTTAGTAGCCTCAGGCAGTGCATTGTTTGGTGCGTGCTCCCAGTGTATGAGTTCGGCTCTACTGAGGATTGTGCGGTGGGTGGTAGGGGGGGTATGGGCCTGCATTGGGGGGGCCTGCAGGTGAAGGGGGAGGGGGGAGGGGGACGCGGCAGAGTGTTAGTTGGCAGTGTAGTAGTAGTTGTAATTTGGCAAATAGGTGCAAAAATATACAGCACGAAAATATTGTCAGTGGGTATAGGTCATCACAGCACAAAGAAAAAGAAAAAATGTTCTCATAGCAGTATTACAAACATACAATAATTGGTAGTATCGTACAGTGCAGGTATGCTGGGCAAAGTACGACAGCTCTCACGCAGGTGCCGTATAAACAAACCATATAAACAGCAACAACAACAGCGTGTTGGCAGATGGCATGGATGCAGACACAGTCTCATAGGGTCTAGTTCACAGTAGTTCACTGAAAGTTTAGTAAATTGGGAACTATGCCGCAGACTGGGCGCACGGCCACAGACACACAGAGTATAGCCGGAAAAGTAGCCCAAAAGTGCAAAGCAACAGCAATTTAGTTCTGGTCACAGGCACAGGGGAGCAAGGCTGCAGTTCAGTGGAAAGAGAGAAGGCAGCGTTAGCAGGAAGCTTGCGTGTGCGGCTTACCAGGCAGCTGAGCGGGCTGAGTGCCGCCTCCCAGGGGTTCTCTACGTGCCTCAGCAGCAGGCAGCCCGGTGACCAAGGTTCGGGTGAGGGGTGGTGACTCACCAGGCCTGGTAGTAGCAGGCGGCAGGAGCAGAGGATGCCTGGCTGGATGGCTTTAGACCCAGGTCCCTCCGTGGCAGGGTGGAATGGTCGCGGCCCCTGGAGCCCTGGGTCAATCTGGCAGGTAGCCAGTCTCCTCCTTGAGTTCCCCGGAGCGGTTGGCAGGCAGCGGGCAGCTCACCACGTGGGTGGCCAGGGTGAGCGAAGAGGAGGCAGATTCCGGGCGGCGAGTGGCGCTCAGCATGGGAGGCCGAGGAGGGGTGGCAGAGCGAGGTCACATTTGTGGCAGAGAGCTGCAGTTCCGGGCAGGCGGCCCAAGTGCCTCGATCCGTGGATGGCTGAGGGACGCAGAAGCGGGTATCCGATGGCGGCAGAGGCCTCCCACGTGGTGAACACGTGGGGCCTGTGGTCTGCAGCGGAGGAGAGCAGCGGAGCGGCGTAGCAGGAAGTATCTTCAGTGGAGCGCACGCTGGAACGAGGAAGAGGTAAGTGATCCCCGCCCGTTGCCTCTTACAGCTGCAGCCAGCCACGCAACTTTTTAAAGCTGGAGGGGAGCGGAGGAAGGGGGACCCAGGCGTGGGAGGGGGGGTCCGACCCCCCTCCCCGCCGCTAGGCCCAATACCCCCTTCCTGCCCGCTATCCCCTCCAGCTCCGGCGGCCCCTCACACTCATGGCTTGGGGGGGGGGGGGGTGATTTGCTTAAAGCTTGCCTCAGGCGGCAAAAAGTCTAGGGCCGGGCCTGGTCGAATCTGCTGCAAATCTATCAGTGTATGGGAACCTTACATGCGGGGAATACACGGTTAATTATGCGCCGGAATCGAGCCAGCGGCTCAATGCCAGCGTGTCCCTGCTCGTCCCTGCGGCCGCCTGGGTCAATTCCCGCTCGTCCCTGCGGGCACTTCTTATCAGCTTTTCATTCCTGCCCATTGTCCTGCCCACCGGTATCGAGCTGGGAATCGATCTGGCGTGGTATCGGACAGGTCAGAAATTATCAATCGAGCCATCAGCGGCTTGACAATTTCAAATGAACCATGTATTCCCAGCATAAGGGCGTATTGGGTAACTGATGCAGCAGAAGCAATGTGCTCAGCTACAAGAACCATTGCAACTTGCCACTGAAAAGAGAAAAGTCTCTTTACAGCTCACACATGTATCTACATTTCAAACAAACAGACAGCTGGCAATCAGTGGAGACAATAGAGAAAGGGGATGGCTTGCTCAGAGCTGCAATAAACATTCCAGCTGTGGGGAAGCAATGCAGTGACACACCTAACTCATGACTTCTAGGAATAGGGTCTAAAAGGTGGCCATACACTGGTCGATTTGCCATCAGATTCCACCCACAGATAGATCCCTCTCTGATCAAATCCGATCAGAGAGGGATCGTATGGCTGCCTTTACTGCAAACAGATTGTGAATCGATTTCAGCCTGAAACCGATCACAATCTGTGGAGCTGCCGCCGCCGCCTGCCCGCCAGCTATACATTACCTGATCCGGCCGGCGCGACTCCCCCGGTCTCCGCTGTCTTCTTCTCCGTGCTGGCTTGGCTTCACTGAACTTCCTGTCCAGGGGAAGTTTAAACTTCCTGCCGGGACAGGAAGTTCAGTAAAGCTGCAGCCCTGGAGCCCGGAGCGGAGAAGAAGACAGCGGAGACCGGGGGAGTCGCGCCGGCCGGATCAGGTAATGTATTGCCGCTGTATTGCGTCAGTCGTCGGGCATTCGAACGCCGCTATCGACGCACTCCCGACCCGCTGGCGATCGAGAAAAATCTTCCGCACGGACGGATCGACGGGAACGATTGATTTTGGACAGTAATCGATCGTTCTGTCAGCGTTTGCGTGACAATTTCACAGCAGATTCGATCACAGTGATTGAATCTGCTGTATATCGGCGGGAAAATCGTCAGGTGTATGGGGCCCCTTTAGGGCTCTTACACAGTAAGACGTTGCATTTGATGCAACGTTAAGGTCGCATAACGTGTATGTTCTCTCCGTGTCTGCGTGGGTTTCCTCCGGGCACTCTGGTTTCCTCCCACATTCCAAAAACATACGGATAAGTTAATTGGCTCCCCCTAAAATTGGCCCTAGACTACAGTACTTACACTACATAATATAGACATATGGCAATGGTAGGGATTAGATTGTGAGCTCCTTTGAGGGACAGTTAGTGACAAGATATATATATATATACATTGTACAGCGCTGCGTAATATGTCGGCGCTATATAAATACTAAATAATAATAATAATAATAATAACGTGCCCCTAACGCAACGCATTGAAAGACTATAACTTGGACGTTATGTAGCACTGCGTTTGGTGTGCCATTTTCGTCGCACAGTGATAGAACAAAAACGGCGCATGCGTAAAAAAAAGAAAAAAGAAAACATTACTGAGCATGTGCAAACAGTCTAACGCAGCTAAAAACGTGTGTATAACGCACAGCATGCAGCACTTTCATTTAACGTGCAGCGTTAGACACCAATTGCTGTACGTTACTGTGCGTTACATGTTGTTATAGCGTGCGACCTTAATGTCGCACTGTGAAAGAGCCCTTGTGCTCGGAATACACAATGAGATTTTTCAGCAGATTTCAGGGGCCCATACACTGGTCGAGTTCAGCATTCGATCGATTGCGGCCAATTTCGAACGGTTTGATCTATCTGACAGGATGGAAGATCTAGGGCAGATTGAGGGCCTATAGAGTTGCATTGGATCTAATGGTGCAGTAATGCATTTAGATCGATTTTCAAAATCTGATCCTAGTGTGTGGCACACATCAGATAGATTGCTGTCAGATTCGACCTGGCAGGCATCTGACATAAATCTATCTAATGGTCGAATGTGCTGCGAATCTATAAGCGTATGACCACCTTTACTGTCCAATTGATTTTCCAATTGATTTCCATTCACTTCTATGAGAAATCGATCAGAAAAAACGATCTAAAATAAGGTCGGACCTGTCGGAAATTATCTATCGAGCCATCTATTTGCCAAAAAATCTCATGGTGTATTCCCAGCAAGCATTATGCCTGGTACACACGATGACATTTTCTGGCAGATTTACTGCCAGATTGGTTGTTTTCAACATGTCCAATCTGATTTCCGATCGATTTTCCGATCAAATTTCCATAGCAGTGAATTAAAAAATCGATCAGATGGGTGCATTTTAGCCTAGAAAGTGCACTGTCTATGGGCATGCCACTGGTATGGGCGGGTAGTGCTGTGTTTGTGCTCATTTGTGCTACAAAATCTTCAGTCTTCTTTTATAGTTTTTGAGAAAGCTCACTCAGCCTTTGTGATGTTGTAGTGGGGCTGAGTGAACTTTTGACCTTTATTAAATTTTGAATATCTCAAAAAATATAAAAGCTGCTCAACTCCTGTTGTGTGAATCACAATAATAAACAAACTGAAATTGCTCAACATTTCCATTTTTATCTGCTGTGTCCAGAGCCGGGACAAGGTCCTCCAGCACCCAAGGCTGAGACACCAAAGTGCGCCCCTCCATCCCTCCCACCCGGCCTGTCACACATTATTAGACTAAGAGGCGCCTCAGGGCCCCCAACACCTTAATCTCTAGTTATCTGGCTTGCAGTCACTGTCATGTATCTCCTTTTCTTATTTCTCTCTGCTTCAAGCACAATAGGGGAATGATAACTGAGTGAGTTGTGCGCCCGCCGCCCACTAAGGCTGGAGCCTCTCTCGCCTCAGCCCAGCCCTGCACCCCCTCCTACACTGCGCCCTGAGGCTGGAGCCTCTCTCGCCTCAGCCCAGCCCTGCACCCCCTCCTACACTGCGCCCTGAGGCTGGAGCCTCTCTCGCCTCAGCCCAGCCCTGCACCCTCTCCTACACTGCGCCCTGAGGCTGTAGCCTCTCTTGCCTCTGCCTCAGCCCAGCCCTGCACCCCCTCCTACACTGCGCCCTGAGGCTGTAGCCTCTCTTGCCTCTGCCTCAGCCCAGCCCTGCACCCCCTCCTACACTGCGCCCTGAGGCTGGAGCATCTCTCACCTCTGCCTCAGCCCAGCCCTGCACCCCCTCCTACACTGCGCCCTGAGGCTGTAGCCTCTCTTGCCTCTGCCTCAGCCCAGCCCTGTACCCCCTCCTATACTGTGCCCTGAGGCTGGAGCCTCTCTTGCCTCTGCCTCAGCCCAGCCCTGCACCCTCTCCTACACTGCGCCCTGAGGCTGGAGCCTCTCTTGCCTCTGCCTCAGCCCAGCCCTGCACCCCCTCCTATACTGTGCCCTGAGGCTGGAGCCTCTCTTGCCTCTGCCTCAGCCCAGCCCTGCACCCCCTCCTACACTGAACCCTGAGGCTGGAGCCTCTCTCGCCTCTGCCTCGGCTGTGTCTCCCAGAATGCTCAGGGGTGGGGAGAATTAGGCATTGCTAAACAGCCAAGACTAAAAATCACTAGGAGGGTGGTATTTCATACAATATACAGCAATGTATAGACATAGGAAGTGTTTCTGATGCTGAAGCCAGTATAATTAAGGTAGTGGCTATCCTTAATCATTTATTGCATCCTACTGTATGTCACTACAGGGCCTCTTTAGCAAGTATTCCTTTCCATCCAGCATGGCAGCTGCCATTCATAGGCCTGCGTTGCTATCTGGGGCCTGCAGCCGCTCGCAGTCACTCTGAATCACGGTCCGGCAGATGCGGAGGAAGTGTGCTCTGATAACTGTGACCAGATAGAGGAGATTTCATTACAGGCAGCAGAGAGCAGGAAGATGAGGAGATGTCATTAGAGCGCTGCAGATCTGCACATAATAGAATTTCCTCATCTCTCTGGATTTCCTTTAAAGAGAGTCTGAAGCGAGAATAAATCTCGCTTCAGACCTCATAAATAGCAGGGGCACGTGTGCCCCTGCTAAAACGCCGCTATAGCGCGGCTTAACGGGGGTCCCTTCACCCCCAAATCCCCCTCGATACACCCGGGGAGCGCTTCCTGGTTGGGGCAGGGCTAACCGCCGCAGCCCTGCCCCACGCGCGTCTGTCAGCGCGTATCTCCGCCTCCCCCCGCCCCTCTCAGTCTTCCTTCACTGAGAGGGGCGGGGGAGAGGCGGCGATGCGCCGCTGACAGACGCGACTGGAGGCAGGGCTGCAGCCGTTAGCCCTGCCTCCAGGAAGGGAAATTCTGCGACCTTTCTACGACACACTTTTGCGGGGGGTGGGTTGGGGGTGAAGGGACCCCCGTTTAGCCGCGGGATAGCGGCGTTTTAGCAGGGGCACACGTGCCCCTGCTATTTATGAGCTCTGAAGCGAGATTTATTCTCGCTTCAGAGTCTCTTTAAGTCAAATTCATGTCATATGCCATTAGCAGGTGCAGAGAGATACCGTAATTTATTTTATTTTTTTATTTATTTATTGTATTTATAAAGCGCCAACATATTACGCAGCGCTGGACATTAGTTTAGGTTACAGACAATATTTAGGGGTGACATACAGGAATAAGACAATACAGGAATACAAGAAAGACCAGATCACACAGCACAGCATGAGTACAAGGTAATGCTTAGTCAGTCACTGGATGGAGCATGGAGAATAGGCAAGTTAGGATCACTCAGATGCATAGCATGGGTGTACAGTAATGGAGGTGCATGATCAGGTAGGACACAAAAGGAGGAGGACTCTGCCCAAAGGCTTACAATCTAGGGGACGGGGACTGAAAGGCTTCTGCACATCTTCATCATGTCCCATTAATTACCCTAACAACTTTATTTGTGGAATATCAATACTGGTATTACTCCAATCCATCCTCACCTCCGCTGCTTAGCTCCACCCCCCACTATCCAATCCATGCTCACCTCCGCTGCTTAACTCTCCTCCATTCCTCCAATCTATACTCGCCTCTGCTGCTTAGCTCCACCCCCCACTATCCAATCCATGCTCACCTCCGCTGCTTAACTCTCCTCCATTCGTCTAATCTATACTCACCTCTGCTGCTTAATTCTCCTCCCTCCAATCCATACTCTCCTCCGCTGCTTAACTCTCCCCCCTCACCCTTCCAATCCATCCTGCTCTCTACTGCTCAACCCCTCCATCCTGACTGCTGCTGCTCAACTCTTCACGTCCTCTGCAACCCTGAAGAGACCGTCAAAAGAATAGTTAGATACTCCGCTATGGATAAGAAAGACAGTCTTCCTGGTCCCCTCCCTGTATCGTGCCCTTCTTGCCCATGCACAGCACATGAGTACTTCTGAAGGCAGGCCAAGGAGGGCCGAAGATGTATTCAACCCAGAGATGGAAGATGTATTCGACGTGGACGTGAAATAATTTTACCAGGGCAGGGCCAGTTCTAACCACAATGGGGCCTAAGGGGCAAAGGTAACTTCGGGGCCCCCCAACAACCCCTTCCAACCAAATCACCCCCAGGGCCCCTAAGCCGGCTGCCAGGCCCGATCCAATTGCCCGAATGTCATTAGGTGTCCCCTTTTCCTATATAGAGACACAGCGGCCCCACTGCCATGGGTACCATAGCTGGAGAGAAGGAGGAGTATCTTGGGGGGGGGCACAGGCTCCGCCCTCCTTGCCTATATTGAAGTGTTGGCTCTGCCCGGGGGTAGGACACTGGGGGAACAAGGACACAGATAGGACAGGGAAAGCTTCATGGCCCCCAGAGCCTTCTCTCTCCATAGGTGAGTAGGTAGCTAACACTTTTTCAGGTTGCTTTAGGGTTGCTTTATAGTGTTGTTTTACTTGTTTTATATTGCTGCCTGAAAGAGTTAATTTTCAGGAATGGAAGTGACAGCTTATAGGGGACCTAAACTGAGGATATGTATTTTTTTTTCCTTTTAAAATAATACCAGTTGCCTGGCAGTCCTGCTGATCCTGTGTCTCTAATACTTTTAGCCACAGCCCCAGAACAAGCATGCAGATCAGGTGCTCTGACTGAAGTCAGACTGGATTAGCTGCATGCTGGTTTCAGGTGTGTGATTCAGACACTACTGCAGCCAAAGAGATCAGCAGGACTGCCAGGCAACTGGTATTGTTTACAAGGAAACATCCATAACCAGAGCCGGGCTGAGGCAGAGGCGAGAGAGGCTCCAGCCTCAGCGCTCAGTGTAGGAGGGGGCACACAACTCACTCAGTTATCATTCATTCCCCTATTCTGTTTAAAACAGAGAGAAAAAAGGAAAGGGGATACATGACAGTGACTGCAAGCCAGATAACTAGAGATTAAGGTGTTGGGGGCCCTGGGGCACCTCTTAGTCTAATAGCAATCAGTGTGTGACGGCTGGGGTGGGAGGGATGGAGGGGCGCACTTTGGCATCTCAGCCTTGGGTGCTGGAGGACCTTGTCCTGGCTCTGTCCCTCTGCCCATGCTCTCCCCCCGTAGACCTCCCATGTTGACTTTGTGCCTGTAAACCATGTGTTTGAAAAAGTATTCTGTATGTTTTTGAGATGAAGTGATGTCTACTATGTTCTATGCTCTGTTGTCTTTTATGTTCTATATATATGCCCTGTATTCATGTGCCAAACCCAATTCCGGACACGACCCAGTCATGCTTGGCGAAATAAATGCGATTCTGATTCTTTAGTCCTGGAAAACAGACAAACGAGAATCCAAATGACCATGAATAAGGCTGGCCTCAATTAGATGGGCAATCTTCATACTCTCATCATTTGTGTGCAGAGCACTATAAAGGTGGCCATACACTGGTCGATTTGCCATTAGATCGACCAGCTGACAGATCCCTATCTGATCGAATCTGATCAGAGAGGGATCGTATGGCTGCCTTTACTGCAAACAGATTGTGAATCGGTTTCAGCCTGAAACCGATCACAATCTGTTGAGCTGCTCCTGCCGCCTGTAACCCCCCCCCCCCCCGTATACATTACCTAAAGCTGGCTCCGGGTCCTCTTCTCCGCGCTGCACCCCGCACCGCATCCCAGCGCCCTCTATTTGAACTTCCTGGTCACTGCAGTGACACAGGAAGTTAATGTACGCTGGGATGGAAGCAGGAACAGAGCCGTGCAGCGTGGAGAAGATGCCCGGGAGCCAGCGTCAGGTAATGTATACCTGATCGGATCGGCCGCCGCTAGCAACGCGCTCCCTACCCGCGGGCGATCGACGGTATTTTTCTGCACGGCGCGATCGACTGACCGATCCGATTTCGGGAGGAAATCGGATCGGCGGGTGCGTTTAGCGCGAACGATTGGCAGCAGATTCGATCCCAGTGATCGAATCTGCTGTCGAAACGGCCACAAATCGGGCCAGTGTATGGCCAGCTTTACCCTTCAAATGCAGGAACTTTATCACGCAGCCAGCCTCAGTCTTTTCCATCTCATGCTTTTTGGCACAACCTGTAAAAGAAATCAAGGATTCAATGAGCTGATTTTCTCATCATGCACTTAGGGCTCTTTTCCACTATGAAATGCGATCGCGATTGCGATCGCGATCCCGATCGCAATCGCGTTTCCAATTCCACCATGCGATTGCGATTGTGATTGAGCTACTATACTCATTATAGTCCAGCTCAATCACATACAAAACGCGGCAGGACGACGATTGCGCTTTGACCAAAATCGCATCGCAATTGGATCGCACTAATGGAAATTGCTGCTGCAGTTTCCATTAGTTTAATGTACCTTGCGATTTGCGATCAGAAGCAAATCGCAGGCTAGTGGAAAAAGGCCCTTAGGGACCAATGATGACACTGACAAACTCTCATTAACATACTATAATAACTTCCGGGTGATAATTAGAACTTTTATGATACCCCCTCCTATACAAATGGCTTGAAAGAAAGACAAATGGAAACTCTGATGGAAGGAGTTTTCTTATCTCTGGTTGCACTCTTCCCTGTGAGCCTCTGATAGTCACCCAGTGATTGTGTCATTGTGTCATTGTTATTCCAGGCCCCCTCCCCTCACACACACAGTCCTTATCTGCACCTATCTGGGCCACTAGAAGGGCTGATATTTGCATCAGAAGTGTCCCTCCTCCTAGAGCTTATTCCTGGAAAGATTTCACCACCAGCCAGATGTCTTTCCAGCCAGGACAGGAGAGTGAGGAGATGCCTTCCATGTATTTCTCCTCTCGGATATGACTATGCCGCTCTACGGAACATGCCTGGATTATCGCTGGACACCCCGGGGTCAGGACCCCGAGATATCGCCTCTGTTACCTGGACCTGAGTTAGCTCTCTGCACTAATCGACTTGATCGCTTTGAGAATGTGCTTTGTCCAGTTTTGGATTCCGTTCGGATTCAAGGAAAGGTCTGAGTTCACCTGCGCTGTGTTCAGCCCCGCCCCTGCAGGTATCTGACCGCCTCTGCGCTGTGTTCAGCCCCGCCCCTGCACTCTGCAGGTATCTGTCAAACTGGGCTACACTGAATCACTGCCGGGAAAGGTAAATATGACACAACATAGTGCATTGTCTACAGGGTACGGCGTATATTCACCTTTTATTATTTTATTATTATTCAGTATTTATATAGCGTCAATATCTTTCGCAGCGCTGTGCAGAGTATATAGGCATGTCACTAACTGTCCCTCAGAGGGGCTCACAGTCTAGTCCTTACCTTAGTCCTATGTCTATGTATGTATTTTGTAGTGCATGTATCGTAGTCTAGCGCCAATGTATGGGGAAGACAATTCATTTATCTGTATGTTTTTGGGATGTGAGAGGAAACCGGAGTGTCTGGAGGAAACCCATACAGACACGGGGAGAGCATACGAACTCCCTGCAGATAGTGCCCTGGCTGGGATTCGAACCGGGAACCCAGCGCTGCAAGGCGAGAGCGCTGACCACTATGCCACCATGTATTTGTTATGCGTCTTCTCTGCTTCTGTACACAACATGGCAAACTACAGCACACATCTGGCACGAAGCAGGGCAGTTGGGCGATGCCTGGCGTCCGGTGATTTGGACGCTGCTGTAGACCGCAATGTTAATTGTGGCAATTGTGCCCAGTGTGTAATTTGGTAAAAGGCATATAGCTGAAGCCCAAATTAACATTAACCCCCCTGGCGGTTTGCAAAAAATCCGCCAGGGGGCAGCAAATCTTTTTTTTTAATTTTTTTTTTTTTTTTTTCATGTAGCGAGACAAAGTCTCGCTACATGATAGCCGCTGCTCAGCGGCATCCCCCCAGCCCCTCCGATCGCCTCCGGCGATCGGAGATCAGGAGATCCCGTTCAAAGAACGGGATCTCCTGGAGGGCTTCCCCCGTCGCCATGGCGACGGGCGGGATGACGTCACCGACGTCATCGACGTCGTGACGTCAGAGGGGACTCCGATCTGCCCCATAGCGCTGCCTGGCACTGATTGGCCAGGCAGCGCACGGGGTCTGGGGGGGGGGGGGGGGCGGCCGCGGCGAGAGGAATTGCGGCGGATCGGCGGGTAGCGGCGGCGATCAGATGCTACACGCAGCTAGCAAAGTGCTAGCTGCGTGTAGCAAAAAAAAAATTATGCAAATCGGCCCAGCGGGGCCTGAGCGGTGCCTCCCGGCGGCATAGCCCGTGCTCAGCACGGGCTTACCGCCAGGGAGGTTAAAGGGGCACTATGGCGAAACATTTTAAAATGTAAGATATGTGCAAACATATACAAATAAGAAGTACGTTTTTTTCCAGAGTAAAATGAGCCATAAATTACTTTTCTCCTATATTGCTGTCACTTACAGTAGGTAGTAGAAATCTGACATTACCGACAGATTTTAAACTAGTCCATCTCTTCATGGGGGATTCTCAGCAAGCCTTTTCTTCTTTATAAAGATATTCCCTAAAAAGAATTTAAACAAAGATGCTGGCCAGCTTCCCTACTCGCTACACAGTTTTATGGCAGTTGGACAGAGCAACTGCCATTCACTAAGTGCTTTCGAAAATAAAGCCCTAAGAATCCCCCATGAAGAGATGGACTAGTCCAAAACCTGTCACTTCTGTCAGATTTCTACTGCCCACTGTAAGTGACAGCAACATAGGAGAAAAGTAATGTATGGCTCATTTTACTCTGGAAAAAACTTACTTGTTATTTGTTTGTTTGCGCATATTTAAAATTTTACAATTTTTTGCCATAGTGCCCCTTTAAGAAGGGACAGTGTTAAAGGAAGTCTTAAAAACAAAAAAGCAGTTCTACTTACCTGGAGCTTCTTACAGCCCCCGGAGTCATCCTGTGCCTGCGCTGTCTGTCTGCGACACATCAGCAAGCACCAGTAAACCCCTGCAAAGCTGGCCAGCCATGCACACTCTGATCGTGCTCCCATTGCCTGCAACATTCTGCGCATGTGCAGTAAAAGAAAATCACTACTGCACATGCACAGAGCTCTCCCAGCAACAGGAGTATTCCTGACAGGTCCGATCTGATCTACGACAGTTTTTCTGATCGATTTTATATAGAAGTGATCGGAAAATTAATAAGAAAAATGATTGGAAATCAGACGAGACCTGTCAGAAATGATCTACTGTATTAGACCGTCAATCTGACAGGATATTGCCTTGTGTGTACCTAGCATTTGACCTGGTTTGCCTATTGTCTCCTTATGCAAACTAGCCAATTAGATTTAAGTTCTCTATTATTTACTCATGCAAACTAACAAATGAGATTACCCGACTCTGGATACAGTATTCATTTTACTAGATTACTGCAGGCTATGTCTTTCTAACCAGTTCCGTCACATTGCGGAAGGCGGACCTGGGGGCGAAAGAGGCCCAAGGAGGTCACATGACTTTGCCTACTTCCAACAGCCAGGCAGACAGGTCCTCTCTCCAATGCAACAGCCTATCTCCTTACGATACATGTAATGTGATGTGCAGAGACAGGAGCCGCAAGGTAGGCCACATGACGCATTGCTGCACTGAGGAAATGAAAGAGGACCTGTTCTTCCGCAGGAACAAGGTATAAATACCATGCTCTGCTGCCTTACTGTTCGGTACAGAAGTCACAGATGCAGAATAACTGAAACCAGGTTTTTTTACATGATTCACCAATTCTCTACATAAACAGTGGCTTTTCTCTGTGTCTCCAGCCAGGGAAAAACAGACACCAACGACTGACAACAGTCTAGATCAGTGGTTCCCAACCTGGGGGCGATCGCCCCCAGGTGGGCGATTTGGGTTCTAAGGGGGGCGGTAAATTTGTGGGGGGCGACAGGGGGGCGATCAGTATGAAAAGGCAGAAAAAATAAAGTGTCGCAGTGTCACTCGTTTTTAAGAAAATTATGGGCAAAAAATATGATCTGTATAAAATATGCAAGTGTGCATGATAGAGTTGCGTAATTCCTCAGGGCTCGTTGGTCACGCGCCGGTGTAATGTCAGATATTGCAGCCCGGAAGCAGCCTTCCTCACCGAGTATCGCGCATGCTCAGTGGGAAGTTAGATATTATTTACCTGAAATATCTCCGCTTCCGCACCACGTACACTCCCGAAAATTTCAGGGGAGGGAGGGGACCCCCAGATCTAGCTCTGTGTCGAATTGCAGCCCCCGAGCCCCGCTAGTTCCCGAGATAGGTTTGCTGCAATCAGTCTCGGGAACCAGCGGGGCTCAGGGGCTGCAATTCGGCACAGAGCTAGATCTGGGGGTCCCCTCCCTCCCCTGAAAATTTCGGGAGTGTACGTGGTGCGGAAGCGGAGATATTTAGGACGTTTTACGTGGCTGCACAATTTAATGGGACGCAGGCTCCTACTGCGCATGCAGGGCTGCACAACGTGCGGGGCTGCAATAGCTGACATTGCACCGCTAAGGGAATTGTCGCAAAGTAGTTGAGTCACCGGCTATTTTTAGCTGGCAAGGTCACAGCGCTACCCCCTTCACTGGCACCACCACCTGGCGTAAGGGTATACAGTACTAAGAGAAGGGGGGCGACAGGGGTGAGTCGTCTTCCCCTAAGGGGCGATACCTCATAAAAGGTTGGGAACCACTGGTCTAGATAATCTGAAACAAGTATAACAGTGCCATCTACAGGCCAAGTAAGAACTCCACACTTGCTATATCTGTGGGGGTGGTGGAGGTGGTGGGAGGGGGGGACCTGCCTAAACCTGGGATCACGGGCTACTTAGTACTGGGATTTTCAGGAAGGGGAAGGGAGGTTTTTGCTGAGGGGCCCAACAACATCTAGTTACGTCCCGTCTCCAGCACTTCCTCTATCCAAATATCATGCCGGCCGGATTTGTGCAAGTGGGAAAACGTACCAGACAACCCCGGACATGGTAGAGACTGAGGTGTGTGTGAATGGGGGCGTGTGTTCCTACAGGAGATAAGGGGGTGTGTCCTGCAAGGGGTATTGCCTTGCTGCACTCCACCAGGGCTATGGAGTGGGCACAAAAATCATCCGACTCTGACTCCTCAATTTATGAAACCTCAGACTCTGACTCCAGGCACCCAGAAATTACTCTGACCCCAACTCTGCCGTCCTCACTGGGATATAGTCTGCAGTGTACCTGTTGGGAATAGAGATGATCGATTTGCTATCTAGGAGTACATTTGAATAAGGACCAGAGCCGGATCATCTACAAGGCAACATAGGCAAGTACCTAGGGCTTGGTGAGTGTCCAGGGGCCTGGCTGCTATCACCTCTAATGCCTAGTACACACTATGCAATTTCCAGTTTAAATGATGGAAATTGGACGATTATTTTCGCCATGTCCCATCTGCTCCTGTTTGATAGCAGGATCGATTTTGCAAAGTTATCATTGAAAAATCTATTCTTTTATTGATTGGGAGCAGTTTGGACATGTACACATGACACAATTTCTCATCAGAGTTCCCATTGATCAGATGAGAAATTGAATCGTGTGTACCCAGCGTAAGCCCTATATCTTTTCAGGAAGGGCATGTGGAAGCCAAATAGGCAGGGGCGTAGCAATAGGGGTTGCAGAGGTAGCCACCGCATTGGGGCCCGAAGGGCCCTCCCTCCCTCAACTACAGTATTAGCTCTATTGCTCCTGTGCTCATAATAATCACTTCTATAGATACTTTGAACAGTGGTAATCATTAACACACTGTTCCCCACTCCCTTCTTGCACCTCTGACACTGTAGTTGCCATTGGCAGGTTCTTGCACCTCTTGCACCTCTGACACTGTAGTTGCCATTGGCAGGTTCTTGCACCTCTTGCACCTCTGACACTGTAGTTGCCATTGGCAGGTTCTTGCACCTCAGACACTGTAGTTGCCATTGGCAGGTTCTTGCACCTCTTGCACCTCAGACACTGTAGTTGCCATTGGCAGGTTCTTGCACCTCTTGCACCTCTGACACTGTAGTTGCCATTGGCAGGTTTTGGTGCGCCGTATCAATTGTTATGTATAGAGTGCTTGGGGGGCCCCAATGTAAAACTTGCATCAGGGCCCACAGCTTCTTGGCTATGCCACTGCAAAAAGGCTACTTACCCTAGGGCCATGTTTAACTTAATCCATCCCTGATGAGGATTGCAGAATTTGTTTTTACCCCTTATGTTGTTTTAAGAAATGACAAAGGGTTCTCCCAGACAGAGCCCAGCCGTTCTGCTGCACTAAGGCTTGGTGCAAGCGTTGCGGAAAACGATGCGAACGTTGCCGCTAATGGAAGTCTATAAGCCGCATGAAAAAACCCATATAAAAAAAACGCATGTGGTTTTGTATGCGTGCCTTTCTAAAAATGCTGGTTTTGTTGCATGGTATTCAAAAATGCATCAAAAACGCAAAAACACAATGTATTGTGTTTTGTATGCGTTTTTCATGCGTTTTTTTCAATAAAAAATTGTTTTGTGATGTATTTCTCCTGTTGGCTTCCTAGTGATTTGCATAAAAGAAATAAAAACACGCATAAAAACGCACACAAAACGCTAGAAAACCGCTTCTGCAGAAAAGACGCACTAATTACGCACACGCACATGACAGAAAACGCAACCTTTCACGCTCTGTTATGTGTGCACCCAGCCTTAAAGGGAACCTAAACTGACAGGGATATGGAGGTTTCCTTTTAAACAATACCAGTTGCCTGGCAGTCCTGCTGATCTCTTTGGCTGCAGTAGTGGCTAAATCACACACCTGAAACAAGCATGCAGCTAATCCAGTCTGACTTCAGTCAGAGCACCTGATCTGCATGCTTGTTCAGGGGCTTTGAATGAAAGTATTAAAAACATGGGATCAGCAGGAGAGTCAGGCAACTGGCATTATTTTAAAAGGAAAAATCCATATCCTTCTCAGTTTAGGTTCCCTTTAAAGAAAAGGCTGACCATACACTATACAATCTGATTCTACAGCCCATGCACCATTTTACCGACATTTATGTGATATGAAGACCAATAGACTGAAGATATTTTGGATAATTCCACATAATAAACAGCTTTAGCTAAGTGTCACTGGGAGGGCAGCCGTGATGATGTAATTCTCAGAGGAAGCGACAGGTCAATGCGTCATAGCTAATATAGAACAGGGTGGCCACATTGCCCTCTGTGGCAGGCCGGAACCCTGGAAGCTGTGTTGTATACTCCAGTCTGTGTATCTTGGCAGCGGTCTTCCACCTTCAGGGGGTCCGCAGGGATCACAGCCAGCTGCTGTCAGAGGGTCGGATACTACGATCTGACAGGATAGTGCAAATTCCACACGCAAGTGCTTCTCAATGGGGAAATTACAGAGGCAGTCCGGCCAAAAGTCATATTTTGTTATTCAGCGGTTGCTGGGGAGTTACTGCCAAACCGCTTCTCCTATACTGCCGGGAATCTGACGGAAAGGTACTATTATTATTGTTAGTATTATGTGTTTGTATAGAGCGGGGACAGACCTTGCAGATCTTTACAGAGAGCATTGAACAATTCCCATCACTGATGACCAATGCCAAAATAGTCGTCATTTAACTTCCCTTCCTCCCCAAATGACCTAACTGTGTACTGTCACCCAATGCCAGGCCGATACAATGATTACAAAATCTCCCCCCCCCCCCCCCCCCCCCCACACACACACATACACAAATTGAGCCCCCACGCCGGTATTAAAGAACAGCCGAGGTGAAAATAAACTGATAAGATAAATAACTGTATCTATCCTCCTCCTCCTAAAAATGAGTTTTTAGATATCCCACGGTTTTATTTTATTTTTAAATCCCTCAACTGATAAGGAACTACAGCCATAAAACACTTTCCTGACAGTAAATGGCTTCTGAGAGCAGGAAATAGATAAAAAGGGTCAATAATTCATAGATTTTAGCTCTGGCGTACTTCAATGAATGCATCATTGAGCAGAGACAATGAAGCAGTAAAAACTTAAAACTAGATTTAAAAATAAAATAAAACTGTGGGATATCTAAAAACTCATTTTTATGAGAAGGAGGCTTCTGAGAGCAGGAAATAGATAAAAAGGGTCAATAGTTCATAGTTAATCTCACCACTGCTTGCCAACTGGTAACCAACTAAACTACACCTCTGGGCAGGCTCACACTTTGCATAGGAGGAGCAGACATATATTAAGCATAGGATCTGTTAAGACATGTTAGAGGAGTAAGCAGGATGGAGATGACTACAGTGTCAGAGGTGTAAGCAAGGGAGGGGCCATCCACAGTGTCAGAGGTGTAAGCAAGGGAGGGGCAGCCCAGTGTCAGAGGTGTAAGCAGGGGAGGGGCCATCCACAGTGTCAGAGGTGTAAGCAAGGGAGGGGCAGCCCAGTGTCAGAGAGGTGTAAGCAGGGGAGGGGACAGCTGCAGTGTCAGAGAGGTGTAAGCAGGGCAGGGGACAGCTGCAGTGTCAGAGAGGTGTAAGCAGGGGGAGGGGACAGCCGCAGTGTCAGAGAGGTGTAAGCAGGGGGAGGAGACAGCCGCAGTGTAAGAGAGGTGTAAGCAGGGGAGGGGACAGTCGCAGTGTCAGAGAGGTGTAGGCAGGGAAGAGGACAGCTGCAGTGTCAGAGAGGTGTAAGCAAGGGAGGGGCAGCCCAGTGTCAGAGAGGTGTAAGCAGGGGAGGGGACAGTCGCAGTGTCAGAGAGGTGTAAGCAGGGGGAGAGGCAGAGTTTAATGATTTACCACTATTCAAAGTTTATACAGAGGTGATCATTACTAGCATGACACTAATAAAGAGCTAATACAGGGGTTGAAGGGGGCCCCCTGGTGGGTCCCAGTGCAGTCTCACTCAGAACCTCTGCATCTCTTATTGCTTCATCACTGCATATGAGTATTCTAATTAATCTATTATATAGATCTACTACGCCAAACAGTTTAAAGCCCAGCCAATCTGTTGTCTCTCTCTGAATGCCTGTAGATTAAAATGTCTGTGAATTTGGATAAACTTTATCTATTTATTTTATTTTTTTATTGTATTTATAAAGCACCAACATATTACGCAGCGCTGTAGGGTGAAGAGTTGATGACCTTTCCTCCATGGGTGGTTGCACCTTCCTGTGTTATGAAAACAGAAAACCTGTTTCTTCTTTTCAAAAGAAATTTGGAAATGAGGAAGTTTTGTTTTATCCTTGAAATCATGTGCTTGTCATTCTGTAATGCTTGTCATTCTGTAACGTGTCACCCACTGTGCCGTACCGGACCCTCAGTCCTGCAGACTAGCAGAGCCCTACAGCTGAGGCAGAGACCTACTAATGGAAAATAGAGGTAAGGCAGGGTGGTAGAGACCTACTGATGGAAACAGAGGTAAGGCAGGGTGGCAGAGACCTACTGATGGAAAATAGAGGTAAGGCATTGTGGCAGAGACCTACTGATGGAAACAGAGGTAAGACAGGGTGGCAGTGACCTACAGATGGGAAGAAGAGGTAAGGCAGGGTGGCAGAGACATACTGGTGGAAAACAGAGGTAAGGCAGAGTGACAGAGACCTACTGGTAGAAAACAGAGGCAAGGCAGGGTGACAGAGACCAACAGTTGGTAAACAGAGGTAAGGCAGGGTGGCAGAGACCTACTGATGGGAAAAATAGCTAATGCAGGGTGACAGAGACATTCTGGTGGAAAACAGAGGTAAGGCAGGGTGGCAGAGACCTACTGGTGGAAAACAGAGGTAACGCAGGGTGGCAGAGACCTACTGGTGGAAAACAGAGGTAAGGCAGGGGGGCAGAGACCTACTGGTGGAAAACAGAGGTAAGGCAGGGTGGCAGAGGCATACTGGTGGAAAACAGAGGTAAGGCAGGGGGGCAGAAACCTACTGGTAAAAAACAGAAGTAAGCGCCACATATAAATACATAATAATAATATGGTAGGACATTAGACAGTGACTATGGTAGGATTAGAGTGTGAGCTCCTCTGAGGACAGACAGTGACATGACTATGTACTCTGTAAAGTGCTGCAGAAGATGTTAGTGCTATAGAAATACATACCATAATAATAATATGGTAGGACAGCCTATGACTATGGTAGGATTAGACTGTGAGCTCCTCTGAGGACAGTCAGTGACATGACTATGTACTCTGTAAAGTGCTGCAGAAGATGTTAGTGCTATAGAAATACATACCATAATAATAATATGGTAGGACAGCCTATGACTATGGTAGGATTAGACTGTGAGCTCCTCTGAGGACAGTCAGTGACATGACTATGTACTCTGTAAAGTGCTGCAGAAGATGTCAGTTATATCCTTACAGATTATTATTGCAGTACTGATTTTAGGGCACCAAACTGCAATGTATTTTAAAGCTCAGAAATACTTTTTCCTGCTTGAAGCAGAACAATATTTAATGTTTAATGGAATCAGTCACAGTCAGACAAAAATTAGCTCCGGTCCCCCCCCCCCCCCCCCCCCCAGTTCTTCTGATAGAAAACGTGGTACAGAATTAAAACCTATGAGGAGCAAAATTCTATAGTAGCAACTAGCAAATGACAGCTGTCTGATCCGATCCCTCTAATCAGTTTAAAGGGAACCTAAACTGAGAGGGATATGGATGTTTCATTTTAAACAATACCAGTTGCCTGGCAGCCCTGCTGATCTCTTTGGCTGCAGTAGTGTCTGGATCTCACACCTGAAACAAGCATGCAGCTAATCCAGTCTGACTTCAGTCAGAGCACCTGATCTGCATGCTTGTTCAGGGGCTGTGGCTAAAAGTATTAGAGACACAGGATCAGCAGGAGAGTCGGGCAACTGGTATTATTTTGAAAGGAAAAATCCATATCCGTCTCAGTTTAGGTTCCCTTTAAAATAAAATAAGGCAATTTTGCCATCTAGTGGCCTTTTCATGTATTGAAATACTTTATATCGGGTTCCTCATTCCTAGTGATTAGCACGGAGCATTCCAAATGCAAATGCAATGAAAGAGTTTAGTTACTTTTCTATACAGACCTCTCAAGTTATTTTTCAAGCGCAATTACAGTCCAAATCCCCCCCCCCCCCCCCCCAATAGATTTGTTACAACTTATGACTTTTAACAACTGCAACATCATTTCATACTTTTTTTTAGGGGTCTTTAGGGGATTGCAACTGGTTTTGAATTATTTTACTTAAAGCGGAATATAACCCTGCATTTCAACTTTGCTCTAAAACATTATTTACAGCATATTATATGCAACCAGCATTTTTATTTTACTAGACCAGCATTGGAAGGGTTAAACGAGAGATATGCAGAAGTTCAGATAGATACATTTTAACTAAATAGAATGTAACAAGTTATAAATGTTACACACTCTTTGGCTGTCCTCCAGCTCCTCAGTCAGAGAGAGTGAGTCACATTCAACACTTAGATACATTTATGTAAACAAAATGTATCTATGTCAGCTTCGGATGCGTCTGCAGAAATCTAAAGGAACTTTAAAGCTGTGTGTAACCCTTCCAATGCTGGTCTAGTAAAAAAAAAAATGCTGGTTGCATATAAGTGGTCTTTGATACCGGAGTGCAGGACATGAGGCTTGATCATTAATAGGGAGCTTCTGTGTGCAAGTTGCACTGATTGTAAACTTAGCAGTCAGGAGAATTGCAGTGCTCTGCTTAAAGACTGAGTTGGATATTACATTACGAAACAGGAGAAAAGGGTGCCCTAGGCAATGTAAAAAGCCACGAGTAGAAGCAATACAGGGAAACTGGGGTTCCCGAAGGTGCCCAATAAAATAGCAGCTGCTGGTGCTATCCGCTATGGAAATTACAGCTACTAATAGTGGGCTCTTTGTGGTAGGGGTTATTTGTGTTAGTAATGGGGAGGGGGGGGGGGGGGTCGGTGAAAGAGTAGGGTTAGGTCACAGTAAAATATTAGAATTAAAAGTAGTAGAATGCCAGTAATTTTACAGATATTCTACCAGCTGCACTATCCAGCTGACTTTTTTTCCAGGTGTCTTTTTTTACATGTACGCATCACATTATTATACAAGATGGCTGCTTTCGCACTGGCATGGTGCATTGCTTTGCATGTTAATGTGCAGATAACAAAACGAAAATAATTTGCGGTGGCATGCAATGTAACGCTGGCAAAGAAGCAACTACCAATGTGCACCTTCATTGATTAACATCCTACGTATGGAAATAAATGTCAGCCTCCATATCTCTCTCAGTTCCGTGAAGTCGAAGGTCCATGTACACTAGCAGTTAAAGTAAACAGGTTTGAAAATGCTCAGGTTTTTACTCTGCAAAATCCTAAAATCTATACTACTTGTACCTTGTAAATATTTTGTAAAATATCTTCTAATTAATTGTGCATACTATAAAGATGGTTAATCCTTTTCATTAGCCACTTAAAGAGAACTAGAGATGAAGCACCCTCTTGGATTTTACCTTATAAATCAGTGGGAACATGACAGTAAACACCTAATCTGCTCTTTGTTTCATTGTTCTCTGTTTAATCTGACTGTTATCACCTCTGATAAGAAGCCCCGACTGAGCATTCAGTCTAGCTTTGCTACGGAAAGATTATAGCTGAGTCTGTCTTCTCTGGTGTCTTTTCAAGCCCAAGCCTGCCCCCTTGTGGCTCTGCTATAATGACTCAGCTATAATTATTCCCTGCAAAGCCAGACTGAATGCTCAGTCCGGGATTCTTATCACAGCTGATAACAGACCATTTTAGCAGTGAGGATGAAACAGAGAGCATGGTAAGTGTTTTCTCTAATGTTCATACTGAGATATATGGTAAAATACACAAGAGTGCTTCGTCTCTGGTTCCCTTTAAGAGCGTTAAACGTAACCTGGGATTTGTAGTGTAGCTTAGTATGAGCTGTCATACTCGTTATTTGTCATAAAACCTAGCTAGGAGATCTTTAACATGTGTTTTCTATACTGTGCTTTCAGATTCCTGATGTGACCATGTGATCTAATCCCAGCCGGCACCAAACATGGACAACCTCACGTCCGTCGTCATTTCAAACAACTCCTGCACCTTCCATGAGGAGTTCAAGCAGATCCTTCTGCCTGTGGTGTATTCAGTGGTCATGGCCTTTGGCCTTCCTCTCAACTTCGCCGTCATCCTTCAGATATGGCTTTCGAGGAAAATCTTGACCCGCACCGCCATCTACACCCTCAACCTGGCTGTGGCGGACTTGCTCTATGGTTGCTCGCTCCCCCTTCTCATTTACAACTACATCCAGCAGGACTACTGGCCCTTTGGGGACTTCACCTGCCGCTTTATCCGATTCCAGTTCTACACTAATCTGCACGGGAGCATCATGTTCCTCACCTGCATGAGCTTCCAAAGATACATGGGCATCTGCCACCCTCTGTCCGTCTGGCACAAGAAGAGGGGTAAAAAGTTCACGTGGGTGGTCTGTGGACTTGTTTGGTTCATTGTCATTGTCCAGTGTATCCCCACCTTCTACTTTGCCTCTACGGGAACTCAAAGAAACAGAACCGTGTGTTATGACTTGAGTCCTCCAGACCTCTCCTCCCAGTACTTTCCTTACGGAATCACCTTGACTATAACCGGTTTCTTGATCCCTTTTGTAGCCATTTTGGTCTGCTACTGCTTCATGACCAAAATCCTCTGCCAGAAGGATGACGTGGCCGGCACAGCAGGTGCCAGAAAGAAGGACAAAGCTGTAAGGATGATAATCATCGTGGTTATCGTCTTTGCCATCAGCTTCTTTCCGTTCCACCTGACCAAAACCATTTATTTGGTGGTTCGCTCCAGGAGCGACGTACCCTGCCTGGTGCTGCAGAGTTTTGCCATTGTGTACAAGTGCACCAGGCCCTTTGCTAGCATGAACAGTGTTCTGGACCCCATCTTGTTCTATTTCACCCAGCAGAAGTTTCGGCAAAGCACCAAAGCTTTGGTGAAGAGGGTCACCACTAAGTGGAAGTCGGAGTCCAGCACAAAGTCTCCACAGTGACCACCAGAGTCTGATCTTGTGAAGATCTTGACTTTAAAAGGAACGTACCACTAAGATGGCAAGTGATAAAAGCCATTCATGGACCAGACAAAGGGCATAAACCTCAATTCCATGCTACTTAAAAAGACCCTGAAGCCTTATAAAATTGCTCTTTTTGTTTAGCATTCATCTTCTACACTATCACCCAAGCTAAAATGCTTCATCTCCACGGCAGAACGCTGTAATTAAACTCCCCAAATCCCGGGGCAAACATCCACAGGCCATGGATTTTGCTGCCCGGGGAGGCAGAGCTTACCGCTGTAGCTCTGCCTCCATTAGCGTCAATCCGCGCGGATCTCCGTCTCTCCCCCGCCCCTCTCAGTGAAGGAAGACTGAGAGGGGCGGGGAGGGACGGCGATCAGGTGGGATTGATGCGAGTAGAGGCAGAGCTACAGCCCTAAGCTCTGCCTCTACTAGTAAGTGCTCCCACATTTTGCCTCGGGGATTTGGGAAGTTTAATTATAGTGTTCTGCAGCGGAGATGCGGCATTTTAGCTTGGGTGATAGTGTAGAAGATGAATGTTAAATAAAAAGAACAATTTTATAAGGCTTCAGAGTCTCTATAAAGGACAACTCTATCCCCTGCTCAAAACTTTACAAGTAGCAACTGATTCATGATGCAAATGTATAGTAATGTTAAATGTGAAATGAGGAGAGACAAGGACGCTTTTAAAGGATAGCAGTACCAACAAATGTAACCACAGTCATCTGTTTGACCCCAAAAGTGCATTAACTGTGTACTGGACCTCCCACCTAGGATGTCCTGATAAAGAGATCTGTCCAATCAGCTCACAGCAACACGTGATGTCATCTCAGGTCTACAGAAAAGAAGGAAACGTGGCTTCCAGTAGCTGTGGGTGGGGCTTCCAATATCACATCCATCTATGGCAATAATGAGATGCAAATAAGTCAGCGTTTATGCAGAATTATGTAAATTTATGCAGCTTGAAAATGGACCAATCAAATGAAGCTCAGGTGGGATTTGTTCGGTCCATTTTAAATCTGTATGTATTTGCACACCAAAAAAATGATAATTCTGAATCTGCTTGGAGGTGTTTTCATCTCATTATCCATCCCTAGCAATCACCTTGGAAACCCCGCCCCCAGCTGACTGAAAACTCTAGACTCAGCAGAAGTCCATCAGAATCCCTCCTCCTGTTCTATTTCTGTGTTTCTATTGGTAGTTGTAGTCTACAACTGACGGGGTAGATTGGAGGGGTGCAAAGCTGCAGGGGCCAGGTCTCTGTATTTGGACCTAGGTCGGATGTTCAATCTTTATTTTTTTATATTTTACATAATTTATTTGAAGAAATGGCTATGATGATAAGTGCAACCCCTCACTTGCTCTATGGCTCAGCCAAACAATGCTAAGTGAATGAAAGTGCCCATTAATGGTACAATTTTTAGTAAACAGATGTTTTTCTGATCCGATGATTCAATTCAAGCTGGTGGGCCCAATCATTCTTGGATGATCACACTATCAGTCGGTTCCTTTAAGAACTGGTTGACGGGCATGGATGATTTTTCCCTAGTATGATTGCAACTAGTTTGGATATCTAGACTACAATAGAGTCCTGGTTATCCAAAGCACAACTAACCAGCAGTCTCAACCAACCAGCACTAATCACCGGCAGTACTCGCAGGGGTGAAGGCCAACTTCTTAGGCTGTTTGTGGGCTCTGCTGTGCTTACAGACTGGGTTCCACGGCTCCCCCAAGGGTAATATACTTGCCATTACTGTATTTTAAAGGGAATCTGAGATAGGCTGGAGAGAAAAATGTACGCATACCTGGGGCTTCCTCCAGCCCCCACCAGGCTTATTGCTCCCTCACCATCCTCCTGGGCCACCTGGATCCGCTGCAATTCACCCTGGAAAGTGCTCTTGCCTGGGGCGTAGTGCTTATGCATGGCCTGGCTGTGTGTGTGCCCCCATTGCGCTCCCGTCACCGGGAACGTTCTTCGCCCGCGCAGTGCTACTGTGCAGACGCAGATTCCTCCTGGCCAAGGGAGCGCGACAGGGGAGCAGGCCCGGACGGATTGTGTCTGCGCCGACTGGCCCTGACTGGAGGACTTTCCGGGGCGGATTGCGGAGGATCCAGACGGCACAGGAGGGATGGCGAGGAAGCCTGGTGGGGGCTGGAGGAAGTCCAAGGTTTGTACATTTTTCCCTTTAACATTTAATACAGACCTCATGGTTTGTATATAGAGTAGGGATAGTACTGTATTAGCCAGGCCTATTTTTAACACTGAGTCTCAAGCAACTAGAAAGCACAGTTATCCAGAATCAGCCAATCCCGTTGGTGCCGGATAAACAAGGCTCTACTATAGTTTGAATCTTGTAATGCTGCGGATGGGCTGAAAAAAAGGATCTTTTCTTTTGATATTACACTTAAAGTGAGAACAGTATGGGGGCGGCCATCTTTATTTCTAGGTAAAAATGCCTGGTTGTTGGGCTGATCTTTCAACTTTAGCACTTTCTAGTTCCCAGCTATTGAGCCAGCACAGTCTGAATTTACAGATTACCCAGAAGGCTCATGGTGAACCAGAACTCCTAGGCGTATGTAAGGGGCTACAGAGGACCAAAAAGCCCTTTTACTAAAATAATATGCAAAACAAAAGTTTGTCTTCTTAAAACAGAAGGTATTTGCGATTATTCAGATTTGAGTGAGGATATGATGTCTCCCACAATGCATCACTGCTGAATATGCAAATTATCCTTTGTTGTCCCTGTAAGATAGCCACACCTCCAGAACCGCTGGAAGCAGGGGCGTAGCAATAGGGGGTGCAGAGGTTGCGACCGCATCGGGGCCCTTGGGCCAGAGGGGCCCCGAGAGGCCTTCCTTTAACTGCAGTATTAGCTCTCTATTGGTCCTGTGCTCATAATAATCACTTCTATAGATACTTTGAATAGTGGTAATCATTAACTAGCTGTTCCCCATCCCCTTCTTGCATCTCTGACACTGTAGTTTCCATTGGCAGGTTTTGGTGCGCCGTATCAATTGTTATGTATAAAGTGCTTGGGGGGCCCCATTGTAAAACTTGCATCGGGGCCCTCAGCACCTTAGCTACGCCACTGGCTGGAAGGCAATGATGTGTCAGCTTGTTAATTGTACAGAGTCATAATAATCCAACATGCGTACAGACTGTTTAGTTAATTAATGTGATTTGCATATTCAGCTGTGATGCATTGTGGAACACCTAATAAACTCACTCCAATCTGAATAATCATAAACAACTTCTGGTTTAAGAAGGCAAACTTTTGTTTTGCATAGTCTAAGTTGTTCAATCCCCTGAAATCTGATTGGCTGTGTTTTGCAGTTCTGCTTTACCCCCGAGGTGGTTGCACCTGTCTTGATAAATCGTCTCTGATATGTGTGTCCATCAAATGAAGGGCTTTTAGTACATAATAGCTGAATGTAGTTTAGGCCAGAAATTATTGTAATGATTTTATGACATTGTTTATATTTTTTTTATGTAATTTATAATCACCTCTGATAAGAATCCCCGACTGAACAGTCAGGCTGCTCCATCTAGCTTTGCTACAGAAAGATTATAGCTAAGTCTGTCTTCTGTGGTGTTATTTGAAGCCCAAGCCTGCCCCCTTGTGGCTTTGCTATAATGACTCAGCAATAATCATTCCCAGCAAAGCCAGATTTAATTGCTCAGTCTGGGATTCTTGTGACTGCTGATAACAGACACTTTTAGCAGTGAGGATGAAACAGAGAGCATGGTAAGTGTTTTCTCTAATGTTCTTACTGATATACATGGTAAAATACACAAGGGTGCTTCATCTCTGGTTCCCTCTAAGCACTTTGTGATTTGAAAAGCGCTTATTAATGTTATCCTATGTGAGTGTTCACACTGGAGCGATGTGGTGTTGTAAAAATCCCCCATAGCATTACATTAGCAAGAGCTTTTAAAATCTCTAGGGTTTAAAAAGCTCTTGTAGTGTGAATCAGCCCCTAGTTGCCCCTTGGAAGGGCCGGCCCTGATCACAGCAGTGAAGCCCACCCACAAAATGTTCCATCTGCCAGTATATATAAGCCACTCTGAATTCAAGCGTTCATAACGGTAAGGGCCCATTTCCACTATCGCGAATTCGCATGCGTTTTTCACATGCAATAGCAATACAAGTGAACTGTTTCCACTTGTCAGGATTCCTTTGCATTTTTCTGTGCAGAAAAAATTTGCATGGCAGAGCCATCAGAATTCGCATATCGTATACCGCTATGCGAATCGCATACAATGTATTTAATAGGAAATTCGCATGAGGTTTGGGTATGCGAATTTTCATGCGAATTCTCATAGAAACAATGGAAAAGCACACCAGCACTGCCATGGTTAAATTCGCATACATCGTCATCCATGCGAATTTTCATGCGAATTCACACAAGTGGAAATGCAGCCTAAATGATTAGAGTTGCTCATTGAGATGCTAGTGAATCCAGTCTGTGTGCACATTGCATGCAGATTGTATTCAGCTTGGAAATGGGCCAATCAGACGGACTTCCTGCTGAATTTGATTGGTCAAATTCCAAATGCAGTTTGCCTGTAATGAGAATTATTAACATCTCAATGTCTATCTCTGTGTGAGCTGAGATGCCAGTAATTCCACTAACTGATCCACATCCCACCACCTGTGTGCCTGAGAAAGGGGCCACTAGCCTTGAAACTGAGCATTGGTGTGGCACCAGCTCTTGCACACTACATGCAATTCAGATTTATTTTTTTTATACGATCCAATTATTTATTCCAATTAAAAAACGTCCCAGCATGCAGTACTTTTTTAAAATGGAGTCAAAAATCGGATCGTATAAAAAAAAAAAATCGGAATCGCATATAGTTTTCCTAAAACTGACAATTCTATGACTTCGCAGTGGCCGTGGCCGTGGTTCTGATCCACTCGCCTGGATGTGGTTCCGATCCACTGGCCATTGCTGTGGCACCAACTATGATTGCCAATTCTATGGCTTCACAGTGGCATTCCTATATAATAAAATGCTAGGCTAGCTGTGTCCGCCTCGGTCTGTGTCAAGTGCCCACCATTGTACAGAGGGTGATCTTCTCTAAGGAAATGCTGAAGATATTTTGCTCACCATCAATAGAGAGAGACTTCCAGTGACACACTGTGGAGGGTACAAGTGACCGACCTCACCAAAAAAGCGTGCCACTCGCCTAGCCGTGGTTTTGATTCTCTTGCCTGGCCGGGGTTCCGTTAAACTCGCTTGGCCATGGTTCTGATCACTTGCCTGGCTGTGGTTCTGTTAAACTCGCTTGGCCATGGTTCTGATCACTTGCCTGGCCGTGGTTTTTGATCCATTTACCTGCCTGTGGTTAAAATTTGTTGACTGGCCGTGGTTCTGCTCTTCTCAACTCGTGGTTGTTGTGATCTACTCGCCTAGCCGTAGTTCCGATCCACTGGCCTGGCCATTGGTCTGATGGTCTGACCCTCTGGTCTGACTGCGGTTCTGATCCACTCACCTATCCGTAGTTCCGATCCACTGGCCTGGCCATGGGTCTGACTGGTTCTGATCCAATCACCTATCCATAGTTCCGATCCACTGGCCTGGCCATTGGTCTGACTCTCTGGTCTGACTGTGGTTCTGATCCACTCACCTAGCCGTAGTTCCGATCCAATGGCCTGGCCATTGGTCTGACTCTCTGGTCTGACTGTGGTTCTGATCCACTCACCTAGCCGTAGTTCCGATCCACTGGCCTGGCCATTGGTCTGACCCTCTGGTCTCACTGTGGTTCTGATCCACTTACCTGGCCGTGGTTTCGATCTACTTAAGAGGAGGAACTCAACAGACCTGATCTACTAGAATCCTCTGATGCTGGACAACATTGTATGAGATCATTAGTGATGCTAACCATTCTGGCTTGCATGCAAATTGTATGCAGCTTGTAATTGGGCCAATAGTATGCTCTCCTGCAGATTGGTCCAGCTCCAAGATGCATAGAATTTGCATTAAATTCTCATGAGATCATAAGGGGGATCCTGAGAACCTTTGTGAGGAACAAGAGTCACACAACCACCAATACTATTACCTAGGGATGGTCAATGAGATGCAAATAATTTCGAGCTGATGCAGGATTATGCAAATTTTGTATGCAAATTTATGCAGCTTGAAAATGGACCAATTGAATTTCACCTCAGTAGGATTTGATTTGTTAATTTTCCAGCTGCATAAATTTGCATAAAAAAAATTGCATAATGCTGCATTAACTGAAAAATATTTGCATCTCATTGAACTCCCTTACAATTATCTTTTCCCAAACCTCGCTGAAGCTTCTATTCCGCCCTTCACCAAAACCCAGGCCACACCCCTTTATGCTGATAATTTATCTATAACCAAAGGATATATAGATTGCAAGAAATGATAGAGAAAGCACTCTGTATTACAAAAACTATTTTAATCTTATTAATGCAAAACCTTCACATTCACAATTTATTTGAAATTTCTCTTAAATCCAACAGTTACAAAAATATTGAAAATACAGTATATTTCTACATGGAAGCTACTTTTAAGGGCTTATTGATGCAAATTATCGTCTTAAAGAGGAATGCATATAGAATATCATAGAATTTAATTGATTGGATGAATTTTCAGTATTTTTGTACTTTTTTCTACCTGTTATATTTATTGCTATTGAAGACCAATTTCAAATCATGAGTGTGAAGATTTATGCATGAATTAAAGAAGATTAAGAAAATGTTTGCAATACAGATTGGTTTCTTTATCATTACTTGCAACGCAGGGCCGGATTTACTATAAGGCACTGTAGGCATGTGCCTACAGGCGTCTGATGATGGAATGGCGCCTCACTTCCCTCCCAAGTGCCTGCCTCCCTCATTACCTATGCAGAGTCCCGAGCAGAGTGTAAATGAGCTCTGCATTCCACTGAGAAGATCTCCTTTCAGTCGGGGGCACCTCTAGCTACTTAATATTGAGAGTACCCTTGGCTAATACAAATGGGCACCTGTAGCTGCCTATGATGGGCAGGGCAAGTAGGAGAGAAATGACAACTGGACCAGCCACCACACTTGTGGCGAAGACGAAGAACGGATTGTAGGTTCATGGAGGGCGGAGTCTAGGGTGCCACAAGATCTGTGCCTATAGGCTCCTGTGATGTAAATCTGGCCTGCTTGCAAGCTATATCCTTTTGTTATAGGAAGATTGTCAAGGATGCAGTGAAACACCGTTAGCCCATTTATTATACCTATAAGCAGATAAACAACATCAAGTTTAGGCTAAAATAAATAAACTGTGAAGAGGTAACAGTGCTACACAAAAGTCATGTGCAACCACAGAAGCAAGTCATTGTGCACTATTTGCTGTGCTTCCTTGTAAAACCTCTGAATTTGAAGGTGTGTGAGCAGCCAACCAGCAGCAAGTAATGGAAGGGGGCGGGGTTAGCCATATTCAGCCGCCTCTAGGCATGCGCCTACTGTGCCTAATTCTAAATCTGTCCGTGTGCTCGTGTGTAACAGAACTTATAGAGAGAAGTTTGTGATTGTGATGGGTTTACAAGGCTCCCATTTGCTGCAATCACTTCCTGTTTTCACTTCTGCAGGAAACAAGAGTGACACATGACTCTGACCAGCAAATCAGAGCCTCTCTAATTCATCAGATGATCAAACCGATCTCATGCCTGTTCATAACTTTCGCTATATGTGAGCAACTCTACCCATGGGGCTCTTTGGTAACCAGGCCCAGAGCTTCATAGGCAGAGGATCATCGAGATACCAGCAGCAACTATGATTTTCAGCAGCAATGGCCATATCTATGTCTTTATTTGAAACTCAAATACATCCAGATTGGAACCAGGCAATCCTGAGGATTAGGCTGGTTTCACAGTGGGACGTTACAGGCGCACGTTAGAGCAGCCAGTAACGCAGCCCACCGCACAGCAATGAAAAATCAATGGGCCGTTCACAGTGCCCACGTTGCGTTACACAGTAACGCTGCACCATCACACAACGTACTGCATGCAGTACTTTGTAAGCGGCAGAGCCGCGTTAGACTGCTTGGACATGCGCAGTAATGTTGGGGAGGAGCGGAGAGCGGCCAAGCACATGGCTAATTAATATGCACTGCACTCAGTGACGTGCAGTGTTTACTTCCTGGAGCGGCCGCTCTGTGCGGCGATTGGCCGGGCGGGACCACGTGATGCCGCATGCGTCCAAGAGTGCGCATCACGGCATCACGGACGCCAGAGTGAGCTGCACAACGCGGCTCACTCTGACGTCCACCTTAGAGAGCACCAGGCGTTGCGTTAGGGGCACGTTATGCGACCATAACGTCCCCTAAAACGCAACGTCCTGGTGTGAAACTAGCCTTAGTGTAAATTATTACTAGCATTTCCTTTGGAACTGAACTTGTCAGATTCAGATACCCACAGAGCAGATAGCTGTGAACCTTACTATACAGATCGAAGATCTTTGCTGTGTGACCAGCTTCCTGTTAGCAGATAGAGGTCTTACACTTGTTCTCAAGTTACTTCCTGTACACTTTGAGTGTCACATATTGGGTCTGATGCACTAACTTTCGGTAAAGTTGATGTGCGCAGGCAACTCTTACTGATAATAAGAGCAAGGGAGTAGCGCACGCTACTTGGGCACATAGTGAACTGCACATTACCATAGCAACTTGTGCGCATTACCCAGGTAACGCAAGTTGTGCTAACTGTGAAATGTCTGCTTTTCCCCTGGTATTACTACGCGTACATTTTACTGAAAGTGCATGAGGTGAAGTTACTATTGAAATTCAGGGGTGTTTGGAAATGCAGTCTGACACATATTGCTCTTCTTGTTTTGGGTGTCTCATCTGATTGGTCCGCCCACCGGTCGAGGCCACACAAGAGCAGAAGCAAGCTGTACTGCAGTGGCAACCAGTCCCTAGGATGGCTGGTGTGTAGCAGAAACTGAACAGGCAGGGTTTACATAAACCCAGATATGATAACTGTCTCAATTCATATCTTGGCTTTGTCCTTGTTTTATAGTATACCCAAGCAGCTTAGGGTGACCCAAAACCACTAAGCCTGGCTTCAGGGGCATAAAGAGATGATTTGCATATTCAGTAGCAGTGCATTGTGGGAAGACACAGTTGCTTACTTAAAGGAAACGTCCAGGCAACTAAAAAAACAAGAATACACTTACCTGGGACTTCCTCCAGCCCGTGGAAGCCGTCCTGTGCCCTCGCCACAGCTCCGGTGGATCCCAGTCTCTCCGCTGGCAAAGCCGACCACGCCAGGTCTGATTCCAGGTCGGCTTCTTCCGTAGTTTTGCACCTGTGCAGTACCGTCCTATGATGCCTGCAAGACCACGTGACCCACGAGGTGGAGTGCAGAAGAAGCCGACCCAGAACCCGACCTGACGATGTCGGCTTCGCCAGCGGAGGGGCCCGGGAGCCACCGGAGAAGACTGGGAGCCTCCGGAGCCACGTCAAGGGCACGTTCTGCCTGCCACGGGCTGGAGGAAGCCCCAGGTTAGTGGATTAGTATTTTTTGTTCTCCGTGAACGCTCCCTTTGAAGTTGAATTATTACAAATACCTTCTGTTTTAAGAAGGCAAATTACACTGAGCACTGCTTGTTTTATGTGACACACCCCAATTCACTGGGCTTTGGAGGCACAAAAAATATGGGCTTCTTTTTTACAAATTAAAGCCATGGCTGGAATATCTGACATAAACTTTGTCCTGCACTAAACTGCAGTAATATTGGCGTGCGCAGACCACGCAGGGCAATATTACTGTTACAACTGGCAGCAGTGTACCGCAAGTTATGGTATAAGCATGACCCGCGGGACTTGAGTAGCGAAAAATCTTGCCATGGTAAAGCACATTACTAAGGAACGTTACCATTAGTGAAGTACATTACCTTAGCAACGTTCACGTTTCTCGAGGATCCTTCAGCGTATTGCGGTTATGCATAAACATTCTATTCCGCCACTCCAACAAATGCTGAAAAGCAGAAACCGCTGCAGTGGGCCCAGAACTACATGAAGACTAATTTTCAACCAGTCTTGTTTACTGATAAGTGCTGATACTGATACGTTCTTCATGGTCCAGATGGATGGAGTGGTGGTGGATGGTTGGTGAACGGCCAACTTGTCTCATCAAGGCTGAGAGATCATCAAAGAGATGGAGGAGTAATGTTCTGGTCTGGAATCATGGGATGAGAGCTGGTCAGACCCTTTAGGGTCTCAGAAGGTGTCAAAATGACCTCTGAAAAGTATGTGTAGTTTCTGACTGACCACTTTCTTCTATGGTACTTAAAGAAGACCCGTGCTTTCCGTGACAAAATCATCTTCATGCATGACAATGTACCATCTCATGCTGCTGTGGAATACCTCTGCATCAGTGGCTGCTATCGGCATAAAAACGGAGAAACTCATGGTGTGGCCTCCATCCCCCCTGACCTCCATCATAGTGAGAACCTTTGGAGCAGAGCCGGGACAAGGTCCTTCAGCACCCAAGGCTGAGACAGCAAATTGCGCCCCTCCATCCCTCCCACCCCGGCCGTCACACAGTAATTGCTTTTAGACTAAGAGGCGCCCCAGGGCCCCCAACATCCCCACCACCTTAATCTCTAGTTATCTGGCTTGCAGTCACTGCTATGTATGCCCTTTTCTTATTTCTTTGTGCTTCAAACACAATTGGGAATGACAGCTGAATGAATTGTGCGCCCCCTCCTACACTGCGCCCTGAGGCTGGAGCCTCTTCAGCCTCTGCCTCGGCCCGGGCCTGCTTTGGAGCATCATCAAGCAAAAGATCTATGAGGATGGGAGGGTTATTCTGACATCCTGCAAAGATGGTGGACCCAGTGGCTGCCGTCTAACAATAGTGGTGGGTAGGGTTCTCCCTTAAAGAGAACCAGAGATGAAGCACCCTCTTGTATTTTACCTTATAAATCAGTGGGAACATGACAGTAAACACCTAATCTGCCCTTTGTTTCATTGTTCTCTGTGTAATCTGACTATAATCACCTCTGATAAGAATCCCCGACTGAGCAGTCAGGCTGCTCCATCTAGCTTTGCTACAGAAAGATTATAGCTAAGTCTGTCTTCTGTGGTGTTATTTGAAGCCCAAGCCTGCCCCCTTGTGGCTTTGCTATAATGACTCAGCAATAATCATTCCCAGCAAAGCCAGATTTAATTGCTCAGTCTGGGATACTTGTGACTGCTGTTAACAGACACTTTTAGCAGTGAGGATGAAACAGAGAGCATGGTAAGTGTTTTCTCTAATGTTCTTACTGATATACATGGTAAAATACACAAGGGTGCTTCCTCTCTGGTTCCCTTTAACCAGTTCACCCCCAAGGGTTTTTACCCTAATGGATCAGAGCAATTTTCACCTGCCAGTGCTCCTCCCTTTTATTCCCTAAAAAGTTTATTACTACTTATCACAAGAAAATGATCTATACCTGTTTTTTTTTCGCCGCCAATTAGGCTTTCTGTGGGTAGTACATTTTGCTAAGAATTTTTTTATTCTAAATGCTTTTTAATGGGAAAAATTCAAAAATAATGGAAACAAATCATTATTTCTCAGTTTTCAGCCATTATAGAATTAATCAGCCATTTTAAAATTAAACATTCTCCTGTGGATAAAACAACACATTTTATTTGCCCAGTTGTCCCGATTATTAAACTGTTTAAATTATGTCCCTATCACAATGTATGGCGACAATATATTATTTTGAAATATAGGTGTTATTTTTCTGGGGTTTTTTTTGTTTTGTCTTGTTTTGTTCTGGCCATAATTACAAGCCCCTATGTAATAAAGTAAAATTAGCTTTTTTAATCTATATTTTATGAGGGAAAATTGAGTCCCTAAGGCAACTGTTTGTTTATTTATTTTAAGCTGATTTTTTTTCCAAGTGTTTTTTTTTTGGGGGGGGGGGGGGGGGGTTGGAAGTGTAATTTAGTAATTTTATTAATATTTTGTATGTACATATTATGTATGTGCCTGTATGTGTACTATACTTTTTGGCCACAAGATGGCGCTAGTGAACACTCCCGTTATAGGTAGTGATCACTTTTTTTTCTTTTTACATTTTGTTAACTGTGACAGTTTCCTGTTTTTGTGAATGGACGTGGCCGCTGTTCACGGTCACGTTCATTCACTCCAGGCATTGCGATTGGGTAGAGGACTACTCGGTCCTCTTCCCCAATCACTTAGCAGGGGATCCCGATGGAAACGGCGGTGATAGCGGCGCGCACACATGCGGAGCGGCGGCGGGAACGCGTGACGTATTAAAAGGTTATGTTGCCGTTAACAGGCTAAAGCATGGCGTTTCAATACGTGCCATTGTCATTAAATGGTTAAAGAGACTCTGAAGTCTCATAAAATTCAGGTTTTTATTTTAAAAATCTCTTTAACATCAATGCCCTAACTAAAACGCTGCATTCCCGCAGCTGAAATCTAACTAAATCCCTCCTAACTCCCCCCTACCTCTCCCCCCGCAAAACCCATGACTTTCTTGTTTGTGGATTTTGCTGCCCGGGGAAGCAGAGCTTTGAGCTGCAGCTCTGCCTCCAAGCGCGTCAATCAGCGCGTATCTCTGCCTCTCCCCCGCCCCTCTCTGTGAAGGAAGACTGAGAGGGGCGAGGAGAGGCGGCGATCTGCGCTGATGGACGCGTGTAGAGGCAGAGCTACAGCCCAAAAGCTCTGCCTCTCACGGAAGCGCTCCCCGTAATGTGCCCCGGGGAGTTTGGGGGAATTTAGTTAGTGTGCAGCTGCTGGGATGCAGTGTTTTAGTGAGGGCATTGATGCTTTTTATGAGCTGCAGAGGATTTTACAATGATGCATGCATCTCGTTTCCGCATGCTGCAAGCATGTATAGATTACCGCACATTATTTTGCCGCAATTTATAGCATTTCTTGAAAACCGCATTTCCAAGACAAAAAAAATTCTGCAAAGAAAATGAGAACAAAAATGAGAGCGCAGTGGGACGCAAAAAAAACAAAAAGAGGACACGACTTCACACACTGATGTGTGCGCCCAGTCTAAGGGCTCAAACCCACTACAGCGATTTTGTGAGCGTTTAGGGAGTGATTCAAACCGCTGGCGATTTCCCTAAACGCTCAGCTAATGTTAATGGTGGGGCCAAATTCCACTGGAGCGATTACGATTACCAAAATTGCAAACGCAGGACATGCAGCATTTTTTAGCGTTTAGCGTTAGCGTTTCTGCAATGTAAAGTATATAAACTCTGGTGTAATCGCTCGTCAAAACCTACACAAAGCGATTTTACTAGCTTTTTGACATTTTTGGACACTGTAAAATAAAATTCAAATTTATTGAAAGGACCAATCAGAATTAAAAACTCTAAACGCTACACAATCGTTGGCAAAAAGCTGACACTTTTAAAAACGCTACCAAAATCGCCATGAAATCGATTACAAACCGCTCCTTAAAAACGCTAGTGATAGCTATTAGTGATAGCGTTTTGTAGTGGGTTCCAAGCCTTACAAATCTATCACCTGAACCACTGATTGTGATTCTTCCTGAACTACACACTGACAACTCCAGTGCTTGCTGCTACAGTACAGCTTGCTTGCTTCCTCTCCTCCCTGGATTCAGCTGGTGGGCGGGGCAAACAGGTGTGACTATGTGACATGCAAAATAGCAAAAGTTATAGGTGCCAGACTGTCTTTCTCTGTCTCCCTGCCTTGCAGTGGTGTCTACATGAGGAGATGGGAATGGTAGTCACAGCAAGGAAGTGTTGTGCAGTGGTAAGGCCTCAATCTGCTAACAGGAAACCAGTCAGGCAACAGAAGCGAGAAGGATATGGAAGATTGCATATTTATTTCCTATTAAACAATACCAGTTGCCCGGCAGTCCTGCTGATCATTCTGGTGTCAAAAGTGTATGAATCGCACACCTGAAACAAGCATGCAGCTAATCCAGTCACACTTCAGTCAGAGCGCCTGAGCTGCATGGTCGTCTATGGCTGAAAAAAAGTATTAGATGCACATTATCAGCAGGACAGCCAGGCAACCTGCATTATTTAAAAGAAATAAAATATGGCAGCCTCCTAATTCCTCTCGCTTCGTGTGTGCTTAAAAGGAAATCTTAAGTGACAGTAAGATGTTCAGTTTAAAGTGAACCTCCGGACTAAAAATCTACTCAGCAGAACTGAAAAGGATTGGTGTTTCTTTAACAGTTTTACAGCATCAGAACTTTGTTTTTCTTACCAAAGCAGCATTTTTAGCTGCATTTTTAACTAAGCTCCACCCATCAAAGAAAAAAAGCCCGCGCTTTTTTTCCCTGATGCTGTGCAGAGCATGATGGGATTTCCTATGTTGTTGTTCACATTGCCTAGCAACTGGGAGAGGTGATCAGGACACAGGACAGTTGGAACTGTGTCTCATGCTCCCTGTCACCTCCTCCCAACCAAAAAGATGGCTGCTCTCATGAAATCACAAACATTTGCCTGTTCTTTTAAAACAGGGTGGGTAAGAGATTATATTACCCATCTATTTTAATTAACAACACTAATGTAACTTAATGACAGTATGTTTGTTTAGGCTGGAGTTCCTCTTTAACTTGCCAGGGGCTACCACCAGCCCCCTGAGGTCCACCTCTGTCCTCCCGGTTCACTTTGTTGTGCTGCTGTGTCCTGGCTGTGCACGCCGCCTTGATCGCGTTCCCATTATCAGGAGCGTTCTGCTCATTCGCAGTTTAGAACACTATACCTGGGCTTACAGCGGCACATGGAAGTAGACCAGGAGGACAGCGAGGCACCTGATAGATTGTGGGGGGCTAGAAGAAGCCCCAGGGACGTTAAACCGAACCTCTTAAAGAGAACCAGAGATGAAGCACCCTCTTGTATTTTACCTTATAAATCAGTGGGAACATGACAGTAAACACCTAATCTGCCCTTTGTTTCATTGTTCTCTGTGTAATCTGACTGTTATCACCTCTGATAAGAATCCCCGACTGAGAAGTCAGGCTGCTCCGTCTAGCTTTGCTACAGAAAGATTATAGCTAAGTTTGTCTTCTGTGGTGTTATTTCAAGCCCAAGCCTGCCCCCTTGTGGCTTTGCTATAATGACTCAGCTATAATTATTCCCTGCAAAGCCAGACTGAATGCTCAGTCCGGGATTCTTATCACAGCTGATAACAGACACTTTTAGCAGTGAGGGTGAAACAGAGAGCATGGTAAGTGTTTTCTCTAATGTTCTTACTGATATACATGGTAAAATACACAAGGGTGCTTCGTCTCTGGTTCCCTTTAAGGCTTGTTCACACTTAGAGCGTTTTCGGGGGTTTTTAAATAGGACCTGTTGCGAAAAAATTAAAACATTTAAAATGCATACAAATAAGAGGTACATTTCTCCCCGAGTAAAATGAGCCATAAATTACTTTCCTTCTGTGTTGCTGTCAGTAGTATTAGCAGTAGTGGTATCATCCTGATTTAAAACTTCTTGCTAGTAAGTAGTAGATATCTGACATTACCGACCATCTTCTCATAGGGGGGTTGTCAGGGTTTTCTTTATTTTAAAAGCACTTTGAGAATGGCAGTTTTTCCGTCCAACTGCCAAAATAGTGTATAGTAGAGATGACCCGAACCTCCGATTTTTGGTTCACGAACGTACGCGAAAGGTTCGGTTCGCGCGAATTTTCATGAACCGCAATAGACTTTAGTGAGGATGTGAACTTTGAAAACTACAAACACTTATGCTGGCCACAATAGTGATGGAAAAGATGTTTCAAGGGGTCTAACACCTGTAGGGGGGCATGGCGGAGTGGGATAGACGCCAAAAGTCCCGGGGAAAAATCTGGATTTGACGCAAAGCAGCGTTTTAAGGGCAGAAATCACATTGAATGCTAAATTGCAGGCCTAAAGTGCTTTAAAACATCTTGCATGTGTATACATCAATCAGGGAGTGTAATTAGAGTACTGCTTCACACTGACACACCAAACTCACTGTGTAACGCACCCCAACCAGCTGTTTGTGTAGTGACGGCCATGCTGGACTTGTGCGCAACATGGCCAGAGTGCAGGCCGTGGCTGTTTTCCAGCCCATATGGTCGCCGGGCTGTGTTAGCTTAATGATAGAACAACAGTGACTGTCCAGCTGATCAAATTTGGTCTGTCCACAATGAAGCAACAACCTTATTATCTTCTTGTATGTAGGTAGGCATAGGTAGGTGCCCCAGTATAGGTAGGTAGGCATAGGTAGGAGTCCCAGACTCCCAGTATAGGTAGGTAGGCATAGGTAGGAGTCCCAGTATAGGTAGGTAGGCATAGGTAGGTGTCCCAGTATAGGTAGATAGGCATAGGAAGGTGCCCCAGTAGTTAGCTAGGCATAGGTAGGACTCCCAGTATAGGTAGGTAGGCATAGGTAGGTGCCCTAGTATAGGTAGCTAGGCATAGGTAGGACTCCCAGTATAGGTAGGTAGGCGTCCCAGTATAGGTAGATAGGCATAGGTAGGTGCCCCAGTAGTTAGCAAGGCATTGGTAGTAGTCCCAGTATAGGTAGATAGGCATATGTAGGTGTCCCAGTAGTTAGCTAGGCAGAGGTAGGAGTCCCAGTATAGGTAGGTAGGCATAGGTAGGTGTCCCAGTATAGGTAGGTAGGCATAGGTAGGTGCCTCAGTAGTTAGCTAGGCATAGGTAGGGCCCCTAGTATAGGTAGGTAGGTAGGTGTGCCCGTATAGGTAAGTAGGTGCCCCAGTAGGTAGCTAGGCATAGGTAGGTGCCCTAGTATAGGTAGGTAGGGCCCCTAGTATAGGTAGGTAGGCATAGGTAGGTGTCCCTGTATAGGTAAGTAGGTGCCCCAGTAGTTAGGTAGGCATAGGTAGGTGTCCCAGGCCAGTATAGATAGTTAGGCAGGGCCTGGCTGGCACAGTAATAGCAATTACCAAGGTCCAGCTGCAACAGATAGGGCTGTATAATGTCAGTGGCAGTGGGCAACACACACAAAAAAAAAACACATCAGGAGAACATTAGCTCTCAAAAGAGCTGTTGTGGGGTGCTATTTTAGCAATAACAATCAGCCAGGAGCAAGCTAACAAGCCTACAAGAGCCTAACTAATCTTTCCCTATGAGAGTCTGCCAGCAGCTGTCCCTTCACTAATTACTGCAGGCACACGAGTGAGTGTAATGGCTGGCGGTGCCTGCCTTTTATAAGGGGGAGAGTGGCTCCAGGAGAGAGTGTAGCCTGATTGGCTACAATGTGCCTGCTGACTGTGATGTTGACCCTAATGGTGCACTATGGGGGCGAACCGAACTACCGCAAAAGTTTGCCTTCGCTGGAGAACGCGAACCACCGAAAGTTTGCCTGGAACCGTTCGCCGGCGAACCGTTCGGCCCACCTCTAGTGTGCAGTGAGCAGGGAGGCCGGCCAGCATCTTTGTATTAATCATTTTGTAGGGATGCTCATTCGCATTCCGCGGAAATGCAATTTCCGAAATTCCAATCGGAAATTGCATTTCCGCATCGGAATGCGGAAATAGGTAATGCAAGTGCCGTAGGCGGATTTCCGCCGGAAATCGCGGAAATTTCCGCCGGAAATCGCGGAAATTCCACCCGACTTTAACATCGATTTTTCTCAAAAACTATAAGGTCTTTTTGAAAACTTTTTTTGCATCTTGTTCACAAGATTCGGTTTAATAAACTCTGAAAATTTGGTGTTTCTAGGACTTAAGGGGGCTTTGCTATTAACCGCTAAAGTCGGCGGATTTTTACTGTAATGTAAAATGCAGAAAATCTGCATCTGCCTATTTCCTGCATTTTACATTACAGTAAAAATCCGCCGACTTTAGCGGTTAATAGCAAAGCCTCCGTAAGTCCTAGAAACACCAATTTTCAGGGTTTGTTAAGCAGAATCTTCTGAACAAGATGCAAAAAAAAGTTTTCAAAAAGACCTTATAGTTTTTGAGAAAATCGATGTTTAAGTCGGGCGGAATTTCTGCGATTTCCGGCGGAAATTCCGCATTGGAAGGCGGAAATTGGTAGCGGAAAGCGGAATCGGTAATCGGTACATGACGGAATGCGGATTTACCGCGGAATCGGAAATTGGCATTCCGACCATCCCTAATTTTCAGGAAAAGTCTTTATAAAGAATAAAGGCCATGCTGCCGGGCAGCACTGTGGCGTAGTGGTTAGCGCTCTCGCCTTGCAGCACTGGGTCCCCAGTTCGAATCCCAGCCAGGTCAACATCTGCAAGGAGTTTGTATGTTCTCCCCGTGTCTGCGTGGGTTTCCTCCGTGCACTCCGGTTTCCTCCCACATCCCCCCAAAAAAACATACAGATAAGTTAATTGGCTTCCCCTAAATTGGCCCAAGACTAAAATATACATGCACTACACAATACATACAGACATAGACATATGACTATGGTAGGGATTACATTGTGAGCCCCTCTGAGCGACAGTCAGTGACAAGACAATATATTCTGTACAGCGTTGCAGAAGATGTCAGTGCTATATAAATACTAAATAATAATAATAATAATGCTGAGAATACCCCATAAAGAGATGGATTAGCCCAAAATCTGTCGGTAATGTCAGATTTCTTCTACCTGCTGTAAGTGACAGCAACATAGGAGAAAAGTAATATATGGCTTATTTTACTCTGGAAGAAATGTACTTCTTATTTGCATGTGTTTTAAATTTTAAGATTTTTGCGACAGTTCCACTTTAAGCGATCCGCTCCCCAAAGCGCTGCCTGTACCATTTTCGGGGCGATTTGCTCAATGGAAGGTATAGGGAAATTGCAAAGCACTTGAAAAAGCACTTTGTATAGCAATTCCCCCAGCGCTTTCATGAATAAATACATTGGGTGAAAGAGTTCACTTCCTGACTGCCACCAGGAAGTGAAAAATGAATCGTTCTGCAAAAGCGGTTACAAAAGCGATTTTCTAAGCACAAAGCGCAGGGAGAAGCGATTAAAAAACGCTCAATGAATCACTCAGCGCTTGCGATAGCGATTTATGATGTGAACAAGGCCTGATCGTCACTTAAAATTTCCTTTAAGCCGTATGGACTACACAGTTTGTTTCTGAACTTTACAAACTGAGTTCCAAATGGCGATACTTATAATTTCCTCTGATGAACATGATTGCTTTGAGGACTTTCCACACAACAAAAAGCATTTTTTTCAGGTCGTTTCTGCTTTTCAAAAAAAACCCCGCCTTCATTGACTTTCATGAAAATTGTGATAGAATCGCATCAAAATTGCCACGATCATTACTACAAAAAAATCACGATTGCAGAAATTATTATGCGTTTTCATGTAAGTCAATGGAGGCGTTTTTTTTTTAAACGGAGAAGACCCAGAAAACGCTTTTTGGTATGCCGGGGCCAGAATTTGAGTTATGGTATGGACCGGGCCGGATTTAAGACAAGGCCGCATAGGCCATGGCCTAGGGCACCACAGGATCAAGGTTGGGTGGGCAGCAGGCTATACTGTGGGGAAGGGTCAACTGGTTACCTATACTGGAGGGAGGCAGGTCATCAGGCTATCTATATGGAAGGGAGAAGAGGGTCTTCTGGCTTCTTATACTAGAAGGAAGAAGGAGAAGAGTCATCAGGATACCTATACTGGAGGGAAGGAAGGGTCATTAGACTGAACTGGAGGGGGGTGGGCATGGTCATCTAGCTACCTATGCTGGATAGAAGGGTCAATGGGCTATCTATACTGGAGAGGGGGGTCATCTGGTTTTCTATATTGAAGGAGGGCGAATGCTAACAGTGGCCTTGGGCTGTAAAGAGTACAAATCTGGCCCTGGGTATAGACTTCTTATAGCATACAGCAGAGGGCGCACTACACCTTATACAAGACAAATACTCCTGTATGAGGGATCAGATGAAGTGAACCAGAGTTGAGCCTTTATTGTAAATATTGTCTATTTTTTTTTATTCTTATGTGTGTATTTTAAAGGGACACTGTAGGGGGTCGGGGGAAAATGAGTTGAACTTACCCGGGGCTTCTAATGGTCCCCCGCAGATATCCTGCGCCCGCGAAGCCACTCCCCAATGCTCCGGCCCCGCCTCCAGCTCACTTCTGGAATTTCTGACTTTAAAATCTGAAAACCACTGCACCTGCGTTGCCATGTCCTCCCCCCCTACAGTATCCCTATAACAGAAGCTGATAACTCTGTGTACAGCTGTGACTTAATGAAGTAAATAGATATTCTGTGATGCAAAAAAAGTAGACTGTGAATTATAATATCAACTATTACTATATGTTCTTAAATAAACCGTATAGTGGTAAAAATATGCTTGTGTATCTGTCATTCCTTCAGCAATCCTGGGAAAAATGTCAAATCTCAAATCAGGACAACTTTAAAGTGTTAAAGGGCGTGCCCTTATGAACATAAGCCCCACCCCATTTAAAAAGCCCTGCCTCCTTGTATACGGTCTGACGCGGGATACCATCACTAATGTTTACAACTGGAGTCTAATTATTTTGAGTTGATGCAGATTTTACTCAACTTTATTGAGCTTGGAAATGGACCAATCGAATGCAGCATAACTTTGCATAACATTTGCAACAACTCAGAATTCATTTCTGAATTCAATAAATAATAAATAATAATCCCAACTGAGCAATCAGCCAAGCAAGCAGCCCTCTCCAAAATTCCTAATGACTTAGTGGCTGCCTTGCTGCTTCTCCGAATCGTTTACCAGCATTCTATTCTGCACCTTAGATTTCTTTATATGGCTACTCCCTTGCTTGGCTGTTACATTAGTATTATTGAGTGTACATCTGTGGAGTACCTCCACCCCAGTTTGAGTGGATTCCTGTGTGGGTCACGGTCTCACGGACTACAATGTAGGGAGCAGAGGCAAGCCTTTCCTACTGTAAACAATGTGAGCTGTAGATGTGTATTTTAAAACAGAGCTAAAATCAAGATTCAAAGTGCTGGTATACTCAAACCTCCCAACTTTTTGAGATAAGAAAGAGGGACACTTAAGCCACACCCCTGCCACACCTCTAACCACGCCCCCAATCACACCCCTAGTCACCCATACCTTAAAGTTTTCATAAGAAAAAAATGCTGTTTTATAATTCAAACCACACTGGTCCTTTCTATCCTGTTTCATTTTCCTTCATATTAACATTAAAAAATAAGAAATATAACAATTTAAAAGAAGGGAATAAAGTTTAAAGTCAATTAAACACATATATCAGTAGAAAAAAATAATATATTGATATAGATCTCGCCATCAGTCCTGAAAGAGGGACAAATGAGGGAGAAAGAGGGACTGTCCCTCCAAAAGAGGGACAGTTGGGAGCTATAGGTATACTGCTTTATTTTGTAGAACCTCATTTTAAAGTACACTAACACTTTAAGAGCAGTACCAAGGGTCACCTCCCTGGGATCCAAACGCCGGCAGCCATTCTTTTTCCAGTCCTCTGAGGCCCTGGATCCCTCGGATGAGATCGCCGTTTACCGTCATCTCACTATAGGGGGCACCCAGTGGACGTAGGGGGAATTGCAGCGCTGGATCCAGGGGAGGTGAGTAAGTGCAGGACTGCCGCAGATCTCTCTGGGGTGTGATTTTTTTTCCTGGTTTTAGTCTAAAAGCATGTGAAAAAAATAGCACCGCTTTTAGAGCCTAAATAATCACACCGCCAGGGGGGTTAAACCAATGCTGAAGGGAGCTGTAAAAAAAAAACAAAAAAACATTTACATTTAGATACTCCCCTATGTAGATGGATGGCTCTGGATCCCATAGGGTTTTAGCGTTCCTCTCTCTGTTACCTCTTTCTCCACTGTTCCCTGTTCAATATTTGTGTCTTTCTGCCCTCCCTGGAAGGCTTCAGAAGCACTCGCAGGGCCGCGCCGAGGCTACAGTAGTAAACCAGTCCAACAGTGATATAGAGTGATGTAGCAATGCAGTGTTGCTTAATGCCATATATAAAGGATGCTCGGCTTAAGACAACCTAGTTATCATGGAAGTGAATGTCAAAATTTTGTCACATTACTGCCACAAACATGCATCAGTTTTATTGGAATTCCACATGAAAGACCATCACAAAGTGGTGTACATGTGAGAAGTGGAATGAAAATCATACATGATTCCAAACATTTTTACAAATAAATATCTGCAAAGTGGTGTGTGCATAATTATTCGGCCCCCTTTGATCTGAGTGCAGTCAGTTGCCTATAGACATTGCCTGATGAGTGCTAATGACTAAATAGAGTGCACCTGTGTGTAATCTAATCTCAGTACAAATACAGCTGCTCTGTGACGACCTCAGAGGTTGTCTAAGAGAATATTGGGAGCAACAACACCGTGAAGTCCAAAGAACACACAAGACAGGTCAGGGATAAAGTTATTAAGAAAATTTAAAGCAGGCTTAGGCTACAGAAAGATTTCCAAAGACTTGAACATCCCACGGAGCACTGTTCAAGCGATCATTCAGAAATGGAAGGAGTATGGCACAACTGTAAACCTACCAAGACAAGGCCGTCCACCTAAACTCACAGGCCGAACAAGGAGAGCGCTGATCAGAAATGCAGTCAAGAGGCCCATGGTGACTCTGGACAAGCTGCAGAGATCTACAGCTCAGGTTGGAGACTCCGTCCATAGGACAACTATTAGTCGTGCACTGCACAAAGTTGGCCTTTATGGAAGAGTGGCAAGAAGAAAGGCATTGTTAACAGAAAGCATAAGAAGTCTTGTTTGCAGTTTGCCACAAGCCATGTGAGGGACACAGCAAACATGTGGAAGAAGGTGCTCTGGTCAGATGAGACCAAAATTGAACTTTTTGGCCAAAATGCAAAACGCCATGTGTGGCAGAAAACTAACACTGCACATCACTCTGAACACACCATCCCCACTGTCAAATATGGTGGTGGCAGCATCATGCTCGGGGGATGCATCTTATCAGCAAGGACAGGGAAGCTGGTCAGAGTTGATGAGAAGATGGATGGAGCCAAATACAGGGCAAACTTGGAAGAAAACCTCTTGGAGTCTGCAAAAGACTTAAAACTGGGGCGGAGGTTCACCTTCCAGCAGGACAATGACCCTAAACATAAAGCCAGGGCAACAATGGAATGGTTTAAAACAAAACATATCCATGTGTTAGAATGGCCCAGACAAAGTCCAGATCTAAATCCAATCGAGAGTCTGTGGCAAGATCTTAAAACTGCTGTTCATAAACGCTGTCCATCTAATCTGACTGAGCTGGAGCTGTTTTGCACAGAATAATGGGCAAGGATTTCAGTCTCTAGATGTGCAAAGCTGGTAGAGACATACCCTAAAAGACTGGCAGCTGTACTTGCAGCAAAAGGTGGTTCTACAAAGTATTGACTCAATTTTGTAATGTGACAAAATGTGGAAAACTTCAAGGGGGCCGAATACTTTTGCAATCCACTGTATGTTTACGTACGGTGACCATACGTCCCGCTTTACCCGGGACGCGTCCCGCCTTCGGGGGGCGCTGTCCCAGGCTGCATGAGGTCCCGGGAAACGTCCCGCTTTTAGCAGCGGGACGTCCCGGCCTCGGGACTCTGGCCACCGTACAGTGAACTAGCCGCAGCTTCTACTAGACGCTGCGCTAGTTCATTCCCCGCAGCCCCGCTCCAGCCTGCAATGTTCTCCTCCGGCAGGCACAGGCAGAGCAGGGCTACGGGAAGATGGCGTCCGGAGGCGGAGCCCTGTATTGGAGACTATTTGTCTCCAGTACAGGGCTCCGCCTCCGGACGCCATCTTGCCGTAGCCCTGCTCTGCCTGTGAGAGGCTGAGCGGGAGATTGAAGATCGTCCAGGCCAGGGGGAGCTGCACACACCAGAGGCACCAGAGGCCGGCTGCGTGAGGTGACGTCTTCTGCCAGGTGAGTAAATGCTTTTTCTTGCAGGTGAAGTGTTTGCCCACATTGTGTACATTTTGTACTGACATGTTTGCCCAAATTGTGTTCATTTTGTACTGACATGTTTGCCCGCAGTGCGTTTATCTTGTACTGACATGTTTGCCCGCAGTGCGTTTATCTTGTACTGATATGTTTGCCCGCAGTGCGTTTATCTTGTACTGACATGTTTGTCCGCAGTGCGTTTATCTTGTACTGACATGTTTGCCCGCAGTGCGTTTATCTTGTAATGACATGTTTCCCCGCAGTGCGTTTATCTTGTACTGACATGTTTGCCCAAATTGTATTAATTTTGTACTGACATGTTTGCCCGCAGTGCGTTTATCTTGTAATGACATGTTTCCCCGCAGTGCGTTTATCTTGTACTGACATGTTTGCCCAAATTGTATTAATTTTGTACTGACATGTTTGCCCGCAGTGCGTTTACCTTGTACTGACATATTTGCCCGCAGTGCGTTTATCTTGTACCGACATGTTTGTCCGCAGTACATTTATCTTGTACTGACATGTTTGCCCGCAGTGCATTTATCTTGTACTGACATGTTTGCCCGCAGTGCATTTATCTTGTACTGACATGTTTGCCCGCAGTGCGTTTATCTTGTACTGACATGTTTGCCCGCAGTGCGTTTATCTTGTACTGACATGTTTGCCCGCAGTGCATTTATCTTGTACTGACATGTTTGCCCGCAGTGCGTTTATCTTGTACTGACATGTTTGCCCGCAGTGCGTTTATCTTGTACTGACATGCTTGCCCGCCGTGCGTTCATTTTGTATTGACATGTTGCCCGCCGTGCGTTTATTTTGTACGGACATGTTTGCCCAAATTGTGTTCATTTTGTACTGCCATGTTTGCCCGCAGTGCGTTTATCTTGTACTGACATGTTTGCCCGCAGTGCGGTTATCTTGTACTGACATGTTTGCCCGCAGTGCATTTATCTTGTACTGACATGTTTGTCTGCAGTGCGTTTATCTTGTACTGACATGTTTGTCCGCAGTGCGTTTATCTTGTACTGACATGTATGCCCGCAGTGCGTTTATCTTGTACTGACATGTTTGCCCGCAGTGCGTTTATCTTGTACTGACATGTTTGCCCGCAGTGCGTTTATCTTGTACTGACATGTTTGCCCGCAGTGCGTTTATCTTGTACTGACATGTTTGCCCGCAGTGCGTTTATTTTGTACTGACATGTTTTCCCCCGCAGTGCGTTTATTTTGTACTGACATGTTTGCCCCCATTGCGTTTATTTTGTACTGACATGTTTGCCCCCATTGCGTTTATTTTATGCTGACATGTTGCCCGCAATGCGTTTATTTTGTGCTGAAATGTTGCCCGCAATGTGTTTATTTTGTGCTGAAATGTTGCCCATTGCGTTTATTTTGTGGTGTCTGGGGTAACTGTTGCTGCATTTATTATTTAATGGTCATAGTTGGCTGTGTTTGCTGCTTTGGGGTTATGGCATACTATTAAATAGCATCACACAGTTTCTGCACACCTATGATGTGAATCCACGTTTGACCACATCACGGCGTAAACACTGCTTTCTTATGCCTCGCTGTTGCATCATTACGTTAGCTCCGCCCATAGAATGTCATGGCCACGCCCATTTTTCGCGCGCGCTGCAGACACCACATATTTCGGCGCGGCACGCTGCGCGCGCCGCACCCCCTGTTTTTCGCCGCAGCCGCCCGCCCCCCCTCCCCACAATTCCCCCCGTCCCAGGTTGAGCCTACAAAAATCTGGTCACTCTAGTTTATGTGACACTGACTATTTATGTGATATGCTGCATTTTGTTATTAATGGAGAGAGGGCTTCAGCCAACATTTTGCTGGGCAGGCCTACTTAGACCGCTGTTAAAGTGAACCTCCGGACTAAAAATCGACTCAGCACAGCAGCACTGAAAAGGCTTGGTGTTTCTTTAAAGGGGAACTGAAGTATGAGGTATACGGAGGCTGCCATATTTATTTCCTTTTACTCAATACCAGTTGCCTGATCCTCTGCCTCTAATACTATTAGCCATAGCCCCTGAACAAGCATGCAGCAGATCAGGTGTTTCAGACTTTAAAGTCAGATCTGACAAGACTAGCTGCATGCTTGTTTCTGGTGTTATTCAGATACTACTGCAGAGAAATAGTTCAGCAGGGCTGCCAGGCAACTGGTATTGATTAAAAGGAAATAAATATGGCAGCCTCCGTATACCTCTTACTTCAGTTCCCCTTTAACTGTTTCACAGCATCAGAACTTTGTTTCTCTTATGCAAGCTTTATTTTTAGCTGCACAGAAGAAAACTGCCCGGGCTTTTTTCCCCTGATGCTGTGCAAAGCATGATGGGATTTCTGATGTTGTTGTTCTCGTTCTGCTGTTTTGGTGCCTTTTTTTTTTTTACATTTTGAATTTGACATTTAAAGCCTAGCGTGTGCAGCTGGGAGGGGTTATCAGGACACAGGATAGTTGGAAATGTGTCTCCTGCTCCTTGTCACCTCCTTTCAACCAAAAAGATGGCTGCCCCCATGACAAAGATGGCAGCCCCCATGAATCACAAACATTTGCCTGTTCTTTTAAAACGGGGTGGGTAAGAGATTATATTACCTATCTATTCTAATTAACATAACTAATGTAACTTGATGACAGTATGTTTGTTTAGGCTGAAGTTCCCCTTTAAGTGCATGTAAATTTGGCTCCACCCACGACCACACCCACATTGTAGTACATGGCCACACCCATTCTCCGTCTGGAGTGCTCAAAAGTAGTGTTGGGCGAACATCTAGATGTTCGGGTTCGGGCCGAACAGGCCGAACATGGCCGCGATGTTCGGGTGTTCGACCCGAACTCCGAAACATAATGGAAGTCAATGGGGACCCGAACTTTTGTGGTTTGTAAAGCCTCCTTACATGCCACATACCCCAAATTTACAGGGTATGTGCACCTTGGGAGTGGGTACAAGAGGATAAAAAAATTAGCAAAAAGAGCTTATAGTTTTTGAGAAAATCGATTTTAAAGTTTCAAAGGGAAAACTGTCTTTTAAATGCGGGAAATGTCTGTTTTCTTTGCACAGGTAACATGTTTTTTGTCGGCATGCAGTCATAAATGTAATACATATAAGAGGTTCCAGGAAAAGGGACCGGTAACGCTAACCCAGCAGCAGCACACGTGATGGAACAGGAGGAGGGTGGCGCAGGAGGAGAAGAAGGCCACGCTTTGTGAGACACAACAACCCCGGCCTTGCATGAGGGCAAGAAGCGTGCGGATAGCAGGCTTTGTACCGCCATGCAGTCATAAATGTAATAAAGATAAGTGGTTCAATAAACAGGGACCACGCGGCAACGCTAACCCAGCAGCAGCAGACGTGATGGAACAGGAGGAGGCGCAGGAGGAGAAGGCCACGCTTTGTGAGACACAACAACCCAGGCCTTGCATGAGGGCAAGAAGCGTGCGGATAGCATGCTTTGTACCGCCATGCAGTCATAAATGTAATAAAGATAAGTGGTTCAATAAACAGGGACCACGCGGCAACGCTAACCCAGCAGCAGCACACGTGATGGAACAGGAGGAGGGTGGCGCAGGAGGAGAAGAAGGCCACGCTTTGTGAGACACAACAACCCCGGCCTTGCATGAGGGCAAGAAGCGTGCGGATAGCAGGCTTTGTACCGCCATGCAGTCATAAATGTAATAAAGATAAGTGGTTCAATAAACAGGGACCACGCGGCAACGCTAACCCAGCAGCAGCAGACGTGATGGAACAGGAGGAGGCGCAGGAGGAGAAGGCCACGCTTTGTGAGACACAACAACCCAGGCCTTGCATGAGGGCAAGAAGCGTGCGGATAGCATGCTTTGTACCGCCATGCAGTCATAAATGTAATAAAGATAAGTGGTTCAATAAACAGGGACCACGCGGCAACGCTAACCCAGCAGCAGCAGACGTGATGGAACAGGAGCAGGCGCAGGAGGAGAAGGCCACGCTTTGTGAGACACAACAACCCAGGCCTTGCATGAGGGCAAGAAGCGTGCGGATAGCATGCTTTGTACCGCCATGCAGTCATAAATGTAATAAAGATAAGTGGTTCAATAAACAGGGACCACGCGGCAACGCTAACCCAGCAGCAGCAGACGTGATGGAACAGGAGCAGGCGCAGGAGGAGAAGGCCACGCTTTGTGAGACACAACAACCCAGGCCTTGCATGTGGACAAAAAGCGTGCGGATATAGCAGCAATGCTTTTTGCCGCCATGCAGTCATAAATGTAATACAGATGAGAGGTTCAATAAACAGGGCCCGGAAACGCAACACCATCCCAGATGTTCATTGGTCATGTTACTTGGTTGGGGTCCTGGAGTGTTGCGTAGTCATTTCCAATCCAGGATTGATTCATTTTAATTTGAGTCAGACGGTCTGCATTTTCTGTAGAGAGGCGGATACGCCGATCTGTGACGATGCCTCCGGCAGCACTGAAACAGCGTTCCGACATAACGCTGGCTGCCGGGCAAGCCAGCACCTCTATTGCGTACATTGCCAGTTCGTGCCAGGTGTCTAGCTTCGATACCCAATAGTTGAAGGGTGCAGATGGATGGTTCGACACAGCTACGCCATCTGACATGTAGTCCTTGACCATCTTCTCCAGGCGATCGGTGTTGGAGGTGGATCTGCACGCTTGCTGTTCAGTGGGCTGCGGCTGCATGGGTGTCAGAAAATTTTCCCACTCCAAGGACACTGCCGATACCATTCCCTTTTGGGTACTAGCTGCGGCTTGCGTTGTTTGCTGCCCTCCTGGTCGTCCTGGGTTTGCGGAAGTCAGTCTGTCTGCGTACAACTGGCTAGAGGAGGGGGAGGATGTCAATCTCCTCTCTAAAGTCTCCACAAGGGCCTGCTGGTATTCTTCCATTTTGACCTGTCTGACTCTTTCTTCAAGCAGTTTTGGAACATTGTGTTTGTACCGTGGATCCAGAAGGGTATAAACCCAGTAATTGGTGTTGTCCAGAATGCGCACAATGCGTGGGTCACGTTCAATGCAGTCTAGCATGAATTGAGCCATGTGTGCCAGAGTCCTACCAGAATCCTCATCATCCTCTTGTGAGCGTTGTGATAGTTGTTGTGATGCATCATAGTCGTCACCTTCCTCCTGGTCTGCTTCTGCTGACCATTCGCGTTGAATTGTGGAAGTCCAACGTGCACCGCTCTGGCCCTCGTCAGTGGTGGCATGAAATTCCTGCTCCAACTCCAGCTGTTCCTCCTCCTCTTCTTCGTCATAGCTGCTGGGGCCAGCGTTCCCTGAGGCGGATGGCCTGATGTTGGTACCATCACGCTGATCGTTTTCTCCTTCAGATTCCCCCAGTTGCATCATGACAGCTGTTTCCTTGATTTTTAACATCGACCTCTTCAGTAAACACAGCAGTGGTATGGTAATGCTGACTGAAGAGTTGTCACTGCTCACAAGCAACGTGGATTGCTCAAAATTTTGGAGGACTTGGCAGAGGTCCAACATGTTGGCCCAATCGGATCCACAGAAGCTTGGCAGCTGGCCGGATGCGCCTCGGTACTGCGCCGTCATGTACTGGACCACTGCACTCTTCTGCTCGCAAAAGCGGGCTAGCATGTGCAGCGTAGAATTCCAGCGCGTAGGGACATCACACAGCAAGCGATGGTGGGGGAGATTGAAGCGCTCCTGCATCTTGGCGAGTGCCCCCGAAGCAGTACTGGAATTTCTACAATGTTTGGACACTCGACGCACCTTCAACAGCAGATCGGGCACGCCTGGGTATGTCCTCAGGAACCGCTGAACTACTAGGTTCATCACGTGCGCCAGGCAAGGGATGTGTGTCAGCTTAGCCAACCTTAAAGCGCGAATGAGATTACTCCCATTATCACACACAACCATGCCCGGTTTCAGGTCCAGCGGTGCCAGCCACAAATCCGTCTGTTCCTTTATTCCCCTCCAAATTTCCTCCCCTGTGTGCTGCTTATCCCCAAGGCAGATTAGCTTCAGCAACGCTTGCTGACGCATGCCAACAGCTGTGCTGCACTGCTTCCACGATCCTACTGCTGCTGGGTTAGCGTTTCCGGATGAGGTACAGCTTTGAGATGCGTTGGAGGAGAAGGAGTCAGAGAGGTAGGTGCTGCTGTTGTTATCCAGTGGGAGGGACGGCGGTGCAGCTGTTTGTGGCGTGGGCAACACCCGTGCCGTAGCAGGTGAGGAATCGCTGCCAGGCTCCACAAGGTTCACCCAGTGCGCGGTAAGGGAGATGTATCGACCCTGGCCGAACGCACTCGTCCAGGTGTCAGTGGTGAGGTGAACCTTGCAGGCAACGGCATTCTTCAAGCTTCGGGTTATTTTGCTGACCACGTGCTCATGCAACTCAGGCACTGCAGAGCGTGCAAAGTGGTAGCGGCTGGGAACCACGTAACGTGGGATGGCCACTGACATCATGCCCTTGAAGCTGTTTGTCTCCACCAATCGATATGGCAGCATTTCGCAGGCCAGAAGCTTGGCTATGCTGGCTGTTACTGCCACGGCCCGGGGGTCATTTGCTGGCAATTTCCTCTTGCGCTCAAACATCTCCGACACAGACAACTGAACCGTAGCGCTGCACACGGAAGGGCTGTTGGTTGTTGTGTTTGATGAACACTGGGAGACCTCAAGAGCACTACTCCGGAAAGTGACAGTGTCAGCGTCGTCTGATGTTTGTGAATGTTGTGAACCACGCAATGGCTGGGCTACTGCTGCTGCTGAGGCGGGTCTGGTGAACCCAAGGGAGGCAGTGTTGTTTCTGGTACCCTGTCCTGACGCGTTTGCCCAAAGAGTGGGATGTTTGGATAGCATGTGACGGCTCATGCTGGTGGTGGAGAGGTTGTTAATATTTTTCCCCCTGCTCAGGCGGGTCTTGCACACCTTGCAAATCGCCATGGTAACATCCTCAGTGCAGTCTTCAAAGAAAGCCCAGACTTTGGAGCACCTGCCTCCTTGCTGGCGATTTCTGTTTGCTCCTCTTTTGCCTCTCACTTGAACTTCCACGCTTGTGGTGCCTGAAATTGCGCGCCGCCTACCTTGTGGCACAAGGCGAACTCGTGCAGCAGTGTGTTCTTCAACAGACTCATCTGTGCTGCTGCTACGACGGCGATGTTCTCGTTCACAAACAAAATCTGGGTCTCTGTCCACATTGTCCATACCCTCCTCTTCCATCTCCTCAAACTCGTCATATGTCATTGTGGGCCACCGCCGTGGAGTAGAGCTCCCCACAACAACCTCTGCGCAGCACACTCCAACGTCGTCTTCCAGATCTCGTCGGCCGACCTCCTGCAATTGCAACCCCTCCTGCCCAAATTGCTCTGGGATTTGGGTTTCCGAGTCCTCTTCGGACTCGCCTTGTATTTCAGTGCGCGGTGCATTTCCCACAGTTAACGGTTGTGAATCCAGGCACAACATTTCTGGCTGTTCCTCCATTGACCTTTGAAAGGTGGAAGTTTGTTGGGCTGGGAATAGCTCCAGCGAATACCCCATTGTGTCCTGAGGTAATTCATCGGACTGGTTATCTGGCAGTTGTGTGCGTGGTGTCGCTGCCGGTTGTGTCAGCTTTGTGCCCACTGGCTCCTTGTAACTGGCTGAGGACTCGGACCTCGTGCGTGATGTGCTGGTGCTGCTTAACCCACTGCTGGACGCTTGAGAGGTCATCCAAGTAATTATCTGGTCCTGTTCTTTTGGATTTGTGAGGGTTGTTGTCCTGGACAACATGGGCGGTATTGAGTGGGTTTTCTTGGGTGCTCCCCTGTGGCCTGTACGTGAACCATCAGGGGAAACACCTCTTCCCTTGCCCCTCCCTCTTTCACCGGATTTCTTCCTCATTTCACTTATCCTTACAGTACACGCTGACTGGCAGCAGTACAGTGGCAGTACAGAAATGCTATACAGTACCACTATTCCCAGCAGCGACACAGAGCACAATGCTATACAGTGACGGGTGAGCGGTGTACCACTATTCCCAGCAGACACAGAACAGTACACAGAATGCTATATAGTGTGGCTGAACGAGCGGTGTACCACTATTCCCAGCAGACACAGAACAGTACACAGAATGCTATATAGTGTGGCTGAACGAGCGGTGTACTACTGTTCCCAGCAGACACAGAACAGTACACAGAATGCTATATAGTGTGGCTGAACGAGCGGTGTACTACTGTTCCCAGCAGACACAGAACAGTACACAGAATGCTATATAGTGTGGCTGAACGAGCGGTGTACCACTATTCCCAGCAGACACAGAACAGTACACAGAATGCTATATAGTGTGGCTGAACGAGCGGTGTACTACTGTTCCCAGCAGACACAGAACAGTACACAGAATGCTATATAGTGTGGCTGAACGAGCGGTGTACTACTGTTCCCAGCAGACACAGAACAGTACACAGAATGCTATATAGTGTGGCTGAACGAGCGGTGTACTACTGTTCCCAGCAGACACAGAACAGTACACAGAATGCTATATAGTGTGGCTGAACGAGCGGTGTACTACTGTTCCCAGCAGACACAGAACAGTACACAGAATGCTATATAGTGTGGCTGAACGAGCGGTGTACCACTATTCCCAGCAGACACAGAACAGTACACAGAATGCTATATAGTGTGGCTGAACGAGCGGTGTACTACTGTTCCCAGCAGACACAGAACAGTACACAGAATGCTATATAGTGTGGCTGAACGAGCGGTGTACCACTATTCCCAGCAGACACAGAACAGTACACAGAATGCTATATAGTGTGGCTGAACGAGCGGTGTACTACTGTTCCCAGCAGACACAGAACAGTACACAGAATGCTATATAGTGTGGCTGAACGAGCGGTGTACCACTATTCCCAGCAGACACAGAACAGTACACAGAATGCTATATAGTGTGGCTGAACGAGCGGTGTACTACTGTTCCCAGCAGACACAGAACAGTACACAGAATGCTATATAGTGTGGCTGAACGAGCGGTGTACCACTGTTCCCAGCAGACACAGAACAGTACACAGAATGCTATATAGTGTGGCTGAACGAGCGGTGTATTACTGTTCCCAGCAGACACAGAACAGTACACAGAATGCTATATAGTGTGGCTGAACGAGCGGTGTACTACTGTTCCCAACAGACACAGAACAGTACACAGAATGCTATATAGTGTGGCTGAACGAGCGGTGTACTACTGTTCCCAGCAGACACAGAACAGTACACAGAATGCTATATAGTGTGGCTGAACGAGCGGTGTACTACTGTTCCCAGCAGACACAGAACAGTACACAGAATGCTATATAGTGTGGCTGAACGAGCGGTGTACTACTGTTCCCAGCAGACACAGAACAGTACACAGAATGCTATATAGTGTGGCTGAACGAGCGGTGTACTACTGTTCCCAGCAGACACAGAACAGTACACAGAATGCTATATAGTGTGGCTGAACGAGCGGTGTACTACTGTTCCCAGCAGACACAGAACAGTACACAGAATGCTATATAGTGTGGCTGAACGAGCGGTGTACTACTGTTCCCAGCAGACACAGAACAGTACACAGAATGCTATATAGTGTGGCTGAACGAGCGGTGTACTACTGTTCCCAGCAGACACAGAACAGTACACAGAATGCTATATAGTGTGGCTGAACGAGCGGTGTACTACTGTTCCCAGCAGACACAGAACAGTACACAGAATGCTATATAGTGTGGCTGAACGAGCGGTGTACTACTGTTCCCAGCAGACACAGAACAGTACACAGAATGCTATATAGTGTGGCTGAACGAGCGGTGTACTACTGTTCCCAGCAGACACAGAACAGTACACAGAATGCTATATAGTGTGGCTGAACGAGCGGTGTACTACTGTTCCCAGCAGACACAGAACAGTACACAGAATGCTATATAGTGTGGCTGAACGAGCGGTGTACTACTGTTCCCAGCAGCGACACACAATGACTGGGGGGGACCCTGGCTAGCGTGGCTGGAGCGCGAACTACCCTGCCTGCCTACCCAAAGCTAAACCCACAGACAAATGGCGGAGATATGACGTGGTTCGGGTATTTATTTACCCGAACCACGTGACAGTTCGGCCAATCAGAGCGCGTTCGGGTCCGAACCACGTGACCCGTTCGGCCAATCACAGCGCTAGCCGAACGTTCGGGGAACGTTCGGCCATGCGCTCTTAGTTCGGCCATATGGCCGAACGGTTTGGCCGAGCACCGTCAGGTGTTCGGCCGAACTCGAACATCACCCGAACAGGGTGATGTTCTGCAGAACCCGAACAGTGGCGAACACTGTTCGCCCAACACTACTCAAAAGTGCCCATCTCTTAGGATCCTAGCAATGCCCCTGTTGACTATTGTAGTCATAAAAGGCTGGTGAACATGAGAGGTGAAAGGCGAGTAGCACGCATAGTCCACAGCAACAGAAGGGAAACAACACGACAAATTACAGCTGAATTCAATGCAAGTGCATCACAAAGTATATCCCAACGCACAAAAGGGACTTTGCAAAGGATGGGCTTTAGCAGCAGGAGACCATCAAGCGCTCCTTTATCACAGAAAAATAGGAAAAATACACCTGTTGTAGGCCTTTGCCACAATGCTCGATCGGTCTGAAATTGGTTTGAGGAACATCAGAGAGTTTAACCTGCTTCCATGGCCAGCTCCGTCCCCTGACCTCCATTCTATTGCGCATTTGTTGGATGTCATAAGACTACTTCAAAGCTTGGACACACCACCATCCAATCTGACCCAACTTAGAGCTGCCATTATGTCCGTATGGGCCAACATTCCTCAGCAACGGTATCAGCACCTTATTGAGTCTATGCCAAGAAGACTATCGGCTGTGATCAGAGCTAATCGTGGACCAACTCGTTATTATAGGATGTTTATAATTTTTCTGGCCAGTCAGTGTGTACAGACCGTGCTGGAACAACTAGCCTGCCGATGCTGTAAGAAGCTGTGACACAATAGCAGCTATTATCAAGGCATTATGCAACGCAATGAAGAACAACAAAGTGCAAATTTAAAGTGCAAATTATTATTTGCTTTAGTAGTGCTCCCGTATGTTTATTTTTAAACATTTTATTGTTATTTTTACTATTATCCAGAAACACCCAGACACAGCACAATACAATCGCTGCAACTCATAAACATAAGACACAAAAATAGGAGAATAACAAGGACAGCAATAATTAATTCTCTTACATATAGGAGCTACCTCCTCCCCTCTGCCTACTGCCAGGGCCGGCCTTATGTTTCACAGCGCCCTGAGCGAAACCTGATTTTTGTGCCCCCCTTCATCCTCTCTGTAAATGCGCACACCCACACAGAAAGGCCCATATGCAATTCACCTTTTCTCCTGAGATATCTCCTAGGACAGTGGTTCCCAACGTTTTTAACTTTGTGACACATCACGCCAAATGCTAAGATCTCTGTGACACGTCACATATGTATAATAGAAAAAATACTATTAACCACTTCCCAACTAAGGGGTTTTACCCCCTGACCACCAGAGCAATTTTCACCTTTCAGCGCTCCTTCCATTCATTCGTCTATAATTTTATCATTACTTATCGCAATGAAATGAACTATATCTTGTTTTTTTCGCCACCAATTAGGCTTTCTTTAGGTGGGACATTATGCCAAGAATAATTTTATTCTAAATGTGTTTTAATGGGAAAATAGGAAAAAATGTGGGAAAAAAATTATTATTTTTCCGTTTTCGGCCTTTATAGTTTTTAAATAATGCATGCTACTGTAATTAAAACCCATTAAATGTATATGCCTATTTATCCCGGTTATAAAACCGTTTAAATTATGTCCCTATCACAATGTTTACCGCCAATATTTTAGTTGGAAATAAAGGTGCATTTTTTTCAGTTTTGCGTCCATCCCTAATTACAAGCCCATTGTTTATAAAGTAACAGTGTTATGCTCTCTTGACATAAATATTTAAAAAGTTCAGTCCCTAAGGTAACTATTTATGTATTTTTTTTAAATTGTAAATTTTTTATTTTTTTTTTAATTACAAAAAAAAAAAATTGGGGAGTGTGGGAGGTAAGGAGTTAATTTTTTGTGTAAAACAAGTTTATTTGTGTGTAAAAAATGGTTAGGGTGTAGTTTACTATTTGGCCACAAGATGGCAACATTACCAATTTGTTTCATACGACCTGCAAGCGTCCTTCTGGACTCTTGCAGGAAGTAGAAAGAGGCTGGGACTTTGTTATTTTTTCACAATGATCGGGCTGCTCAGCCGAGCGGCAGCAGATCATTGCGGGGCTGAGATCAACGAACGGGAATGGATTTTCCCGTTCATTGATCTCCGGGCGAGCGGGCGGCGGCGTGTTTACTAGCGGCGGGCGGCGTGTTTACGAGCGGGAGCGCGGACAGCGGCGGGAGTGCGCAGAGTACGGATTTCTCCGTCCCTGGGGGTGAAAGGATGGAAAAAGGGGCGGAGAAATCCGTACGCGCGGGGGTAAAGTGGTTAATAACCACGAATGTATGGAAAGAGTGCATTATCCTGAATATACTTAAAAATGATTGCTAGAACATTTCAGGAATATTAATAAAAACAATCAGTGGGCCAGTTAGCCGCCTCCCCCCCCCCCCCCCATTTAGAATGATAGCACAGCACCAACAATTTGCACCACGCGTTATAGCCGCAGTGCGCTGCCCCCAAAAAAACGCCCTCAGACTCCGTATGGGTAGGTAGCCAAGCATAGGTGCCCACAGTATAGGATCTCATGTGTAGGTGCCCTCAGTATAGGTTGCCAAGCATAGGTGCCCCCAGTATAGGAATTCAGTTGAAGGTCTCCATCCCCCCCATAGGTAGCCAGATGTAGGTGCCTCCAGTATAGGTAGCCAGGTGTAGGTGCCTTCAGTATAGGTAGCCAGCTATAGGTGCCTCCAGTATAGGAAGTCAGGAGTAGGTGCCCTCAGTATAGGTAACAAGCTATAGGCGCCCCCTTTGGAAGCCAGCACCCTGAGCGACCGATACTGCAGTGACGCTCAGGCAGCACATTAGCCACTAGCCAGTACCATACCTCCCATATTTTTGAGTTACGAAATAGGGAAACTTTCAAGAGGAACTTTAGCGAAAAATGAGAAGGTAAGAAATAGAAGAGAGATCACAAAATGATTGATATTCGCCATGTAATTTGTTCATATTGTTTGATCCACATTTAGCCTCTGCGTAATCATCTTTACTGCTGGCAGACATGAAAAAAACAGCACCAACTGCCATTGTCTATAATTACACCCCCTAACAATGCCATAGGCTAAAAGATTGTGTTTTTATAGATATACATATGCACAGAGGGAGATACTGATTGCTTGGCAGTTATTTCCCACAATGCAACAATTCTTCCGCAGTGTGATGTCACACTCAGGACCTAGGTCCTGACATCACTCAGTGGGAGGGTTTCACCACAATTTCAGTCATACAGACGTCCCAGATGATCTATTTGAGAAATGATTCAGGAAATGATCTAAATGCTGCTGCCAACCCGGCCCAGACATCATGTGGTGTGACTTTACTACCATAAAGCATTGAGGATCTTTGTGCGGTAAATGCCACTCGCAGTCGGATCAGTGAATAATGGCGCACATCTCCTATGCATAAAAATGGCGCCGCAGTAAAAAGATACGCTTATCGCTATTTATCGTTAGTACTGCATAATAATGGCGCACAGGGAAAAAAGAATAAAAACGGCACACACTAACGTTATTTATCAATAGCGCCCTACATAAGCCAAACTGCAGAAGTTATTTAACTGCAAAACGGTGAATGAATTTAAAGCGGATCCGAGATGAAAAACTAACTATAACAAGTAACTTGTCTATATATCATATCTAAAGTTTAGATCGTTTACACAGCAAATCTGGCTGCAAACAGCTTTAATAGAATATGATTATTTATTCCTGTGATACAATGACAGCAGCAATGTGGTTTGTAAACATTACACAGAGGCAGGCTTATCTGTATCTTGAACATTCAGCCTGTGAAAAAAACCTAATCCCCCCTCCTCCCTCCTCCCCTCTGCCTCTGAAATCAATGGGTAGTAACACCTCCTCCTCCTGCCCAGACTGAGCTCCCATGAGCCCTTGCTACTGCCAAGGCTCTCTGAAAACCTGTAGGCGTGGTTTATTTAGTTTATAGGGAATTAGAGTATTAAAATAAAAAACAAAAAAAAGTATTTGGCTTGAGGAATGCCCTATAAACAATAGGAATGGAACACAATTATGCAATGAGTAAAAGTTAACCTCGGATCCACTTTAATGTAACACTGTCAAGGTTAGGGTTAGGCACCACCAGGGGAGATTTAGGGTTAGGCACCACCAGAGGGGTCTTAGGGTTAGGCACCACCAGGGGGGTCTTAGGGTTAGGCACCACCAGGGGGGTCTTAGGGTTAGGCACCACCAGGGAGGTCTTAGGGTTAGGCACCACCAGGGAGGTCTTAGGGTTAGGCACCACCAGGGTGGTCTTAGGGTTAGGCACCACCAGGGAGGTCTTAGGGTTAGGCACCACCAGGGGGGTCTTAGGGTTAGGCACCACCAGGGAGGTCTTAGGGTTAGGCACCACCAGGGAGGTCTTAGGGTTAGGCACCACCAGGGAGGTCTTAGGGTTAGGCACCACCAGGGGGGTCTTAGGTTTAGGCACCACCAGGGGGGTGGTTAGGGTTAGGCACCACCAGGGAGGTCTTAGGGTTAGGCACCACCAGGGAGGTCTTAGGGTTAGGCACCACCAGGGGGGTCTTAGGGTTAGGCACCACCAGGGGAGATTTAGGGTTAGACACCACTACAGAGGTCTTAGGGTTAGGCACCACCAGGGGGGGTCTTAGGGTTAGGCACCACCAGGGGGCTCTTAGGGTTAGGCACCACCAGGGGGGTCTAGGGGTTAGGGATAGGTACATAGAGGGTTCTGTGTAAGAGTAGTGTTAGGTATACCTTTTATATCACGGCTTCTTACAACAATAAATAACGATACAATGTTAACGCTAATTTTAAATAAAATAAACAGAGCTAAATAACAATAAGGCTTTAACGTTAAATAGTGATAAGCGACAAACGGATTAGCGGCAACACCGTGCGCCATTATTCGCAGGCGCCATTTTCAGATGGATCCACTTGCAGTAACTTGGTTCCTAAGCTTGAAATTCGGCCAGCAGGAGCATAACTATATTATCTCCTTCTGATGGCGGTACAGGTCCTCTTCAGTGCAGATCTGCGCCATGTAGCCAATCGCCATGCATCTCCGGGCCCTGCTTGTCATGTGATAGGGACGGAAACCGCATGATGATTGGCTGTACGGTGCATGTACACTGGAAGAGGGTGAAGAGGGCCTGTCCCGCTGCCAGAAGGAGATAATGTATAACGCTCTGCATTGCATACAGGAGTGGGTCCTCTTAGCCACCAGGTTCTTCCGAGACATCGTGGATTGCTGGGGCGATTGTTAGGCCCCTGTCAGCCGGAACACTATCTGGATGGAGTTTGTATGTCCATCCCATGTTGTTCGCTTTCTTCTGGGGCTACATAAATTCATAATGATGATTATTATTTGAGCTGACTCGGCCCATGTAGGGAAGTGCTGCCACCATGTGTCTAAGGATAAGTGACAGCATAATAAACTAAAGAAAAACAGTTTTTTGTTACAGGCCACAGAACTCCTGCAATAAATCGGCAGTGTGTCTACTTCCTGCTTTCATGGCAGCAGACAATGGGCTTGATTCACAAAAGAGTGCTAACTGTTAGCACGGCCGTTTTCGCGCGAATTGTCACGTTGCGCGCGCTCGCGAATTTTCGCGCAAAATGATAACGTTTTCGCGCACAAATGCGAATTTTTCCACGAAATTGATATCGTTTTTACGAACGAAAATTCACGTTTGTGCGCAAAAACGTTATCGTTTCGTGTGAAAATTCGCGATCGCGCGCAACGCAAACATTCACGCGAAAACGGCCGTGCTAACAGTTAGCACTCTTTTGTGAATCAAGCCCAATGAGTTCACATTCTGTGTTTACATATTAGCACATAACTCAGCACACACCTTGGCACAGTTCATAAAGAGCTAACAGCTGAAATTATATCGGCTCATTACTTGCATATAAGGGAGAATTAGGTCAGGAATGAAACCCAGACGTTCTTCTTTGCTCTAAAAGATTATTTACAGCATATTTTATACTACTACCATTTTCTTTTTACTAGAACAGCATTCAACTAGTTAAACACAGGACTTGCAAGCTCCCTGCAGGGAAAGCTGGATGCATCTGGACTGGAGATAATGTTATCTTGTGTTTACATTCCTCACTTTATACAATTAAGTAAACATTTTTCTGATGGCGCAGACACCCCTGAACACAGACAGACACTCAGAAAGCATTTCTGGACACATTACAAGATGAATAAGCCAGTTATGAATAAAATGAAATGTCAGCTCTCAGAGCAAAAAAATTGTACTTTGGGAACTTGTAATTTCTAAATGAATAATACTTATGCACAAAAGCAAATATGATAACCGTATGGCATATAAAAAGTAGGAACGTTTTTATTGAATATTATGTCCGGGTTTTATACCGTTTTAAGCGGTAGGGATAGGAGTGCAGCTGCGCTCGTACACAGACAGGAGTGAGGCCATATAGAAAGAGGGGGTTCCAGCGAGCAGCAGCGGAGAGAAGATTATTCCGACGCTTCCCTTTATTGAGGCAAGTATTTCACTTCTATTTTTTGAAACTGGTTTTAAAAGATCGAAAAGATCATTTAGGCCTTGTTCACATTATAAATCGCCAGCACTATCGCAAGCGCTGAGCGATTTATAGGGCGCATTTCTAAGCACTTTTGCTGAGCGATTAAGATTTTCACTTCCTGACGTCACTCAGGAAGTGATCTCTTTGACCCGGAAATGAATAAATACAATGTATTAATTCTTAAAAGCGCTCGGGAAATCGCTATACAAAGCGCTTTTTTAAGTGCTTTGCGATTTACCTATACCTTCCATTCAGCAAAAACGTTCCGAAAATGGTATATGTAGCGCATTTTTGTGATTTTAATATAATTAATAGTAATTATTAATTAATATATTTTAATGTTTTTGATAATGTCAACAAACCCTTACAGCATAAAATCTACTACCACAGAAAAAAAATGTAGCAGAGCAGCATTCAAACAGTTAAAGGCTGCACTTTGTTCTTCAGTGGAAAGCTCCTTGCTTCAGTGGGCACATTCTGGCCGCATCGAAAGACGTGATAACATTATCTTTTGTTTACATTCCTTTGTCAGATACATTTAGTAAACATTAGCAAACTGCTTAAACTGAGCTGTACCGGGCTGAGAAGCAGAAAGAGCTGAGAAGTGATCACTATAGATTTCAATATATAAATACAGCAGCTACGCAATAACATTCAATGGCAACTTTCAGAGCAGATAAACTGTACTTTGAGAATTTGTAATTTGTAGACAGACAATATTTCTTGTGCACAGAAGCAATTATGACAACCGTATGGGTAATAAACAGTAGGAAAACACATTTTTATTGAATCTTAAGTCAGAGTTGTCTCCCACTTTAAGTACTCAAAAACCAATGCTTTCAGCAATGATGGCATGAATTGATTATCCATTAAGCAAGTTCAGTAGTGATTAGTTTTGCTGTGATCACTCTTTGCCTATACACTGATCACATAGGGGGACATAGGAACAACACTGACCATGTAGAAGGATATAGGAACAGCTAATGGCTGTTCCTTTGCTCCATATGTAGTCAGTGTACTAACAGGAAGTTTTTGTTTGTTCCCTGCTATCCTGCAGAACTCACCAATACTGTATTTGCGCTCAGGTGTCCTGCTGGTTGACATGAATAACAAAATCTTCAGACATAGATACTAGTGGTTGTTCTCTTCATGCCCACTAGATGGCAGTGAATGATTTGAAAATGACTTCTTAGCTTCTATGTTTATGGAAAGTTTTTCAATAACATTCAAAGTCAATTCTGAGTCTTCTTCCTTCTCCCCCTCTTCCTTAGGCCTGATGCACCTTAGCAAGCAAATGTGAAACCTTCCGGAAACATACGCCACATTGTTGCTGCCGTACCAGACTTGCCAAATCATGCCTTTAAATACTGACTCAAGTTATGCAGGTTCCGGGGCTACTTCAGTACCTACACTGCACCTACTTAGCCACAAGACCTGTATAATTTAAATGTGCCATTAATTTAAAGAAAACCTGTAGTAAAAAAAAAAACACCTGTGGGGTACTTGTCTCGGGAGGAGGAAGCCTCTGGCTCCTAATGAGGCTTCCTCATCCTTCTCCGTCCCTCCGTTGAACGGACAGGTGAGACAAAACTACACGCTCACCATGGCGGGGGGGGGGGGGGGGGGGGATGGTGCACACATTACATGTGAAGGAGAGACCATATTCCGTATACAGGGAAAAAGAAATGATGATGATATCCTCTCAGGTGTGCCACAACACCTACATAGACTTTATACTAATAAAAAGGATATATGTAGCAAAAAACTGAAGAAACTTGAAGAGTTTATATGCAGAAATACAAAAGATTTTTATTGAAGACAACACTTGTGCAAAAATATGTATAAAAAGTATCCATCAGGGAACATTTTCCATAGCAGAGAATGGCAAAAATGCATCAGTTGTTAACATCAAGATTAGTGCAGTTGTGCAAATTGAGGCGACAACGTCGACTTGTTTCGGGATAGACCCTTCATCAGGCCTCCACAAATAGAGACAAATCTGTATAGTTAACACAAGTTCTTAATAAACATCTGGACAACATCAAGCCAGGTATAACCACTCATCCAATTTTCAGACACAGGAACCGCACAAGGCAGGAGCTGGAGAGGAAGGTTGCCATTCATTCAAGCTCCTGCCTTGTGCGGTTCCTGTGTCTGAAAATTGGATGAGTGGTTATACCTGGCTTGATGTTGTCCAGATGTTTATTAAGAACTTGTGTTAACTATACAGATTTGTCTCTATTTGTGGAGGCCTGATGAAGGGTCTATCCCGAAACAAGTCGACGTTGTCGCCTCAATTTGCACAACTGCACTAATCTTGATGTTAACAACTGATGCATTTTTGCCATTCTCTGCTATGAAGGGGAGATCAGCCAGAGATTTTTTTGTCTTAGGGGAATTGAACTTTGCACCTGACTGAGCCCTTTTGAGCGAGATCTTTCCAGCATGCCGGAACAATTGATTTGGGCAGGTTGTAGTGCCTACCAGTATCTCTGCCATAATTGATCAGTATGATCGAATCTGCGGGATATAGATGCCACAAATTGAGCAATGTACGGGGGCTTTACTTTTATTTTCTCCTGGAGCCTTACGATGTAATTTTGCTGGCAGGATGTTTCTTTGAGGAGATTTTTCTTTGAGGATAGAGAGCGGGAGATGAGCTTGTTTGTAGGAAGATTTCTCACTCAGTCAATTATCTGGGCAGTGAGGAGCTGGGAGTCGGTTTTTATGGCTTGTTATGCCAGAAGAAGCCTACTTTATCAGGGTGCCCTGCATTAGAGAACTGGACAGACAGCTCTGCTGGCCACCAGTTCATACTTGCACCTGTGTTTTGTGAATGTTCCTGCATTTGGCCTAAGTATTTCCTGTAAAAGAGAACAGACAACCCCTGGGATGGGGGCAGGGCCGCTGATTCCATGGGGGCAAACTGGGCAGTTGCCTAGGGCCAGGCCGGCTGACTGAAATCTCCCTCCAAGGTAATAATGGTTCCCCGGAGTCCCGTTTTGCTGCAGTGCACTTATGGTAATGGCGTGAGCTCACCTGTCCAGCCAGTACGCCTCCTCGCTTTAGTCTGAGTAATTCCATTGTCTCTGTAACATGGCGGCATGCAGAGCCGGGACAAGGTCCTCCAGCACCCAAGGCTGAGGCACCAAAGTGCGCCCCTCCATCCCTCCCACCCCAGCCATCACACACTGATTGCTATTGGACTAAGAGGGCCACAGGGCCCCCAACACCTTAATCTCTAGTTATCTGGCTTGTAGTCACTTCCATGTATCTCCTTTTCTTATTTCTTTCTGCTTCAAACACAATTAGGAATGACAGCTGAGTGAGTTGTGCGCTACCTACTACACTGCACCCTGAGGCTGGAGCCTCTCCAGCCTATGCCTCGGCCCGGCGCTGGCGGCATGTTATGTGAGAATCGCCGGCGGGGAGACAGAAGGACACAGACTAAAGGATGGAGCATATTTCACAAGAAAAAAGTACCCTCAGTATAACCAAAGTTTAGAACTGCAACAAATACCCAAACTGCATGGAGTATGTGCAAAATAATGATTTTATTAATTCCCAAAAAAACTTACAGAAATGATTAAAATTTTTTTTAAAAAGGTCCCCATTATCTGATTATAATCAGATAACCTGTCCATAAAATATACAATATTGAACCTGAGATAATCAATAAAATCCATTGGGTAAGCCAAAAAAGGAGCTATGGGCCTGATTCACAAAGCGGTGCTAACAGTGAGAACGCTGGTGAAAAGCCCTTTATCACGCCTAAACTCAGTTTAGGCATGATAAGTTTAGGTGTGATAAGTTTAGGTGTGATAAGTTTAGGCATGATAAGTTTAGGTGTGATAAGTTTAGGCATGATAAGTTTAAGCATCAACTGGGTTAGCACCGCAGTGCACAGCTGATCAAAAGTTTTGCGCTAGCAAAGTCTGGTGCACTTCGCATAGAGTTTAATGGCGCTGCTTTGCGTGCGGGACTTTGCACGCTATCTACACTTATCTAAAGTTAGCATGCCTAAACTTATCACACCTAAACTTATCATGCCTAAACTTATCATGCCTAAACTTATCATGCCTAAACTTATCATGCCTAAACTTATCACACCTAAACTTATCATGCCTAAACTTATCACACCTAAACTTATCACACCTAAACTTATCACGCCTAAACTTATCACGCCTAAACTTATCATGCCTAAACTTATCATGCCTAAACTTATCACACCTAAACTTATCATGCCTAAACTTATCACACCTAAACTTATCACACCTAAACTTATCACGCCTAAACTGGCTTTTCACCAGCGTGGTGCAATGGTTATCACGCCTCCTAGGCCTCGATTCACAAAGCGGTGATAACCCAGTTATCACGCCTAAAAGACTTTAGGCGTGATGACCTTTTCACCACTGAGTTATCACCGCTTTTTCCTGCTCTTCGCGCGAAGTTACCGCGCGAACGCGCGTTCGCGCGTACGCGCGTGAGAGCGCGCGCAAAGTCCCATAGGGTTTAATGGGAGCTTCGCGCGAAGCGTCGGGTGCTGCGCGCGCACTTACGCGCGTACGCGCGAACGCGCGTACGCGCGGTAACTTCGCGCGAAGCCCTTCTTATCATGCCTAAACTGAGTTTAGGCGTGATAAGGGCCTTTTCACCACGGTGCTAACACTTTGCACCGCTTGGTGAATCGAGCCCCTAAAGTCTCTAACTGGGTTAGCACCGCTTTGTGAATCGAGCCCATTGGGCCTGATTCACAAAGCGGTGATAACTCAGTTATCACGCCTAAAAGACTTTAGGCATGATAACCTTTGCACCACACTTGTGAAAAGCCAGTTTAGGCGTGATAAGTTTAGGTGTGATAAGTTTAGGTGTGATAAGTTTAGGCATGCTAAGTTTAGATAAGTGTAGATAGCGTGCAAAGTCCCGCACGCAAAGCAGCGCCATTAACTTCTATGCGAAGTGCACCAGACTTTGCTAGCGTAAAACTTTTGATCAGCTATGCACTGCGGTGCTAACCCAGTTGGTGCCTAAACTTATCGGGCCTGATTCACAAAGCGGTGCTAATAGTTAGCACGCTGGTGAAAAGCCCTTTATCATGCCTAAACTCAGTCTAGGCATGATAAGTTTAGGTGTGATAAGTTTAGGTGTGATAAGTTTAGGCATGTTAAGTTTAGGTGTGATAAGTTTAGGCATGATAAGTTTAAGCACCAACTGGGTTAGCACCGCAGTGCACAGCTGATCAAATGTTTTGCGCTAGCAAAGTTTGGTGCACGTCACATAGAGTTTAATGGCGCTGCTTTGCGTGCGGGACTTTGCGTGCTATCTACACTTATCTAAACTTAGCATGCCTAAACTTATCACACCTAAACTTATCACACCTAAACTTATCACGCCTAAACTGGCTTTTCACCAGCGTGGTGCAATGGTTATCATGCCTAAAGTCTCTAACTGGGTTAGCACCGCTTTGTGAATCGAGCCCATCATGCCTAAACTTATCACACCTAAACTTATCACGCCTAAACTTATCACACCTAAACTTATCACACCTAAACTTATCATGCCTAAACTGAGTTTAGGCGTGATAAAGGGCTTTTCACCAGCGTGCTAACTGTTAGCACCGCTTTGTGAATCAGGCCCATGGGGCAATAATATGTCACAATGCAGTGTGAGCTGTACTCCAAAAAAGTGTGCTGGTGTGATATCCAACCAATGGCTACTTATCTCCTATATAAAGTGCTAATGCCAAGTTTTAAGAGGAACGCATACAAAAAGCCCGTCCGCCAAGCTTTTATATTGCCCTCTGATGTATTTATACATGTTAATTAGATCTCTTCTAAAGGCTCATACACACATCAGACTATAGTCTTTGGAAAATGAAAGATCACAGACCAATCTTACCACCCTTCATGTAGTATGAGAGCCATACTCTACACAGTCTTTTCTATGGAGCTGAACTCCACATCAGACAGAAATCTTTGCAGGATGCTGCACACACAGATGCTGTACATACGCAAAAGATCAGTATCTGCAAAAGATCTGTTCCTGCCAAAAATCCGTTCCTGCAAATTACATTCATAGTTATGATATCTGCAGATCATCATACACACCTTGTTTAACAGATATTCATCTGCAGATCAGACAATCATCTGCAGATCTGAAAATCCATCCTGGTGGATCTGATCTGCAGATGAATGTCTGTTAAACAAGGTGTGTATGAGGATCTGCTGATATCATAGACTGTGAATGCATTTTGCAGGAACTGATCTTTTGCAGATACTGATCTTTTGTGTCTGTACAGCATCTGTGTGTGCAGCATCTTGCAAAGACTTGTATCTGATGGGGAGTTCAGCTCCATAGAAAAGACTGTGTAGAGTAATGATGTGTCCAGAAATTTGTTCAGTACTGTATATACTTCTTCTTCTTTATCTTCTATATCTTCTTCTTCTTCTTCTTCTATATCTTCTTCTTCTATATCTTCTTCTTCTATATCTTCTTCTTCTTTTATATTGTCTTCTTCTTCTTCTTCTTCATCTTCTTCATCATCATCTTCTTCTTCTTCATCTTCTTTTTCTTCATCTTCTTCATCTTCTTCTTCATCTTCTTCATCTTCTTCTTCATCTTCTTCTTCTTCTTCTTCTTCTTCATCTTCTTCATCTTCAACTTCTTCATCTTCTTCTTCTTCTTCATCTTCTTCATCTTCTTCATCTTCTTCATCTTCTTCATCTTCTTCTTCTTCTTCTTCAACTTCTTCATCTTCTTCTTCATCTTCTTCATCTTCTTCATCTTCTTCTTCATCTTCTTCTTCATCATCTTCTTCTTCTTCATCTTCTTCATCTTCATCTTCTTCATCTTCTTCATCTTCTTCTTCTTCATCATCTTCATCTTCTTCTTCATCTTCTTCTTCTTCATCATCTTCATCTTCTTCATCTTCTTCATCATCTTCATCTTCTTCATCTTCTTCTTCTTCTTCTTCATCTTCTTCTTCATCTTCTTCTTCTTCTTCATCATCTTCTTCTTCTTCATCTTCTTCATCTTCTTCATCTTCATCTTCTTCATCTTCTTCATCTTCTTCTTCTTCATCATCTTCATCTTCTTCTTCATCTTCTTCTTCTTCATCATCTTCATCTTCTTCTTCTTCATCTTCTTCTTCTTCATCTTCATCTTCTTCATCTTCTTCATCTTCATCTTCTTCTTCTTCATCTTCTTCTCCTTCTTCTTCTTATTCTTCTTCTTCATCTTCTTCTTCTTCATCTTCTTCTTCTTCATCTTCTTCATCTTCTTCTATATCGTCTTCTTCTTCACTTATTTCTCTTTTCAAATTTTTTTTTTTTAAAGAAATGCAGCTATTTTTGAGCGTAACAAATAGCTGGTGGCGCACGCATGTTGGAAGCGCCATTGTATGTGCTCCCTGGCAGTGGAAACACACAGACAGCAGGAGGTAAATTCAGCAGCAGGAGGAGGAGGATGAGTGTGTGGCAGCAGGCAGTCAATGAGGCAGGCAGCGTGACATAATAGCCCTGGTACCTAGCGGTGATACCAGGGCTGTAAATAAACACAGCAGGCAGGAGGTCCCAGACAGCGGTCGTGCAGCCCACATTGTGTCCAATACACAACTGGGACAACACAGTTTTCAACCCGGGCACCTCAGAAAAATTAAACTTTTTTTTTTTTTTATGGTTTTGTAGTTTTGTTTTTACAACAAATTACACAGACAGATATAGCTATTTTTTGACGTAATAGCTGGTGGCAGAGTGGCAGCAGAAGGTAAATCTGTGTACCCTGGCGTTGGGAAACACAGACAGACAGACAGCAGCAGCAGCAGCAGGAGGAATGGAGGAGTAATGTGAGCAGCTATTGTTTGACGTAATAGCTGGTGGCAGAGTGGCAGCAGAAGGTAAATCTGTGTACCCTGGCGTTGGGAAACACAGACAGACAGCAGCATCAGCAGGAGGAATGGAGGAGTAGTGTGAGTGTGGCAGCAGGCAGGCAGCGTGACATAATAGCCCTGGTACCTAGCGGTGATACCAGGGCTGTAAATAAACACAGCAGGCAGGAGGTCCCAGACAGCGGTCGTGCAGCCCACATTGTGTCCAATACACAACTGGGACAACACAGTTTTCAACCCGGGCACCTCAGAAAAATTAAACCTTTTTTTTTTTTTTTATGGTTTTGTAGTTTTGTTTTTACAACAAATTACACAGACAGATATAGCTATTTTTTGACGTAATAGCTGGTGGCAGAGTGGCAGCAGAAGGTAAATCTGTGTACCCTGGCGTTGGGAAACACAGACAGACAGACAGCAGCAGCAGCAGCAGGAGGAATGGAGGAGTAATGTGAGCAGCTATTGTTTGACGTAATAGCTGGTGGCAGAGTGGCAGCAGAAGGTAAATCTGTGTACCCTGGCGTTGGGAAACACAGACAGACAGACAGACAGCAGCATCAGCAGGAGGAATGGAGGAGTAGTGTGAGTGTGGCAGCAGGCAGGCAGCGTGACATAATAGCCCTGGTACCTAGCGGTGATACCAGGGCTGTAAATAAACACAGCAGGCAGGAGGTCCCAGACAGCGGTCGTGTAGCCCACATTGTGTCCAATACACAACTGGGACAACACAGTTTTCAACCCGGGCACCTCAGAAAAATTAAACCTTTTTTTTTTTTTATGGTTTTGTAGTTTTGTTTTTACAACAAATTACACAGATATAGCTATTTTTTGACGTAATAGCTGGTGGCAGAGTGGCAGCAGAAGGTAAATCTGTGTACCCTGGCGTTGGGAAACACAGACAGACAGCAGCATCAGCAGGAGGAATGGAGGAGTAGTGTGAGTGTGGCAGCAGGCAGGCAGCGTGACATAATAGCCCTGGTACCTAGCGGTGATACCAGGCCGTAAATGAACACAACAGGAGGTCCCAGACAGCGGTCGTGCAGCCCACATCGTGTCCAATACACAACTGGGACAACACAGTTTTCAACCCGGGCACCTCAGAAAAATTAAACCTTTTTTTTTTTTTATGGATTTTTGGTTTTGTTTGTAAAACAAATTACACAGATATATAGCTATTGTTTGACGTAATAGCTGGTGGCAGAGTGGCAGCAGAAGGTAAATCTGTGTACCCTGGCAGTGGGAAACACAGACAGACAGCAGAAGGGCAGTACACAGCAGCCCACTGTAGGTGTAAAATGTGTGGCTGCAGGCGACGTAATAGTCAAAGTGAACCAGGCTGGCTTAGTGAGCAGGAGCCAGGAGGTGGTAAAGGGTGGTAAGGCACATTAACGATGGTTCTTAGCCAGTTCATGTCCCCCTCTCGCCGACAACAGGGGCCAGGAACTCGCCTTCCACCCACGCCTGGTTCATCTTGAGAAACGTCAGTCTGTCCACAGACTTGTGAGACAGACGTGAGCGTTTCTCGGTGACCACACCACCAGCTGCACTGAAGCAGCGCTCGGACAGCACGCTGGAAGGGGGGCAGGACAGCACTTCCAGGGCGTACTGCGCCAGCTCGCTCCAGATCTCCAGGCGCTTGACCCAATACTCCATGGGATCAACAGGGGCATCGCTGTCAAGCCCGCTGTAGGACCCCATGTAGTCAGCCACCATGCGGGTCAGGCGCTGGCTGTGACCGGTGGAGGATGCTGCTGCATGCACCTCCTCTCTAGTCACTGCTGCCGGAGCCTCTACAGTCCTGTAGAGCTCGTGGCTGAGAGACAGCAGGTCTGTGGGGCGCTTGCTGCTGGATGCAGGCACCTGCTGCTGCCTCTGTGCTGGCTGCTGGACAGTGGGGGTGGAAGGCTGGGGGAAGGCTTCCTCCAAGCGCTCAACAAGGGCCTGCTGCAAGCTCCTTATTTGTTGCGCTGGGTCTCCTCCTGCAGGCGGCAGGAACTGGCTCAACTTCCCCTTGAGGCGTGGGTCCAACATCATGCTGATCCAGATGTCCTCCCTCTGCTTCATCTGGATCACCCTGGGGTCTCTAAGCAGGCACGTCAGCATGTGCGCTGCCATTGGGAAGAGGTGGGCCACGTCTGCTGGCACATCGACGGCAGTGCTGCTGTCCTCATCCTCCTCCTCTGCCTCGTCAGCCTCATCCTCTCTCCACCCCCGCACCAACTCAGCTGCACTGTGCTGCTCCCCCTCATCAGCAGCAAGGTCAGGGACCTCCACCAAGTCCTCCTCCTCCTCCCCCTCAGAGGTGGACTGTGCAGCTGCTTGCCGCTCCTGCTGGTCCAAGGCTGCCGCTCCCTGTTCCAGCAAAGCATCGAGGGCCCTGTTCAGCAGACAAACCAGGGGCACTCACTCGCAGACCATAGCATGGTCCCTGCTCACCATGTTAGTGGCCTGCAGAAAGGGAGCCAGCACTAAGCACACCTGCTGCATGTGCCTCCAGTCATCATCGGGGACGATGGACGGGATGTTGCTGGTCTTGTCCCTTCTCTGAGCGGCGGAAACAGTGGCCAGGGCAAGGTACTGGTTGACAGCGTGCTTCTGTTCAACCAGACGCTCCAACATCGCCAGGGTGGAGTTCCAGCGAGTCGGAACGTCAAGGATCAGCCGATGGCGTGGCAGATCCAGCTCCTTTTGCACGTCTTCCAGGCTCGCACAGGCTGCAGCCGAGCGCCGGAAGTGACGCACAACGTTCCTTGCCGTTTCCAGCAGTTCGCCCATCCCCTGGTAGGTGCGCAAGAACTTCTGCACTACCAGGTTCAGCACGTGGGCAAGACAGGGGATGTGGGTCAGGTTTCCCCTGTCTATTGCGGCAACCAGATTGGCCCCATTGTCGGCCACCACCTCTCCGACTCTGAGGCCTCTGGGGGTCAGCCAAATCCTCTCCTGCTCCTGGAGTTTGGCCAACACATGGGTTGCCGTCAGCTTGGTCTTCCCAAGGCTGACCAAGTGCAGCAGCGCTTGGCAGTGGCGGGCCTTCACGCTGCTGCTGAGGCGGGGGGTTTGGCCAGGTGTGCCGGAGGATGGCAGAGGATCGGAGGAACCTGCTGCAGTTCCCCTGACCCTGCGGGGTGGCACCACCCACTGTGTTGCTGCTGCTGCTGTGCCCGCTGCTGCTCTCCCATCCTTACCCCCTTCCACCAAGCTGACCCAGTGGACAGTGAAGGACAGGTAGCGGCCTGTCCCGAAGCGGCTGCTCCAGGAGTCCATGGTGACGTGGACCCTTTCACCAACCGCGTGCTCCAGCCCTCGCTCCACATTGGCCATCACAAAGCGGTGCAGTGCAGGAATGGCCTTGCGGGAGAAAAAGTGTCTGCTGGGGAGCTGCCAGTCTGGGGCTGCGCAAGCAAGCAGCGCACGAATGTCGCTCCCCTCCTGCACGAGCGTGTACGGCAGGAGTTGGGAGCACATGGCCCGTGCCAGCAAGCCGTTCAGCTGCCGCACGCGACGGCTGCTGGGAGGCAGAGCCCTAACCACCCCCTGGAAGGACTCGCTCAAAAGGCTCTGGCGTGGCCTTTTGCTGGCACGGGAATCAGCAGACACAGCGGAGGAGGCCACTGAGGACTGGCTGCCAGAACAGGCCTCAGTGTCGGCGGCAGGAGTTGCAGAGGGGGGAGGAGCAGTGCGTTTCCGCACTCCTGCTGGTGCTGCTGGAGGAGCAGGAGGGCGGGTGGCTGCTGTTGCTGCTGCTGCTGAAGGCTGTGCAGTGATGGGTGTGGTGCCACTGCCAGCACCAGATGCCTTCAGCCTCTGGAACTCCTGATGCTGGTGGAAATGTTTCGCAGCAAGGTGGTTGATGAGCGAGCTGGTGCAGAACTTTAAGGGGTCTGCACCTCTGCTCAACTTCCGCTGACAGTGGTTGCAAGTGGCGTACTTGCTGTACACTGTGGGCATGGTGAAAAAGCGCCAGATTGGTGACAGAAACATCCCCCTATGGCATGGAAGCGCTGCTGCCTGTCTCCCTGTGGTGGTTGGGGGTGGGGCTTGGGGGGCTTGGGTGCGGCTGGTGGTGGTACTGGCAGATGCTGCTGCTGCTGCTGCTGAGCCTGAGACACCAGCAGGCTGTGGGACCTGCCTACTGCTGCTGCCAATGCTTGCAATGATGCGCCTCCTTGCAAGGCCCACAAGAGCATCCTCCTCCTCCTCCTCAGAGCTGCTGAGGAGGACATCCCCTGGAGGTGGTGGCACCCAGTCTCTGTCTGTCACCGGGTCATCAACATCCTCCCCCTCCTGAAACATGTCCTGCTGGGATGAGGACCCCCCAAACTCCTCTCCTGATGCATGGATGGGCTGCTTGACTGTCGCCACAGTCTTGCTGTCCAATCCCTCATCCCCCAAAGTGCCCATCAGCATCTCCTCCTCAAGATCGCCAACAACAGCAGACAATTTACTCATGATGCCTGGGGTCAAAAGACTGCTGAATGACAGGTCGGCGAGTGACGGTGAACTGGCCTCCTCCCCAGACCCTGCTGGGCGGCTGCTGCGAACAGGGGTGGTGGTGGTGGTGGTGAGGGTGGAGGCCTCAGATGCAGAGCTGATGGCGGGCTGCTCATCCTCCGTCATGAGTTGCACCACAGTGTCTGCATGCTTTTCCTCAATGGGACGTTTCCGACCCGGCTGGAGGAAAATCGGAGCAGGTGCTACACGCTGCTGCTGCTTTGTCTCTGCAGCGTGAGTTGCAGATGCTCCTGCTGGGCGGCGCCCAAGGCGTCCACGGCCAGTGGCTATGGGAGGAATGTTAGCCACTGACGCTGCTGCTGCTGCTGCGGAACTGTGCATGGTGGCGCGCCCGCGCCCGCGGCTTGCCACAATGCTGCTCCCTCTCCTCCTGATTCCCTTGCTGCCCTTCCCCTTGCCCAAACCGCGCTGGCTGCCACTTCCAGACATCTTCGATGTTTTGGGCGTATAGACAAAAGTTTTTTAAAAGGGCGGGTGAAAAGTGGGGTACTTTAATGGAGTGGGTTGGTGGGTGAGGTGACTGAGTGAGTGTCCCTAGTACAGTAAGTAAGTAGTAACAGTCAGGAAGTACAACTAGCAGTTACAATAATCAGTAGTAATCACAAGTAAATTTAGTGTGTGTACACTACAGACAGTGAGTGCACGCACGCGCAAACACGCGCAGGAGCTAGCCTATGAACAGTGACTGAGTGAGTGTCCCTAGTACAGTAAGTAAGTAAGTAGTAACAGTCAGTAAGTGCAACTAACTAATTACAATAATCAATCAGTTATCAGAAGGAAATAGAGTGTGTGTAGTGTGTACACAGACAGTGAGTGCACACACGCAGGAGCTAGTAGCCTATGAACAGTGACTGAGTGTCCTAGACTCCTAGTACAGTAAGAGTAAGTAGTAACAGTAAGTACAACTAACTAATTACAATAATCAATCAGTTATCAGAAGGAAATAGAGTGTGTGTAGTGTGTGTACACAGACAGTGAGTGCACACACGCAGGAGCTAGTAGCCTATGAACAGTGACTGAGTGTCCTAGACTCCTAGTACAGTAAGAGTAAGTAGTAACAGTAAGTACAACTAACTAATTACAATAAGCAATCAGTTATCAGAAGGAAATAGAGTGTGTGTAGTGTGTGTACACAGACAGTGAGTGCACACACGCAGGAGCTAGTAGCCTATGAACAGTGACTGAGTGTCCTAGACTCCTAGTACAGTAAGTAGTAACAGTAAGTACAACTAACTAATTACAATAATCAATCAGTTATCAGAAGGAAATAGAGTGTGTGTAGTGTGTACACAGACAGTGAGTGCACACACGCAGGAGCTAGTAGCCTATGAACAGTGACTGAGTGTCCTAGACTCCTAGTACAGTAAGTAGTAACAGTAAGTACAACGAACTAATTACAATAATCAATCAGTTATCAGAAGGAAATAGAGTGTGTGTAGTGTGTACACAGACAGTGAGTGCACACACGCAGGAGCTAGTAGCCTATGAACAGTGACTGAGTGTCCTAGACTCCTAGTACAGTAAGTAGTAACAGTAAGTACAACTAACTAATTACAATAATCAATCAGTTATCAGAAGGAAATAGAGTGTGTGTAGTGTGTACACAGACAGTGAGTGCACACACGCAGGAGCTAGTAGCCTATGAACAGTGACTGAGTGTCCTAGACTCCTAGTACAGTAAGTAGTAACAGTGAGTACAACTAACTAATTACAATATTCAATTACAATAATCAATCAGTTATCAGAACTTGGAAATAGAGTGTGTGTAGTGTGTACACAGACAGTGAGTGCACACACGCAGGAGCAGCTAGTAGCCTATGAACAGCGACAGTGAGTGTCCTAGTACAGTTACAGTATATAACTACAATACTAATACAATCAGTAGTAAAGGACAGCAGAAATACTGGTATAGAATAGAGAGAAATAAACAGAGGACAGGAGGACAGCTGCCCACACAGGCAGGCCCTGAGGCCTAAAGCTGTAAGCCTGCAGCAGCTGGCCTGTCTCTATGTAACACAAAAGCTACTAACTAAAATACAATGTCTAACTAACTAACAACAATAGGTGTGTATAGGAGGTGTATGTGAGCAAAAACGCTAGGTAAATGACCACAATAAAGCTCTTGCTAAGCCAAAGCACAAAGGAGCAACTCTCTCTCTATGCAAGTCTCAGGCAAGGACGGAGAAACGTAACATGGCGGCCGCTATTTATAGGGTAGGGGCTGGCCAGGGTCCCCCTCTGTGATTGACTGCCGTCAGAGGGCCTGGGAGCCCTCTGATTGGCTCTAAGGACATCAATCTGGGCTATGACGCTATTCGAGCTCGGTACCGAGCTCGAATAGCGCCGTTTGCTCGAATAGCTCGAATAGTGAATGGGCTATTCGAGTGTACGCGAATAGCCCATTCGAATAGCTACAGCTATTCGGAGCTCGAATACCGAGCTCGAATAGCTGGAAAAGAGCTCGAATATTCGAGCTACTCGAATATTCGAGCTCTGCTGAGCACCACTGGCTCTAACGTGTGCCTGTAACGTCCCACTGTGAAACCAGCCGCAATGTAATATTGTGCTGTAGTGATGAGGCACATGCTGATATAGAACAATAAACCCTTTTACTCTGTAGCTTTTATGATGTTGTTTCTTGTAGGGCATCTTCTGCCTGTTTTCTCTGCCATTAGGACATGTAAAAACTGGGAGCCATGACTTGTTTCTTCAGGATTTTAATACTTCAGGATTTTCTGCCGAAACCACTTCCCACTGATCCAGAGATTTTTTTTTTAACAGCTGCAGGCTGCTAAACTATAGTTCCAGTAGTCACATGCACGTGAGACATACGCCTCCATCCTCCCTCCCCCCGCAGCACACGTGCACACACACCCCTCCTGCCCCCACGACACAAATGCACGCGCCCGTTCACCCCACAGCACACGTGCCACTTCCCCCGAGGTACACGTGCACAACCCCCATCTACTGTCCCCCCCATGGCACATGCCCCCTTCCCCCCCGTGGCACACATGCATGTGACTGCTGGAGCATTTTAGCAAAATGAACGTTTATAAAACGTCCTATTTGCACTAATTAATAAAAGTAAATTATTAAAGTAAATCTGGGAGTGTTAAAAGTGAAAAATTTGGTTATTAACCTCAGGTAAGGGAAACCTCTGGATCCAACAATGGTTTCCCCGTCTCTCTCCGTCCCGGCGGTGGGTTGGCCGCACTGCCCACATGCATATAGCATGCGCAGTGGCACAGAGCCATCACTCGGGCTCCATGGTGGTGCGCAAGTGCGAGTTGTGTTTGCAGTGCGGGAGAGAGCTCTGTCAACCATCACTTGTCGAGGGGCTTGCAGGTGAAGCTGGTAACTTTGGCGCACGGTGCCGAGCACCGCAGATGGACGCCGTCATAGCAGCAATGCTATGATGCACGCCCCATGCAAGAGTAATTTGGTTCCAGCGATCGCTAGACCCTGAATTATACCTCCCTTCGAGCAGCTACAACTCAGAGGGAGAATAGTATTTAAAGAAAACCCGAGGTGGATCATCTGGGGGGGGGATGGGACACAGAGGCACGTTGTCTGCCTCATGACATGACTCTGTGTCCCCACACTGCTGCTCTCTGCCCCCAACCGCCCTGCTATAGCCCCCCGAGACTGGCGATAAAATTTGGCAGTCCCTTGACATTGTACAGGCGTGTGTTTAAGATTAGAGAGTTCCCCATCAGGTCCACTCTGGAGACCCCGCCTATTCAGGTGGGTGTATTTAAAGGTGTGAGGTGTATTTGATTTTATTGGCATTTTGCAGTTTGAGGAAAGGGGAATACCCCAAAACAGCGGTCTGTCACTGCTGCCTAGTTCATGCAATAAAGAGCTTTAATACATTCAGTGGTGCCGGCCCGTTTGGTGTTTGGAGAAAGAGGTATGACACCCTCTGTACAATGTTCAATCAAAAAGAGCTGACAGGCATATCCAAGGTGAATGTTTATTAGTTCCATATAAAACATATAGCCAGTGTTTCGGAGCCACAAAGGACCCCTTTGTCAAGGCACAATTTGCTTCGTGGGCAAAAATATGCCGCTGTAAACAAGCTCCTGTAGGGTCAAAGGGCCCCTTCGTGGCTCTGAAACGTTGGCTATATGTTTAATATGGAACTAATAAAGATTCACCTCGGATGTGCCAGTTCTTTTTTGATTGAATTATGTTCCTCACTTGCTATCATAGCGGTTACCTGGAGGTAATCCTTGTTTGTGAGTATATCTATTGATTACCTACATGAATCCCTCCTAACCAGTACATACTGCACCACTGGGTCTCTCGGTTTCTCTCCCCTTTTTTTTCTTACAAGCTTTTCACTAGTGTTTAAGAACCCCTTTTTTTCTGCTGCAAACTGCAATCGCCCTGTGATTCTGATCGCGGTTTGCAGCTTTTTCCAAACCCGACTTTATTGTGTGGTGTGGAACAATATTATTTGTGTAATCATTTCGTACAATGCGATTGTGATTTTTGGAAGATAAGGGGGTGGTACTTCATACTGCATAGGTGAATCGCATAAAAAAATTGCTTAGTACCATGCATGCAATGCGAATTTCCTGCGCTCCCATAGACTACAACCGAAACGCAAGCACAGGAAATCTGCAGTAAGCAGGGCGATTGCGTTTAGGTTGGAATCCTATCGTGCCTAATCGCCACAGTGGGAAAAGGGAGCCACGGTGACAATAATTATATTGCACCAGTGATTTTATGAACGCTAGAAAACCTCGATGATACGATTTTTGGATTGGAACGTGTTCAGTGGAAAAGGGCTCTGAACTGAAGTGAGAGGGATATGGAGGCTGCCATATTTATTTCCTTTTAAGCTATACAGTGGCGTAACTAGAACTCACTGGGCCCCCCTGCAAAACTTTGGATGCCCCCCCCCCCCCACCCTTGACCCTGCTGAACACTGAATATGGACTGTCTATAAATCTTTGTCTGCAAAACTCTGTATGATTCCTTATCAGGGGCTGAGCAGATGCAATCATTAGAAAAATTGTGCAGAGAGCAGAAATGTTTTTCTCTCCATGCCCTTAGTTGTCAGTCTCAGGACAGGGAACGAAACTTCTCCCCCCACGGGGCCCCTGCAGCTTCTGGGCCCCCCTGCAGCTGCATCCCTTGCAGGGTCTATTGTTACGCCCCTAAAGCTATACTTGTTGCCTGGCTATCCTGCTGATCCTCTGTCTCTAATACTTTCAGCCATAGACCCTGGACAAGCATGCAGCAGATCAGGTGTTTTGGACACTATTGTCAGATCTGACAAGATTAGCTGCATGCTTGTTTCTGGTGTGATTCAGACACTAATGCAGCCAAATAGATCAGCAGGACTGCCAGGCAACTGGTATTGTTTAAAAGGAAATAAATATGGCAGCCTCCATAGACTTCTTGCTTCAGTTGTCCTTTAAGCCTAGTACACACATCCAGTTTTGATTAGCCAGTGATTAGCAAATGTTATCACTTCACTAGCATGTAGTTTGAGATCTTACCTGCACAATCTGTACATAGTATTCACAGTCTGTTGAATCAACTACACAGGGTTGGTAAAATTGGTCAGTGGTTAGCCAACCAAAACTGGATGTGTGTGCACCCTTAGGCCTGGAACCCACTAGGAGCACTTTTCTGAGCGCTTTGTGATTTGAAAAGCTCTTGCTAATGTATGCTATGGGTGTGATCCCACTAGAGGGAATCGATTTTATAAAAATCCCCCACAGCATTGCATTACCAAGAGCTTTTTCAATGGGTTTGAGCCCTTACTCCTGCATGGGGACAGGAAACAAGGCGAGTGTCTCCTATGGGGACACGGATAAAAAAAACAACACAGTTGCTCTAGTCTACACTACAAGCCGGGCCTGTTTTAGACTTTTTGCTGCCTGAGGCAAACTTGTGAGGATGCGCTCCACCCACACATACACACATTTTGAATGATTGCACAGCAACCGCTAATTTACTCTGCTTCATTTAATGTTCTCACGTGACTTGCTGCAGCTCAACACAATAGCACACTGACTGGCTGTGAGTCTGTGACAAAAAAACTGCTCACCCTCCATTCTTCCTCAGTCAGGACAGCAGTGCCACCTCCTCCCTTCTGCTGTGCGAGTCAAATGCTCTCCTGCCTCCCCCTCCTCACTCACTGTCAGACTCCTCACACAGCACAAGAAGCTGCTTTTCCTCAGTGCTGCTCTCCTGCCTCCCCCCTCACTGTCAGACTCCTCACACAGCACAACAAGCTGCTTTTCCCCAATGCTGCTCTCCTACCTCCTCACTCACTGTCAGACTCCTCACACAGCACAACAAGCTGCTTTTCCTCAATGATGACCTCTTCACCTCGCTCTCCTCTCGCTTCTCTTTCTACTCTGACTGCATGCTGTTAGTGTAAACAATGTACAAAAATGTACAAAAAGTACAAAAATGCCGCCCCTGTAATCTCTGGGCCTGATGCAAATGTTTCAACTTGCTTCATGACAGAACCTGCTCTGTCTACAAGTAAAAAATGGCTGTAGTTGGGCTGTAAAACATGATAACACGTTAGAGAGGTCTTCTCATCGCTATCTCACAATATCCATTCTTAAAGTGGCCGCACACCATATAAATGTTTTAATTTCTTTTCAATTGAAGAATTACAATCAGTGTTTCTGACTGATTGTAACATGTAAAAAATCTGACCAATGTACCACTCATATGTTCAATTATTCATAAATTATGGGGAAAAAATTGAAAACTCTGAATGAAAATGAAAAAATTGCTTGGGTCTATATAGTAATAAATTGGCAATCTACCCTACACCATTTAATTTTCATAAAAATTGATCAGAAAAATCCACCACTCCTGATTGACTTATATAGAAGAAAAAAAAAGAGGAAATTCAAAAAACTTTCAATTTTTTGTGAGAACTGATAATTTTTATTGAATTGGCATAAAATGTAATCATTTTAATGTTACCTGTGTGGCCACTTTTAGGCATAAAAAAGGAACAGAACAATATTCTACTTCTTAAGTTAATTTTATTGAAAGAAAAATTGTAGAATTAACAAATAACTTAAAATGGTCAATAAATGACAGGTAGAAGCACACAGGGCCAGGTAGAAGTTAGATACAGCAGTGTCAGTCCCTATTCCTGATAGGAGTGAGGCCTGGGCCCACCATAGGGCCCCGTTACCATTAGGCTAGCTGAGAATTCTTCTACAGATGGCACCTTCTAGTGGCGACATGAGACTAATGACTTATCCTGCTAATAGCCCATCTGATTTCTGTAACTTTAGTACTCTGGTAAAACGAATAGTTTTGTTTTTCCATTATGTCATGGCGCTTCTCCATGGGGTCTCTAGTTTTTCTGTTATAAAAGCTGTTGGTGGGGCTTACTATAGGGGTGGGAGCTATCAGCTGATGGGTGGGAGTTATCAGCAAGGGTGGGACAGCTATCAAAATGAGGGTGGGAGTTACCAGCAGGGGTGGGAACTATCAGCTGGTGGGTGGGGGTTATCAGCAGGGGTGGGAACTATCAACTGGTGGGTGGGAGTTATCAGCAGGGGTGGGAGCTATCAGCTGGGGGGGGGGGGTAAGAGTTATCAGCAGGGGTGGGAGCTATCAGCTGGTGGGTGGGAGTTATCAGCAGGGGTGGGAGCTATCAGCTGGTGGGTGGGGGTTATCAGCAGGGGTGGGAACTATCAGCTGGTGGGTGGGAGTTATCAGCAGGGGAGGGAGCTATCAGCTGGTGGGTGGGAGTTATCAGCTGGTGGGTGGGAGTTATCAACGGGGTGCCAACTATACGCTTGTAAGGGAGTTACAAGCAGGGGTGGGAGAGATCTAAGGGTGGCCACTGAGTTTCTTGTAATTCTGAGTGGATGCAAACTTAATGCTAGTTTTCTGCAGATTGGAACTGAACTTCTCCATTTGATCAGTTAATTTCTAAGCTGCCTACATTCTGTAAAATCTGCATCAACTCAGAATAATTATATATTTTTTCTTCTAAAATAAGACCTTATTAAGAAATCTAGAGGCCCACAGTGAAAAGAGAAACTAAATAAAAAAAGACAGAAAGGGGAGGGAGGAAGGAATGAAGATGGTAGAAAAATTAAAAATAGATAAATTAACATAAGAAAATAAATAAGAAGGGGCATCGGAATAAAAAGTAGCGAGTGTCAGATGTCGCCCTCAGTCTGGACAGCGGCACATCACATTTGTGGGCTGGCCACGCCTCCCTCAGCGTGGTGTGCTTGCAAGACAGCAACTGCTTCTTCAACCTTCGAGTGCAGATATTCCGGAGAGTCCAGCATGTGCATTATTTCAGAATTTTCCATCTCCAACAACATGCCCGTGATCTTGGCAGCAAGAGCGGCGTTCATGCTCTGTACAAGAGGAAACATCCGTTCGCCGAGCACCTGCTTCTCGTCCTGTGGCGGTTGGACTGGGAGGAGACCTGATGTTTGCGCCTCTTGTCCTTGGATTTGAGTCGCGGGTTCCGCCACCTGCTGGAGCGGTGGATTTACTTCCGCTGGCTGGGCGGTCCATACTGCTGGATACTTGCACAGGGGCATGGAGTGCATGACAGGTGGGTTCATCTGGGCCCGAGGACCGACTGAATGTGTGTCAAATACAGCCACTCTCTGACTCTGAGGAGAAACCCTGCCTGGCTGAGAGAAAGTTTTTATCTTCGGTATAGAACACCTGATAGGAACTGGCCACCCTGAGGCATTGTGAGGCGGGCAGTATACTGGGTTGGACTGCTGCAAGGTCCAGTGGGCTGTCGGGCGTATAGGTGCTATAGGACCTGAGTTTGATGGCTGTGGCATGACCGGACAAAAGTTTGTGGGCTGCGGGTATGAGCCAGTTGGTGGATAGGATGGCGCTGCCTTGACCACCGTTGAGGTCTGCATATATCTGTTATTGAACATTCGAGTCCGGTCCTCTTTCCTTTGAGCTAGTGCCACATACAGGGGCTTCCGGCTGATGATCCTCCCGTTCATCTCAGTGACAGCTTTGGCGGCCTCTTCTGGCGACGAAAAACAGACAAAACCAAAACCTTTGCTGCGTGCTCCCTCTTTCATGACTTTAGCGCTGGTAATGGTGCCAAATTTTTGAAATTCTTTTCTGAGCTTCTCGTCGTCCATGCTGTCATCCAGGTTCTTAACATACAAGTTCACACCGCGGTACCTAAGGCATAATTCCTGCCTGAACTGTTCATATTTGCGTCTTAGCTCGTTCTGCCGCTCTGCTTTCTTTTTGGCCCTGCCGACATAGACGATACACCCGTTCATCTCCTTACCGTTTAATTCAGTCACCGCTTTCTGTGCATCTTCGTGCTTTTCAAAGTTGACAAAGCCAAACCCGCGAGAGCGGCCATTAGCGTCCACCATGACCCTGACGCTCAGTGTGGTCCCGTAAGCAGAGAAGATCTCCTTGAGCCTGTTGTCATCCATGTCTTCACCAAAGTTTTTGATATACACATTTGTAAAGCCAGTGATTTTTGCGGCGTATTCTAGTTCTCTTTCTTTTCGGGTCTTAAAGTGACCAACAAATACCTTGCGTTCATTGAGGAGCATGCCGTTCAAGGACTGTATGGCTTTGTCAGCCGCTTCTTGAGTCTCATACTGGATGAACCCGAAACCTTTCGACCCGTGGTCATCATAGGCCACCTTGCAAGACAGAACGTTGCCAAACGAGGAGAAGGTGTCATTTAACACTTTGCTGTCAATCGACTCGTGCAGATTTTTGACAAATACATTTCCTACCCCGGATTTCCGCAGCCCTGGATCTCTCTGGCACCACATGATCCGGATGGGCCTGCCATTTATGACTTCAAAATTCATAGTGTCCATGGCCCTCTCTGCATCGGCAGTTTGCTGGAAGTTGATGTAAGCATAGCCGAGGGATCGTCGAGTGGCCACATCGCGACAAACTCGGATGGAGATTACCGGGCCGATGGGACAGAACTTCTCGTACAGCGTAGCTTCTGTCACATCTGTATGCAGGTCGCCCACATAGAGGGAAGCCATGGGATATGCAGGCCGAACAGCAGTCATGGCTGAGCTAAGATGCAGCAAGTCTCTGGGAGCAGCTACAGGATCCTCAGTAGAAACCGTTTAACAGTTACTCAGAGGAGCAGTTAGGCTAGAGGGGGTGGGGCCTCAGAGAGATGTTGCACTCACCTGCCATCTTAGCACCTCACTGGCCATCCCTAGAGAGATATCAACAGGGGGTTTGCAAGTTAGCAGCAGGGTGGTAAAAAAAAAACTGCTACCCCAACCTCAAGAAAATTAAAAAGGCTCAATTTCTGCAAGGATTTATATTTTGCATGCGTTTTTTTCCATATGCAAATTTTTGTGCTATTGTATGCAAATTTCAATACGAATTTTCACATGCGTCTGACAATCATTACATGGGGAACGGATATGTGGGTGCAATAAGCTGTCCGATTTGTAAGGGGGGAACAAAAAAATGCATTCAATGTAAACTATTCCACTGAAATTGCATCGCTTTTAGTACTAATCTGAATTCACGCTCACTGCAAATTGGTCCTTAGGGCTCTTTTCCACTTAGAAACAGGATCGCAATTGCGCTCCAATCACGACTTTTCCTAAGTTCCACAACGGCGATTGAGCTGCTATACAAAGTATAGGAGCTCAATTGCACTGAAACCGCAGCAGGATGATGATTGTGCCCAGGAGAAAATTGCACCGCTAATAGATCACACTAACGAAAAGTTTTAACTGTACCTAGCGTTTTGCGATCCGGTAACGATCGGAATGGGATCAGAAAATGCTGGCAGTGGAAAAGGGCTTTCAGGTTTGCTTTCTGGTTGTACCAGACGACACGACTGTTGTTCAGGCATCGGTACATAAGCGTCAGCAGACACAGTGGCGTAACTGAGGAGATAGGGGCCCCTGAGCGAGTTTTACATGGGGCCCCAAGCACTCTATTGACGTGGGGCCCCAAAACCTATAAGGACAGCTGCAGTGACAGAGCGGTGTATTTAGAGCATACATGTCAAGCTCCGGCCCGTGGGCCAAATCTGGTCCTAGGAGCCATCAGATTTGGCCCTCAGGTGGTTTCCCCACTTTGCATTATGTTTGGCCCACTTAGGATCACCAGAGAAGCTATATTGGAGGGTGAGCCCTAGATCCCCAGGGAAGCCAAATAGGGAGGGGTGAAAGCACAAGATACCATGGAACTGTATAGGAGAGGGAGGGGGGCCACTAGACACCAGGAAACTGTATGGAGAGGGAAAACCAGTAAACACCAGGGAACTGTATAGATGAAGGAGAAGGGCCACTAGACACCAGGGAATTGTATAGGGGAAGGAGGGGTGCACTAGACACCAGGGAATCGTATAGGGGAAGGAGGGGGGCACTAGACACCAGGGAACTGAATAGGAGAGGCAGGGGGCCACTAGACACCAGGGAACTGTATTTGGTAGGGGGCCACTAGACACCAGGAAACTGTATGGAGAGGGAGAACCAGTAAACACCAGGAAACTGTATAGATGGAGGAGGGCCACTAGACACCAGGGAATCGTATAGGGGAAGGAGGGGGGCACTAGACACCAGGGAGCTGTATAGATGGAAGAGGGCCACTAGACACCAGGGAACCTTATAGGGGAAGGAGGGGGGCACTAGACACCAAAGAACTGTATAGGGATTGGAGGGGGGTATTTTTTATAAGGGAGAGAGGTGGCCACTAGACATTGAGGTTGGCCCGTGACTTAGTCCCAGAGCTCAATTTCGGCCCGCTTCTATTTTGAGTTTGACACCCCTGATTTAGAGTAATGCATAACACACACATACGGACACGACTAGCACACAGCAGCTGTCTATAAACTATACACACCTTAAACGGCTGACTCATGCTAAACTACACATGTGTCACCGCAACAGAATTTATGAAATTTAAAAAATGTGCAGTGGGCTTTCAAATGTAAACATAAAATAAACTTTATAGACAATAACAAAAAGGAAACTTAGACAATCAGAGCAGCTCAAATATTGCAGTGCACTTCCTGGATGACTCAAAGCTTAAAAAGAATTAACAGAATTTCAAAATGTTACTGAATCACACTGCACAGTTGTTTGTCAGGGAGTTGTCTGGAAAGCACACCCGAGCAGGATCACCCACCAGGCAACCTAGGCAGGTGCTTGGGGCCTAGTGGGTGGTGAGGGGCCACCTGCCACCTTCTCTGACATCTCTCCACTTCAGCTTACCAAAAAGACCACAAGGGGGTGCCACATCTACTACCTTACCTAGGGCACCATTACATCTCATAGGCAAACGCAGGGGGGTATTACAGCTGCCCAGAATCCCCCCTTCAGACCAGGGCCGGTTCATTGTCTGGGGACAGGCACAAGTTGAGACACCAGAATATCTGCAGGTATCGTGGGGAACTTAACAGTCAGGTATGAAATCAGCCCTGTGCCCTGCTGTGTGAATGCTTCGCTTTTCTCTTCATTAGAAATGTCGGCTGTCCTCATTATTATCTGTATCCAAACTGTTTCTGATTGATTTCGTTGTGGATTGGGAGCAGATCGGACAGTTACGAAACTGGAAACTACACTATATATCATTATATGATACTATTAATCCATCTCTGGAGCACACTAGGCAGTGCAGAAAACCATGTGTTTTCTGCACTGTGCAGTTTTCATGTTTTGCTGTGTTTCTGTTTGCTTTTGTGTTTGTGTCTCATTGCGTTTTTCATTAATTTACCTAACCAATAGAATAAAATACAGTAACACATTTCAAAAAAAAAAACATAAAAAAAAATTAAATAAAATTATGCAGCAAGTTGTGCGTTTTCAAAAACCCACAATGTATATCGCACGTCTATGCGTTTTTTTATGCAGCCCAGAGACTTGCATTAGTATAAAAAATGATAGCGGTTTCCAAACCACTAGCGTCTCTGCCTAATGTGTTCCCTGCCTCAGTCTCCTGAAATTTAACGCAGCAAAACTTTCCGTGCTAATAGCCATTATAGTGTAGGTGTTATAACTATCTCCATCTCCCATCGCGATTCGCTGCTTTGTCAGCGCACTGTCTGATACGCATGCGCAGCAGGATACTTTTTCTCCTGCTGCCTAATCCCATCTTCTCTCACGCATGCGCAATACATATCGGCTTATGCAGCTGATATCTCCTAAACTCCCCAAATTTTGAGGGGATCCCCAGACCTATGTCTGTGCTAAATTGCAGCCCCAATGACTCTCATACCTTGACCACTTTCCAGGAGGATATGAGTCAGCGCTGACCATTGCAGATGTAAAACAATTCAAACAAGGGCTTATCTGCTACAGTAAAGTTAAAGTAAATTGAGCAGGATTTTTAGCTCCCAGGGCATCTAAAGAGCACATATAAGATGCATGCTAACAATGTGGCTCACTATCAAAAAATATGCCATGCTACCTCTTCTTTTTTTCTTTTTGGTGGTGGGGGGATAGGACACTGTTCTTCAAACAGTTTAGAGAAGAGACACTTGATTACCTTCACCAGTTTCTCTGGATAAATAAGGGCAGAGGGGAGGGGAACGGTAGCTCCTACAACTATTATAAACCAGTACAAACTGCAGAAAAAAAAACCCTGCTTGGATCCCTTTAAGAGGCAATCGTCAAAGATAAGATAATTAGGAAGGTAAAGTATCTCTCTGTTTTCCCACAATCCAAATCATCTATCGTTCATTAATTTTGACCAACTATATTACACCGATATGCCTGTGTTTACCTATTCACTGCTCCAGTGCTTTGCCTATCATTAACTGGGAACACTGCCTGACATTCCTGTCAGCTGCTGATTGGATGGGAGTGATTACACCAGCTGTCACATATGCATAGCCAGCATCACACGGATGCCTTGTGGAATGAATGTGTCGCCGCTATAACCAGAGCAGAGTTGTAGGGGGCAGTGGAGGGAGACAATACGTTTGAGGGGTGCATATTGTTTCGGCGCCGCTTAGTTTGGCGCGGTGAGAGCTAAATGACGGCTCTCACCACTGCCGCTAAACTCCGAGGCGGCATTAAAACTATTCCTTCTCTGAGTTGTCACAACTCGGAGGGAGATGTAATTCGGGGCCTGGCAGCCGCCAGAGCCCAGAATTACCGCTACGCGCCCCACGCAGCATAGCACTGCTGCTATGGGGCGCCCTGTTTCGGCGCTCGGCTCTGAGTGCCGCGCGCCGAAATAAGCTGATCCGACGTTTGAGGGCTCCAACCCACTAGAGCGATTTTCTGAGCGTTTAGGGAGCGATTCAAACAACTAGCGATTTCCCTAAACGCTCAGCTGATGTTAATGGATGGACCAAATTCCACTGGAGCGATGGGATTACCAAATCGCAAAACGCAGGACATGCAGCATTTTTCGCGTTTAGAGTTAGCGTTTCTGCAATGTAAAGTATATAAATGCTGGCGTAATCGCTCGTCAAAACCTACACAGAGCGATTTTGCTAGCGTTTTGAAGTTTACTGTACACTGTAACAAAATAAAAATTAATTGAAAGGACCAATCAGAATTAAAAACGCTAATTGCTACACAACCGCTGGCAAATTAATTACACTTTTTAAAATCGCTCCTGAAAATGCTCATGAAATCACTTGCAAACCGCTCATACAAAATGCTAGCGATTAGCGATAGCGTTTTGTAGTAGGCTCCAGGCCTAACTCTCTTCTTTGTACAGACTTATGAACCAATGAGCCAAATAGAAATGAGAACGTTGGGATGTTTTACACCGAGTCACACACTGTTGCAAATGTCCAATCAATAAATAAATAGAAAAGATCTGCAATAAAGAGCAGCTCTGCAATAAAATGAAAAGGTATTTACTGACACTCAGTTACCTGTTATGTGACTCAAGTGGAAATATCCTTTAACCCTCCTGGCGGTAACCCCGAACGTAAGCCGCGCAGGAGGATTTCTCAGGCCCTGCTGGGCCGATTTGCATAATTTACTTTTTTTGCTACACGTTGCGTGTGCACACCGAACGCCGCCGCTCCGCGCCGATACCCGCCGCGTCGCCCCCCCCAGACCCCATGTGCTGCCTGGCCAATGAGTGCCAGGCAGCGCTGAGGGGTGGATCGGGACTCCCTCTGACGTCACAACGTCATCCTGCCCGTTGCCATGGCGATGGGGGAAGCCCAAATGGAAATCCCGAACGGGATTTCCGGACGGGCTTGATCGCTGGAGGCGATCGAAGAGGGTGGGGGGATGCCGCTGCACAGCGGCTGTCATGTAGCTAGCGCTAGGCATGATTAAAAAAAAAATAAATAAAAAAAAAACGCTGCGCTGCCCCCTGGCGGTTTTTAATAGACCGCCAGGAGGGTTAAAGGACAACTGAAGCAAGAGGGATACAGAGGCTGCCGTATTTATTATAAACAGTACCAGTTGTGGGCAGCCCTGCATGTCTATTTGGCTGCAGTAGTGTCTGAATCACACACCAGAAACAAGCATGCAGCTAATCTTGTCAGATCAGACAATAATGTCAGAAACACCTGATCTGCTGCATGCTGGTTCAGAAGCTATGGATAAAAGTATTAGAGGCAGAGGATCAGCAGGAAAGACAGCCAACTGGTATTGTTTCAGAGGAAATAAATATGGCAGCCTCCATATCACTCTCACTTCAGTTGTCCTTCAATTAAAAATAAAGTCCCCATTTATATGCATAGTGCACACATAGTGCAATCAGACAACAAACTCGCCAAGTTCCCTATTTCACGGGAAGCTGAAAGCGACAAATTCCCCGCCCGTCGGCCTCTGCTATACTTTGGCCAGGTGCTTGTTAGCGCTCAGCAGGGTTGTTGGAAAGGATACGGTCAGTGGCGTATTTGTAATTATGCGATAGTCACCTAATTTTAGTAAGTGGATATTGGATTTTTTTTATAAAGTGGACCTGAACTCTTGCACAGGACTGAAGGAAAACAGAGAGAAATGCACCCTGTATGTATTTAGAGACAACTTGGCTATGTGTGGAACTATGCATCTTTCTGCTTATTGCTTCTAGCCAACTAAACCATTGCTGTCAAAGCCGTTATATGAATGTATGAACATGAGATCTGCCGCTTAGAAGCCTATGCAAGGCTGGCTGCTGTGTTTGCTTGTGTTACCGCTACTTAACTTGTGCTACATCAATTTTTAATATTGATGTTTTTTATGTGATTACAATTTTGGATTAATAAAGTCTTTTTGCAATATATAATAGATATATCGTGATTTGTGCTCAACCGGGTCATACCCACTTCTCTTCTCTATCTCACTAGTTTCTGATATGTATTTAGAGAGTTTAGCCTGCCTAATTTCCCCCTCATCTGTAACTAATCACAAGTTTAATGTGAGCTCTTCAGCTGTGTCAGCTCAGGAAGCCCATCTGCCTTGGCAGAGCAGCTAATATGTAAACACAGGATGTTAGACACATTGCAGATTTATTGCAGGATTTGTAACGATCAGCTGTAACATGGAAATGTTTTTTCTTTAAAGTTTTTTTCTTATCTTTTACAGGTCCGCTTTAAAGCACCCTCACTGTACAGCATTATAATAATACAATGATCATTTTTAAAGTGACGCATGCTGTCTTTAAGTAGGTGTTACCTGCCAGCTCTGTCCTGGCGTCTCTCGGGGGCCGCATGCCGCACATGGCGTCCTCCTCGCTCCCTGCGGCACTCACAGGCTATCCCTTCTCACACCCAGACACACAGAGGGCCGGGCAAGGAAAGGAATCACTGATCATAGATGCCAAGAGAGGTGCCAAGCCTGGATGGGCACCAGCGCTGATAATGTTACAAGTGCTCCTGTCCCATCTGCTGCCCCCACTGCCAAACAAAGCACACAGAGCTGGTAACGGACACTGCAAGGGGCATGTGAAAGGACCACTACTGAGAAAAAAATGAATATTTAAAATGCTTACATGTAAAATGTACGTCTACCACAATGCAATGTAAATTACTTTATTCCAATTTGGTGTCACTTATAGTACAGTACAATCTTGTTATAGTAATCTCCAAGGGACAGGGAAAGTTTACTATATCAGAAATTGTCCTAGAAATATCCCAGCATGCCCTGGTGCATTCTCTGCTGCACAGGAGCAGCTCTGCCCTCCCATTGGAGATACAGTACAAGCACTTGTCCTAGTAATATCCCAGCATGCCCTGGTACATTCTCTGCTGCACAGGAGCAGCTCTGTCCTCGCATTGGAGGTACAGTACAAGCACTTGTCCTAGAAATATCCCAGCATGCCCTGGTGCATTCCCTGCTGCACATGAGCAGCTCTGTCCTCCCATTGGAGGTACAGTACAAGCACTTGTCCTAGAAATGGCCCAGCATGCCCTGGTACATTCTCTGCTGCACAGGACCAGCTCTGCCCTCCCATTGGAGGTACAGTACAAGCACGTGTCCTAGTAATATCCCAGCATGCCCTGGTACATTCTCTGCTGCACAGGAGCAGCTCTGTCCTCCCATTGGAGGTACAGTACAAGCACTTGTCCTAGTAATATCCCAGCATGCCCTGGTACATTCTCTGCTGCACAGGAGCAGCTCTGCCCTCCCATTGGAGATACAGTACAAGCACTTGTCCTAGTAATATCCCAGCATGCCCTGGTACATTCTCTGCTGCACAGGAGCAGCTCTGTCCTCGCATTGGAGGTACAGTACAAGCACTTGTCCTAGTAATATCCCAGCATGCCCTGGTACATTCTCTGCTGCACAGGAGCAGCTCTGTCCTCCCATTGGAGGTACAGTACAAGCACTTGTCCTAGTAATATCCCAGCATGCCCTGGTACATTCTCTGCTGCACAGGAGCAGCTCTGTCCTCCCATTGGAGGTACAGTACAAGCACTTGTCCTAGTAATATCCCAGCATGCCCTGGTACACTCTCTGCTGCACAGGAGCAGCTCTGTCCTCCCATTGGAGATACAGTACAAGCATTTGTCCTAGAAATGGCCCAGCATGCCCTGGTAAATTCTCTGCTGCACAGGAGCAGCTCTGTCCTCCCATTGGAGGTACAGTACAAGCACTTGTCCTAGAAATGGCCCAGCATGCCCTGGTACATTCTCTGCTGCACTGGAGCAGCTCTGTCCTCCCATTGGAGGTACAGTACAAGCACTTGTCCTAGAAATATCCCAGCATGCCCTGGTACATTCTCTGCTGCACAGGAGCAGCTCTGTCTTCCCATTGGAGGTACAGTACAAGCACTTGTCCTAGTAATGGCCCAGCATGCCCTGGTACATTCTCTGCTGCACAGGATCAGCTCTGTCCTCCCATTGGAGGTACAGTAAAAGCACTTGTCCTAGAAATATCCCAGCATGCCCTGGTGCATTCTCTGCTGCACAGGAGCAGCTCTGTTCTCCCATTGGAGGTACAGTACAAGCACATGTCCTAGAAATGGCCCAGCATGCCCTGGTACATTCTCTGCTGCACAGGAGCAGCTTTGTCCTCCCATTGGAGGTACAGTACAAGCACTTGTCCTAGAAATGGCCCAGCATGCCCTGGTACATTCTCTGCTGCACAGGAGCAGCTCTGTCCTCCCATTGAAGGTACAGTACAAGCACTTGTCCTAGAAATGGCCCAGCATGCCCTGGTGTATTCTCTGCTGCACAGGAGCAGCTCTGTCCTCCCATTGGAGGTACAGTACAAGCACTTATCCTAGAAATATCCCAGCATGCCCTGGTACATTCACTGCTGCACAGGAGCAGTTCTGTCCTCCCATTGGAGGTACAGTACAAGCACTTGTCCTAGAAATATCCCAGCATGCCCTGGTACATTCTCTGCTGCACAGGAGCAGCTCTGTCTTCCCATTGAAGGTACAGTACAAGCACTTGTCCTAGAAATGGCCCAGCATGCCCTGGTACATTCTCTGCTGCACTGGAGCAGCTCTGTCCTCCCATTGGAGGTACAGTACAAGCACTTGTCCTAGAAATATCCCAGCATGCTCTGGTACATTCTCTGCTGCACTGGAGCAGCTCTGTCCTCCCATTAGAGGTACAGTACAAGCACTTGTCCTAGAAATGGCCCAGCATGCCCTGGTGCATTCTCTGCTGCACAGGAGCAGCTCTGTCCTCCCACTGGAGTTGCAGTACAAGCACTTGTCCTAGAAATGGCCCAGCATGCCCTGGTACATTCTCTGCTGCACAGGAGCAGCTCTGTCCTCCCATTGGAGGTACAGTACAAGCACCTGTCCTAGAAATATCCCAGCATGCCCTGGTACATTCTCCGCTGCACAGGAGCAGCTCTGTCCTCCCATTGGAGATATAGTACAAGCACTTGTCCTAGTAATATCCCAGCATGCCCTGGTACATTCTCTGCTGCACAGGAGCAGCTCTGTCCTCCCATTGGAGGTACAGTACAAGCACTTATCCTAGAAATATCCCAGCATGCCCTGGTACATTCTCTGCTGCACAGGAGCAGCTCTGTCCTCCCATTGGAGGTACAGTACAAGCACTTGTCCTAGAAATATCCCAGCATGCCTGTACCTCCAATGGTACATTCTCTGCTGCACAGGAGCAGCTCTGTCCTCCCATTGGAGGTACAGTACAAGCACTTGTCCTAGTAATATCCCAGCATGCCCTGGTACATTCTCTGCTGCACAGGAGCAGCTATGTCCTCCCATTGAAGGTACAGTACAAGCACTTGTCCTAGAAATGGCCCAGCATGCCCTGGTACATTCTCTGCTGCACAGGAGCAGCTCTGTCCTCCCATTGGAGGTACAGTACAAGCACTTGTCCTAGAAATATCCCAGCATGCCCTGGTACATTCTCTGCTGCACAGGAGCAGCTCTGTCCTCCCATTGGAGGTACAGTACAAACACTTGTCCTAGTAATATCCCAGCATGCCCTGGTACATTCTCTGCTGCACAGGAGCAGCTCTGTCCTCCCATTGGAGGTACAGTACAAGCACTTGTCCTAGAAATATCCCAGCATGCCCTGGTAAATTCTCTGCTGCACAGGAGCAGCTCTGTCCTCCCATTGGAGGTACAGTACAAGCACTTGTCCTAGTAATATCCCAGCATGCCCTGGTACATTCTCTGCTGCATAGGAGCAGCTCTGTCCTCCCATTGGAGGTACAGTACAAGCACTTGTCCTAGAAATGGCCCAGCATGCCCTGGTACATTCTCTGCTGCACAGGAGCAGCTCTGTCCTCCCATTAGAGGGTACAGTACAAGCACTTGTCCTAGAAATATCCCAGCATGCCCTGGTACATTCTCTGCTGCACAGGAGCAGCTCTGTCCTCCCATTGGAGGTACAGTACAAGCACTTGTCCTAGAAATGTCCCAGCATGCCCTGGTACATTCCCTGCTGCACAGGAGCAGCGCTGTCCTCCCATTGGAGGGACAGTACAAGCACTTGTCCTAGAAATGTCCCAGCATGCCCTGGTACATTCCCTGCTGCACAGGAGCAGCGCTGTCCTCCCATTGGAGGTACAGTACAAGCACTTGTCCTAGAAATATCCCAGCATGCCCTGGTCAATTCTCTGCTGCACAGGAGCAGCTCTGTCCTCCCATTGGAGGTACAGTACAAGCACTTGTCCTAGTAATATCCCAGCATGCCCTGGTACATTCTCTGCTGCACAGGAGCAGTTCTGTCCTCCCATTGGAGGTACAGTACAAGCACTTGTCCTAGTAATGGCCCAGCATGCCCTGGTACATTCTCTGCTGCACTGGAGCAGCTCTGTCCTCCCATTGGAGGTACAGTACAAGCACTTGTCCTAGAGATGGCCCAGCATGCCCTGGTACATTCTCTGCTGCACAGGAGCAGCTCTGTCCTCCCATTGGGGGTACAGTACAAGCACTTGTCCTAGAAATGGCCCAGCATGCCCTGGTACATTCTCTGCTGCACAGGAGCAGCCCTGTCCTCCCATTGGGGGTACAGTACAAGCACTTGTCCTAGTAATATCCCAGCATTCCCTGGTACATTCTCTGCTGCACAGGAGCAGCTCTGTCCTCCCATTGGAGGTACAGTACAAGCACTTGTCCTAGAAATGGCCCAGCATGCCCTGGTACATTCTCTGCTGCACAGGAGCAGCTCTGTCCTCCCATTGGAGGTACAGTACAAGCACTTGTCCTAGAAATGTCCCAGCATGCCCTGGTACATTCCCTGCTGCACAGGAGCAGCGCTGTCCTCCCATTGGAGGTACAGTACAAGCACTTGTCCTAGAAATGTCCCAGCATGCCCTGGTACATTCCCTGCTGCACAGGAGCAGCGCTGTCCTCCCATTGGAGGTACAGTACAAGCACTTGTCCTAGAAATATCCCAGCATGCCCTGGTCAATTCTCTGCTGCACAGGAGCAGCTCTGTCCTCCCATTGGAGGTACAGTACAAGCACTTGTCCTAGTAATATCCCAGCATGCCCTGGTACATTCTCTGCTGCACAGGAGCAGCTCTGTCCTCCCATTGGAAGTACAGTACAAGCACTTGTCCTAGAAATATCCCAGCATGCCCTGGTACATTCTCTGCTGCACTGGAGCAGCTCTGTCCTCCCATTGGAGGTACAGTACAAGCACTTGTCCTAGAAATGGCCCAGCATGCCCTGGTACATTCTCTGCTGCACAGGAGCAGCTCTGTCCTCCCATTGGGGGTACAGTACAAGCACTTGTCCTAGAAATGGCCCAGCATGCCCTGGTACATTCTCTGCTGCACAGGAGCAGCCCTGTCCTCCCATTGGGGGTACAGTACAAGCACTTGTCCTAGTAATATCCCAGCATGCCCTGGTACATTCTCTGCTGTAAAGCAGGGCTGTGGAGTTGAAAAAATTTTGGGTACCTGGAGTCAGAGTCGGATGATTTTTGTACAAAATCCACAGCCCTGGTAAGTATTAGACTAAGGAGTCGGAGCCATTTTGGGTACCCGGAGTCGGAGGTTTCATAAACTGAGGAGTCGGAAGATTTTTGTACCGACTCCACAGCCCTGCTGTAAAGTACCAACTCTTTCCTCCCATTGGAGGTACAGTACAAGCAGTTGCACATTTGTTGGACTACAAGGTTAAGTATACTTTAGGGCTGCACAGCCAGGCTGGACAAATTACAGATACAGTATCCAGGGCTCCTTAACAAATGCAGCCATCTTGGAATAGAGACAGCCACTGGCTTCCTGCGAGTGGCTCCGATACCTCCGCTGGCGAGACTTGCAGGACCAGCCTGAAGAGAGCACCTGACCATGGGTGTCACACCGACATATGACGCATGCACCGCCCACTGACATGACACATGCTCCACCCATTGACACATAACACATGCTCCGCCCACTGGCATGACGCATGCACCGCCAATAACACATGACGCATGCGCCACCCACTGTTTACTATATCCAGTCAGCATCACGTAGGGGCCAAAAAACATGTTTACTATAACAGAAGTTTTATTATCTCCGGGTTTACTATACCAGGTGCTACGCCCATAGACTTATAATGGAGATTGGTCGGAAGCTGGAGAGATAGTTTACTATACCCCAGTTTATTAAAACGAAATTATAGTGTACGTAGTAAAACGCTGACTGATCTGAGAGGTTTTGCAGTAGTCCATCCCCTCATGGGGGATTCTCTGTATCTCCTTTATTCTTTACAGAAGCACTCTCTGAATAGGATCTATACAAAGCTACTGCCCCACCTCCCTACTTGTTTGCAAACTATTTTGGCAGCTGGACTGAGCAACTGCCATTTAGTAATAAAAAAAAACAAAGAATCCCCGTCATAAAATGGATTAGTTAAAAACCTGTCAGATCTGTCACATTTTTATTACCAACTGAAAGTGACGTCAACAAAAACTAAAATAAAGTGCATTTTAATCTGGGAGAAATCTACATTTTATATGTATGCACTTTACACTTTTTCACAATTTTTCTTCATTGAAACACTAATATGAACCCCATTCACCACAAGTAGTAACATTGCTGAGCCAAACACATACTAACATGCTACCACACGTCTATCACACGCTGAAGGACGCCATTTTTGATGGTTGAACAAAAGCGACCGAAATATAAAAGCAGTGACATCACTGCCGTTATATACCATGCCTGAAAATTAGCGACAAGGAGAAAAAATGATCCGCTGCATCGAGCTGAAAATTGGTCAAGTCACAAAATGGTTGCCATGTGTGTGTGTGGAGGCCTGGTGCACTTTTTGAATTGGTTTAGCTTTATTGGTACCTGATGAACAGCACACTCATGTACTGTAAGTGCTAGCCAGCTGCATAGAGGAAAATTGGTTTGGTTACAAAATGGCTACCATGTGTGTGTGAGGAGGACTGGTGCACTTTTTGAATTGGTTTAGTTTTATTGATACCTGATGAACAGCACACTCATGTACTGTAAGTGCTAGCTGAGGAACCAGAGGTCTGAAGGCTGAATGTTAAAGCGGACCTCTGGGCACACCTAAAAAAACACCTGTGGGGAGAATAGACGATAACGCCTCAAAGGCTCCCCTGGTTCCTGCACCTCCTCTGCTTTCTTTCGCAGGTCCCTTTTCCCTCAGCATCACCGTGTGGTGAAGTTTCAGCAGTGGCACATAACAAGATGGCCGCTATGTCACACCTGTTCCAGAACTCCGCCCTGTAGCACATGAGGTGGGACAGCTCTGAATAAAGCTACCACCGTATTCCGTCTGGAATCTGCAAAACAGGAGTCAGAAGTGCTGTGTTGGGTGAGGGGGAGATGGAGGTTCAGAGACCAAAGCGGGCTTTCCTGAGCCATTCTTTTTCCCCTTGAAGGGAGCCCGAGGTGATAGGGATATGGAGGCTGCCATATTTATCTCCTTGCAAACAATGCCAGTTACCTGGCAGCCCTGTTGATCCTTTGGCAAGAGTCATGTCTGAGTCATAACCCTGGTACAAGCATATGGCTAACTTGGGTCAGGTGAGTCAGAGTACCTGATCTGTTGTATGCTTGTTCCAGGGTTTATGGCAAAAGGTATTAGAGACACAGAATCAGGAGGACTGCCAGGGAACTGGTATTGTTTAAAAGGAGATAAATTTGGCAGCCTCCCTATTCCTCTCACCTCGGTTTCCTTTTAACTTATTTTATTTAAAAAGAAGCCCAGAGATATAGGCTTTAAATGTATTAATATACTCTTTATTTAAAAAAAAATTGCTTAATTCTAATATATTACATCTATATGACAAAATATATATTTTATTTCCATTCAGGCCAACTATTCATATGCACGTATCAGAAAATAAAGTCTTGCACATACAATGATAATAAAAGGAAGGATATTTATGGCACTGTGCAATACAGAGGGGATATCTTGCTTCTTTGAGTCCCTCATGGCTGCGTTTAGTTTACATCTGCATAATCTACTATAGAGAGCTTGCACTAGTTTTCTCAGGCTTCTATTCATGAATGCTGAGCACATGAGGGGACCAGAGTCTCACATTCATGTTTGCAGTGCATTATGGGAGAAAGAAAGGCGGATTCTGATAGGCTGCTAGAGAACCACAGAACTCCATAGGTCATTGAGATGCTATTTTTTTCCGCCTTGCGTGTAAGGGCTGGTTCACACTAAAGTAAATGCAAAATGGACACAGACAGCGCATCCCCTAAGCGCATCTGTCCGTTTGCAGCTATTTCACAATCCGCTCCGCAGCCACCCATCCGCTTTGATCACGTGTACTGCCTCGGTCACGTACACCCACACGCATCGCCACTTACGTGTCCCGCTGCTCGGTCCCTTGGTACACAGCCTGGAGGACAGTAGAGGCAGATAGGAGACAATAGACCAGTTCGCCCTAGCAACAGGGAGATTTTTTTCATTGGTCCACCATGAACCAATGAGAATCCTCCGTTACTGAGGATTCCCATTGTTTTTTTGCAGCCCAGTGGAGATCCCCATGTTTCTGTTGGCCACCGGGATGTGTACGGGGACCGAGCGGCAACAGGACACATATTACGTCACGTTGGTTATTGAAAAGGGCGACACTGTCCGTTCTCACAGGCTTTCATTGCATACATTTTCCCTTCCGGTCTGGGAAAATGTGCAAAGTTTGGACTCTGCGTTCTGCTTAGTGCAACGCGGCAAGCGGATTCAGTTTTTTTGACAAGTGGAGGCGGATCCTATTTTTAATATTAAGATCTGTTTCTGGTGCTAAGCGGACCGAAAAACATTCCGAACGGGTACGTTTTTTAAGCAAGTGTAAACTGGCCCTAAATCGTATGGCGCTTGGAAATGGGCAAATCAAACGCCTTTTTTGCTGATTTGGATTGTGCCAATTCCAATAGTACATGAATATTAGAATTACATTTGCAAGTAATCTGGAGAAATTACCATTTCATTGGCCATTATTGTTCAATAAATAGGGCAAGCTAAGCAGAATCCATGCTTGGGTGGAGAATCGTTGCTATGGGTGGAGCTCACCACTCAGCAGTCACTGTACTACAGCTCAGAGGGATTCTGATTCGTTGCTATGGGTGGAGCTCACCACTCAGCATTCACTGTACTACAGCTCAGGAGGATTCTGATTCGTTGCTATGGGTGGAGCTCACCACTTAGCATTTACTGTACTACAGCTCAGGAGGATTCTGATTCGTTGCTATGGGTGGAGCTCACAAATCAGCATACACTGTATTACAGCTCAGGAGGATTCTGATTGGTTGCTATGGGTGGAGCTCACCAATCAGCAGTCACTGTAATACAGCTCAGGAGGATTCTGATTCGTTGCTATGGGTGGAGCTCACAAATCAGCATACACTGTATTACAGCTCAGGAGGATTCTGATTCATTGCTATGGGTGGAGCTCACCACTCAGCATTCACTGTAATACAGCTCAGGAGGATTCTGAATCGTTGCTATGGGTGGAGCTCACCAATCAGCATACACTGTACTACAGCTCAGGAGGATTCTGATTCGTTGCTATGGGTGGAGCTCTTTGCTCCTTACACCTACTTGACAACAAGACAAGATTTTTTTCTCCTATGGTTCCCCTGATAAAGGAGACCGACTGTAGGGTATCTGTGCCTCTGCATTGTGGAACAACAAGTCCCAGCATGCCTTGCCACCCTGCAGCAGGCCACACTAGCAGCAGAAGAGCAGGCTGGGAACTCAGAAGGTTCTCAAACATGGCTGAAGCAGATACTTCCCAGCATGCTTTGCTGCAGAAATGCCCCTGTAGTGTAAACATATCATACATACAGTACACCAGTATGATCCCTGCCCTGTGCAACGTTCTGACTGTACCGGTGTCTAAACACAAAGATGTGCTAAAATTAAATAAATAAATAAAAAAAAACAGCAGCAATAAAGACTTAGGTTTAAAGTAAGAAGGACTGACACTATGCCCTCATCAAATATGGCGTCCAAGAGGTCACCCCCGTCGTCACCAGGTCTGGCGAGCGCCGTCCTCCATATTCCGAGACCCCCGATGAGCTTTCTTCAGCTGTGAGGACCGCCACATTGTCCCTGCAGTTATTAAAACAGTCTATTTTATCGATGGATCAATGAGAAACTACGGCTCCGCCTCAGACAGACGCTTGCCGCTACGCCAGGTGTGCGAAAATCCCTGGCCGGCATCGACATCTGATGGGAACATCTCCGGCATTGTCCATGAGCGAGGATAGTTTTATAATGCAGTGCGATGTGTTGCTGTGGAGACATCTGCGCCATACTCCACGCCGTGCGTCTGCGACCAGCAGGAGGCCCCTCCCACCACAGCTTGGGTCTGTGCAGGTGACTGACTACTCGGGCAAGGTGGGCGGAGTCAGATGACGTCCTATAGAAAGAGGAGACACATTGTAAAGTGTTAAATAGTGAGCCCACTACTACTGAAGTTTGAGGCAGCCTTTGACAAATGCATTTATTACACATTTTACTGGTTGGTACTTAAAAAGGAACTGTAGTGAAAATAAGAAAATTAATAAAATTGCTTTTTTTTTATTTTTTACAATACTCATTTATAGATTATTTAGTCAGTGTTTGCCCATTGTAAATTATTTCCTCACCCTGGTTTATATCCTGAAATTTATCACAGGTGGCGTCATCTTTAGTACTGGCAGGTGATCTCTGTGGAATGTTCGTTTACGGAGTTCCAAAGCCAGTATAAAAGATCTCTGGTCTCCCAGAATTCTCTGGGGGGGGGGGGGGGGATTTGGGAATTTTGCTAAATAAACAGCCTAGGCTAAGCCTCAGATTCCAGTAGGTATAAGGGTTGGGTGTTAGTTAGGTGGAGTTGAGAGTGAAAAGAGGATGGGGTCAGTGGAGTCCAAAACAGCCCAATCCCAGAGATGGGCCTAAAGGTATGTACACACATGCAACAATCGTCCGCTGACATAACGGCCGTTTCAGCAGACAATAATTCTGTGTGTACAGCGGCCATCAAGCGATCCTGCTCTGGCTTCATCCAGGATCCACTGCTTCCAATCCTTACCAACCCCCAGGCAGGACTGATCGCAATGTTATTTTTGCTCCCCCCGCCCGCAAGTCTCTTGGGCCACGCTATCAGCAGGCGTCTCATAGACACCAATGTAAATTATCGGCAAACGGGTGCCCAGACGGTTATTGGGGCGCCCGTTGCGAGTAGTAGCCGACAGGCTGCTACATAGAATTTAATGGTTGTAGCCAATTGTAAAGGATCGGCTGCTACTAGCAGTAATTTCGGCACTCAAAAATAACTAGGATAAGCCAAGGCAGAACAGCTAATTTGTAAACACAGAATGCTAACCCTATGCCTGCTTTCACGAAAGCAGGAAGTAGACAAACTGCAGATTTACTGCAGGATTTGTATCAGTTCTAACAAAGAAATGTTTTTCATTAAATGTTATTATGTTGTTGTTTATCTTTTAGAGCAGAGAAGAAGTTCTGAGTTCTGCTTTAGAGGGGGGATGTTAATGTTTGGCACTAGGTATGGAATGTTAAAGTGGGGGGAGGGGGGGGGTTAAGGTTAGGATAGGTGGCGTGTAAGCCGATATTTTACTCATATCGGCTTATCCCATCGACCAACTGAAGTGGCGCTGGCACAACACATACTTCAGAAATCCGCTCTGCCGTCCCCCCGCCCCCCTCCACAGAAACAGGATGCATAGGTAGCCTTCAGGCTAGCGATCAGTCTGTACCTCACCCCCGAATAGTTGCCCGAGTGATTGTTTCCTGATCCCTGCTGGGTGAAAATGATTGCATTGTGTGTACTTAGCTGTGAAGTATAGCTGGAGCGTTATCTTTCTTCTATCAGGCCTGCAGTATATATACTGTCAGCAAACACATAATTGCTGCCTCTGCTGAAACCAGCAGACAGGTGTGAAGGCGTCATTTGAATCTGAATAATGCGCTTGGCGGCTAGCAGGTGCGCTCCTCTGATGCTCAGCAAGGGAACCTGTCTGGGCCGTTCCGCGTTTGTTTGACCTGAAGCTATTCTCAGCATGACTCACACTTTCCAGACTCCGGTTTACAAGGATCACGAGAGCGGAGTCATTGCTGGATCTCCCCTCCCCCCCCAGCTATCGCCTGTCTGATCCCGAGTCCATGCGTCGCAGCCATTTCCCCAATCGCAGGGCCCCTTTCCATCGCAGCCTCTTAAAGGGAAGACGTGCGTGTGTGTGTGTGTGGGGGGGGGAACAAACTTTTATTGTCACACAGATTGAAGTTGCTGCCAGTGTAACATAATTGGTGATGTGTTGGAAGACATTAGCAGCAGCTGTAATACAGATCTGCCAGAAATAGGTCAACGCTACAAATAGGTCGGTGCTACTCGTCGTTTTTATCTGAATTAAAGGACAACTGAAGTGAGAGGGATATAAAGGCTGCCATATTTATTTCCTTTTAAGCAATACCAGTTGCCTGGCTGTCCTGCTGATTCTCTTCATCTTCCATTTTTAGAAACAGGAGGATAGACACAATTGTTTATCGCATCAGGTTCTTTTTAACTTAAAGGGTACCAGAGATCTCCGCTCACAAAGATTTTTTACTTACCCGAGGCTTCCTCCAGCCCTATACGCACGGATGCGTCCCTCGCTGTCCTCCCACGGTCCTCCATTTGGCGGCAATCAGACCCGGTATTCGGCTCAGTGACGTCAGCCGGGGTCTTCTGCACATGTGCAGGAGTTTGACGCATGCGCAGAAGACCCAGACTAAAGCCGACTGACCCAGTTACTGGGGATGATTGCCGTTAAAGGAGGACCGCGGGAGGACAGCGAGGGACACATCCGTGCTTATAGGGCTGGAGGAAGCCCCGGGTAAGTGAAAAATCTTTGTGAGCGGAGATCTCTGGTTTTCTTTAAGGTTCTGTGCAGAGGCTAATGGCCTGAGCCGTGTAGGAGCAGCAGATGATGAAGGAGAGCCGTGTCCTTGAGTCGCACGCAGCGCTCTGATTGGACCGTCTCTCCTCCCTTGTGGTGTCCTTGTTCTGCACAGCACAGAGCAAAAGCTAAACCCACAAAGTCCATTTTCTAAAGAGCTCTGCCACATGCAGCTGATGTCACCCTGACAATGAGGTCCCTTGTGCCCCGGCCGCTGGCAGACTTCCCATCCTCGGGCGCGGCCCCGTGACTTGTACAAGAGGAGAGTCACACTGCAGTCTATGCCCTGCGGTCTCAGCCGCCCCACGCCTTCCTAGCCGCAATGTAAATTAATGAAAATCACACTGACACATGACCACCAGCTCACCCTCCCTGACCAGTCCTGGGGGACACGTGACCACCAATCACCCTCTCTCATCAGTCCTGTGGGACACGTGACCACCGGCTCACCCTCTATTACCAGTCCTGGGGGACACGTGACCACCAATCACCCTCTCTCATCAGTCCTGTGGGACATGTGATCACCAGCTCATCCTCTCTGACACAGTCCTGGGGGACATGTGACCACCAGCTCATCCTCTCTGACCAGCCCTGGGGGACATGTGACCACCAGCTCACCCTCTCTGACCAGTCCTGGGTGACATGTGACCACCAGCTCATCCTCTCTGACCAGCCCTGGGGGACATGTGACCACCGGCTCACCCTCTCTGACCAGTCCTGAGGGACATGTGACTACCGGCTCACCCTCTCTGACCAGTCCTGGGGGACATGTGACCACCAGCTCACCCTCTCTGACCAGTCCTAGGGGACATGTGACCACCGGCTCACCCTCTGACCAGTCCTGGGGACATGTGACTACCAGCTCACCCTCCCCGACCAGTCCTGGGGGACATGTGACTACCGGCTCACCCTCTCTGACCAGCCCTGGGGGACATGTGACCACCAGCTCACCCTCTCTGACCAGTCCTGAGGGACATGTGACTACCGGCTCACCCTCTCTGACCAGTCCTGGGGGACATGTGACCACCAGCTCACCCTCTCTCACCAGTCTTGGGGGACATGTGACCACCAGCTCACCCTCTCTGACCAGTCCTAGGGGACATGTGACCACCGGCTCACCCTCTGACCAGTCCTGGGGACATGTGACTACCAGCTCACCCTCCCCGACCAGTCCTGGGGGACATGTGACTACCGGCTCACCCTCTCTGACCAGCCCTGGGGGACATGTGACCACCAGCTCACCCTCTCTGACCAGTCCTGGGGGACATGTGACTACCGGCTCACCCTCCCTGATCAGTCCTGTGGGACATGTGACCACCAGCTCACCCTCCCTGATCAGTCCTGGGGGACATGTGACCACCAGCTCACCCTCTGCACACTCTCTGACCAGTCCTGGGGACATGTGACCGCCAGCTCACCCTCTCTGACCAGTCCTGGGGGACATGTGACCACCAGCTCACCCTCTGCACACTCTCTGACCAGTCCTGGGGACATGTGACCGCCAGCTCACCCTCTCTGACCAGTCCTGGGGACATGTGACCGCCAGCTCACCCTCTATTACCAGTCCTGAGGGACATGTGACCACCAGCTCACCCTCTGCACACTCTCTGACCAGTCCTGGGGGACATGTGACCACCAGCTCACCCTCTGCACACTCTCTGACCAGTCCTGGGGACATGTGACCGCCAGCTCACCCTCTCTGACCAGTCCTGGGGGACATGTGACCACCAGCTCACCCTCTGCACAGTGATTTAGGGATGACCAATGCAGAGGCGCTCCGCCTCTCACCTGTTCACTGGTGTTTTCTCCCGTGTCTTCTCTCCACCACCGAATGCCCCTCCCTGTCTCTTCCAGGGCGCCTGTGTCATGTCTTAAACACTAGCGGCCCCTAGTGGTCACGTAAGGTATGTGCAGCGGTGCCTGTAGTGTTTGGCCTCTAGCCTTTAGTCAGGGGAAACACAGCTCCCAGGAGAGAAGAGACAGGTGAGAGCACCCACACTCTGCAAGACCCAGGAAGGGGGAGGGGCATTGGTTACCCCACAGGAAGTGGACATTTTAAAATCTATTGAAAATCGGCCCAGGAAGGGGGAGGGGCATAGATGACCCAGCAGGCGTGGAGGGATTCCATCAGATAATTATCTGAGAGGGGTCTATCTGTTGGCCACATCAACCCAGTCTTCTTCTAAAACATTGGTACTTAAAGAGGAGCTCCAGTGAAAAATAATTAAAAAAAAGTGCTTCATTTTTACAATAATTATGTATAAATGATTTAGTCAGTGTTTGCCCATTGTAAAATCTTTTAAATCCCTGATTTACATTCTGACATTTATTACATGGTGACATTTTTACTGTTGGCAGGTGATGTAGCTGCTGCATGCTTTTTTGGCAGTTGGAAACAGCTGTAAACAGCTATTTCCCACAATGCAACAGGGTTCACAGACAGGAAACTGCCAAGAGTACGTACTCAAAATTTCTTTGTGGGAGGGGTTTCACCACAATATCAGTCATACAGCGCCCCCTGATGGTCTGTTTGTGAAAAGGAATCGATTTCTCATGCAAAAGGGGCTAGCAGCTACTGATTAAAGGGAAGGTTCAGGGACTTTTTAAAAAAAATCAAAATCCGCATCCACTTACCTGGGGCTTCCTCCAGCCCGTGGCAGGCAGGAGGTGCCCTCGGCGTCGCTCCGCGGGCTGCCGGTGGTCTCCGGTGGCCGACCCGACCTGGCCAGGCCGGCGGCCAGGTCGGGCTCCTTCCGCGTTCCAAAATGCGCCTCACGGCGGCGCGCTGACGTCATCGGACGTCCTCCGGGCTTTACTGCGCAGGCTCAGTAGTTCTGAGCCTGCGCAGTAAAGCCCGGAGGACGTCCGATGAAGTCAGCGCGCCGCCGTGAGGCGCATTTTGGAACGTGGAAGGAGCCCGACCTGGCCGCCGGCCTGGCCAGGTCGGGTCGGCCACCGGCAGCCTGCGGAGCGGCGCCGAGGGCACCTCCTGCCTGCCACGGGCTGGAGGAAGCCCCAGGTAAGTGGATGCGGATTTTTATTTTTTTTAAACAGTCCCTGAACCTTCTCTTTAAGATAAAGTTAAATTCCTGGTCGGAGTTTCTCTTTAAAGTGTACCTGAGATGATGGGGGGGGGGGGATTATACATACCTCGGGCTTCCTCCAGCCCCCTCCAGGCTTATCCCTCCCACCGCTGTGTTCCTCTGCCTTCTGGATCTTCTGCAATTGGCCCCGTAAAGTCCTCCAGTCGGGGTCAGTCGGTGCAGGCGCAGAATGCTCCTGGCGACAATGGAGTGCTTACGACTGGGCCACACATGCGCAGTTGGCCCCCGGAACGGAGGACTTTCTGCACTGGAGGAATTTACAAGGCCAATTGCAGAACATTCAGGAGGTGGAGGAGGACGGTGTGGGAGAGATAAGCCTGGAGGAAGACCCAGGTAAGTATAATCCACCCCCTCCCCCAGCTCAGGTTTACTTTAAAGTGAATGAGGGTTTTACATTGCAAGAACCTCTCAGATTCTTACAGTCAGCTTTACTGAGTTCACAACCGATGAGCAAGTTATCGAGTAACTTTCCATAGACTCCAAGCATCAGTGCCAATTCTGACAGATCCGTAATAAACCAGAAATCATCTGTGCGATGGAAAGCTATGTTAGACATGAGGAGAGTGGATATAAAACCCCCGGAGCGTACAAGCCGGCGCTGTTCCTTGCACACCCTGCAGGTTAAATGAACCTGTTCTACCCAACTCATTAAACATTAGCTTCCCTGGCAGTGATCCTCTGGGGCGGGACATACGGCTGACAACACACCCAGGAGGGCTCATTAGAGGAGAGCGAGGCACACCGTGTGCTGACGAGACCTAGAAGCCAGCCAGGATATCAGTCTAGGGATTTCCAATGACTTGTATAACGGACGTAAACCCAAATACTAAATTCTGCATATACAAAGCAGCAGTCCGCAGTGCTAATTCATGCCCAGATTCTATCTGTAATTCTCCTTATCTGGGCTGCTGATCACATGACTAACACGTTGTCTACCAAGAGGCATGCTGGGAAATTTACCTGAGCAGAGGCTGCAGGAAGCTGCACAGAGTCTCTGCCTCTATAGTTGATGTAGCTGTTTTTTTTTCTTCCAATAAATCTTTATTAAACCAGCTGAACACAAAGAGGAACTCGAGTGAAAATAATGTAATAAAAAAGTGCTTCATTTTTACAATAATTATGTATAAATGATTTAGTCAGTGTTTGCCCATTGTAAAATATTTCCTCTCCTTCATTCTGACATTTATCACATGGGGACATTTTTACTGCTGGCAGGTGATGTCAGTGGAAGGAGATGCTGCTTGCTTTTTTGGCCGTTGGAAACAGCTGCCCGAATTTCCCCGCATGCAATGAGGTTCACAGACAGGAAGCTGCCAGCACCATGGTCCTGACATCACACTGTGGGAGGGGTTTCACCACAATATCAGCCACACAGACCCCCCTGATGATCCGTTTGAGAAAAGGGGGAAAGGGGGTATCAGCCACTGATTGGGATGAAGTTCAATTCTTATCTAATATTTTTCCTCTCACTTCCACAACCCACAAGAGACATATTGCTGTAAACCCCACCCCATGCTCGTAGCGACATCTGAGTCGCGGTCCATCCTTGGTTGCTAAGTGACTGAACCAAACGCCTCTCTGTCCATCGAGGCAGGTTTGTGGTATTTTCAGCAGATTAGGGTCCCTCTCATACTGAGAATTCCCATGAGCTACAGCCTCTACACATCTCCACCGCTGCACCAGATAATCACCACAGCACTAACAGCTATATGGCCGTAATGTTACACGTTACCTCCAGCTTGCTGGTGTCTTCTAGACTGTGGTTTTTGGTCTTCAGGGGGTTGAACAGCATCGTCCGTTGTTCGGAGTCCTCGCTGCTGGGAAGGGCTTGGCTGTCCGGACAACTCATGTCCGGGGCAGATTTCACCTCTGTGGGGTTGGACTTCTGCTCCGGGATGAGCGCCACCCGAAACCTGTTAGTCAGAAGACAGAATTAATTACGCTGGCATGAACCTCTGCAGTATAGTAAAATGACCACAAGATGTCACTGTGTGTAAAATGCAATGATCTCTACGGTATTGTGACTTCCTGTATTCACTCTGTGTGGTCTTCTCTGTTCTAAGTAAGCTGCATTATCTGATGGTGCTGTATGATTTATCACATTAGTAGATGCAGTAGTGAGCAATGTTGCTATTTTTGCAGATGATACAAAATTGTGCAGAATCATCAACTCTCAGGAAGATAGTGTCATATTGCAACAGGATCTGGATAGGATGGCTATATGGGCACATACATGGCAGATGAAATTCAATGTTGACAAATGTAAAGTCATGCATTTTGGTCGTACCAATGGTCTAGCACCATATAAAATAAATGGGATACAGTTGGGAACATCAAACTTGGAGAAGGACTTAGGAGTACTCATCGACAACAAGTTAAATAATCGTACTCAATGCCAAGCCGCTGCAGCTAAAGCGAACAAAATTTTGGGATGCATTAAAAGGGAAATAAAAACTCGAGATGCTAGCATAATATTGCCCCTGTTTAACTCTCTAGTAAGGCCACATTTGGAATATGGAATTCAGTTCTGGGCACCACATTACAAAAAAGATATTGCAGTTTTAGAGCAGGTGCAGAGACGAGCTACAAAATTGATACGTGGGATGGAAGGTCTCGCTTACCAAGAAAGGTTAGATAAACTGGGTTTATTTAGTCTAGAGAAAAGACGCCTTAGAGGAGATCTAATTAACATGTATAAATACATTAGAGGGCAATATAATAGCTTGGCGGATGAGCTTTTTGTCCCTAGGCCTTCTCAAAGGACTAGAGGACATGAGCTGCGCATGGAGGAAAAACGTTTTAGCCATTTATTTAGGAAAGGGTTCTTTACAGTAAGAGTGGTTAAGATGTGGAATGCATTGCCACAGGAAGTCGTTATGGCAAACTCTATACCTGCATTTAAAGGGGGCTTAGATGCTTTCCTTGCGTTGAAAGACATCCATGGCTACAATTACTAGGTTATGCCTAATGATGTTGATCCAGGGATTTTATCTGATTGCCATCTGGAGTCAGGAAGGAATTTTTCCCATTTGGGGCTAATTGGACCATGCCTGGTGGGGTTTTTTTCGCCTTCCTCTGGATCAACAGGGGTATGTGGGGGACGGGCTGGAGTTGTACTTTGTACTGGTTGAACTCGATGGACGTATGTCTTTTTTCAGCCAAAATAACTATGTAACTATGTAACTATGTAACATTTTCTTCAGTAAAGAGTTCTAAGTTGTTATACTGGGTGTCTATCTGCGTCATGTACAGACCACTCTGCTCCATCAAACAGAACTATGTGTGAAGCAACTAAAAATGTCATATTGCTTTCACGTCATTGAGCAGAAAAAGAAGAGTGCTATTTCCACACAAACCCATTGCAAATCTAGAATTCAGATCCACTTTAAGCAGCACAGAGAGCAGTACTGACCTGCCCACGGACAGGATGGTGATCTCCCCGGACCTGGAGTTCTTGAAGGCGGTCCTGGCAGACTTCAGGCTGTGGCTGGACTGGGATGCGGTGGGGATGCTGGGCCACTTCTTCTGGCTGCAGCGGGAGCAGCAGATGTCGGAGCGGGAGGCCAGGCTCTGCACCGTGTGGAGGTGGTGCTGATGTTTGCAGATTTTGGGCATCTGAGGGAGGAGGTGGAATCTGCCGAAACACAGACAGGAAGTGTGATGAGTCACTTTTTATGCTTCTGACAGATCATAGAAATGTAGACACACACGTAAGGGAAGCTGTGCTCATCCTATGGGGGCCCCGGATTCAAATTGGAAAGAAAGTGCTGAGGGGAGTGGTCAATTTACATACAAACAATCATAACCCTCTGCACTCAAAACATGCACAACAAGCTGGAACTGTAGTCATTATAATAAAAAACAGAATGCAAGTTGTATTCATTTCCTCTATTGGAGGATATTCGCTTCCAAAATGGTTTGCATGCCTTTTGTACTTCACCCCTTCCCCTGCGTTGAGGTTCCCTCCAGTTCGAGTTTGCTTGCTTGCTGACTGGTATAGGAAGGGACCCTTTCCAACTGGAGGAACCTCAACGCTGGAGGAAGAGTTTAGTATGGACTGCTCTTATATGCAAACCATTTTGGAAGCAAATATCCGCCATTAGTTCCACCGAACACAACGTGCATTCAAGTTGTTTTTATCATTACCAGAGCTGCAGTTTGTTGTGAGATCATATAAAAGCAGTGAGTCCAGTGACTGCCATTCACGACATTCACCAAACCTTCCTTCATTACAAAAATGCCCAGTCCTTCTCTTATACCCACAGCAAGGCAACAGTACTCCAAACACAGTACACAGAGTTCTGTTGCCAAGGTTGCAAAGAACAGCACTTTAAACTTAGTGTCAGTTCCTGATATTCTTAGCTGCTTACAGATTGAAATGGAGAAATGGAATATATTACAATATGGCAGTGCTGAGTCCCCAATTCAAATCCCAGTTAAAGCACTATCTGCACAGAGTTTGTATGTTCTCGCCGTGTCAGCATGGGTTTCTTCCAGAGACTACAATTTTTTCCCACATTCCAAAAACATGCAGGTAAGTTAATGGTCTTCCCCCTAAATTGGCCCAAGTCTACGATGTATATATGTATGACTATGGTAGAATTAGATTGTGAGCTCCTCTGAGGACAGTCAGTGCTAAATAAATACATAATAATAATATGGTAGGACATTAGACTATGACTATGGTAGGATTAGATTGTGAGCTCCTCTGAGGACAGTCAGTGACATGACTATGTACTCTGTAAAGTGCTGCAGAAGATGTCAGTGCTATATAAATACATACTAATATGGTAGGACATTAGACTATGACTATGGTAGGATTAGATTGTGGATTTTTTTTTATTAAAGTAAATCGAAAAAGATAGCATACACAAAAAATAAATAAGGTTAAAAGGTATGCCATCATAAGGCTGGAAAGGTAACTCCAATGCATACAACATCAAAAAAAAATAAGGTATGCAATAGACACAACAAATCAAAGACAAGTTTCATCTCATGTATATATACAGAAAGGAAACAGAACAACACCTGTACTGCATCATTACATCAAGAAAAACACAATGTACCGTATCAGGGGAGACACCATTCACTACCATCCATACTAAAACGAGACTACCAGACAAAAAAAAGAACAAAAATACATACAACATGAACCACCACCAAAAATGACAAAACAACACCTACACTATGTCATTCGTACTGACAAGACAAAAAAGAAAAGAAAGAAAAAAAATATACAACATATCCCACCCCAAAAAGTGAAAGACAGCACCAACACAACACCATACACACCATACACCATGCACACCTCACACATACCATGGGACTTCTACGCCCAAAAAATACCCAGCAACATGAGACTGAGGATGAACACAAGACAAGATAGAAACTAAAAAAAAATACCCAAAGACAAGACAACGCCTCACCCACACATAAAGAGAAGCACAAAGGGATGCTCCCTGTGTGCCTGCGGCCAATACTTCAAAAAATCAAGAAAAATCAAAATCTAGGGTGAAAAAGAAAGAGACAGTAAGCTGCACCCAGGAGAGACTTCCACCAAGTCAAGGAGGCCTGACATTCTGCCACGCCAGAATCCAAGCCCCTCTCCCCAGCTTCTTCCTCTCCAAGTACCGAATGGTTCCCACCTCACCAAGAATAGTGCTCACCACCACCTGAACGGGCAAGTCTTTCTTTCTAATCGCTAGATCACACCGTGCCAACCATAAGTGTCTCCTAACCACTAGGCTAACTATATACAAAGTGCACAAATCATAACCCTGGCGCTGATTAAACGCTCCATAGGCCCACTCGGCATAACCAAGATGCGCCAGAAACGGGATATTCAGGACCCTCCCTACCTGATTGTACACTTTTACATTAAAGGGACATGACATCAAGAAGTGGTCCATGGTCTCCTCAACAGCACACCCCTGCCGAGGACAACCACGTTCCTCCACATCCCGACACTTCATGAACCCTCTAACGTAAAGCTTGCCCTGGAAGGTAAGCCAGGCAATGTCCCACAATTTGTTCGGAATCCGCGGCGAGTTCAACAAACGCAATCCCTCCTCCAAAATTGTGCCTGGGCAATCCCTCAAGGTCAGTGAGTCAGGGAAGCAGGAGTCCACCACCCATGCCGACAGGGCTTTCCTGTCGACCGATTTGATGTTCTCCACTGTCAATCCCCACTGCAACAGTTTCTTCAAACACGGCAAGACATAGGCCGGGAGGTAGCCATGACGTCTCCTCAGATTTTTCACTGGGCCACCGCTCTTCCATTCCCCAAGGTAAGGTTCACACCAAGTCTGAAAGATCCCTACCCAACCAGGCGGGTTCTCCATTAACATACTACCAATATTGTGCTTAATAAAAATTAAGGAGAAGAAAACAATCGGGTTGAACATACCTAGGCCACCCTCCCGCCTAGTTTTATAGGTAATATTTCTACGCACATGGTTTAGCTTGTTTCCCCATAACATCTGGAAAAACAAGCCATTGATCCTGGTATACAGGGATGCTGGCAAAATCGTGACGTAACTGACATACAACAATATTGGTATCAGGTAAGTCTTGATCAGGTCAATCCTTTCTCTATAGGTCAAACTCCAACCTTTCCAGCGGACCACTTTCCTGTCGACATCTGATAGTTTGCTAACCCAATTTCGCAGGCCATAATCGCCTGGGCCAAATTTGATGCCGAGAATCTTGATTTCATCCTGAGGCACGGGAAAGGATCCGGGAAGTCTAAAGGACTCTCCATCTTTGCCCATCCAGAGAGTTTCACACTTATCCGGATTGATCTTGGAACCAGATGCAAATGAGTACCGGGTGATCTCCTCAGCAACCACCAACGCCTCCTCTGCATCCGAGACCACCACAGTGACATCATCAGCATATGCCACCACCTTCAAAGATGAGCTCCCAGAGATGCCCACCGGAACCCCACCAAGCATGCTGCCCTCTAGCCTTCTCACGAAGGGGTCGATGGCAAACACGTATAGCAGAGAACTCAGTGGACAACCCTGGCGGACAACCGAGCTCACCTCAAAAGGCTGGCCTATCCATCCATTGATCAGCATAAAACTCTCAGCCTCCTTGTATAAAGTTCGCAGCCAATCTACAAACCTCCCCTGCAAACCGTACACAGTAAGTAACCGCCACAGATACTTGTGATTGACCCGATCAAAAGCCTTGGACTGATCCAACGTCAGCAGGTATTTTCCCCAACCCTCAGCCCTGCACCGCTCCAGGACCTCCCGGACAGCTAACAGTGCTGAGAGCGTGCTCCTTCCCACAACAGAGCAGTGCTGATGGCAGGAAAGTACATCTGTCACCTGGGACAACCGCCAGAACAAAATTTTCGCCAGGATCTTCCTGTCGACGTTGAGAAGGCTGATGGGACGCCAGTTCTCAATCATCTCCGGATCACGACCTTTTGACAGCAGGATTACCGCAGATTGCCTCATGGAGGGTGGTAACTGACCCTCAGCAAGGCAATCATTAAAAGCTCCAGCCAATTGAGGGGCCAGAACGGACACGAAAGCCTTGTAAAACCCGGCCGTCAGTCCATCCGGACCCGGGGTCTTTTTAGGCGCAAGGCCACCAATGGCTCTTGCTACTTCATCTGCAGTAATCTCCACTGTTAAATCTATGGCAGAAATATCAATATCTCCCAGACCTGGTGTGGAATCCAAGAAGTCTTCCATCCTTGTCTGGTCAAGTGGCTTCTCCCCAAGCAGATCAGCGTAAAACTCTCTAGCGATGGCTAAGATCTCTGACCTGGACTTTGCCAGCGACCCCGAGCCATCCCTGAGACCGATGACCGTCTTAAGCGCTGAACTTTGTTTAAAACTCTGGTAAGGGTCAGGCGAGTGGTACTTACCATGATCCCTCTCCAGAGCCAAAGAAGCCAGCCGATCGTACTGCTGCTGCCTGAGGTGAAGTTTGACCTCAGAGATCTCCCCCGGATCTCCGCCCTCAGAGACAAGGATAGTCAACCTCTCCCTTAGAGCCTGGTAAGCCAAGTTTCTATCAACACCTCTACGGGTAGCTAGACCCTTGAAAAATCTGACAACACGTTTTTTGACCTCCTCCCACCACTCAGACCTATTGTCAAAGCAGTCCAGGATGGAAACCTGTGCTTGAAAAAACTCCTCAAAGGATTGTCTCACCTCTTCTTCCAGCAACAGGGACGAATTCATTCTCCAGATACCCCGACCCCTGGGAGGAGCATCCGAAGCATTTAAGCCCACTGACAGAATAAGGTGATCCGAGAACTCCACCGCCAACAACTTAGGAGTTGAAGTGATGAGGCTCTCTGAAACAAAAAATCTATCTATCCTGGACCTACTACTACCTCTCTGAAAAGTGAAACCCGTGAGACCTGGGGAGTGACGAACGTGCACATCTACCAGGTCGGACTCATTAACTAATCTAACTAGAAACCTGCTATCTACACCTATCCGGACCTGGGCCCTTGCCCTGTCCATGGCCCTAGTGATGGTGTTAAAATCAAAACCCAGGATCACTGGATAGGCTGAAAAAAGGTATGACCTGATCTGTGTAAGAAGGCGTTTTCTCTCCCCTTTAAACCTGGGGTTGGCATAGATGTTAATAAGCCTGAGGTCCTGCCCCCTCACACAGACGTCTAGGACCAGACACCTCCCCATCTCCACCTCAATAACCCGCCGGCAAGTTACCATGTCGGCCCTAAAAAGGACCGCCACACCACTACCAGGCTCTCCCGCAAGTGACCAAAAACTCGGACCGGACACCCAGTCCCTCTCAGCCAACCAGAGGTCAGCCGCAGAGGTGAGCCTGGTCTCCTGCAGGAAAAAAACATCAGCCTCATGGGCAGCCAAAATCGAAAAAGCCAATTTTCGAGCTCTGGTCATTTTAATACTAGCAACGTTGATCGTTGCCAATATGAGTGGTGGGGGAACCGCCATCAGGGTGATTTAAGGTTTCCCTTTATCCTTCTTTAAACAAAGACAATAAAATAAAGCAAAAGACAACATTTACAAAAAATAAACAACGTAAACACAAATCACAAAGCCTCCCCTACGGAAGCAGGACTCTCCACCACCATCTCCTCCTCCTCAGAGGCAAGAGGAGAGACAGCCAGAACGTCAAACCTGTTAGACAGGCTTATCTCCTTCTCCCTTTGTCTCCTTTGGTGGGCAGCTACTCTGTTTGCTGCCCTTGGATTCTCAGGGAGACCCCTACACAAAGGTTTAACGCCTTTCTTTTTTTTTGTTTTAAAACGTTCCTCTAGGTAGGACTTATCCTCCTGCGAAAGGTGCTCCCTTTTCCAAGGGGCAAGGGCTGCATCTGTGGGGCAAGGGGCCGAAAAGGCATAACCTGCGGGGACAGAACTAGATAGAGCAAACCCACTACCGCTGGCTAAGGCGGAGGGGCAGGTGGAAGGGGGGGGAGGGAGTGGGACAATGACAGGAGGGGCCAGAGAGGGGGTTGGGACAACAGGGCCAGGAGGGGGAAGGGACACTGCAGGAACTGGGAGGGTGGGAGGGTGGAGGGACACTGCAGGAGCTGGGGGGATAGGAGGGGGGAGGGACACTGCAGGAACTGAGGGGCCAGGAACGGGAGGGGGTAGGGTAGGATCACCTGCAGCCGGAGCAGCAGTAGGGGGAGCCTTTTTCTTCCTCCTCGGAGGAGGTATGGGCGCTAAAGGCGGACCCATGGGAGCAGCAGTGAGGGGCCGAAGGCCACCCCCTTCCCTGCTCCTCATAGGTCTGGGTCGCTGCTCCTTGGGAGGAGGGCCACCTCCGCCCTGAGCAGCATCCCGGGCGGGAGCCGATGACTCAGGCCCAGGCTGCCTATCAGAGGCCATGCTGGCTGGAAGAGAGCTGGGGGGAGGGACTACGGAGGACTGGTTCACACTGGACGCAGACACGTTAGGAACTGGGACAGACTCAACACACACATTGGGATCGACCACAGAGACATCCTGGCTCTCTCCCATCCTTGCCAACATGGCGACATTCAGATCCGAGGGCATCGTCGCCCAGGAGATCGGGCACTCCGTATATGGATGGCCAAACTCAAAACAGAAATTACATTTAATCCTTCTGCAGGATGACGCAGAGTGCCCGAACTCCTGGCAGCGACTGCACCTCGGATCTGGGCAGCCGCTGGCCAAATGTCCCCTCTTGCCACACCTGTTGCAGGTCCTGGGTTGGCCCGGGTAGTAGGTGATGATCTTGTCCCGCCCTATGAGGGCGGAACGGGGAATATGGGTGACAACCCCCTCCTTTGTATGGAGCCGGATCGCCACCTCATACTCCCCCCACCAGATCCCGAGCTCGTCCAGGACCTTGTGCGGCGGGGACACTATGTCAGCACAATGTTGGACCCAAGTCATCAGGTCCCGCACCGGAATGCTCTCATTCTGCACTACAATGTGCGCCTTCCTCTCCAGCGTCTGTCTGGACAATGGAATAACCTTAAAACCATGCCATTCACCATTCTCTGAAAACTTTAAACGCTCCTCTAAAAAGGACTCCATACCATGCTGGGAGAGGAAGGACACATCATAATATGACGGAGGATCCCCTGGAGCCAGGATCGCATAGAGGTCTGCCGGCCTTATTCCCAGGTCGAGGAGGTACTTAGTAAACTGCTTTTTAGTCGGGACAGGTAGAAAGATATGATCCCATTTAAGGCGAACGACATTCCTTCGACCTGGGACACCATCCTCCAATCCTGTCTCCAGGGGAGCCAGAACCCTCCTACCAGGAGCAGCACCCCTAACAATCCTCGAATAAGAAGCCGGACGAGCCGATGAGGTGCCCTGGGCCGAGGCCGCCAGGGGAGCCAAAGCTCCAGGATTCTGGGCAGGACCAAGTTCAGGAAAGCCCACTCTAATTACGCTCTCCAGCTCTGGCAGCTCCGGCCCATTCACAGCACCCCCACCAGCCCCCATTACAACACCAGCACTAGTATCAGTGCTTACAACCGTACTAACACCTTTCCTGACAGCGCCAGGATTGGCTGCAGGAGCTGCGACGTCTGTCTGAACGAGGCTGCCCGCAGTGGAGACAGGGGGAGGGGGGGGCCTATACCTGGGGGCATTCGGCCCGAGCCCAAATATGGCCTCCATCCACTCCTGTTTTCCTGAAAAGGAGTATCTGGTAATAGTGTCATTGCGCACAATAAATTTCTTTCCGTCTGCATGGAACTCGAGCTGGAGGCCACACTTGGGGTCGCCCATGCCCACCAGGTGCAGGCCTCCATAATATCCCCCTGGCTCCACCGCCAAAACCACAGCCTCGCCAGAATGCTCGTCAATAACCACGAGCCTGGTCTTTTCTAGTCTGTATGTTAGATCAATTGTTTTGAATTCTGTGACAATGTCACTGATCACCAAAGGGGGCGGTTCTGGGTGCCTCTCTTTTTTTTTCTTTTTCTTACCCCCTCTTTGGTACCCCTCCCTGTCTTCGGATATGAAATCTGAGAGGAGGTTCCTCCCAAAAAGCAGGTCAAGATCTTTGCCCCCTTTTTCTTTCCTTACCGGGGTACCCCCCTTCTCCTTTCGGACCAACAAAATCTCCCCACCCTCACTCTCTTGCACAAATGCAGGGACACCCGCCCCACCCTGGGCACCTTGGGAGGACTCATCGGTTTCCTCTACCTCTGACACAGAGACCCTTCTACTTTCCCCCTCTTTCCTACCAACATCAATATTTAATTTTTTTGACTTGCTTATTTTGTTTTTCCCTTTTTTCTTAATTCTTCTTTTTGACACCTTGTCAGGAAAAGACATTTGCACCTCACCCATCCGTTGTTCAGCGTCCTCTTCCTCTCTCTGGTCCTCAGGAGAACTCGCACCCTCCTCCTCACCAGAGGATGGAAAGAATTCCTGGGCCAGTTGTTCAACGTCACTTTCAATAATATCCATATCGGAGGAGTCAGCCTGTTCTGATCCATCTTCCTGAAAGGTATCTTCCTCTACAAACTCCTCAACGGATAAGTCCATATCCAACTTTGGTTGCGCAGCCAAACGCAATATCTCCTTGCTTTGTTCTTCATTAAGTGTAGAATCCACAAGTCCCAGGAACGCTGCCCCGCTCCCCTGTGGATCCTCCTGCAGTCCTGCAGATGTGGTTGCAACCATGACTCTTTCATTTCCAGACTGTCTTCTTTGGAATCTTATTCCATCTTCTTCCCCACTTGCATCATTATTATCACCTTCAGCAGCCACCTCGCTCTGTAGTTCTGTACTTGCCGGTTGATTTTCCGCATCCCCTGCCTCCAACAGTAGTGGGGATGCATCCCCTGCATCATCATGGCAAATTCCGCCTTCCTCTCTATCTACACTAATGGCATTTCCATCAGCAGCAATATCAGAAACGATTCCGCATTCACCTTCATCAATTTCAATAGCAATTCCGTCTTCATGCGGATCTTTGGACGCTTTAGCCGCTTCAGAAACTCCGTCTTGACGCGGAATTACCGCCGCATCAATAGGAACTGCATTTCTGTCTTCGGCCGCATTGGCCACTATGGCGTTTCCGTGTTCAGGCGGAATGATAGCTGCCGACGTCACTTCCGCCCCGCCGACCGGAAATTGAGCTGGCGTGGCCGGAGCATCGCTCGGGAGGCCAGCGCCATCTTGTTTTACCGCTGTACACGGCGGGGAGCTTTCCCAATGACCCTGGGCGCATGGCCCCGCTCCCAACTTCACCCCAGACCCCACACCAGCCACCATAGGTGACCCCGATGCGAGGGCCAGGAGTCCACCGGGAGCAGAGACCATGCGAGTGTCCAGGGAGGCCTGTGCAGCCGCAGCCACACCGCCACCTCCAGGTAAGTCAGAGGGGGGCATGCCAGCCGCAGCTACAACAGGGACAACACCAGCACCGCCACCCACCGCCTCGCTGAGAACCCCAGCAGCACGCACACCGCCAGGACCCCCAGCAGCAGGGGCAGCAGCACCAGCATCATCGGCACTCACCTGGACACCCGCCACAGGGCCCGGTACTTGCACCTTACTTCCACCCTCCATGAGGTCTTCTGCACACACACTCTGCCCGGGCGGGATGGGAGACTGGGACACCTCCACCTTTATCCACGGGGGTCTCTCCGGGGGGGTGCACTCATCTTCAAGTATGACACAGTCATCTTCCGTGTCGCTATCGTCTACATACTGTTCAGGCTTCAACATCTTTTTGAACCTCTTCTTATATCCTAACTGTTCGGAAAAGGGACCACCAATCTTCTCAAGCTCTGCTAACCTTGATTTTTGCTGTATAATTCGCTTCCTCAGGTCTAGCATCGCCTTGTCTTGCCACAGCATCTCTGGCTTCCATTTAATTCCATAGCGGAAGCGGGCCCTTGCAAAGTTGTACCTCAGTTGTTCCAGGGTTTCCACGCAGGCTTTCGCTGCCTTTACCCATGCAATCGCGTTGTTGGCGATATCTTCACCCGAGGAATTTCCAACGTCCCCCAGGTAAGTTGGTGAAGTCGTAGGGGGGTATGAGCTGGCCGCTCCATGGCTGGAGCGGCCAGTTAGCTTAGGCAAGCCCCTGCCCGGCAAGGCCCGGAGCAGGGACTTCAGGTGGAAAGTATGCCCAGAAAAGCACTTTAAAGCTGGATCCGACAATGCAGACCAAAGGCCTCCCCTGGAAGTCCAGGAGCTCTCCCAACACACGTCCTCCTCCTATGGTGGGATTAGATTGTGAGCTCCTCTGAGGACAGTCAGTGACATGACTATGTACTCTGTAAAGTGCTGCAGAAGATGTCAGTGCTATATAAATACATAATAATATGGTAGGACATTACATGATGACTATGGTAGGGATTAGATTGTGAGCTCCTCTGAGGACAGTCAGTGACATGACTACACACTCTGTAATGTACTGCAGAAGATGTCACTGCTATATAAATACATAATAATAATAATATAGAAGGAAACACAAGACTATGACTATGGTAGGATTAGAGTGTGAGCTCCTCTGAGTGACAGTCAGCGACATGACTATGTACTTTGTACAGTGCTACAATGTGATAGAATGTGTCAGCACTATATAAATACATAACAATAATAGTGCCATCACATCACATTTTCCTAGTGTGGAAGCAGCCATCTTGCATAATAACGCCATATCCAGTTCAGCCTTTTAGCAACACATATCTATGACCTACACAAAGCCACGGTGCTCCCATGCAGAGAGATATGTATGAACTGACCGCATAGTCTTTGCAGACGCTGCCTTAATCACATATTAATGTATGTAATGTTTTAGGGCCTGTTTCCACTAGTGCGGAAACCGGGCCGAATCCGCAGAGTTTCCCCGCAGTCAAATTGCTCTGGGAAACTCTGCCATAGGAAATAATGGCGCCGCCATTGCGATCAGTTTTCGTGCGGGAGGCAGCGGATCCCATAGCCGTGAATGGCATGTCTTGTGTGATTTGTCTGTGTACCCGCAGACCCGGAAGTCCCGTCGTGCGTCTCGCAGCCGCACGCGGTGACTAGTGGAAATGAGCCCTTAGGCCCTGCCTTGCCATACACACAGGTAAGTATTAGGTGTGCAATAACCGGCACTATCACTGCAGACACATACCTTTGGGGTGACTTGCTTCCTACAGCGGGGAGCTGCTTGCTCTGATAATCCTTCAGCAGTTCTTCCAAAGCAACAGCATTTTCTAATGTGCAATAAGGGGAAAAAAACAGCATGTCACAGATCATTTCTTACTAAAGACCGACACTGCACCGGACGCCCCCATACCACCCTCAGTGTTTCTCTAGAAATTTTATTGCAGCCGGGCGGCATGAAAAAGTAGGCGGGTGGGAAACCCGCCTAAAAGAGCATGGGGAGAACACTGACCCTGAGACTGCTAGATCTGCATGAAGACTATGGGCTCAATTCACTAAGCATTACCACATTCAATCATTCAGAAACAGATGATTTTAAAAAAATATCTTGTCAAATGTCAATTCACTAAAGGCTGTTCTAGCATGGAAAACTAAAATTACCAACTAGTGAGGTAAATAACCGACGTGTGCATTAAACATCTCAATATATGTTAAGTCCAAAAGATTAGCGCATGCCGTAGCACAAGTGAGATGCTCCGTATTTGTCTCCAGCCTGGAGCTGTCGGTAATTGACAATCAGCATTCAGTAAAATGGAAAAGCAAAGGAGACAACCAATAGGAGGAGCAACCCCGTTCTACTCCTCACTCCATTGGCGCCGATGTACTGCAGGGCAGAACATCAGAAGGTTAAAAAAAACAAACCACAAAATGCAGGAAAAGGGCATATTCATAGAGGTTTGCGCTGTATCCCACTGCACAGGAAAATACTGATACAGAGAGAGGGCCCTCTAGTGGTATGCTTGCAACAGAACGGCTCAAATTTTAGACAGACCACCTGAAGAATCAGCACGAGTCAGGGCAGAAGTAGGAGAACATTACTGTATCAAATACATGTCAAACTCTGGCCAAATCTGGCCCTCAGAGCCATCAAATTTGGCACCCAAGTGTTTTCCCCACTTTGCATTATTTGTGGACCACTTTAGACCACCAGAAAAGCTAGACCAGAGGCGAAGTCCTAGCTCATCAGGGAAGCCACATGGTGGAGGAAGGGGAAAGCTCTAGACACCAGGGAACTGTATAGGGGAGGAGTGGACAACTAAACACCATGGAACTATATAGGGTAGGGAGGGAGGACCACTAAACACCAGGAAACTGTATAAGGGAGTGAGGTCAATTAACCTCCTTGGCGATAATCCCGAGCTGAGCTCGGGGTATGCCGCCGGAGGTCGCCGCTCAGGCCCTGCTGGGCCGATTTGAGTTCTGAAAAAAGCAGCACACGCAGCCGGCACTTTGCCAGCCGCGTGTGCTGCCCGATCGCCGCCGCTCCGCGGCGATCCGCCGCGTGCAGCGGCGAAAGAGGGTCCCCCCAGCCACCCGAGCCCAGCGCAGCCGGAACAAACAGTTCCGGCCGGCGCTAGGGGCTGGATCGGGCGGCTCTGACGTCAGGACGTCGACTGACGTCCATGACGTCACTCCGCTCGTCGCCATGGCGACGAGGAAAGCGAAACAAGATAGGCCGCTCATTGCGGCCTATCTTGTTACTTTCGATTGCCGGAGGCGATCGAAAGTACGCTTCCGGAGCGCCCTCTAGTGGGCTTTCATGCAGCCAACTTTCAGTTGGCTGCATGAAATATTTTTTTTTTAATTTAAAAAAAACCCTCCCGCAGCCTCCCTGGCAAAATAATTAAACCGCCAGGGAGGTTAAACACCAGAGAACTGTATAGTGGAGGACCTGAGGCCACTAGACACCAGGGAACTGTATAGGGGAGGAAGTGTGCCATTAGGCACCAGGGAACTTTATAAGGAAGGGAGGTGGCCACTAGACATTGAGATTGGTCCACGATGCGGTCCCAGTGTTCAATTTCAGGCCCACTTTGTATTTGAGTTTGACAAACAACCCCCCCTCCTCAGCAGAACACAGCTTGTTGCCAAAACCTTCTCCAGAGCTGGTTACAGTTCTACGTATTACCCAACAGGTCTTCCTGAATTGAAAAAATGTTTTTCAGTAAATTACTGAGGTCTAAAAAAAATTTCAGTGAGGTCTTAGGAAACTGAGCCCTACGTGTAAATAGCACGTGACGCCGCTCACCTTTCTTCTCGGTAATCAGACGCACCAGGACCCCGATGGTGTCCTCGTTGCCGTTCTCCTCCACCCCGCCTGGTGTTATACCTGCAGAGAAGCAAATGGGGAAAATTAATGTATGCTGCATTATACAAATAAACCTTCTATAAACCACAACACTACACGTTACAGCAGATAACTTCAACTGGCATCCCAAGCCAAGACTCGGAATCATGAAATGTGGGCATTGGAGAGCTGTGGAAGTTTGGGCACCTTTACAAATATCGGTAAAAGAAGGAAACCTGGGCACTAGGCACCCAATAAACAGCAAGTGGGCTGGGCTACCTGCCCCAGTCTCCATAGTGCGCGACTCTGGCACCCGCTATAGCGTGGTTAAGGTTAGGCATTAGGAAAGGGGTTTAAGCCGGGAGTTGGTGGTATAGGCATCAGGGGGGAGGGTTCTGTGTGAGAGTAGTGTTAGGTTTAGCTGTAGTAAGATATAATTTACCGATATGTTACTATCAAGAATTGCAACTGTAAATAGTAGAATTTCGGTAAATGAACCAATATTCTATGACTGGCTATTTCCTGGTGTCCAAATTTCCCCCGCGCCCTTTATTCATATACGCCCACGACACACACACACACAGACCTAGCCACACACACACACATACACACTGGAGGCAGGAAGCCCATTAGCATATCTTCTGCGGCAGCACTTCTCCACCTGTGCAGAATGCCCCCAGCACCAGGAGTGCGACCGCGTGCTCGTGCATATGTAGGGGCCACCGACCTGGCCGGGTCAGCAGCTGCTAGGGAGGAGACCCCAGGAGGCTGCCCGAGAGCGGAGCTGCGGTGAGGGGCACATAGGCTTACAGGGGCTGGAGGAAGCCCCAGGTAAGTAAATCTGAGGTTTTTTTGAAATGCCAGATGTATTATGACACCTCCCCCCCCCCCCCCCAAAAAAGGAAAGGAGTGAGTGTGGCATTCTAATGCCATGTATAGATGCCCTCAGTATAAGTTGCCTGGAATAGGTGCCCTAGTTTAGGTAGCCTAAAATAGTTGCCCCTAGTATAGGTAGCCTGGAATAGCTGCTCCCAGTATAGGTAGCCTGGAATAGTTGCCCCAGTATAGGTAGCCTGCAATAGTTGCCCCCAGTATAGGTAGCCTGTAATAGTTGCCCCAGTATAGGTAGCCTGGACTAGTTGCTCCAGTATAGGTAGCCTGCAATAGTTGCCCCCAGTATAGGTAGCCTGGACTAGTTGCTCCAGTATAGGTAGCCTGCAATAGTTGCCCCAGTATAGGTAGCCTGGAATAGTTGCCCCAGTATAGGTAGCCTGGAATAGTTGCTCCAGTATAGGTAGCCTGCAATAGTTGCCCCAGTATAGGTAGCCTGGAATAGTTGCCCCAGTATAGGTAGCCTGGAATAGTTGCTCCAGTATAGATAGCCTGGAATAGTTGCCCCCAGTGTAGGTAGCCTGGAATAGTTGCCCCAGTATAGATAGCCTGGAATAGTTGCCCCAGTGTAGGTAGCCTGGAATAGTTGCCCCAGTATAGGTAGCCTGGAATAGTTGCCCCCAGTGTAGGTAGCCTGGAATAGTTGCCCCAGTATAGGTAGCCTGGACTAGGTGCTCCAGTATAGGTAGTCTGCAATAGTTGCCCCAGTATAGGTAGCCTGCAATAGTTGCCCCAGTATAGGTAGCCTGGAATAGTTGCTCCCAGTATAGATAGCCTGGAATAGTTGCTCCAGTATAGTTGCCTGCAATAGTTGCCCCAGTATAGGTAGCCTGGACTAGTTGCCCCAGTATAGGTAGCCTGGAATTGTTGCCCCCAGTATAGGTAGCCTGGAATAGTTGCTCCAGTATAGGTAGCCTGGAATAGTTGCTCCAGTATAGGTAGCCTGGAATATTTGCCCCAGTATAAGTTGCCAGGAATAGGTGCCCTAGTTTAGGTAGCCTAGAATAGTTGCCCCCAGTATAGGTAGCCTGGACTAGTTGCCCCAGTATAGATAGCCTGGAATAGTTGCTCCAGTATAGTTGCCTGCAATAGTTGCCCCAGTATAGGTAGCCTAGAATTGTTGCCCCCAGTATAGGTAGCCTGGAATAGTTGCCCCCAGTATAGGTAGCCTGGAATAGTTGCTCCCAGTATAGATAGCCTGGAATAGTTGCTCCAGTATAGTTGCCTGCAATAGTTGCCCCAGTATAGGTAGCCTAGAATTGTTGCCCCCAGTATAGGTAGCCTGGAATAGTTGCCCCCAGTATAGGTAGCCTGGAATAGTTGCTCCCAGTATAGATAGCCTGGAATAGTTGCTCCAGTATAGGTAGCCTGGAATAGTTGCCCTAGTTTAGGTAGCCTGGAATAGTTTCCCCCAGTATAGGTAGCCTGGACTAGTTGCCCCAGTATAGGTAGCCTGGAATTGTTGCCCCCAGTATAGGTAGCCTGGAATAGTTGCTCCAGTATAGGTAGCCTGGAATAGTTGCTCCAGTATAGGTAGCCTGGAATAGTTGCTCCAGTATAGGTAGCCTGGAATATTTGCCCCAGTATAAGTTGCCCGGAATAGGTGCCCTAGTTTAGGTAGCCTAGAATAGTTGCCCCCAGTATAGGTAGCCTGGACTAGTTGCCCCAGTATAGATAGACTGGAATAGTTGCTCCAGTATAGTTGCCTGCAATAGTTGCCCCAGTATAGGTAGCCTGGACTAGTTGCCCCAGTATAGGTAGCCTGGAATTGTTGCCCCCGGTATAGGTAGCCTGGAATAGTTGCCCCCAGTATAGGTAGCCTGGAATAGTTGCCCCAGTATAGGTAGCCTGGAATAGTTGCCCCAGTATAAGTTGCCAGGAATAGGTGCCCCAGTTTAGGTAGCCTAGAATAGTTGCCCCCAGTATAGGTAGCCTGGACTAGTTGCTCCAGTATAGGTAGCCTGGAACTGCCCCCAGTATAGGTAGCCTGGAATAGTTGCCCCAGTATAGGTAGCCTGGAATAGTTGCCCCCAGTATAGGTAGCCTGGAATAGTTGCCCCCAGTATAGGTAGCCTGGAATAGTTGCTCCCAGTATAGGTAGCCTGGACTAGTTGCTCCAGTATAGGTAGCCGGCAATAGTTGCCCCAGTATAGGTAGCCTGGAATAGTTGCCCCAGTATAGGTAGCCTGGAATAGTTTCCCCCAGTATAGGTAGCCTGTAATAGTTGCCCCCAGTATAGGTAGCCTGGAATAGTTGCCCCCAGTATAGGTAGCCTGGAATAGTTGCCCCAGTATAGGTAGCCTGGAATAGTTGCCCCCAGTATAGGTAGCCTGGAATTGTTGCCCCCAGTATAGGTAGCCTGCAATAGTTGCTCCAGTATAGGTAGCCTGGAATAGTTTCCCCCAGTATAGGTAGCCTGGACTAGTTGCCCCAGTATAGATAGCCTGGAATAGTTGCCCCAGTATAGGTAGCCTGGACTAGTTGCCCCAGTATAGGTAGCCTGGAATTGTTGCCCCCAGTATAGGTAGCCTGGAATAGTTGCCCCAGTATAGGTAGCCTGGAATAGTTGCCCCAGTATAAGTTGCCAGGAATAGGTGCCCTAGTTTAGGTAGCCTAGAATAGTTGTCCCCAGTATATGTAGCCTGGAATAGTTGCCTCCAGTATAGGTAGCCTGGACTAGTTGCTCCAGTATAGGTAGCCTGCAATAGTCGCCCTAGTATAGGTAGTCTGGAATAGTTGACCCCAGTATAGGTAGCCTGGAATAGTTGCCCCCAGTATAGGTAGCCTGGACTAGTTGCTCCAGTATAGGTAGCCTGCAATAGTTTCTCCCAGTATAGGTAGCCTGGAATAGTTGCCCCAGTATAGGTAGCCTGGAATAGTTGCCCCAGTATAGGTAGCCTGGAATAGTTGTCCCCAGTATAGGTAGCCTGGAATAGTTGCCCCAGTATAGGTAGCCTGGAATAGTTGTTCCAGTATAGGTAGCCTTGAATAGTTGCCCCAGAATAGGTAGCCTGGAATAGTTGCCCCGGTATAGATAGCCTGGAATAGTTGCCCCAGTATAGGTAGCCTGGAATAGTTGTTCCAGTATAGGTAGCCTTGAATAGTTGCCCCAGAATAGGTAGCCTGGAATAGTTGCCCCGGTATAGATAGCCTGGAATAGTTGCTCCCAGTATAGGTAGCCTGGAATAGTTGCCCCAGTATAGGCAGCCTGGAATAGTTTCCCCAGTATAGGTAGCCTGGAATAGTTGCCCCCAGTATATGTAGCCTGGAATAGTTGCCCCCAGTATAGGTAGCCTTGAATAGTTGCCCCAGAATAGGTAGCCTGGAATAGTTGCCCCGGTATAGATAGCCTGGAATAGTTGCTCCCAGTATAGGTAGCCTGGAATAGTTGCTCCAGTATAGGTAGCCTGGAATATTTGCCCCAGTATAAGTTGCCCGGAATAGGTGCCCTAGTTTAGGTAGCCTAGAATAGTTGCCCCCAGTATAGGTAGCCTGGACTAGTTGCCCCAGTATAGATAGACTGGAATAGTTGCTCCAGTATAGTTGCCTGCAATAGTTGCCCCAGTATAGGTAGCCTGGACTAGTTGCCCCAGTATAGGTAGCCTGGAATTGTTGCCCCCGGTATAGGTAGCCTGGAATAGTTGCCCCCAGTATAGGTAGCCTGGAATAGTTGCCCCAGTATAGGTAGCCTGGAATAGTTGCCCCAGTATAAGTTGCCAGGAATAGGTGCCCCAGTTTAGGTAGCCTAGAATAGTTGCCCCCAGTATAGGTAGCCTGGACTAGTTGCTCCAGTATAGGTAGCCTGGAACTGCCCCCAGTATAGGTAGCCTGGAATAGTTGCCCCAGTATAGGTAGCCTGGAATAGTTGCCCCCAGTATAGGTAGCCTGGAATAGTTGCCCCCAGTATAGGTAGCCTGGAATAGTTGCTCCCAGTATAGGTAGCCTGGACTAGTTGCTCCAGTATAGGTAGCCGGCAATAGTTGCCCCAGTATAGGTAGCCTGGAATAGTTGCCCCAGTATAGGTAGCCTGGAATAGTTTCCCCCAGTATAGGTAGCCTGTAATAGTTGCCCCCAGTATAGGTAGCCTGGAATAGTTGCCCCCAGTATAGGTAGCCTGGAATAGTTCTTCCCAGTATAGGTAGCCTGGACTAGTTGCTCCAGTATAGGTAGCCTGCAATAGTTGCCCCAGTATAGGTAGCCTGGAATAGTTGCCCCCAGTATAGGTAGCCTGGAATTGTTGCCCCCAGTATAGGTAGCCTGCAATAGTTGCTCCAGTATAGGTAGCCTGGAATAGTTTCCCCCAGTATAGGTAGCCTGGACTAGTTGCCCCAGTATAGATAGCCTGGAATAGTTGCCCCAGTATAGGTAGCCTGGACTAGTTGCCCCAGTATAGGTAGCCTGGAATTGTTGCCCCCAGTATAGGTAGCCTGGAATAGTTGCCCCAGTATAGGTAGCCTGGAATAGTTGCCCCAGTATAAGTTGCCAGGAATAGGTGCCCTAGTTTAGGTAGCCTAGAATAGTTGTCCCCAGTATATGTAGCCTGGAATAGTTGCCTCCAGTATAGGTAGCCTGGACTAGTTGCTCCAGTATAGGTAGCCTGCAATAGTCGCCCTAGTATAGGTAGTCTGGAATAGTTGACCCCAGTATAGGTAGCCTGGAATAGTTGCCCCCAGTATAGGTAGCCTGGACTAGTTGCTCCAGTATAGGTAGCCTGCAATAGTTTCTCCCAGTATAGGTAGCCTGGAATAGTTGCCCCAGTATAGGTAGCCTGGAATAGTTGCCCCAGTATAGGTAGCCTGGAATAGTTGTCCCCAGTATAGGTAGCCTGGAATAGTTGCCCCAGTATAGGTAGCCTGGAATAGTTGTTCCAGTATAGGTAGCCTTGAATAGTTGCCCCAGAATAGGTAGCCTGGAATAGTTGCCCCGGTATAGATAGCCTGGAATAGTTGCCCCAGTATAGGTAGCCTGGAATAGTTGTTCCAGTATAGGTAGCCTTGAATAGTTGCCCCAGAATAGGTAGCCTGGAATAGTTGCCCCGGTATAGATAGCCTGGAATAGTTGCTCCCAGTATAGGTAGCCTGGAATAGTTGCCCCAGTATAGGCAGCCTGGAATAGTTTCCCCAGTATAGGTAGCCTGGAATAGTTGCCCCCAGTATATGTAGCCTGGAATAGTTGCCCCCAGTATAGGTAGCCTGGAATAGTTGCCCCCAGTATAGGTAGCCTGGAATAGTTGCGCCCAGTATAGGTAGCCTGGAATAGTTGCTCCCAGTATAGGTAGCCTGGAATAGTTGCCCCCAGTATATGTAGCCTGGAATAGTTGCTCCCAGTATAGGTAGCCTGGAATAGTTGCTCCCAGTATAGGTAGCCTGGAATAGTTGCCCCAGTATAGGTAGCCTGGAATATTTGGCCCAGAATAGGTAGCCTGGAATAGTTGCCCCCAGTATAGGTAGCCTGGAATAGTTGCTCCCAGTATAGGTAGCCTGGAATAGTTGCCCCCAGTATAGGTAGCCTGGAATAGTTGCCCCAGTATAGGTAGCCTGGAATATTTGGCCCAGTATAGGTAGCCTGGAATAGTTGCCCCAGTATAGGTAGCCTGGAATAGTTGCCCCCAGTATATGTAGCCTGGAACAGTTGCTCCCTGTATAGGTAGCCTGGAATATTTGGCCCAGAATAGGTAGCCTGGAATAGTTGCCCCCAGTATAGGTAGCCTGGAATAGTTGCTCCGAGTATAGGTAGCCTGGAATAGTTGCCCCCAGTATAGGTAGCCTGGAATAGTTACCCCAGTGTAGGAAGCCTGGAATATTTGGCCCAGAATAGGTAGCCTGGAATAGTTGCCCCCAGTATAGGTAGCCTGGAATAGTTGCCCCAGTATAGGTAGCCTGGAATAGTTGCCCCCAGTATAGGTAGCCTGGAATAGTTGCCCCAGTATAGGTAGCCTGGAATAGTTGTCCCCAGTATATGTAGCCTGGAATAGTTGCTCCCAGTATATGTAGCCTGGAATAGTTGCTCCCAGTATAGGTAGCCTGGAATAGTTGCCCCAGTATAGGTAGCCTGGAATAGTTGCCCCCAGTATAGGTAGCCTGGAATAGTTGCCCCAGTATAGGTAGCCTGGAATAGTTGCCCCCAGTATAGGTAGCCTGGAATAGCTGCTCCCAGTATAGGTAGCCTGGAATAGTTGCCCCCAGTATAGGTAGCCTGGAATAGTTGCCCCAGTATAGGTAGCCTGGAATAGTTGCCCCCAGTATAGGTAGCCTGGAATAGTTGCTCCCAGTATAGGTAGCCTGGAATATTTGCCCCTAGTATAGGTAGCCTGGAATAGTTGCCCCCAGTATAGGTAGCCTGGAATAGTTGCCCCCAGTATAGGTAGCCTGGAATAGTTGCTCCCAGTATAGGTAGCCTGGAATAGTTGCCCCTAGTATAGGTAGCCTGGAATAGTTGCCCCAGTATAGGTAGCCTGGAATATTTGGCCCAGTATAGGTAGCCTGGAATAGCATGCAGCTAATCTTGTCAGATCTGACAATAGTGTCCGAAAGCCTGATCTGCTGCATGCTTGTTCAGGGGCTATGGCTAAAAGTATTAGAAGCAGAGGATCAGCAGGACAGCCAGGCAACGTGCATTGTTTCAAAGGTAGTAAACATGTCAGCTTCTTTATCCCTCCCACCTTGGGTCCCCTTTAACAGGCTTGTTGCAGAGTTCCTCCTCCCAGGGGCAGTCCGGCCACTCATGCTCTCCCGTTGCGCTCCCAGGCCGGGAACAGGAGCGCTATGGGGGGTTGCACATGCGCACTACGTCCCAGCCCGGAGGATTTTGCAATCAGCCTGAAGGTAGCCCCACATAAGTATAATTTTTTTCAAATCCCCCCACTCAGGTTCCCATTAAATTACAAGGGGCCTTCCCATTCAATGTCTAATCTGGAGGCACACTTTATACTCATTAAAAACTCAATGTAAAGATCTTTCTGAGTTTGGTCCTCCTGTGTGCAGCGTCTGCATAGAAGGGCTGGACAAGGACGGGCAGCAGAAAGCTAAAAATGAACTGTTATTATTCTTCAGTGTCTGCGCTGTCGTCTCGCGTGCCTTTCATACTAATCGCTGTCCTCAGATTACCCCACTGCGCTCTGCTAACTGACCTGACTGCAGTGTGGCCCAGCCGAGCCTGCGACAAGCAACCATTTCCACAATCTTGCAGCGCGGGTGCGAGTGCGCGATTAGACAGACGACGCTTTGCAACGTGCGGAGATAACGACCGTCGTGGCGGATGGGGTCTGTAAAATCCCTGACAACTCCCACGCTAAGTGCCGCAATTGTTTCAGCGCTCCTTTGCACCCGTTGCGTGCCGTCGCATATTCCCACAGGCAGGAAGATGGATTGGGGAACGCTCGGCATTGCTGGATAGTTTACTGGCCAAAGGACAACCGAGGTGACATGATGAGATAGACATGTGTATGTACAGTGCCTAGCACACAAATAACTAGGCTGTGTTCCTTTTTTCTTTCTCTGCCTGAAAGAGTTAAACATCAGATATGTAAGTGACAGTTTCTACCGGGGTCGGACTGGGTCGGACTATAGCGAAACCATCACTGATAAGTAATTACAGCCATAAAACACTTTCCTGTCAGTAAATGGCTTCTGAGAGCAGGAAAGAGATAAAAAGGGTCAATTCATAGTCATAGATTTGAGCTCTGGCATACTTCAATGAAGGTGTCATTGTGCAGAGACAATGAAATAGTAAAAACTTAAAAACTAGATGTAAATATTAAATAAAACTGTGAGATATCTAAATAAGTCATTTTTAGGAGGAGGATAGATACAATTGTTTTTCTCATCAGTTTATTTTCACCTCGGATGTCCTTTAAGGAGACCAGGGTTCAAATATTGTCTCTTCCAGTTCAGTAAGCCAGCACCTATTCAGTAAGGAGACCTTGGGCAAAACTCCCCTAACATTGCTACTGCCTATAGAGCACGCCCTAGTGGCTGCAGCTCTGGCGCTTTGAAGGTATACGGAGGCTGCCATATTTATTTCCATTTAATCAATACCAGTTGCCTGGCAGCCCTGCTGGTCTATTTCTCTGCAGTAGTATCTGAATAACACCAGAAACAAGCATGCAGCTAGTCTTGTCAGATCTGACTTTAAAGTCTGAAACACCTGATCTGCTGCATGCTTGTTCAGGGGCTATGGCTAATAGTATTAGAGGCAGAGGATCAGCAGGGCTGCCAGGCAACTGGTATTGCTTAAAAGGAAATAAACATGGCAGCCTCCATATACCTCTCTCTTCAGTTCCCCTTTAAGACTGCAGCCTCTGATGCAGGAAGTCAGCTGTCCAGGTAACATCTCCCTCCCTGGCAGTCTGAAGGCCACATAGCCAGCCCTGCACTGACAGTTTATTGTTAATAAGAAGTGTCTGGATATAAAAAAGCTCCACAGGGACTTGTTAATCCAGGAAGGTAGAAGGCGAGAGACAGACACCACTCAATTCCCATGGCAAGATTGAATCCCTGACCCCAGAGGCCTACAGTAACGGGGCAGTTTATGCGTCAATTAGGCCAGATTGCTTCCAGGGCCACTAATATCCCTCAAGCTCCTGTCAACTAGGCTCCTGTCCTCACTGGAAGTGTCCTCAAGAGGTGTCAAAGGCTTGTTTGTATTTTGTATTTGGGTTATTAAGGAGAAGAACCGGACAAAGGGAGTCAGGATGGCGCTGTCAAGCCTCTTCCTGCTCTGAGTCACACACAGCAGTAGTTCTCAACAACATTATGGAAGTATGTGGCCCATCCTTCATGAAGGGCACAGTTAACCATGTCGGCCCAGGAACAGTTACCTCAAGTACTCATCATCCTCTATAATAAAACCCCTGTGTCCCTGCATGTGCTGTCTCTGTGTAGCTGGTCCGTGCCTTTTGCTACTTTCCAATCCTCTGACTGGCCTAATATTTCAGAGTCTTACGATTGGCCTAAAATCTCTACAGTATTCGGATTTCCGCTGTAAAATACTGGATGGATAGTGTAATGGTTAAGAGCTTTGCCTCTGACACAGACGACCAGGGTTGGAATCTCGGCTCTTCCTGTACAGTAAGACAGCACCTATTCAGTAAGGAGACCTTGGGCAAGACTCGCTAACACGGTTACTGCCTATAGAGCGCACCCTAGTGGCTGCAGCTCTGGCACTTTGATTCCACCAGGAGAAAACCGCAATATAAATGTTCTGTGTCTTGGACCCTTCAGTCACAGGAGACGTAAGTAGTCGTGCGACGCGTTGCCACGGTTGCATGACTGACCCAGACAATCCACCCCTGCTGACTTACGTGTGGAAAACAGTTAGCATCATTTATAGAGGCAGCAGAATGTTCCCTGTAAAGTCAAATCAAAGGCATTTCCTGTATGAGAGAGTTCAGATTTTTCCAGAACATCCCTGATGTAATTATACAGTCAGTGCATGACTGCAATGCTTCTTCTTACAACAGTGGCACAGTGATTACAGCGGACAGAGCTGCCCACTTACGGGTCATCTCCAGGTGACGCAGCAATGCCCCTTCTCAGTCGGCAGAGCAGGGAACGCTATGCAGGGTCTGCCACATCCCTGCAATGTATGAGCTGAAAGGAGCTGATGTGTGTACAGAGCACCATGTGTTGTACTGTGAGGAGAGTTATGAGGAGAATTTCACAATGTTCCTCAGAGCTTTACACCCCCTCCAGGGAACTCCCGTTCCTGTGCTGCTGTTTCACTCTGTGTTCCCACTATGACATACCGTAAGTCGTGTCCAAAAACAAACAGCTATAAAGTGAACCTGTCACTGTCATCATCTCCTATCCAAAGGAAGTCCTATGCACTGAGATGCGTTACTGTATTTTGCCGCAAAAGCAATGCAAGTCTATGGAGACTTCACACTTATTGCGGCCCCACTGCGGTGCGGCAGAAGTATCCAATCAGACGCAAGGGCAACAGCACGTTACCGCAAGAACCATGCTTAACGCACGGCGCTCAGGGAAATAAAAGTCTATGGGTGATGCTCGCAGTGTACAGGGCACGGTGTCGCAGCGGCATGTGGGGGCCGCCCCTGCTGCCCACGTTGGGTCGCCTTCTCTTTCTTGCGCGAGGAGGTAGAGCTAAGGATACCCCATAGCAGCACTCCAGTGATTACCCACGTCCCAACCCCCCCACCTACAAACACACACTCTGGGGGGATGCGGGTGATTCGGAAAAATAGCTAAGAAAGGGTTCAGTCTATAACATAAGTGGCAGCGGGGAGGAAGTCGGCATGGTAACGGGCACTGACCGTCCTTCTCTGGCGACGCCTCCTCGTCAGGCTTGTGGGAGGTGCAGCGGTAGCCCTTCTTCTTCAGGAAGTTACACAGGAAGATGCCGGACAGGCCCATCATGCAGAATACCGGCACTATGGCCAGCACGGCGTACTGCGTCCGGGAACCGTCCGACACCCCCTTATGTGTGCTGTTCTGGGGGGCCTTGGGGGCCTCCAGCGTCCTCGGGGCGCGGGGCCGCAGTGTCCTCTGACCTGGAGACAGAAACAGAGAGAGAACATGAGCGGGGGGTCACACTGCCGGGAGCTTGTAGTGAAGACGGTAATTGCAGACATGTATCAGCCGTACTGGCTGAGGAATCGCTCACCTTCACATCCCACGGTCTCCGGGGGAGCCAGCCAGCACGCCACGCAGATACTGGGACTCTTGGCCACCAGAGGGAAGTGTCTGAAAAGAAACCAAGACAGAGTGTAACTGTCAACTTCCAATGTGCAACCTCCATGTGCCTACTGTATACCTATATACAACCTCCATGTGCCTACTGTATACATCTATACAACCTCCATGTGCCTACTGTATACATATATACAACCTCCATGTGCCTACTGTATACCTATATACAACCTCCATGTGCCTACTGTATACCTATATACAGCCTCCATGTGCCTACTGTATACCTATATACAACCTCCATGTGCCTACAGTATACATATATATACACAACCTCCATGTGCCTACTGTATACCTATATACAGCCTCCATGTGCCTACTGTATACCTATACACAACCTCCATGTGCCTACTGTATACCTATACACAGCCTCCATGTGCCTACTGTATACCTATACACAGCCTCCATGTGCCTACTGTATACCTATACACAGCCTCCATGTGACTACTGTATACCTATATACAACCTCCATGTGCCTACTGTATACCTATATACAGCCTCCATGTGCCTACTGTATACCTATATACAGCCTCCATGTGCCTACTGCATACATATATACAACTTCCCTGTGCCTACTGTATACATATATATAACCTCCATGTGCCTACTGTATACATCTATACAACCTCCATGTCCCTACTGCATACATATATATATATATATATAACCTCCATGTGCCTACTGTATGCATATATACAACCTCCATGTGCCTACTGTATACATATATACAACCTCCATGTGCTTACTGTATACATCTATACAACCTCCATGTCCCTACTGCATACATATATATATATATATATATATATATATATATATATATATATATAACCTCCATGTGCCTACTGTATGCATATATACAACCTCCATGTGTCTACTGTATACATGCATGCAACTTATATAGGCCTTCTGTATTCATATACAACCTGTATACAAGCATGGAAATAAACTTTTGTTACAGAGCTGCAGAAGATGTCAGTGTTATATAATATAATAATATAGTAGGACATTAGACTGTGACTATGGTAAAAATTGTGAGCTCCTCTGAGGACAGTCAGTGACATGACTATGTACTCTGTCTGTAGAGTGCTGCAGAAGAGGTCACTGCTATATAAATACATAATAATAATATGGTAGGACATTATACTATGACTATGGTAGGATTAGGGTAGGATTAGATTGTGAGCTCCTCTGAGGACAGTCAGTGACATGACTATGTACTCTGTACAGTGCTATATAAATACATAATATGAATAGTAATAATATTTGCGCTGAGGCATAATTAGGGTTGGCCAGTGTGCCACAAGCAGGAATGTGCACAGAAGCAGTTTTTATGGTGACGTGTTACCAGCTACATACCCGGCCAGGCAGTCTCCGCACACAGCGTCGGCGCTTGGTGTCCCGGCTCTCAGCAGAACCCTCTTTTTCTTGCGGCACTGTGTATGCATGCTGCAGGGTTCCATCCCAAGGCGACCAGAAAAGGTGCTGAGACCACAAGGCCTACATCCAACCCTGGAGCCAGCGCCATAGCCGCACACCTGCCAAGGCCAAAACAACACAATGCAAAGCGTTAAATAGCTTGAATGCACATTCACACTGACTATCAGCGACCAAGCATGCAGCCAGCGGAGTCACTCCCGGAACAAGCATGCAGCCAGCGGAGTCACTCCCAGAACAAGCATGCAGCCAGCGGAGTCACTCCCAGAACAAGCATGCAGCCAGTGGAGTCACTCCCGGAACAAGCACGCAGCTAGGGGAGTCACTCCCAGAACAAGCACGCAGCCAGTGGAGTCACTTCCGGAGCAAGCAGGCAGCCAATGGAGTCACACCTGGAACAAGCATGCAGCCAGTGGAGTCACTTCCGGAGCAAGCAGGCAGCCAATGGAGTCACACCCGGAGCAAGCACGCAGCCAGTGGCATCACACCTTGAACAAGCATGCAGCCAGAGGAGTCACTCCCGGAAAAAGCATGCAGCCAGTGGAGTCACTCCCGGAACAAGCATGCAGCCAGTGGCATCACACCTTGAACAAGCATACAGCCAGGGGAGTCACACCTGGAACAAGCATGCAGCCAGTGGAGTCACACCTGGAACAAGCATGCAGCCAGTGGAGTCACACCTGGAACAAGCATGCAGCCAGAGGAGTCACTCCCGGAACAAGCATGCAGCCAGTGGAGTCACTCCCGGAACAAGCATGCAGCCAGTGGAGTCACACCTGGAACAAGCATGCAGCCAGTGGAGTCACACCTGGAACAAGCATGCAGCCAGGGGAGCCACTCCCGGAACAAGCATGCAGCCAGCGGAGTCACACCTGGAACAAGCATGCAGCCAGCGGAGTCCCACCTGGAACAAGCATGCAGCCAGAGGAGTCACACCTGGAACAAGCATGCAGCCAGTGGAGTCACACCTGGAACAAGCATGCAGCCAGAGGAGTCACTCCCGGAACAAGCATGCAGCCAGTGGAGTCACTCCCGGAACAAGCATGCAGCCAGTGGAGTCACACCTGGAACAAGCATGCAGCCAGTGGAGTCACACCTGGAACAAGCATGCAGCCAGGGGAGCCACTCCCGGAACAAGCATGCAGCCAGTGGCCTCACACCTTGAACAAGCATGCAGCCAGAGGAGTCACACCTGGAACAAGCATGCAGCCAGAGGAGTCACACCTGGAACAAGCATGCAGCCAGTGGCGTCACACCTGGAACAAGTATGCAGCCAGGAGTCACACCTGGAGCAATTATGCAGTCAGCGGAGTCAGAGCAGCCGATCTGCATATGTATTCTGTGTCAGTAAATTATGAAGCTGAATGTAGCAGACATTTGTCAGTTTATTGTACACTGCATTACAGAGAGTGGCAGTGGAGCATTACCCCGTCTGGTTCCTGCCCAGGTGGACATATTGTGCAGTTGAAGCAGTGACCGCTGTCATCCGTGTACTGATTCTTCAAACACTCCACCTTCTCTGGCTCCGCAGATGGCTCCGCCTCCTGGCCCAATCCTTCCCAGGCCAGGACCTGCCGGAGAAAAGACAACATTATTACTCTATCACCAAGTGACAAATTGTCAGTGAAAAAAGCTTGTGATAAACTGAATGCCATGTTATTAAAAAAAATCAAAAGATTGTTTTGAAGCAAGCCTAAAGTGGAAATAAGTAAGGGAGGGGAACACCGAGAGCCCAATATGGTGCAGTAAGTTTTGTTAAGTGAATATGTGATAGTATAAGAGAGTTTATACTCACAAACACGGGTTGCCTCTCAGGCAACCACTGTATAAGCAGGTGAGGAGATTAGACCTGTCCCCACTCAGGATTAAGAAGTCGCTCTCTGTAGTGAAGAAAGAAGGGGGCCAAACCCCTCCACCAAGGGTGGACAAATTGTGTAGACGGAACAGAGGCGCCAAAAGGGTAAAATAAGATAAAAGGTTTTAAATCGGGGGGGGGGGGGGGGGGTGATGGGTGGATCCACCTCTCCCGCAAGCAAACAAGCGAGGATGTTGATTTTTCAACACATGTAAAATTTTAATTCATACACTCCAAACAATAATGCAACGCGTTTCGCGGGCTCAACCCACTTCATCAGGCTATAAAAAACGGAGTATGACACTTGTGTGCAGGATTGTCAGCTTAGTGCCTCTAAGGAAAATAAATCAGAACTTTCCTGGGGTATCATATTCTCAACTTAATTTATATATATTTTCAACTTAAGGGCTCAAATTCTGTATGTGAAGTTCAAAGTACAGCTGACGTGAGAAGGATATGGGGGCTGAAATAGTTATTTCTTTTTAAAGTGAACTCAAAATGAAGTGATAGGGAGGCTGCCATATTTATCTCCTTTTAAAAGACACCAGTTGCCTGGCAGTCCCGCTAATCTCTTTGGCTGCAGTAGTGTCTGAATCACAAACCTGATACAAGCATGTAGCTAATCCAGGCACATTTCAGTCAGAATACCTGATCTGTCCGGTCAGGGTCTAGAGCAATAAGTATTGAAGGCATAGGTTCAGAAGGACGGCCATACAAGCTGCATTGTTTAAAAGAAAATAAATATGGCAGCCTCCATATTGCTGTGAGGTAAAATCTGCTTCATTAAACTGCCACACAGAGAAATAATGATTTTTGCACATTTAAACGCCATCCTGCTATCAGGAGTGTTTGTTCAGCCAGATACAAGTGTTATTACTTTTCAGGAGAGCTTCTTCTGCAGTCTGACTGCCTCATTTGTGCAGATAAAGCACTGGTTTCTGCTTTAATGAAAAAAAAAAAAAGAGAAATGCAAGCAAGTTCTATGTAGGATTCGTACTGTACATACCAATGTTTACCTCCAGGCATTTCCAATAAACTTTTAAGTTTAATTAAACCCCTTTTGTGAGAAGGAGAGAGGGGTAGTCTTGCTGGGACGTATCGCCGTCTGGGTACAAAGTGAAGAGAATTTTATTCACTTCCTGTTTCTCTCCTGTTTCCATGCATCAAGTCTCTTTCCTGTGATGGCCATGATACCGGAATAAATAGTCCTCTTGTATACAATGTTTCCCCCCGGAAAAGGACAGGGGTCTCTTTTCTGTAAAATTACCCCATAAATGGTACACATTTTTGAAGGATTCTTTATTTCAGTCAATTTAAGGTGTCTACACACTTTCCCTCCAGATTCCATCGATCTGCAGGGAATCGATTCCCCTAGAGGTGCCCATGACTGGTTCATTATCCCAAATGATCAACCATCTGATCCAATTGTTGCAACAGCTTGGAAACGATTGTTTGGGTCCACTAACAGAGCGGAAAATGATAAGCAATCCGATCAGACTAAAGAATCATTCCGAAATTCGTATTGAGGGAACAATCGTTTGTCTTTTCAGAATTTCGATCAATTCTGACCAGAGATCAAAGGTTTCCAGGGGGCAGGGCGGAAGATCTAGGTCAGTAAGGGAGGGGGCAGGACTGGCAGTAGATCGACAGCCCACAGCATTGAACTGCATCAAACTGGATTCCTGCTGGAATCTATTGAAAATTGATGCGCACTATGAGGTGGGATTCCATTCCTTTTAAAGAGGAAGCGATTATTTTGCCACATTGGCTGGCAATCTGTTATGCTGGGCATACACAGTGCAATATAGGCCTATAGGCTGCCATCCAAATCACACACTAAGGTTCGATTCTGGATGACATGCTGTAGATTCCCGCTATGGTACGGCTTGACGGGAGCCGCGGCCAAACCGGAGACAGCCACATCTCCTTGTGCAAAGTCCAGCTTTAATAAAACTGGAAATAATCGTTCAGAAAGCATCATATTTAAAAATTGTACAATTAAAGTGGACCTGAACTTTTGCACAGGACAGAAGGAAAAACAGAGAGAAATGCATCCCTTCATCTTTGACTACAGTAATCACCACTGTAATTTGAACTCTCAGGTTTGTCAGCTGGCTGCCTTGGCAGAGCAGCTAATTTGTAAACAAAGGATGTTAACCCCATGTCTGCTGGGAATAATACGCTACTCCTGAAGAAGTGAATTATACAACTGTCCTATTCACGAAACGCGTCAAAACATTTTGCAGGATTGCAGGATTTGTTTCAGCTGTAACAAATAAATGTTTTTTCTTTAAAGGTTATTATGCTGTTGCTTATCTTTTAGAGCAGAGAGGAAGTTCTGAGTTCAGGTCCGCTTTAATGGGCACCTTTAGCAGGGTGACTCCAGCGATAGAATCTGAGAATGAAAGTCCCTGATCTGTAGGGGGTCCTGTTTATTCACAGTAAGGATGTATGACGGGGGGAGCATTGATGAGGTGACACATCCTGCCTCTCAGACCTGAGCCTTCATTACTAAGGGGATGGGGGGGGGGGGGGGGGGGAAATATCTGTATTATTATGACAAGGTGACCTTGTGGATATGGCCGTGTACTCCTCATCAATATGCAGCACGGCAGGTCTGTCTATAGGGTCACATCCACAGCTCAGGTAATCAGTTTACACCATAAACTAGAAACAATTTTGTGCAGTTTGTGACGATCAATAAAGATGAGTCATCTTCTTGCTGCCAGACAAAAAATCTCATCTAAGTGGAAGTCTACAGATTTTCCCTCTATGCAGATGATAGCGGCCAAAGCCAATCTACAAATGGAACAGCTCCTTACAGGGCAGGCACGTCCAAAGTCCGGCCAAATGCGGCCCGTCGAGTCTTTTATGGTGGCCCCCAAATATCTTTAGAGCTGTTAATTCCACGCCGCCCAAAAGCCTTAGCTGTGGCGTTGCATGCAGGGGCCTCCTCAGATATCAGCAAAAATGGTGTTTCATTTAACTAGCTCGACCCCCGGGCACTCTCAGGAATGGTGATATGGCCCTTGGCCTAAAAAGTTTACAAAAAGTTACAGGGTAACTTCATAGTTGTGTGACTCCTATAACCTTGATCACATAAAAGCTAATGGATTTCCTACCCTCTTCCTGTCAAGTATTTCTCCAAACGAAGACCCTAAGGCCCAGTTTACACTTAATCAGTTAGGACCATTGTAGTCCCTTACACACCCCAATGAGTTCTGGGTCACCATGAGCTTGCTGGTTAGTCTGTGCCTCTCGGATTTACAAGCCCTACTCCATAGAGCCAAATTAATCCATGCCATGCACTGATGAGGATCAAACAATCCGAAACAGTCTGTATGCATGTTGGATTATTATGGCTCTGTACATATTAACAAGCTGACACATCATTGCATTCCAGCGGTTCTGGAGGTGTGTTTAGCTTCTAAGGGTACAATGGTTAATTTGCATATATTCAGCAGTGATGCACTGGGAGACATCTCGAGCTCACTCCAACCTGAATTATCGCAAATTCTTTCTGTTTTAGGAAAGCAAACTTTTGTTTTTCTTAACATCTTAGTAAGGGGGCTTTTAGGACCATTGTAGTCCCTTACACACCCCAATGAGTTCTGGGTCACCATGAGCTTGCTGGTTAGTCTGTGCCTCTCGGATTTACAAGCCCTACTCCATAGAGCCAAATTAATCCATGCCATGCACTGATGAGGATCAAACAATCCGAAACAGTCTGTATGCATGTTGGATTATTATGGCTCTGTACATATTAACAAGCTGACACATCATTGCATTCCAGCGGTTCTGGAGGTGTGTTTAGCTTCTAAGGGTACAATGGTTAATTTGCATATATTCAGCAGTGATGCACTGGGAGACATCTCGAGCTCACTCCAACCTGAATTATCGCAAATTCTTTCTGTTTTAGGAAAGCAAACTTTTGTTTTTCTTAACATCTTAGTAAGGGGGCTTTTAGGACCATTGTAGTCCCTTACACACCCCAATGAGTTCTGGGTCACCATGAGCTTGCTGGTTAGTCTGTGCCACTTAATCAGTTGGTGTGCGTTAGTACTCGTTGGTACGCGTTAGTATGCGTTTTTTACATAGCAGTGCATTGTGACAAAGATTTCAGTTAAAACGCGTTAAGTGTGAAAGGTGCCATAGGAAAACATGGGCATTACAGTTTTCTTTCAGTTTTAACTGAGAGCAACTGATTAGGTGTAAACGGGCCCTAAGGCCTGGAACCCACTGAAAACAGCAAACGCAAAACGCTACCGCTAGAGTTTTGTCTGAGCGGTTTGCAAGCGGATTCATGCGCGTTTGCGGTCGCGTTTTGCAACATTGTATTTTTTTGCTCAGCGGGTGCGTAGCATTTTGCGTTTTTATCCTGATTGGTCCTGTGAATTATTTTTAATTTTGTTACAGTGTGCTGAACCGCAAAACGCTAGCAAAACCGCTCAGTTTCGGTTTTGCTGAGCGTTTCCGTTAGCCTTTCAATACTTTACATTGAAGCGCTAACGCTCCCAAAATGCTGCATGTCCTGCGTTTGCGTTTCTGGGAAACGCAAACGCTCCTGTGGAAGTTGCCCCATCCATTAACATTAGCCCAGCGTTTTGGCAAAACGCTAGCGTATCGCAGCGCTGCCAAAATGCTCAAAAAAACGCTCTTGTGGGTTCCAGCCCTAACACTTGTTTGTGTCTTCTAACGTTTTGAGAAACTAGAATGCAATAGGGTTTGACATTTTATGATGTAATTTTACAAAATTTAGGCCCCCCCTTTTCATCACTCCTCCTCCTCATTCCTTAAGTCGACTCCGACTCTTTGTGACCCTATGTACTTCTGCACGCCAGAGATATCTGTCAGTCATGGCTTCTTTCAGCTGCTGCATAGGCATGTTCATAGCTTCCCGTATGCTGTCTATCTATCAGTCACAATAAATATGGTCATTTCCCTATCACTCTCAGGTCAGTTGTCCTTTAAAGGGAACCTTAACTGTGGGGGGAAAAAAATTCACTTACCTGGGGCTTTCCCAAGCCTCCTGCAGCCGTCCTGTGCCCACGCCGGTCCTTCGGTGCCCTCCGGTCTCCCTCGCTAAGTTTCGTTTCGGACGCGCTTTACGGCTCTTTACGACGGGGAATGCGGAAGAAGAAGACGCTTTGCCGGAGGACGACTGGCAGTCGGCCGAAAACGAAACTTAGTCGCGGTGGCCCCCAGGTAAGTGAATTTTTTTTCCCCCCACAGTTAAGGTTCCCTTTAAAGGGAACCTTAACTGAGCGGGATATGGATGTTTCCTTTGAGGGTACGTTTCCACTTGAGCGGCGCGATTTGCTCGCGGAAACCGCGTCAACAAATCCACATGCGGTTGCGGATTCGTTGACGTTTCCATGCTGATTTTCACGCGGAATCGCCCGCGGTTTTAACGACGCGAATTTAACCATGTCAATGCCGGCAAGCATTGAAATGGGTTTTTAGACGAAATCGCACGCGGAAACGCCGGGAAAACCGCAAGACTAAAGAGCTTGCGGTTTTCCTATTTAGTTACATTACCGACGATTCGCGTGCGGGTGTGCGGCGTGCAAATTCTGACAGCTCTGCTGTGCAGATTTTTTCTGCATAGCGAGCCGCACAGAATTCCTGACAAGTGGAAACGGCGCCATCCACTTGTATTGGTTGAGCGAATCTGCATGCAGGAAACGCATGCAGATTCGCTCGAGTGGAAACGAGCCCTTAAGCAATACCAGTTGCCTGGCTGTCCTGCTGATCTCTTTGGATGCAATAGTGTCTGAATCACACACCTGAAACAAGTATGCAGCTGATCTAGACTGACTTCAGTCAGAGCACCTGATCTGCATGCTTGTTCGGGGGCTGTGGCTAAAAGTATTAGTGACACAGGATCAGCAGGAGTCAGGCAACTGGTATTATTTTAAAAGAAAACATCCATATCCTTCTCAGTTTAGGTTCCCTTTAAGCAGTAGACCAGCTTTAGCACTTTCTTGTTTAACATTCATGAGTAGGCTCTTACAGTTATTCCTCCATTAGCCATCAGAGTGGTATCATCAGCATATCTCAGATTGTTAATATTCCCGCCCCCTATTATAATTCCAGCATGTGACTCATCCAAACCAGCTTTCCGCATGACATATTCGGCATAAAAGTATAATAAATAAGGAAATAATATGCAACTTTGTCGCGCTCCTTTGCCAGTTGTGAACCTGTCTTATTCCATACGGTCTTCTAATTGTTGCTTCATGGTTTGCATAAATATTCCCCAAACGGCAAATGAGATGTCCTGGTATCCCCATTTCCATGATAACCTGCCACAGTCTATCATGATCTACAAGCTTTTGAATAGTCGGTGAAGCAAAAATAGACATTCTTCCAGAATCCCCTTGCTTTCTCTAAAACAAAACCAAAAAGTTTGCCTTCTTAAAACAGAAGGTATTTTGGATAATTCAGATTGGAGTGAGATGTGATGTCTCCCACAATGCATTACTGCTGAATATGCAAATCATCCTTTGTTGTCCCTGTAAGCTAACCACACCCCCAGAACCGCTGGAAGACAATGATGTGTCAGTTTGGCTCTGTACAATTAACAAGCTGAAGCATTATTGCATTCCAGCAGTTTTGGAGGTGTGGTTAGCTTACAGGGACAACAAAGGATGATTTGCATATTCAGCAGTAATGCATTGTGGGAGACATCACATCTCACTCCAATCTGAATTATCCAAAATACCTTCTGTTTTAAGAAGGCAAACTTTTGTTTTGCTTTACATTTTAGTAAGAGGGCTTTTTGGTTCTTTGTAGCCTCTTAATTACTTGTGGTTTTATTTCTGATTGCAGTGTTAATTTCCTTTTATGCTTTCAATAATATTGAAATATAAACTTTCAGCTTCAATTCAACTTGATTCCTTAAAGGGTGATGTGAAAATAAACAGATGAGATAAACAATTGTATCTATCCTCCTTTTCCTAAAAATGACCTTTTTTATATATATATCCCAGTTTTATTTTCTATTTAAATCTACTTTTTAAGTTTGTACTGTTTCATTGCCTCTGCTCAATGGCACGTTCATTGAAGTATGCCAGAGCTAAAATCTATGAACTATTGACCCTTTTTATCTCTTTACTGCACTCAGAAGCCAGGAAAATGTTTTGCGGCTATACTTCCTTTTAACCACTTGAGGACTGCAGTGTTAACGCCCCCTAGTGACCAGGCCATTTTTAGTTAAATAGGCCACTGCAGCTTTAAGGCCAAGCTGCAGGGCCGCACAACACAGCGCACAAGTGATTCCCCCACCCTCCTTTTTTCCCCACCAACAGAGCTCTCTGTTGGTGGGGTCTGATCGCCCCCCCCAGTGTTTGTTTGTTTTTTATAAATATTTAGTTATATTATTTTTTAATAAAATACTGCTGTTTTTAATTAACTTTATAACCCTCCCTCCCCCCGCCAGCCTATCAGCGCGATCGGCTGTGCTAGGCTTCAGCCTATCACAGCGGATCACTTCCCTGTGTCCCAGGGGGACAGCTGTGTCACACGGCCATCCCCAGTACAGCGCTGCTGCAGATCGTAGCGCTGTACAAAGTAATTAGACGGCGTCTAAGTCTCCCGAGCAGCGCTCACCACTTGGAGACTGAAGGCTGGGCAGAGCTCCGCCCCCCGAGCTGGAGATGCGCGCGCAGCCTGCGCGCGATCTCCTGCTAGCCCCATAGACAGCCGTTCATGCCAATGGGCGTGGAGCGGTCCTGGGGCTGCCGCACTGCTCACGCCAATTGGCGTGGAGCAGTCAACAACAGGTTAAGTGAGAATTACACTATAGTCCAACCCAGTCCCGACCCGGCCATAAGCTATCATTTGCATACCTGATTTTTAACTCTTTCATGCAGAGAAAGAAAAAAAGGGAACACAGCATAGTTATTTGAGTGCTAGGCACTGTACATACACATGTCTATCTCATGTCACATGTCACCTCTGTATCCTTTAATGAGGTTTACTTGGACACATGGTATTGTTATGTATTTGCAGAACTAACCTAAACGAGGCAATATTCTGTTATTACGCTATGTTAATTAATTGTACATCATATACACCAATTCAGTAATGGTGATTACAATTCCCGACATGAAAAAGTTGTGGTTAGTTAGTCCAAATGGGAGATTACAAAGCAATTTGCATATTACCGCGTTTGCTATGCGATTTGCATTTACAATAGTGTATGTAGTTGCCCCCTCTCGGCCCGACCGGTTTCGCCACCCGGAGTCATCAGGGGTAATGAGAGTGGGCGGGCAAACTTGCCTATCTATTATAATCATGGTAATTATGCATAGATGTAAATGATAGCGCCTCTCTTGCCTCTTCCGCCACCACGTATAATAATAGAGCTATAATTACAGTTCCTATCCTGCAGGTGACACGTTAGTCAGCAGGACGTTAAGATTAGGAATATTTATTCACTTAGCTGTATTTATATTTATTCCGCATACCAGCGATACATTAATCTGGGTGTAGCAATCTAAGATCAAGGAGATGTATGTTTTTATTTATCTTACAAATCCAGCTTATCTGATGCGGGCATTTTATGTTAAACACTATGAGAGCACTGCCAGCGATTGTGCGCAAAGCTACTGCGCACAGCCACAGCACAGTTATTGTGCACAGCCACAGCACAGCTGCCGCGCACAGCCGCAGCACAGCTATTGTACACAGCCACAGCACAGCTACCGCACACAGCCACAGCACAGCTACCGCACACAGCCACAGCACGGCTACCGCGCACAGCCACAGCACAGCTACCATGCACAGCCACAGCACGGCTACTGCGCACAGCCACAGCACAGCTATTGTACACAGCCACAGCACAGCTATTGTACACAGCCACAGCACGGCTACAGCGCACAGTCACAGCACAGCTACCACATAGAGCCACAGCACAGCTACCACACAGAGCCACAGCACAGCTATTGTGCACAGCCACAGCACAGCTACCACACTGAGCCACAGCACAGCTATCACACAGAGCCACAGCACAGCTTCCGTGCACAGCCACAGCACAGCTATTGTACACAGCCACAGCACGGCTACAACGCACAGTCACAGCACAGCTACCACATAGAGCCACAGCACAGCTACCACACAGAGCCACAGCACAGCTTCCGTGCACAGCCACAGCACAGCTATTGTGCACAGCCACAGCACAGCTACCACACAGAGCCACAGCACAGCTTCCGTGCACAGCCACAGCACAGCTATTGTGCACAGCCACAGCACAGCTACCACACAGAGCCACAGCACAGCTTCCGTGCACAGCCACAGCACAGCTATTGTGCACAGCCACAGCACAGCTACCACACTGAGCCACAGCACAGCTATCACACAGAGCCACAGCACAGCTTCCGTACACAGCCACAGCACGGCTACAGCGCACAGTCACAGCACAGCTACCACATAGAGCCACAGCACAGCTACCACACAGAGCCACAGCACAGCTTCCGTGCACAGCCACAGCACAGCTATTGTGCACAGCCACAGCACAGCTACCACACAGAGCCACAGCACAGCTTCCGTGCACAGCCACAGCACAGCTATTGCGCACAGCCACAGCGCAGCTACCACACAGAGACACAACACAGCTACTACACACAGCCACAGCACAGCTACCGCGCACAGCCACAGCACAGCTATTGCACACAGCCACAGCACAGCCATAGCACAGCTACCACAAAGAGCCACAGCACAGCTACCGCGCACAGCCACAACACAGCTATTGTGCACAGCCACAGCACAGCCATAGCACAGCTACCTCGCACAGCCATAGCACAGCTACCACAAAGAGCCACAGCACAGCTACTGCGCACAGCCACAACACAGCTATTGTGCACAGCCATAGCACAGCTACCTCGCACAGCCACAGCACAGCTACCACAAAGAGCCACAGCACAGCTATTGAGCACAGCCACAGCACAGCTATTGAGCACAGCTACCGTGCACAACGACAGCACGGCTACCGCGCACAGCCACAGCACAGCTATTGAGCACAGCCACAGCACAGCTATTGTGCACAGCCACAGCACAGCTACCGCGCACAGCCACAGCACAGCTATTGAGCACAGCCACAGCACAGCTACCACACAGAGCCACAGCACAGCTATTGAGCACAGCCACAGCACAGCTATTGAGCACAGCTACCGTGCACAACGACAGCACAGCTACCGTGCACAGCCACAGCACAGCTATTGAGCACAGCCACAGCACAGCTACTGCACACAGCCACAGCACAGCTACCGCGCACAGCCACAGCTAAGCTACCGCGCAGAGCCACAGCACAGCTACCGCGCACAGCTATTGTGCCCAGCCACAGCACAGCTATTGTGCACAGCCACAGCACAGCTATTGTGCACAGGCACAGCACAGCTACCGCGCACAGCCACAGCACAGCTACCGCGCACAGCCACAGCACAGCTATTGTGCACAGCCACAGCCATAGCACAAGCACAGTTACTGCATAGCTACTGCGCACAGCCACAGCACAGCCATAGCACAAATACAGTTACTGTATAGCTACTGCACACAGCCACAGCATGGCCACAGCACAGCTCAGCTACCGCGCACAGCCACAGCACAGCTATTGTGCACAGCCACAGCCATAGCACAAGCACAGTTACTGCATAGCTACTGCGCACAGCCACAGCACAGCCATAGCACAAATACAGTTACTGTATAGCTACTGCACACAGCCACAGCATGGCCACAGCACAGCTCAGCTACCGCGCACAGCCACAGCACAGCTATTGTGCACAGCCACAGCCATAGCACAAATACAGTTACTGTATAGCTACTGCACACAGCCACAGCATGGCCACAGCACAGCTCAGCTACTGCGCACAGCCACAGCACAGCCTTTAAAATGCACTGTAAATTACCTTTTTCTTATGCTGCTGTCACTTATAGTAGATAGTAAATAGCTGACAGATCTGATAGATTTTAATCTAGTTCGTCTCCTCATGGGAGATTCTCAGTATTACCTTTATCCTGTACAAAAGCACTCGCTGGAAAGGATCTATACAAATATGCCGGCCAGCCTCTCTGCTTATTTGAACGCTATCTTGGCAATTGGACTGAGCAACTACTGTTCAGTAAATGGTCGGAGTAGGTGGGTTCACAAACTGAGGAGTCGGATGATCTTTGTACCGACTCCACAGCCCTGGCAGATGAACCAGTGCAACACCTGTCACATCGGTCAGATTTTCACTACCTACTGTAAGTGACAGCAACATAGGAAAAAAGTACATTATACTGCATTTTACTCTGAAAGGAATGTACATTTTATGTGTATGTATTTTACATTTTTTGCACTGGTTGTCCTTTAACCCCTAAGCAGCCAAATGAAGTAAAACTTTATTTGGCTACAGGGCCGAGTTTTTCCTGCCACAAGGGAAGTATGCCTGGGATCGGCAGAATACGCTAAGTGTGCAGCGGGGAGCTCTCATACATACCTGTCTGGGCAGCTGGATCTGCTTCTTTTTCCTCCATCACAGCGGTTATGAAATCCCGACATGTCTTCTCGGTTCTGATCACATGACATGACGTGATCGGGATCCAGGAGACTGTGTCAGCGTTACAGCACCACGCAGTGGTGGAAGAGGGGTGATGGAAGAGATAGAAGAGACTTTTCCACCATCACCCCTCTTCCACCACCGGGTAGCACTGTAACACTGACACTGTCTCCTGGATCCCTATCACATGTCATATCATGTGATCAGATGTGATCGGGACCCAGAAGACTTGCCGGAAGTTCAGAGCCGACGGTGGAGGAAGAGAAGGAACTATAACGTTACTGCCACCCGCCTGTTTGGCTGCACTAGGCAGCCCCACACAATATGCAGGCAGAGACTTCCTATGCACCAGCAGCTTTCAAACTAAACATTTTGTTAGAAGCTGCCATTTGGTTAACAGATGCTGCACAACTTGCATCCCGCTAAGCTGCAACCCCCGGAGCTGCCGGCGGAGTCACTAGAGACGTCTCGCTCTCCCGGTGACATCAGCAAAGCTCAGTGGAAAATGAACATTGCGGTTCAGCGTTTCCTCTGTACAGAGACATAATCAAGGACATCAGCTGAGTAGCCGCAGTCCCAGCGCTGCAACGCGTACACCTGACTGCCGACTCAAGGACGCCGCGCTCCTTCAGCATCCTCCATTAGTGAGGGACCGCCGTACTGACAGCCGCACCATCCCCCTCATCCATCATCATCCCCCCAGAACCTCATCCCCCCTCATCCATCATCCCCTGATCTGCAGGCAACATCCTCATCACATATCACACTAAACTAAGCAAGGCAGTCAGCTGAAGCGCATGCGAGAGCGCAGAATGGAGAAAGTGTGCATCTATGGATTATCAGCATTACTTCCTGCCTTTCCTTAGAGCTGCCTTGCTGCACAGTGCTTAAAGGGAACCCGAAGCAAGAGGTATATGGAGGCTGCTATATTTATTTCCTTTTACGCAATACCAGTTGCCTGGCAGCCCTGCTGATCCTCTGCCTCTAATAATTTTAGCCATAGACCCTGAACAAGCATGCAGCAGATCAGGTGTTTCTGACATTAATGACAGATGTGAAAGATTAGCTGCATGCTTGTTTCTGGTGTGTGATTCAGACACTACTGCAGTCACATAGATCAGCAGGGCTGCCAGGCAACTAGTGTTGTTTAAAAGGAAATAAATATGGCAGCCTCAATATCCTTCTCACTTCAGTTGTCCTTTAAAAAGCACAATAATCTTTAAAGAAAAACATTTCTTTGTTACAGCTTAAAGGGACACTTAAGCCAGGAATAAAAAATCAGTTTTATTTTCCTGGGAGTTCTACCAGCCCCCTGCAGCCGTCCTGTGCTCTCACAGTCACTCACGGAGCCTCCAGTCCCTCGCCGCCAGCTAGTTTCGTTTTCGCCGGCAGACCCGACAGGCCAGGCCATGCATATTTTTTCCGCATTCCCGTACGCAATAGCGTCCTGCGCCTATTGAGGACGGGAACATGCACAAGGATACGCGTGGCCAGGCCTGCGCAGAAAGCCCGCCGACTCCCTGTCAGCGAAAATGAAACTTTCTGGCGGCAGGGGACTGGAGGAACCGCAAGTGACTGCGAGGGCGCGGGACGGCTGCAGGGGGCTGGTAGAAGCCCCAGGCAAGTAAAACTCATTTTTTTTTATTTCTGGCTTAAAGAGAAACTCCGACCAAGAATTGAACTTTATCCCAATCAGTAGCTGATAACCCCTTTTACATGAGAAATCTATTCATTTTCACAAACAGACCATCAGTGGGCGCTGTATGACCGATCATCTGCCAACAGTAAAAATGTCACCATGTAATAAATGTCAGAATGTAAATCAGGGATTTTAAAGATTTTATAATGGGCAAACACTGACTAAATCATTTATACATCATTATTGTAAAAATGAAGCACTTTTTTATTACATTATTTTCACTGGAGTTCCTCTTTAAGGGCTGGTGCACACCAAAACCCGCTAGCAGATCCGCAAAATGCTAGCAGATTTTTAAACGCTTTTTTTAATTTTTATGAGGCGTTTTGCTAGCGTTTTGCGGATTGCTGCTGCGGTTTTCAGTATAGTAGATTTCATATATTGTTACAGTAAAGCTGTTACTGAACAGCTTCTGTAACAAAAACGCCTGCAAAACCGCTCTGAAGTGCCGTTTTTCAGAGCGGTTTGCGTTTTTCCTATACTTAACATTGAGGCAGAAACGCACCCGCAATCCAAAAAATGCCTCACCCAGGCATTTTTCGTTTCTGCAAAACGCCTCCCGCTCTGGTGTGCACCACCCCATTGAGATACATTGACCAAGCAGATCCGCAGCCGCAAGCGGATCTGAAAACGCCCAAAAAGCCGCTCGGTGTGCACCAGCCCTAAGTGTCCCTTCACTTCCTTCAATAAATTCCTTCAATAAATTTGCAGTGTGTCTACTTCTTGCATGGAAGCAGACAAAGGCTGGGTGCACACAAGGCAGAAACACTAGCGTCCAGTAAACAGCAGCGTTTTTGCCGCTAATGGAAGTGTATGGGCCGCAGGAAAAACACATATAAAAAAATGCATATGCGTTTTGTATGCGTGTTTTTGAAAATGCAGGTTTTGTTGCATAATACTCATGAACGCATCAAAAGCAAACATAATGAAAGTCAATGGGAATGCAATGGTATGCCATTTTCATGCGTTTTTATATGCTTTTTCCCCCCAAAAAATAATTGTAATTGTATTTCCGCTTCCTGTTGTCTTCCTGTTGATTTGCATAATTGTAAATATAAAAACGCATGAACCGCAAACGCATTAAAATGCACACGAGACAGTTGAAAAACGCATCTGTGTTAAAAAAAACTCAAACGCACCAAAAGCGCAGTAAAAACGCACACAACATTAACATAAAACTTGACACAAAGCGCAGCATTTCACGTTATGTTATGTGTGCACCCAGCCAAAGGGTTAATATCCTGTGTTTACATACTAGATGTGTTTGCCGAGACTGCAGAATTCCTGAGCTGACAAAGCTGACAGATCAAATTACAGTGGTGATTAGTCACAGATGAGAAGGAATTAGACAGTCTCTCTTAAAACACACAGGGTGCATTTCTCTATTTTTTCCTTCTGTCCTGTGCAAGAGTTCAGATCCACTTTAAGCTACTCCAAAATGACAGGATTGGTCAGTACTGCCAGGTTAGCGCCCGTCTAGCAGCCATTTTCTTCAGTACACTTTTAGACTCACTGACAGTTTGGAGGGGGCTGGACTGGGAAAAACAGCAGAAAGCAGGAAAAGAAACTCAATAAAAAATAATACAAGGGAAAGTGTCACAGGCAACAAGCGTGACAAGCGTGGACTTCTGAGAGGAAGGGATAATGCAGCAATGAGAAGGTGCTGAGGCCCCTGCTGTGAGCCGCTCTATAGGAGGGAACACCTGGGGAAGTAATAAAGAGGTGCTTCCTGCTATGCCTGGAATCAGCCAAGCAGTGCTGTTACCGAGTGTGACATTTTACAAGCTGTGTTTTGCCAGCACAGTAATTGTGTGTTTATGGTGCCCCGAGCCAGGGAGGAGCCCCGACTGCCTATTTACTAAACACGGCCCTGTCACCTGAAGCGCGCTCCCAGCCTTTCACCTCAATACTCAGAGATCGGAGGGTTTATAGACCGCCAGAGGACTGAGAGGAACCTGCTGCTCGTTACCAATACCACCGCAAAGCACACAGCTGCCTTCTTAAAGAGAACCAGAGATGAAGCAACCTCATGTATTTTACCTTATAAATCAGTGGGAACATGACAGTAAACACCTAATCTGCTCTTTGTTACATTGTTCTCTGTTTAATTTGCCTGTTATCACCTCTAAGATAAGAATCCCGACTAAGCAGTCGGTCTGGCTTTGCTACAGAATAATTATAGCTGAGACTGTGTTCTTTGCTGTCTTCAAGTCCAAGCCTGCCCCCTGCTGGCTTTGCTCAGGAATCATTATAGCTGAGTCATTATAGCAAAGCCAAACTCAATGCTCAGTCCGGGATTCTTATCTCAGCTAGATAACAGACACTTTTAGCAGTGAGGATGGAACAGAGAGCATGGTAAATGTTTTCTCTAATGTTCCCACTGATTTCTATGGTAAAATACACAAGGGTGCTTCGTCTCTGGTTCACTTTAAAGTGGACCTGAACTCTTGCACAGCACAAAAGGAAACCATTGAAAAATCCACCCTGTATGTATTTGGAGAGTTTAGCCTGTCTAATGCTTCATACACACTTGAGATAAAAGTCTTTGGAAAAGGCAAGATCACAGACCAATTTTACCCCCTTCCATGTAGTATGAGAGCCAGACCTACACAGTCTATTCTATGGAGCTGCACTCCCCAACAAATAAAATCTTTGCAGGATGCTGCACACAAAGATGCCTGTACACACTCAAAAGATCATTATCTGCAAAAGATCTGTTCCTGCAAAAGATCCATTCCATGCAAAATGCATTATAGTCTATGAGATCTGCAGATCATCATACACACTTGGTTTAACAGACAATCATCTGCAGATCATCTGCAGATCAGATTCAACAGGGTGGATTTTCAGATCTGCAGATGATTGCCAGATATGCAGATGAAGTCTGTTAAACCAAGTGTGTATGAGGATCTGCAGATCTCATAGACTATAATGCATTTTGCATGGAATGGATCTTTTGCAGGAACAGATCTTTTGCAGATAATGATCTTTTGAGTGTGTACGGGCATCTGTGTGTGCAGCATCTTGCAAAGATTTTATCTGATGGGGAGTTCAGCTCCATAGAATAGACTGTGTAGAGTATGGCTCTCATACTGCATGGAATGGGGTAAAATTGGTCTGTGATCTTTCATTTTCCAAAGACTGTTATCTCAAGTGTGTATGAAGCATAACTCGCCCTCATCTGTGACTAATCACAACTGTAATTTGATCTCTCAGCTGTGTCAGCTGGCTGTCTCAGCAGAGCAGTTTATTTGTAAACACAGGCTGTTAACCCTATGTCTGCTTCCATGAAAGCAGGAAGTAGACACACTGCAGATGTATTGCAGGATTTATATCAGCTGTAATAAAGAAAAGTTTTACTGTAAAGGTTGTTATGCTGTTGGTTATCTATTAGAGCGAAGACAAAGTTCTTAGTTCAGATCCGCTTTAATACATACGGCAACTGCAACTCGTCATTCACACATCCAAAAACACCCATAATGCATCACCTCACCTCAGGACAGAGGGCAGATCCAGGGAAAGGATGTATTCTTGCCTTTGTCAGGCATGAATACAGGATTCAGAGTTAAAGAATACCCGAGGTGACATGTGACATGACGAGACAGACATGGGTATGTACAGTGCCTAGCACACAAATAACTATGCTGTGTTCCTTTTTTTCTTTCTCTGCCTGAAAGAGTTAAATATCAGGTATGTAAGTGGCTGACTCGGTCCTGACTCAGGCAGGAAGTGACTACAGTGTGACCCTCACTGACAAGAAATTCCAACTATAAACCACTTGCCTAGCAGAAAATGGCTTCTGAGAGCAGGAAAGAGATACAAAGGATCAATAGTTCATAGATTTTGGCTCTGGCATACGTCAATGAATGTGTCATTGAGCAAAAACAATAAAACAGTTAAAACTTAAAAAGTAGATTTAAGCATAAAATAAAACTGTGGAATATCTTAAAAAGTCATTTTTAGGAGAAGGAAGATAGATACAGTCGTTTGTTTCGTTACTTTATTTTCGCCTCGGGTGTCCTTTAAGGCCCGTACACATGGTAGATAGATGACGCAGACAGGGATTGAGACCCGATCCTTCAGGGGACATCGCTGGGCTGAGACTGTACAGACCAGTAGTTAGCCTGCAGGCCAATGACGTGTTCTGTTGCTATGGAGGGCGGGGGAGCTGTAGGAACAGCACAGATGTGACGTCACGCAGTGGTGGGACAAGAACAAAGTTATCGCCTGCCGCTTGGCCGAGTTGATCCGCAGATCGCTGGCCAAGCGGCGGTCGGGGGATGCTGTACACAGGCCAGATTATCAGCAGAGGCGGCTGATTTCGTCCCCCTCAGCCAACTTTAATCTAGCCTGTGTACGGACCTAAGGATACATTTCCACTAGCTGCGTTTTTTTCAAAAAACGCAAAACGCATGCGTTTGCTGATTCTTAAGTGCAGCCTGTTTAAAATAAGAATCTTGGGTGGCCCTTTCCACTGCTGCATTACGATTAAAAAAAAATGCTAACGCATGTCTGTGCGATTATGATGCGTTTTGCGTTTCAATGTAAATTATAAAAATGCATGAAAAACGCATAGAAATGTGTTTGCGTTTTGTTTTGATTTTATTTAACCACAAGTAACTATTTTCAAAAATCAAGACAGCACTTGCTAGTCAGAAAACGCAAACGCATAAAAAAACGCACATCAAAATAGGTCAAAAACAGTTTTGCAGTGGAAAAGGGCCCTTAGGCCCCGTTCACATCTGAGCGTTTTTGCCGGAAATTTCGGCAAAATGATCAAGCGCTCCACCCCAATACAACTAGCTGCCAGAGGTTAATTCCAATCCACAAAGGAACTGTAGAAACTGCAATCTGTAATCCTCAGCGCTGATACGTCACCCACTCCTGCTGCTACAGCCTGCAGTCACCCAGTGCTTATTAGGTACACAGTGTCCACCACCAAGGGACTAACAACAAGCCAGGCTTAGTAGTTTTCAGCAACAGGGGGTTACAGTTTTATTCCACAATCTTCATCAATAAAAGCACATTACTTACATTGTGGGTCCATGCAAACTGGACCCGTACTGGATAAAATCGCATATAAGGTTTCTGCACTGACTAATATCAAGTGCACCTTATCAGTCAATGTATGAGATAGCCCATCTCTCCTTCCCTACCAGGTTTTGGCAGGGGATGACGGCATAGCGCCGAAACCTGGTAGGGAAGGAGAGACGGGCTATGACCCCTCTGGAGGAGCCTCTTGCAATGGCCATGCGTGTCACTTCCTCTTCCTGCTTCATTCAGTGATGCACTTCTCTAACAGAGAAGACAGGGGTGACCCGGAAGTTATAACATAGCTAAGATGGCAGTTGTGACTTTTAAATTGAAATCGAACAAAAACTATTTGGTGTAGAGCGGTGATTCAGGCATCAAATGAAACAGGAGAGCACAAGCTACAGAAAGGTATGCATCATTAAGTGCTTTGCAGCACTGGTCGGAGTCTTAAAGGCATGCCCATGAGAGGTGCTCGGAGTCCCTTCAACTTCTTTGATCTTGGAACTCACAGAGGTTGCCAGGGACAGCACACAAATCTCAGCCTTCTTTTGTTCAGTACATGAAACACCCAGATCATCTCCCCCCTTCTGGAAATATCCAGGAAGATCTCCCACAGTGCTATCTGACAACATACAACAAGGAGACTATGATTACTTCCTGCACATGTTCACGATTTTATGCAAATTTTCACATTCCCGTTTTTCCATGCGTATCAATGAAGTTCATTTACCATGTATATATAGGTCATTAACGTGACATTCCCATGCAAATTTCAGCATCAGAAATGCAAAATTTTGCATTTCCATTGACATGCATTGTATGCAAGTCCATGCCGAAATAAACTAAAAATGCAAAAAATCTGGATGCGAAAATTCGCACAACACATGTGAAATGCGATGCCGCTGACTTGTATTGGATGTGCCGCGAATGCGAATTTGCAAAAACGGAAAGCGTACACAATGTTTGTCACGTGTGAAACGGGCCTAAAGGGGATACGTCATCCGGTATGGTATAAGCTGAGTCATAGGTCATCCTCTTAACTGATAAAACAATTTACTTTATTAACATCACATTAAAACATGTATAATCTAAAGGTTAAATATAACCCAGCATAGTCACACATCACATTAGTCAGCAAGTATAATTACATTCCCCTCCAGGATATAGTTCATTTATAAACTCAAATTTATGGGAGGAAAATAAAACTGTGCATTTCCCTAAGTTCACTGAGGCAGTACAGTACACGTGCAGAATAAGGACACTCAGTCAGTAGGGTTGAGTACTCATCCTGACACGTTTCGTCAGTTACTACTACTTCTTCAGGAGAAGTGCCCAGCCCAAAGGCGTGATATGGCAGTAGTAGCGGTAATAGTACCGCGTACAGACGACTGAGTAGTGAGACTCTGCTTGGGATCGAATGCAATAGTGGTAGTACTGTGCATTCCATGTAGTGTATCACATACCCCAAGTAGGAATGCATAAAAGCAAAATGGGAAGGAGGGTTATTGGGCAGACCTGAATCACTCTACGCAAGTGTATAAATGCAATAGGCCAGGCACCACGGCCAGGGCTGGATTTACAACTCAGAGGCCTGTAGGCACAGGCGTTCTGGTGGCCTAAACTCCGCCCCTGAACACAGGCCACACCCACAAGTAAAAATATTTCTGGACTCTAAACCCTTCCTTATGTCACTAACTTTCCTTAAAGGTGTTCTATGGGGGAACTTTTTCAAACTACGGGTCGCTGAGCGGATCAGTCAAAATTAGTCTTATCAGACTGACAACAGCCTGTACTCGCGTGGAACTGTCGTCAGAACAACCGCCCAAACTGCGGGTCTGGCGACCCGTAGTTTGAAAAAGTCCGCCTTTAGACTCTTACACTCTAATCACTGTCTCATTTCATCCTTAGTGACATGAGACAAGGATTAGGGTGTATACGCCTGATGTCAGTGACATGAGGCAAGGATTAGACTGTAAACTCCTGAGGTCAGTGACCTGTCGAGGGGGCCAGCCTCTCCCACATAAGGCCTACGGTGCATTATGGAAAATCCGGCCCTGACCACGGTTAGTAGTGCAATAGTACCGCCAATTATATGAACATGTGCCCAGGGAGTGTCAGTCCTGTGTGTCCCGAACACACGGTGTTTGCCGATACACAGTATCTGAACACTGTCGCTATCCTCAAAGTCACCACCGCTACTTGGTGCCACTGCCGCTAACCGGAGTTCCTGTACACAGTAGCCATTCCCTGTCGCTCCTGCCGCTAACCACCACCGCAACCTGGAGATTCCACCTACGCTGCTGACGCAGTCACCGCCGTTACGTTTCTCGCCAATCAGCTACATAGTAGCCAATCTCCGCTACCGCCGCTGACCAAACTCCTGCGACAAAATTACCTGCTAATGATAAAATTCAACATCAGCATCTATGACGGCAGCCATTTTTTGGGCCGCATGTTGCACCTGGATTACCTCCTCAGTATCAGGGACCACAAGCATGAACATAACTTTCCATCTGCACTTTATGTGGGTGGGAAGAAGTCAGAATTTTCTTTGCTGGATAATAATTCACTGTCCGTCTGTAAAGCCAGATCTTATGTTTCCTCCTCAAACAGCCGAGTCTCCAGCTGCTGAGGAGGGTCTTACACTGAGAGCTATTCTGGGAAGGGGTCTCTGCTTCCCCGGCTCTGTCACCATTCTAATTCTGCTCTCCTTATTTATAGGAAACCTGAAGCAAGATGGACATAGAGGCGGCCATCTTTATTTATTTTTAGAAAATACCGGTTGCCATGCAACAGCCAAACAGCATATTGCAAAAGCCATCAGCATTGGCAACTTACATTTTCCAAACAACTTAAAAGACCCCTGTCACGAAAATCTTAAAATTTAAAATACATGTTAACATACACAAATAAGAAGTACGTTTCTTCCGGAGTTAAAGGATACCCAAACTGAAATGTGACATAATGAGATAGATATGTGTATGTACAGTGCCTAGCACACAAATAACTATGCTGTGTTCCTTTTTTTCTTTCTCTGTTTCTCTGCCTGAAAGAGTTAAATATAAGGTATGCGAGTGGCTGACTCAGTCCTGACTCAGACAGGAAGTGACTACAGTGTGACCCTCACTGATAAGAAAATCCAAGTATAAAACACTTTCCTAGCAGAAAATGGCGTCTGAGAGCAAGAAAGAGGTAAAAAAGGGGAATTTCTTATCCGTGAGGGTCACACTGTAGTTACTTCCTGTCTGAGTCAGGACTGAGTCAGCCACTTACATACCTGATATTTAACTCTTTCAGGCAGAGAAAGAAAAAAAGGAACACAGCATAGTTATTTGTGTGCTAGGCACTGTACATACACATATCTATCTTATTATGTCACATTTCAGTTCGGGTATCCTTTAACCAGCCTGGCGGTATGGACGAGCTCAGCTCGTCCATCACCGCCGGAGGCTGCCGCTCAGGCCCTGCTGGGCCGATTTGCATGAAATAAAGTGCAGCACACGCAGCCGGCACTTTGCCAGCCGCGTGTGCTGCCTGATCGCCGCCGCTCTGCGGCGATCCGCCGCGAGCAGCGGCGAAAGAGGGTCCCCCCAGCCGCCCGAGCCCTGCGCAGCCGGAACAAATAGTTCCGGCCAGCGCTAAGGGCTGGATCGGAGGCGGCAGACGTCAGGACGTCGGCTGACGTCGATGACGTCACTCCGCTCGTCGCTATGGCGACGATCTAAGCAAAACAAGGAAGGCCGCTCATTGCGGCCTTCCTTGTTTATTCTGGGCGCCGGAGGCGATCGGAAGAACGCCTCCGGAGCGCCATCTAGTGGGCTTTCATGCAGCCAACTTTCAGTTGGCTGCATGAAATAGTTTTTTTTTTATTAAAAAAAAACCCTCCCGCAGCCTCCCTGGCGATCTTATCAGAACGCCAGGGTGGTTAAATGAGCCATAAATGACTTTTCTCCTACGTTGCTGTCACAGTAAGTAGTAGAAATTTGACAGAACTGACAGGTTTTGGACTAGCCCATCTTCTCATAGGGGGTTCTTAGGGTTTTCTTTATTTTTAAAAGGACTTATTGAATGGCAGTTGTTCCCTCAAATTGCCAGAAAAGTGTGCAGCGAGCAGGGAGGCTGGCCAGCATCTTTGTATAAATCTTTTTCAGGGAATGTATTTATAAAGAAGAAGAGCCCAAAACCTGTCGGTAAAGTCAGATTTCTACTACCTACTGCAAGTGACGGCAACATAGGAGAAAAGTCATTTATGGCTCATTTTACTCTGGGAGGAATGTACATCTTATTTGTATGTGTTTTGAATTTTAAGATTTTCGTGACAGTTTCTCTTTAAAGGACACCTGTAACAAAAGGGGTATGAAGCCTGCCATATGTATTTTCTTTTAAACAACACTAGTTGCCTGGCAGCCCTGCTGATCTATTTGGCTGCAGTAGTGTGTGAATCACACCAGAAACAAGCATGCAGCTAATCTTGTCAGATCTGACAATAATGTCAGAGACACCTGATCTGCTGCATGCTTGTTCAGGGGCTATGCATTAAAGTATTAGAGGCAGAGGATCAGCAGGGCAGCCAGGCAACTGGTATTGCTTAAAAGGAAATAAATATGGCAGCCTCCATCTATCCCTCTCAATACAGTTGTCCTTTAAGATTCAGGCTTTAAAGCGGACCTGAACTCAGGACTTCCCCTCTGCTCTAAAAGATAGGCAACAGCATAATAACCTTTCTCTTGTTACAGCTGATATAAATATGCAGTGTGTAGATTTCCTGCTTTCATGGAAGCCGACATAGGGTTAACAAGAGTGTTTACAAATTAGCTGCTCTGCCAAGGCAGCCAGCTGGCACAGCTGAGAGATCAAATTACAGTTGTGATTAGTCACATTTGAGGGGGAATTAGGGTAGGGTAGGGCTGCTGCAGCCATAATAAAAATGGCTGGTGGAAGGCCCAACTGCCCAACTGACAGCTTAGACTGGCTCAGCACTGCGCACAGCAGCCTGACAAGAGGAAAGACAAGTAAATGAGCAGGACAGATAGCTCATCCACACGCTTGCACTTTACAAAAAAGGAGGGGAGGTCAGATTATTTAACAATGACTAGATTATTGAGTAATGGATGGGTCTGAACCCATTCCATCCTTATCTATCCCACATCTACTATTTCTTCTGGTATTTCCTGCCTACTCCCTGCATACATAAACACCAAGCAGACACAGGCGTTGGTGTTTTATGTAACATTCTACATGCAGAACAGGCTGAGGGCGGTCTTGTCAGTTGCAGAGCAGGTCGGGGGCGGTCAGGTCGGTTGAAGTGCAGGTCGGGGGCGGTCAGGTCGGTTGCAGAGCAGGTCAGGGGCGGTCAGGTCGGTTGCAGTGCAGGTCGGGGGCGGTCAGGTCGGTTGCAGAGCAGGTCAGGGGCGGTCAGGTCGGTTGCAGTTCAGGTCGGGGGCGGTCAGGTCGGTTGCAGAGCAGGTCAGGGGCGGTCAGGTCGGTTGCAGTGCAGGTCGGGGGCAGTCAGGTCGGTTGCAGAGCAGGTCAGGGGCGGTCAGGTCGGTTGCAGTGCAGGTCGGGGGCGGTCAGGTCGGTTGCAGAGCAGGTCAGGGGCGGTCAGGTCGGTTGCAGAGCAGGTCAGGGGCGGTCAGGTCGGTTGCAGAGCAGGTCGGGGGCGGTCAGGTCGGTTGCAGTGCAGGTCGGGGGCTATCAGGTCGGTTGCAGAGCAGGTCAGGGGCGGTCAGGTCGGTTGCAGAGCAGGTCAGGGGCGGTCAGGTCGGTTGCAGTGCAGGTCGGGAGTGGTCAGGTCGGTTGCAGAGCAGGTTGGGGGCGGTCAGGTCGGTTGCAGAGCAGGTCGGGGGCGGTCAGGTCGGTTGCAGTGCAGGTCGGGAGTGGTCAGGTCGGTTGCAGAGCAGGTTGGGGGCGGTCAGGTCGGTTGCAGAGCAGGTCGGGGGCGGTCAGGTCGGTTGCAGAGCAGGTCGGACAGGTCAGTTGCAGAGCAGGTTAGGGGCGGTCAGGTCGGTTGCAGTGCAGGTCGGGAGTGGTCAGGTCGGTTGCAGAGCAGGTTGGGGGCGGTCAGGTCGGTTGCAGAGCAGGTCGGGGGCGGTCAGGTCGGTTGCAGAGCAGGTCGGACAGGTCAGATGCAGAGCAGGTTAGGGGCGGTCAGGTCGGTTGTAGAGCAGGTCGGGGGCGGTCATGTTGGTTGCAGGGCTAGTCAGGGGCGGGCAGGTCGGTTGCAGAGCAGGTCAGAGGCGGAACGCGTCGGTTGCAGAGCAGGTCGCAGGCAGTCAGATCGGTTGCAGAGCAGGTCTGGGGCGGTCAGGTCGGTTGCAGAGCAGGTCTGGAGCGGTCAGGTCGATTGTGGTCAAGTCGGTTGCAGAGAGCAGGCTGAGGTCAGACAGGTTGGCTGTTCTGTCATATTTATGAGATGCAATTTAGCAGCTTTTATGATAAACTTATGAACTCACCAGCAGGCAGAAGACTTGAACTTGGTATGAGGTCCTCATCGTGACTTGTAACCCTGTCTCTTTATTGGAGATTATCTGCAACAAGAAACAACAAAAAGTAAATAAAACTAAATAGAAACGTTTCCAGCACCCTCAAGTTTACACAAACTATCGAAAATAAAAAATCCTACAGAACTAAATTGTGCAAGAAAAAAAATTATATAAAAAAGGCACATCTTCCCAAGAATGATGTTACCTCCAAAACCCCCACTGTTCCTCTTCCTGGTCACCTGCCCCTGGTCCCCTAGATCTGCAAACTTTCCTCTCCAGCTGTTAAAGTGGACCCAAATTAAAAATACAAGATTTCAGAAATAAAATCTATTTTCTAAATTATAATAATAAATAGCAGCCTTTTTTTAGCTGCATGATGACAAATATAAAATATTTGACATTTATTGGAGGAACCCCTCCCTTCCTTTCAAATTGCTGGGATTTTTTCCGGCAAACTGGTGGAGTAGATGGTGTCCGGCAATGGAGGAATTGCTAATGGCTGCCCCCAGTATAACCCTAGCTATGAAAAGAGAAGGGTGAAAAGCATGCACTGAAATGCTCATAGGTTTGAAGGAGTGTTTATTTATCTTTGTATGTGTCAGAGTGGTGCAAAAATGTTTGGTTTGGGTCCGCTTTAAGGAACCACAATTTATTTGCCTTTATGAATCATGACTGTGGCTGTCAGACTCCCGTAATGCATTGTGGGACTTGTAGTTCCTTAACAGCTGGAGAGCCAAGTTTGCAGATCACTGCCCTAGACCCTGAGGTGACGCTTGTGGCTCGAGCGTCCCCATGCAGCAATGTCCATCTATCTCCCTTCTCCTGGTAACGGTTGTGGTGACTGGATAGAAGACTTTTTAAAGCCAGCCCACAAAGCAGAAGCCTTATTAAATAGTAGAACTCTAGGATTTTTCTCACCAGGACATGGAATATGGCAGAAAAAGAGGCATTGGGGGCCAGAGAGAGCTTTCCTGCTGAGAAGAGTGTCACAAGTTTTATCCACAGGCCATTTGTTTGATGTATACCTGACCCACTGCTTTACAGTAACCTGGCATGGTATTAACAGAAGAAGTTGATGAGGGTTAAAGTAGAAAGTGCAAAAGCCAGTTTCCGGCTCAACATGAAGAAACAACTATAATTAAGCAAAGTTTTCCTATTATTTCTTATTTACAGAAAAAGTGGAGGAAGTGACAGAATTACCAGCAGCATTTTTGGAATGATTGCGCTTTAATACAAAGTTTACGAACACTGCAAAAATCACTTTTTAATAGTTTGCACAAAGCAATTTTATACAGCTTTTACTACTCAGATATGCAGGAAAAAAAGAGAGAAATCGTAATCACTGTAAAAATCGCTAGCATTACATTAAAAAGTGCTTTAAAATCACCAGAAGTTCCTCCAGAAAACGCTGCTAACATCTCTATAACAATGCTTTGCAAAACGCAGTCGCTGTTTCTAGTGGCCCTTAAAGCGGATCCGAGATGAAAAACTAACTATAACAAGTAACTTGTCCACATGTTCACTAGAAAGGTTCAGAGTAAAATAAAAAATAAATACTTAATACTTGGCCACCAAATGAGAGACAAGTCTCACTGGAGAAGACCTCAATGTTGGGAAAAGTTATGGAAAAGGAGACATCGAAGGATAACAGCATTTGTGAAGCAACAAATATGCTCCACACAAAATATCAGCGAAACAGAGGCTGAGAGACGGGCCTGGTGTGCTAAACTCCATGAGGTCTTGAAGAGTTGGACTCGATTGAGGAATGGAAGAAAGAAGAGGGCAGTACACCAGAAACAAAAGTCAACTGGAGATCATAATCTACAAGATGAAAGATCTGCTTTTCAGATGTAATGGTCTGGGAAAGAAGCTTTAGAACCCCTCACTAGTTCCCTCAGAGAGTTGGTCCCGAGGCAGAACATGCCTTCAAACATCATGAGAACTGCACTAAGCCTTCTCGTAACAAAACACTACGTGATAATATCTCTTTACCGTCTGGATCTTTCAGGAGGAAGAAGCCTGGAGAATCTGTTCGTCCCGGGAGTCTGCACCGCCTGTCCTCACCCAAAGCGTAGTAAACGGCTGGTGCCCTCAAGGGACGCAGACAATGCCTTCTATGTGCAACCTACGTCACCAGCCCGGCCTCCAAACATGACAATAGCTGGGAAAGACGTGTGGTGCAGTGAGAGCGCCAAGTCATCTAATGACAGTTTCTGGGACTGACTCCATCCAGATGAGGCAATGACTACATCAAATTAGTCACACAACCTGCAAGGCTTGGAAGTCATTACCCAAATGAGGTGACAAATCTGTCACATGGATTCTAATATATACTGTATATACAAAGGTGTGGAAATAGACACTCCAATTAGGTACCGAATAAAAGAACTAGTACCCCTCTAGTAGGGCAGGTGTCCTCTTGTAGCCACCCCAGATGTCTGGTGGACATCACAGCTCCTCAAAGCACATGACAGGGGTAACCCACCCTTATAACAGCCTGGTTTAGGAGCACTGCCAATTTTTCCCTGTTGTCTACAGGGCTGTAGAGTCAGAGTCGGAGCAATTTTGGGTACCTACAGTTGGAGTCGGTGATTTCATGAACTAAGGAGTTGGGAGTTGGATAATTTTTGCACAAAATCCATAGCCCTGGTAAGTATTAGACTAAGGAGTCTGAGCCATTTTGGGTACCTAAAGTCGGAGTTGGAGTCTGTGGTTGCTGGCTGGATGGTATAATGGTTAAGGGCTCTGCCTCTGACACAGGAGACCAGGGTTCGAATCATGGCTCTGCCTGTTCAGTAAGCCAACACCTATTCAGTAGAAGACCCTAGGCAAGTCTCCCCAACACTGCTACTGCCTATAGAGCATGTCCTTGTGGCTGCAGCTCTGGTCCCTTGAGTCCGCCAGGAGAAAAGCGCGATATAAATGTTATTTGTCTTGGTTTCATAAATTGAGGAGTCGGATGATTTTTGTACAGACTCCATAGCCCTGGTCGTATAAAAAATATGTGTCAACCCTTTTGTGGCCAACTGCCCCAGCTTCACACTATACTTGTTTGGTCTTTAGAGGTTAGGGTCCCTTCCATGAGAAAAGCCTCATTGTGGTGGAAGAGTCTAGTATGGAACACTCTGCATGCAACCTGTTTTTGGAAGCTAACATCCTCCATTATGTTCATTTTGGTGCATCTGTTTTGAATGCAAGTTGCGTATCCTGCCTATAATTAGGCTCTGCACATCTATGCTGCTAGTCATTCAGATGCAGTCTGTCTTGGGAAGCGCTGTCACCTCTCCCTGCTGTATAAAAAAATGTACGTTTACTTTATGGCTAGCTGCACCCATTTGCTATTTCAAGTTTGCATTCTATTTTTATTCTGAGTTTGGGGATTTAGTGCATAGTTTAGCATCGGTTTTGAATACAAGGCGTGTATTTAGCCTCTAGGGGGCTCTGCAGGTCTCTTTTGGCAGTCATTTCAGATGCAGCCTGGTTTAGGAGTGCCAATTCTTCCTTTGTAACATATAGGAAGACATTCCCTAAAGGTTCATACCCACAGCAAGATTTCATCTGTCAAAATGACAGACGAACAATCCTTCCAATCGACATTGTGTAACTATCTCTTAAAAGCAGTAAACGGTGGTTGCAGATGATCGATGTACGACGATGCTTGTGCATTTTGATTGTCATGACGGATCAACTCGTTCAACGACCCCTGTGTGTATGAATCTTTAAACGATCTTTCCATCCTTCCTCGTTTAGCCATCCAATCGTTGGTAATCTTCTCGCGGCCTATTGCTGTTGTCCATGTCCTCTCCCTAAACTTCTTTAGTATAAAGATCATGGAAACTTTGCTCATAGGTAGTTTCCAGCGATTCAGTCTTGCAGTGGGAACTTAACTAAAAGGTCTGTACACACATCCAATTTTGATAGGCCAACAATTGACCAATTTTATCACCTCCATGTAGTACGAGGGTTAACAAACTTTCAATACTATGAACAGATTGTGTAGGTAAGCTCATATACTACCAGAAGTGGTAGAATTGGCTAATTATCAGTCAATCAAAATTGGATGTGTGTCTGCACCCTTTAGAGGCTCTCAGCTTGCAATGGGATTGGTGGTCTAGGAAGCGTGCCTTGCACATGCCCGACCCTAGACTAGACCAAGCTCTGGCACTAAAGTCCTATAGAGGGCTAGGGCTGCACGGTTTTTCGGTGTAAAACCGAAATCGTGGTTCGTGGCAAGGTGATCTGCTGATCGTCAGTACCTTCGGTTTTTCGGTCCGCTGTCTGTAATACCTTGCTTCTGGCCCCGCTGTGCGCGGATTGGCCAGAAGCAGTGAATATGTATAAGTGTTAATGAGCGGGGGGCGGATCCACTCGAGCGAGCGGCCGGGCACTGCAGCTTTACCAATCACTGGATAGCGATGGAATGACGGCAGCCCTAGGCAGAGCCCACTCCAACACACTGGGCAATGCTGCCCGCCCACTCCAATATCCCTCATCCTGGGCCATTCTGATTGGTCACTGTGACCTGGGACTATTTTGGCCCCCTCCCTAAGGATTTGACCTGAACTCAGAACTTCCTCTCTGCTCTAAAAGATAAGCAACAGCATAATAACCTTGAAAGAAAAAAGATTTCCTTGTTACAGCTGATACAAATCACTAAATCTGCAGTGTGTCTACTTCTTGCTTTCATGGAAGCAGACACAGCGTTAAGGAGGAACTCCAGTGAAAATAATGTAATAAAAAAGTGCTTCAGTTTTACAATAATTACGTATAAATGATTTAGTCAGTGTTTGCCCATTGTAAAATCTTTTAAATCCCTGATTTACATTCTGACATTTATCACATGGTGACATTTTTACTGCTGGAAGGTGATGTAGCTGCTGCATGCTTTTTTGGCAGTTGGAAACAGCTGTAAACAGCTATTTCCCACAATGCAACAGGGTTCACAGACAGGAAACTGCCAGGAGTACCCCGGTCCTCAGAGTTTCTTGTGGGAGGGGTTTCACCACAATATCAGCCATACAGTGCCCCCTGATGGTCTGTTTGTGAAAAGGAATAGATTTATCATGTAAAGGGGGGTATCAGCTACTGATTGGGATGAAGTTCAATTTTTGGTCGTAGTTTCTCTTTAACATCCTGTGTTTACAAAATAGCTGCTCTGCCGAGGCAGCCCGCTAGCACAGTTGAGAGCTCAAATTACATTTGTGATTAGGCACAGATGATGGAAAATTAGACAGGCTAAACTCTCTAAATACACACAGGGTGCACTTCTCTCTGTTTTCCTTCTGTCCTGAGCAAGAGTTCAGGTCCACTTTAAAGACTTCCAAGCAAAGTGGAATATAGTCTAAGTCTATTAACCTTTTAGGTGACTTTTTATGAAACTGTTTGTCCTTAAAAGTTCTAGAGCTAGCCATACAAGGTTTATTTTATTTTTATCGAAATTGCCAGTAACCTGTTGCTCCAACATATCCGATCAATTGACTTTGGATCGCTTTTGTGCAGTTTGTCGATAGAAAGTCTGACTGTAGATGTCCGAAAAATTCCCATTCTTTAAGGCTGCTTTCACAGTGGGACGTTACAGGCGCATGTTAGTGCAGCCTGTAACGTAGCCCACCACACAGTAATGAAAAATCAATGGGCTGTTCACAGTGCCCACGTTGCGTTACATTGTGACGCAGCACGTCTACATAACGTACTGCATGCTGTACTTTACACGCGGCTAAGCCGACTGTTTGCACATGCTCAGTAGGGTTTTTTTTTCATTTTATGGGCGGAGAGGAGGCGGGGAGAGGCCGCTACGTAGCCAGGCACATGGCTACTTATTATTCACTGCACTTGCAGTGTTTACATCCTGGAGCGGCCGCTGATTGGCTGGCGGGACCACGTTATGCGGAGAGCTCCGCTCACGTGGTCTCCGCAGTGCCTCCGGCAGAGCAGGCGCACCAAGAGCTGCTTGTAACGCGGCTCTTGGTAGCGTCCTGCTCCAACACCACCAGGCGTTGCATTAGGGGCACGTTATGTGCCCTATAACGTCCCCTCTAACGCAACGTCCTGGTGTGTAAGTAGGACAACTGAAGAGAGAGGGATATGGAAGCTGCCATATTTCCTTTTAAAGAATACCAGTTGCCTGGCTGCCCTGCTGAGCCTCTGCCTTTAATACTTATAGCCATAGCCCCTGAACAAGCATGCAGCAGATCAGGTGTTACTGACATTACTGTCAGATCGGACAAGATTACCTGCATGCTTGTTTCTTGTGTGATTCAGACACTACTGCAGCCAAACAGATCAGCAAGATAGCCAGGCAACTGGTGTTGTTTAAAAGGAAATAAATATGGCAGCCTCCATATCCCTCTCACTACAATTGTCCCTTCAGCTGTCGTGTGACACCTGATGGCATCAATAAGAAGCAGGCAGCTCTGTTAGGAAACAAGTGACAAATGCCACCTATCAGGAATCCCTCTGGGGTGATAAGGATGCCAGATGCCTGGGCTGCATCACTTTGCTGTTCACAATTCCCCCTCCCGAGGACAGGTCACACCACGCATGGCTCATGTCTCTGATATCTTCCCTCTGCTATTTATATTACACGCCTTCTCCTGGCATCTAATTAACATTCTATTAAAAGGCTCCAAAATAAGCATTGAGAATCACTGCAGTGTATGGGGGGATGCTGGAGACTGCTGGTACTGCCGCATCCAATCTTACCAGATACAGTGGACCTGAACTCTTACACAGGACACAAGGAAAACAGCGAAATGCACCCTGTATGTGTTTAGAGAGTTTAGCCTGTCTAACTCACCCTCATCTGCGACAAATTACAACTGTAATTTGATCTCTCAGCTGTGTCAGCTGGCTGCCTCGGCAGAGCTGCTCATTTGTAAACACAGGATGTTAACAATATGTCTGCCTCCATGAAAGCAGGAAGTAGACACACTGCAGATTTATTGCAGGATTTGTATCAGTTGCAACAAAGAATGTTTTTCCTTAAAGAGAAACTCCGACCAAGAATTTAACTTTATCCCAATCAGTAGCCGACACCCCCTTTTACATGAGAAATCTATTCCTTTTCACAAACAGACCACCAGGGGGCGCTGTATGGCTGATATTGTGGTGAAACCCCGCCCACAAGAAACTCTGAGGACCGTGGTACTCCTGGCAGTTTCCTGTCTGTGAACCCTGTTGCATTGTGGGAAATAGCTGTTTACAGCTGTTTCCAACTGGCAAAAAAGCATGCAGCAGCTACATCACCTGCCAGCAGTAAAAATGTCACCATGTGATAAATGTCAGAATGTAAATCAGGGATTTAAAAGATTTTACAATGGGCAAACACTGACTAAATCATTTATACATAATGATTGTAAAAATTAAGCACTTTTTTATTACATTATTTTCACTGGAGTTCCTCTTTAAAGGTTATCATGCTGCTGTGTATCTTTTAGAGCAGAGAGGAAGTTCTGAGTTCAGGTCCGCGTTAAAGGATACCTTCGCTCTCATAAATTTTCTAAACGGGAGGAGCAGGCATGTATAGTAGGCAGTCCTCATGCTCATGGCTCCACCCCCGCTCTTCTCCGCCCCCCTCGTTATGTTGTAAAAAGCCCCCAGAGCTACTTCCGGATAGGCCAGGGTCGATGAGCAGTGTGCAGGCGTTGCCCGGCATTGGGCATCCTTGGTCGCATGTCCGTGGCTGGGGACGCTCTGCGGATCCGCACCAGGTAGTCATGATGTCACGTTTATGTCCAGCATTCACAAACTATTTTAGCAAGAAATGCAGCACCAAGTTTCCTCCAATACGATAAAATTATCGGATATGACAATTGATTGGCCTGCTAAATCGAACAATATATGGGCACCCTCACAGAATCACACAGGCCTATAAATCAGAATGGTTACACTGCTTACAGCATCACCCAATCACAGCCAGCAGAACAGCAAACTGACACCAGCCACTGCCAATCAGTGTTGTTAAAGAGGAACTCCAGTGAACATTTTACTGTTGGCAGGTGATGTAGCTGCTGCATGGTGTTTGGCAGTTGGAAACAGCTGTAACAGCTATTTCCAACAATGCAACAAGGTTCACAGACAGGAAACTGCCAAAAGTTCAAACTTTTCTTGTGGGAGGGGTTTCTTGTGAGAGGGGTTTCACCACAATATCAGTCATACAGCGCCCCCTGATGGTCTGTTTCTGAAAAGGAATAGATTTCTCATGAAAAAGGGGGTATCAGCTACTGATTAAGATAAAGTTCAATTTTTGGTCGGAGTTTCTCTTTAAGTAAGGGTATTGGCAGATAACAGCCCCACTAAGGTTTATGGGAAATGTAGTCTTGTGTCTGTGCTGTTGGTGAGGAAGGCAGCAACAAGCCCCGCCCAATATCCCAGCTGCCGATATAGTGAAGTAGGGTATCGAGTGGGTTAACATTAGGGCTGGTTCACACTTCGCGCTTTTGCAGCGCTTTGCTGATCACCGGCGATCAGCAAAGCGCTGCTGCTAATGTATCCCTTGGGATCCATTTACACTGCAGCGTTTGTGATCAAATGCAAATGTGCTGCATGCAATGCTTTGATGACGATTGCGTTGAGATTCTTTTTCTATTGAATGGGAATCACAAGCGCATATCGCAGTAAAATGCGAGATTTTTACGGTGTTCAAAATTATTTCAATCAATATATTACTTTTTGTATTATTTTTCTAACAGTTACAGTGAATGAGAGGAGGGGCTGGACTGTGTATGAGAGATTATGCGTCCGGAGTACCCCTTTATGTAATGATCTGCTTGGAAACACAAACGTAAGGAAGCAAGAATAGACTGTGGCTGTGCAGAGGGATCCGCGCACACCGTGTCCAGCCTATAGTTACTAAATAGGCCGCTAGAGGAGATGTATATACAGAAGATGCTGAGTCATCACCTGCATAAGGAGAGCCGCAGCGAGAGGATCCGGAGGACACATAGATAGGATGCTGCTGCGGATGGGGGGAGGATGCTGCGTTCTGCTGGATGCAGGCAGGAGATACCACTGTAAAGACTGGGGGGGGAACAGCATGGTGCAACTCATAGTGATGAGGACAAATTTCACATAATCATAATTTTGTATGGCAATTAACAAGTACCAGGGCTATGGAGTCGGTACAAATATCATCCGACTCCGACTCCTCAGTTTATGAAACCTCCGACTCCAGGTACCCAAAATGGCTCTGACTCCTCCTTAATCTAATACTTAACAGGGCTGTGGATTTGGTCCAAAAATCATCCGACTTTTACTCAGTTTAGGGCTCTATTCATACCTGTGTTTTCAAAACGACGGCAATTTTTGTCTGCGTTTTGCAGGAGTGATTTTTCCGCGCTTCCATGCGGAAAAATCACTGAACACTGCGGCGATTTTGGCGCGATCACGTTTAGTGCTTCTATAGCACTGAAACGCGATCGCTGGGAAATCGCCTGAAAATGGTGCAGGGGACGCGTTTGCGTTTCGCGTTTTGGGCGATTTGCAGCGATTAGCGCAAATCGCCCAAGTAAGAACGGGCCCATAGGGTTTCATTACGCTAGCGCTTTTAAAGAGCGCTAGCGGTTTGCCGAAATCGCGGCAAAAGGCTCTAGTGCGAATGGGGCCTAAAGGACATCCAGGGTGAAAAAAAAATTATGAGATAAACAATTGTATCTATCCCCCTTCTCCTAAAAATGACTTTTTAAAATATCCTGCATTTTTATTTTATATTTGAATCAAATTTTTAAGTTTTAAAGCCATTTTCTGCCAGGAAAGTGTTTTATAGTTGTAATTTCTTATCAGTGAGGGTCACACTGTAGTCTGACCCAGTCTTGACTCAGACAGGAACTGCCACTTACATACCTGATGTTTAACTCTTTCAGGCAGAGAAAGAAAAAAAGGAACACAGCCTAGTTATTTGTGTGCTAGGCACTGTACATACACATGTCTATCTCATCATGTCACCTCGGGTGTCCTTTAAGAAACCACCAACTCCAACTCCGACTCCAGGTACCCAAAATTGCTCCGACTCCTCGACTCACAGCCCTGACAAATATGATGCAAAATCACAATGCAACGTTTCAGAAAGTAACTTAACCAATTTCTTTTGTAACCCTAATTTTGCAGTGTCAAGCAAAACCCCCATACCTGCTATTGTACGTATGTTACAGCGGACTAGAACTCGGAACTTCCTCTCTGCTCTATAAGATAAGCAGCAGCATAATAACCTTTACAGAACAACATTTCTTTGTTACAGCTCAATACTAATCCTGCAATAAATCTGCAGTGTGTCTACTTCCTGCTTTCATGGAAGCAGACAAAGGGTCAACATCCTGTGTTTACATATTAGCTGTGTCTGCCAATCACTAGGCTGACACAGTTGAGATTATATTGCAGTTGGAATCACTTGAAGATGAGGGGGAAATTGACAGGCTCTTCTCTCTAAAAACACACAGGTTGCGTTTCTCTCTGTCCTATGCAGGAGTTCAGGCACGCTTTAAGGGGAACAGAGGGAACAAGTCAAAAAGACCTTGTAGTTTTTTTGGGAAAATCATTTGTCATTTAACTGTGATTAAAAAATATATATATATTTTCCCTTTGAAATGTTTTAAAAACATTTTTTTCAAAAACTACAAGGTCTCTTTGACTTTTTCCCAATGTTTCCCTTTGCGTAATTTCGCAAAATTACGAATGGATTACACAAAATCAATTGAATTTGCAAATAGTAATTACGTATGGCCGAAATTGTGGTATTTTATGGAATCTTGCGGTATTTTACGGGAAATTTTGCATAATCGTATTTAGCAGGTTATGATCATCGCTAGCAGCTCCCAGTCTGAGGGCGAGACACAGAATAAACCATCTGTATTTAGACTTCTTCCTTCTGTACAAAAAACACGAGACAGATCCTCTTTACAGAACAGAGATTATGGCCACCTCCTGTCCCTTAGTACACAGGAAGCCCTTTATGTCATTCTATTTTCTCATGAATGTATGAGGAGGAAAAAGCACAAACTGCAGGGGGGTCCCTCACAGGAAGTGCTGTGGGATGTTGTCACTTCCTCTCTTCACATAACAAGTGACAATGCAAGGCCGGTGACAATACACAACACATAAAAGCTAACCTGTCACGCTGTACACTCAATAGCACAGCACAGGCCCAACTTCCAGTTCACAAGATTATTGTGAGCGGAAAAGGTTCCTGAGAGGAAAAACAAGCTGCTGAACTTCCTGTGTGCGGCGAGGAGGAAGGGAAGTGACATGAGGAAACCTGGGGGACCGGGCACCGCTCTTCACATTGTTACAGGCAGAAAGAGGGGACCACAATACTGAAACACACAATGCCAAATAACACCTGGGTGCTGTTGTTTTCTACAATCGCCATTTTTTTCAGGCGTTTCAGGAGATGAGGGAGCGGGGCTTCACCTAGGATAGGAAAAGTCGCTTGTAAAATCACAAAGTACCGTGATTTTCGTACGTGCCCATAAGGTACACCTAAGCACAAAAACAGCAGGCCATGTGATTACACTTAAAAAAAAAAATCACAACTCAGGCAATGGTCTTACGGTGGAAAAGAGGTATCACGGTTACAGTGTTAATCATGGTGCTCCTGCGATTTAACGAGCATCAGAAACGCGCGTGCGATCTGATTTTCGGATCAGAACACACATAATGAAAAGGGGCTCTAACATTGCCTAAACAGACCCTTTAATTCTGCTTCCTGATCCACCTCATAGGCCTGGGGCCCACTAGCAGTGCTTTTCAGGAGATCGCAAAACGCTTGTGGTTCCTGAATCACAGAAGTCTCTCCATTTTAGATGAAACCGTGATATTCTGCAGCCATTAATCAATTCACAAAGCACTATCGCATTCGGTAATGCAGAAAACTCAACAACAAAGAAAATCCTGAGAATACCCCATGTGGAGATGGACTAGTCAAAAACATGTCAGTTCTGTCAGATTTTAACTGCTTGCTTTTTTTCGCTGGAGTGGTCCTGTAAGTACGCTGCCAGTTCACAGGGTCACTAGGGCACTGGGAGATGACGGCAGCGCAGAGGAAGGAGTGCGTGGCTGCAGAGATGAGTATTGGTGCGCTAATACTCTGCATGGGGGCCCCGAGGAGAGCAGCATTAGCAGTGAGGGAGACGTCACTGGCTTTAGGCCACACCTCCTGCCCCCTACTACAAATTGATGGAAATTACAATTGGTCAGCATGTTGGGGTGACAATCTTGGGCAGATTTGATCACATTGATGAAGAATGTATGGGCAGCTTTAGGCCCCTGCTTCCACTGTCTGTGATCCGATTCCCTTTCTTAGATCACAAGTGATTGGGAAACCGCAGTAGCATCCCACCCCTCTCATAGAATCCATCTCCACAGCAACTGTTTCCGCCACAGACAACTGTGAGCAACGCCAGCCGGCCCCAGAGGCTTATGGGAAGGAAATTGCTACTGGCTGACCATAAATATCAGCGACAATGGCTCACTGACCCTTCCCTTACTGTAACCGGAGAGGAGGGAGCAGTGCCCCGAAATACAACTCCCAGCTGCTGGGCTCGGACGTGGGCGGGTGCAGAGACACTTCCCATACGGCCTGAGCTATAGGGAGGTCACACCAACTGTCACTATAGGGAACACTACAAACAAGGATCTCTTATTGGCTTTAAAGAGGACCTGTAGTCAAAATAAAACCATTCATAAAATTGCTTTTTTTTTTTTTTTACCATATTAATTTAGTGTTTGCCTATTGTAAAATCTTTCCTCTCCCTGATTTACATTCTGAGATTTATCACAGGCCGTGCCATCTTTAGTCCTCCTGTCAGGTGCAGAATGTTTGTTTACTAAGAGCTCTAAAGCCAGTAGAAAATATACCTGGTTTCCCAGAATGCTCTGGGGGGAAGAGTCTTGCATAATAAGTAGCTTGGGCTAAGCCTCAGTGGGTGGGGGGCTGTGTTCCGTCAAGCGTGCTCACTTGAATCGATCAATAAATATTTGTTTGATATTTCTAGCAGATCCAATCAAATGATCGAATCGGACACATATCAATGGAAAATATTGACCAGGCCACATTTACCGTGTGTAAAAGTCTGGAAGTGGAGTCCGTATACTCAAGATCTGACAAAGGAAATTGTTCCTCGTATTCGCGTATACAGGATTTCTCATGTGCTTCACCCTTCCCCTGGAATGCCCTTCCACAGCACATCCGCTACTCTCCAACCTTTGAAATCTTGAAACGATCCCGCAAAATTCACCTTTTTCAGACAAGCATACGCTCTACCTCAGGCCATTCTCCATTCGGAGTCTGGGCAAATTACACTACTAGATAACCTAAACACAAACAGTTTGTATGAATACTGCATGCTTCCCCACCTCTTGCCCCCCCCCCCCCCCCCCCACACACACACACACACTCCTTTAGATTATAAGCTCACAAGAGCAGGGCTCTCTCACCCTTTTGTGCTTTGGAACTTGTTACTCAGTCTGATGGCAGCAGTGCAGTAGCCTGGCCTATAATAATACGCAGCGCTGGACTGTAGACTGGTCAGGATTAGATTCTGGACACCCATTGAATACCAGAATCCATCACTAGGGTGAGGACAGCAGCAGCCACCACATTTCACTTGGCAGATCCGCGGCGGCGAGAGATCTAACACTGCTCTGTTACTACGGCAATAAACGCCTGGTGCACAGCGACTCCCCAAACTGACATGATCACTCTAACCTCTCTGCATTATGTAGGATGGGCTGCGTGACAGGGCCTCTTGTACTGGTCTTCCTCAGAATGAGTTTCCTTTGTTGGCCACACAAAGGCGGCCGTAATGTGAATGAATAATACAGAGGTTGCGAGAGCCTCCGAAGACTCCGTCAGATCGGGTGACACGGTGACAACGGCACACGCCTCACGACAGCGGGGGTGACCTTCATATTGTGCAGAGTGGCGGGATGGGGACCTGTTAGGGACAAACACTTCACATACAGGTCTTTTCTCACTCAGGACACTAAAATGTTAATACTTGCTCCTATAACATCTGGCCCGCACTATAGGAATTGGATTACCAACCAAAGGGGCCCATACACCTAACGATTTTCCCGCCGATATACGGCCGATTCGATCACAGTGATCGAATCGGCTGTGAAATTGCCGCGCACACCGCTGACAGAACGATCGATTTCCATCCGAAATCGTTCCCATCGATTCATCCGTGCGGAAGACTTTTCTCGATCGCCGGCGGGTCGGGAGTGCGTCGATAGCGGCGTTCGAATGCCCGACGACGACGCAATACAGCGGTAATACATTACCTGCTCCTTAAAGGGAAATAAACATGGCAGCCTCCATTTGTCTCTTAGGGCTGGTGCACACCGAGCGGCTTTTTCAGCGTTTCTGCAGCCGCTTGCGGCTGCGGATACGCTTGGTCAATGTATCTGAGGCCTGGTGCACACCAAAACCCGCTAGCAGATCCGCAAAATGCTAGCAGATTTTGAAACGCTTTTTCTTCTTTTTCTGTAGCGTTTTGTGAAGCGGTTTTGGTGTAGTAGATTTCAGATATTGCTACAGTAAAGCTGTTACTGAACAGCTTCTGTAACAAAAACGCCGGCAAAACCGCTCTGAACTGCCGTTTTTCAGAGCGGTTTGCGTTTTTCCTATACTTAACATTGAGGCAGAAACGCATCCGCAATCCAAAAAATGCCTCACCCTGGGAGTATGCGTTTCAGCAAAACGCCTCCCGCTCTGGTGTGCACCAGCCCATTGAGATACATTGACCAAGAGGATCTGCAGCCGCAAGCGGCTGCAAAAATGCAGGAGATCCCGCTCGGTGTGCACCGGCCCTCACAAAACCGCACAATGCTAGCTGAAACGCTACAGAAAAATAAGAAAAAGCGTTTCAAAATCTGCTAGCATTTTGCGGATCTGCTAGCGGGTTTTGGTGTGCACCAGGCCTCACTTTAGGTTTCCTTTAAAGCGGACCTGAACTCAGAACTTCCCCTCTGCTCTAAAAGATAAGCAACAGCATAATAAGAAAAACATTTCCTTGTTACAGCTGATACAAATCCTACAATAAATCTGCAGTGTGTCTACTTCCTGCTTTCATGGATGCAGGCATATTATTAACATTGTGGGTTTACAAATTAGCAGCTCTACCAGGGCAGAGGAAATTCCTGAGCTGGCAGATCAAATTACACTTGTGATTAGTCACAGATGTGGGGGAATTAGACAGGCTAAACTCTCTAACTACATACAGGGTGGATTTCTCTATTTTCCTTCTGTCCTGTGCAAGAGTTCAGGTCCCCTTTAAGGAGATCAGCTGATCCCCACCGCTATATATAAGCTCACACAGTGTTTATCCCGGCTCTGGTGTTTGTCCAGCAGCGGCGCGCAGACGTTCCCTGAAATTGGCACCCATTCCCCCGCACTGCCAGGCGTTTGTATATCCTGACGTTATACCATCCAGACTGTCAGGGTAAACAAGTGGGTGGTTGTTATCAGTCTCCCAGCAGACGCACGCTGGCGGAGCGCGGCCGAACGTGTGCCTGCTTGTCTCTGCCGGGCAGCGAGGACTGCGCACCGAGATTACAGCCTGCGCAAATCGCTTCTTCCAGGAATCAGATACGTGAAAAATGTCACACTGCCAAGATTTCTGTATCCTGCGAGCAAAATGTCTACGTAACAGTGATATACCAGAATATAGGCTCATAAAACCTGTGCACGGTAAGGTGCCATTAACGGTAAACTCTCCAGAACGATTGACCATACGAGCAATAGGATCTGCTGCCGTTAAAGGAGTTATCAAGGCATTTTAAAAGAAAATAAGTTCTACTTACCGGAGGCTTCCTACAGCCCCAAGCTCCCAGCATGTCCCTCACCGCAGCTCTGCCGTCAGCCGTTCGCCGCCTCTGCCTCCCGGCGATGACGTCAGAACGACTGCACCTGTGCAGTACGCTCTGGTCCACGTGGCGGTGATTGATAGCGCTGCTCGTGCAGGCACAGTACAGGCCAAACTCTAGGTCGGCCTGACATCATCGCCGAGGACCGGGAGACAGCGGTGGCGAACAGCTGACTGCAGAGCTGCGGCGAGGGACATGCTGGGAGCTTGGGGCTGGAGGAAGCCCCAGGTAAGTAGCACTTATTTACTTTTAAATGCCTGATAACTCCTTTAATGGTGTGGATCGACCACAAACAATCGTTTTATGGTTCCGTCCAGCAATCCAAACTTCGGAATGATTCTTCTGGTCCGATTGGATAGCTTATCATTTTTCCCTTTGTTGGTGGGCCCAGAGCTACCGACAGGCCAAGACAACCAGTAGCCCGCAGTGACTGGGATCCGTTGTTCCCTTCCCTGCTGAATAATATACATTTAAATGTTTACAAGTTCCAGCAATGTGCACTGAACAGGAAAATCAGCTACAGATTTTAGGAATTCCACACTGAGGTACTCAAATGGTATGCATTTTTATCAGTCACAGAGCTGAATTCCTCTGTTATCATTAATTCACTGGCTATCCAGACCAGGACATACTATCATTAGCATAGGCAAACAAAAGGAAGGTGATGGTTATAAGCTAATTGTTCTCCAATAGCGGAGCAACAGGTCAGATTACAGAACTTCTGCACACGTGAGCCGAGATTCACTCTGACAGCAGCAAATACTAGAGGATCCAGAATCCTGCTAGCTTGCATGCAATCTGCATTGCGCATTACCTCTACTCTCTCCCTCACCTCTGTTTCTTCTCCCACTCCTCTAAAATAGTTAGGGCTCATTATTTAAAGATCTGTAGCTACAAGTTATCCCCAACCCCCTTATCAATAATGTTCCCTCATAATCTGTGGTTCTATCCCCCAAATATTGCACAGTCCCTAGTATAGCCATGTCCACAATGTGTCACCCCAGCACTGCCATGTCCCCACAGTCTCCTGAGTACAGTTATATCTCCCCAGAATCCCTAGTATATAGACAGCCCTGAGCCCCTTCCCCATGTGTCTCCTTCATTGCCATAGGACCCTATTGCCGCGAGGCTAAAATGTTGTATTGTATCCCGTCACTCCCTTAAAGAGGAACTCCAGTGAAAATAATGTAGTAAAAAAAAGTGCTTCATTTTTACCATAATTATGTATAAATGATTTAGTCAGCGTTTGCTCATTGTAAAATCTTTCCTCTCCCAGATTCACATTCTGACATTTATTACATGGTGACATTGTTACTGTGGGCAGGTTATGTAGCTGCTCCTAGCTGTTTTGGCTGTTAGAGACAGCTGTAAACAGCTAATTCCTGTCTGTGAACATTGTTACATTGTGGCAGTTTGCCCAGAGTACCGCGGTACTCAGAGCTTCTTGTGGGAGGGGTTTCAGCACAAAATCAGTCATACAGCGCCCCCTGATGGTCTGTTTGTGAAAAGCATTACATTTCTCATGTAAAAGGGGGTATCAGCTACTGATTGGGATAAAGTTCAATTCTAGATTGGAGTTTCTCTTTAAAGCCTGATGATTCCTTTAAGCCTTTACAGAGGCTTAAAGCAGCACTTTACAGAGCACATAGTCATCTCAGAGGAACTCACAATCTAACCCTACCATAGTCATAGTATAATGTCCTACCATATTATTATTATGTATTTATATAGCATCCTGGTGGATGGAGTAGACAGATCAGGCATTACATTTGATGTGAGCAGCCCGGCTTGGAATCTTTCTACAGATAACACAACCGATGGATGGAGGAAGGAAGACTGACACTGGTTCTCCTGGATGTAGGAGGGGGAGGGGATTTCTACTCACTCCTATCATCTCCGGATATGTTAAAGGCTATTTTAAGGGAAGAGTTATTTTTACCCACGCTGCTCTGGCTTAACAAGGGAAACAAAAAGAAAGAGAGAAAGCGACTCCAATTTTACGAAAGGAGATTACAGCACAGCAGTATATAAACAGTTATCTGCTATAGGTGGCCATGCAGCTAGCGATATTGCGGCCTGATTGACCATCCAATTAGATAATTGTATCCAATCGGATGAAAATGGGTTCTGCAAGAAGCGTGCCTGATCGATTACAGGCTAAAATCCGATTACAGGCTAAAATCAGTCGAATGCCTCAATCAAACAAACGGGAAAATCTCATTCCAACGTGATGGATTGGATGCGGGGCTGTAACAGCGTATGATATTGCGATGACAACTGGTGAATACGGCGGACACCGGGCACTGCCCCCCCCCCCCCCCCCCCCCCCCGGCGGGCACCATAAATCTCACTTGTCCAGCTGCCACAATTCCCGGGGAACCTGACTGTCTCGCCGATGTGGCACCAGGCATGTGTGATGTCACGCTCTCTGCGAGGTGACGCCATGAGACGGAGGTGTTCAGGGAGGCACCAGAGGAGACCGGGAGTCGTGGCAGCTGGACAGGCTATAGAGGGGGCATTTACATGGTATGGGGGGGGGGGGGGGGGCAGGTGGGTAGAATCAGTGGTGGCAGAAGCTGTCACTAGGGGGAGCCACGCAGGAGACAAGAGGTCTCTGTAGCCTGCTGGAGCCGAGAGACACGATGCCACTTCTCCTACATACACATGGGGAGCAGAGCAGGCTACACGGGTGCCGGGGGACACAGGAGGCAAAACAGGGGGACAAAGATGGCCACACTGGGGACAGATTAGGTAAAGCGGGGGACACAGGAGGCAAAACAGGGGGACACAGGAGGCAAAACAGGGGGAGAGGGGGCCACACTGGGGACACAGGAGGCAAAACAGGGGGACAGAGGGGGCCACACTGGGGACACAGGAGGCAAAACAGGGGGACACAGGAGGCCACACTGGGGACACAGGAGGCAAAACAGGGGGACAGAGGGGGCCACACTGGGGACACAGGAGGCAAAACAGGGGGACAGAGGGGGCCACACTGGGGACACAGGAGGCAAAACAGGGGGACAGAGGGGGCCACACTGGGGACACAGGAGGCAAAACAGGGGGACAGAGGGGGCACGCTGGGGACACAGGAGGCAAAACAGGGGGACAGAGGGGGCCACATTGGGAAAGGCGGACCACACTTGGGACAGAAGGGGACACACTGGAGACAGAGAGGGTCACACTGGGGACAGAAGGAGACAGGAGGACACAATAATTAGGGGAAAACATGTACAAGAAGTGGGCGTCGGAATCTATCAGAGGATGTATGGGCAGCCAACAGATCTCTCTCTAATCAGATCCGATCAGAGAGAGATCTGTCTCTTGGTCAATCTACCCATACATTGCTAGATATATATGAACCATATCTGTGCACCTAGCACTAGGGATTGGCATGAGTGGATGCAAAGTTTATGCAGTTCCAAATGCAGCCCATTCCCAGGCTGCATACATTTGCAAACAATTAGCATCAAATCTGCATTCATTCTGAATAATTGGCATCTAACTACACTTCGGCCTAGAGCAGCCATACATGTTGTACAGCAGTTGTCAGCCTCACCCTGTAGATTGTAATGACAGGACTCTGCCTCACCTAACTACCGGCTTACAGATGTTCTGCACACAGCTATGTCCAATTACATGCTCCGCCCAAATCACTGCAGACACCTAATTACATAGACAAGTGCCTCACAAAGGGCGAAACATGTGCAGGGCAGACCTGGGGGGATATATAGGAGCTGCATGAGGAAGCAATGCCTGAAAGGGGAACTGAAGCAAAAAAAACCTTATGATATAATGAATTGTATGTGTAGTACGGATAATGAATAGAACATTAGTAGCAAAGAAAAGGGTCTCATATTCTTATTTTCATTTATATAGCTTTTTTTTATAACATTGCAGCATACTGTCACAGTTACAACATTTTTAAAAACCACACTCTGTCTTTTAAGCTATAAAACAGTGCAGAAATAATGACCCTTTGAACTTTCCTGCAATAAAACCTTACCTCAAGCTGCCTCTCACTGTTTCTTGGCTGTTTAAGTGCTGAATTAAGGACTGAATTCGACCCACTGGGTGGAATAGCTCAGAGAAGCTCTTTTGCCCAGATAATTGAAATTTTTTTTAATTCTTCCTGTATTTGAAAACAATATGATACTTTTTTCTTTGCAACTAATGTTCTATTTCTTAGCTGTACCACAGTTCATTATATCATTTTATCTCGTTCATTGTCTTGTTTATTTTCGCTTCAAGTTTGCTTTAAGCCGGGTACATACTTTCAAATATGATTGGCCAATCACTGATCAATTTTATCACTTCCATGTAGTATGAGAATCGACAGATATTGAAAACTATGAGCAGATTATGTATGTAATCTCTCATACTATATAGAGGTGGTAAGATTGGTCAGTGATTGGTCAATCATAATTGAAAGTGTGTACTAGGCTTAAAGAACAAGCGACATCCATGCTAACCTAGAAATAAAAAACACATATATAAGTAGATAAATACTACGTCTACTTGTATAACAGATGTATTGTGTTATCCACATACTGATTCCTGTGAATTTTATAAAGGAAAAGCAGAAAATCCTATTCTAGGCAGTGACCATTTCACCAAGCTAATGCTGACATCATATCCTCCCTGACTCTTGTTTTCCCCCCTCCCTTCTCTTGCTCATTGTGTATTCATTAGCTGCCCTCCTCCCAGAGTCTTCAGACACTCCCACTGAGGTGTATACTAACAACTGCACTGACTTATCTTCCAATCACTGAGTCACCTCAGCCTTGCTTGTAAACACAAGTAATCAGAGGGTGTATCTGATAAGCAGCTAGGCAGGGAAATAAATGGAACAGGAGGAATATATTAAAGACAAAAAGAACTCCCAGCATGCAACTCTTTGGCACTGTTTGGCACTAGGGCCGGTGCTCCTAAAGTATGTGATAACTACAAACCATAACAGCAGAAAAAGTATTGCAAGTTTTGAATGCAGGATTAGCATCTTTATCACTTCATACACTCAGACCAGTTGCTGTTGAAATTTGATTTTTATGGTGACAATCCCGCTTTAAAGGGAATCTGAGCTCACTTTAAAAATGAAATTATAGACTCCCACTCCGGGCAGACGTGATGTCTCATAGCATGCTGGCGGGGGCGCCTCTGAGTTCGGTTTGTGACGTTTACATTTGGTTCTCATCGTTTCTGAACTGGTTGGCCTTCATTTTATCACCTGAATTAGGCAAAAATTATTCAAAACTCGCCCTACAAACATTGTTTTCTATCACTCAAATGGGCCATGCCTGCCAGCCATCATGCCCCCTTTGTGCAAACTAGGCTTAAAGTGGACCTGAGCTTAAAGAGAATCTGTATTGTTAAAATCGCACAAAAGTAAACATACCAGTGCGTTAGGGGACATCTCCTATTACCCTCTGACACAATTTCGCCGCTCCTCGCCGCATTAAAAGTGGTTAAAAACAGTTTTAAAAAGTTTGTTTATAAACAAACAAAATGGCCACCAAAACAGGAAGTAGGTTGATGTACAGTATGTCCACACATAGAAAATACATCCATACACAAGCAGGCTGTATACAGCCTTCCTTTTGAATCTCAAGAGATCATTTGTGTGTTTCTTTCCCCCTGTTCTCATGCATTGAAGTTTCAGGCTGCTTGTTTCTTCCTGCAAACAGCTTTGCCCTTGTCTGTAATTCCTCAGTATGTGAAAACCCAGCCAGCTCAGAGGACGATTTATCCAGCTTGTAAAAGATAAGAGAGAAGAGAGAAGCTGCTCTAATCTAAATAATACACAGGCAGTGTGCAGAGAGGGGCCTGGAGGGGGGAGATGCATCACAGAACCACAACACTGAAGAACTTGGCAGCCTTCCAGACACAGGCTGACAAGTCTGACAAGAGAGAGATAAGTTGATTTATTACAGAGACAGTGATAGTATAAAGTGCTGCAGTAAGCCAGAACACATTAGAATAGCTTTTGGAACTTGTAGGATGATAAAAAACAGGATGCAATTTTTGTTACGGAGTCTCTTTAAGGAAAACAGAGAGCAATGCAACCTGTTTATATTTACAGAGTTTAGCCAGTCTAATTCCTCCTCATCTGTCTAATCACAAGTGTAATTTGATCCCTCAGCGGTGTCAGCCGGCTGCCTTGGTATAGTAGCTAATATAAAATCGCAGGATGTTAAAAATATGTCTGCTTGCATGAAAGCAGGAAGTAGACAAAGTGCAGATTTATTGCAGGATTTGTATCAGCGGTAACAAAGAAATGTTTTTCTTTAAAGGTTATTATGCTGTTGCTTATTTTTTTAGAGCAGAGAGGAAGTTCTGAGTTTAGGTTCCTGTTAAAAGCAATTGTACTGCTATGTCAGGTCCCGCCTGCATAACAAGACAATGACAAAGAAACGATTACAGAGGAATTCATATAAACCTGTGAGGTCACTGGAAGGGAAGGCATATTTATAGTAAACAGAAGCACGCCAGTTTATTTATACAGGAGATGTATTTCACAGAGGGAAATTCATGAGTTTGTTCTTTAAAGAGACCCTGTCTGTACAGCAGGGGCCTGGCACCACTAGTGCTGCTCTGCAGGAGCAGAGGTAGTTGACCGGGGGCTGCAAGCTGATTACAGTGCGGACACCAGGCCTGAACGAATTTAGGAAAAAAAAAAATCACAATTTTGATTCGATTCACGATTTCCTTCAAATCAAGCTTTGTTCCCCCTCTGTGCCTCTCTGTCCCCTGTCTCTCTTTGTGCCCCATCTGGGTCTCTCTGTCCCCTGTCTCTCTTTGTGCCCCTCTGTGTCCCCTCTGTCTCTCTTTGTGCCCCCTCTGGGTCTCTCTTTGTGCCCCCTCTGGGTCTCTCTTTGTGCCCCCTCTGGGTCTCTCTTTGTGCCCCCTCTGGGTCTCTCTTTGTGCCCCCTCTGGGTCTCTCTTTGTGCCCCCTCTGGGTCTCTCTTTGTGCCCCCTCTGGGTCTCTCTTTGTGCCCCCTCTGGTTCTCTCTTTGTGCCCCCTCTGGGTCTCTCTTTGTGGGCCCCTCTGCCCCCCAATCTGCGGCAGTGCTGGACATACCTTCCAGCACAAGTCCTGCAATGCCCATCTATCCACTTTGCCTCCTGCAGGATCTAATGCACGGCATACTTCCTGTATGTCATGTGATATACAGGAACCAGGAAGTATGCCGTGCACAAGAGCCGGCAGACGGCCATAAAGACCGGACAGTGTTGGGTTCGTGCGGAAGGTATGTCCAACACTGCCGATGCTGCGGGCCACAGGGGGAAGTATGAAGCTGCTTCTTCAAACTTCCTCTATACGGAAATGACGTCATCCCGATACTCGTCGCTTTGACGATTTCGAAATCATGATCTTGGTGATCACGATTTCGGTTTAAATTCGATTTATCCTTCAGGCCTAGCGGACATGGCCACCAGTGACCGCTCATAACAAGGACTTCGCATTTTTATACAAATATATGAGGCCAGGACACTATCTGCATGAAGTTATTTTGTAGAACCTCCTCCTGTTGGACTTCCTCCGGGCCCCCAGGTTCCCTCCCCATCGCCCAAGACATACCAGTGGGATAAATGGTGCCCCCTCAAGCTGATTCTAGACTGATGCTTACTCTGCATATCAGGCAGGAGAACCCCGCTAATACTGGGAGTTCATATGGCTATCTATACTGGGGTGGAGGGACCTACCTAAGACCTCAGTATGTGTTGAGTTACGTACACACCTAACACGTTCCTCTACTGAAATAATTGTTCCCGATTGCTGCAACCAAAACTCTAAAGTGTCTACAGCTGAACCCGCAAACTGTACAGCAATCGGCCCTAGACAAAACTAACAAAAAGGTTACAATGGGTGACAAATATCAGAACTGTGGGCTGGCCAGAGCTCAAGTTTGCCAGCCCAGCTGTTTGGTCCTCTACTGTATATAAGGCAGGAAAAGATTGGACCTTCCAGAGGGATGAAGGAGGCCCCCGCAGAAACTTACTGGAGTTTCGGTATGGCTAGGCTATAAGTATGGCTAGGCTATAATCTCAGGAATTCTGGGAAGCTGTGACCTCTCCTGTTACAGTTTCTTACAGTTTTATTCCTGCAGGGGAAACCTGAACGCTGCTCACGAGGGATGCAGGATGATTGGCCATCCTATTCCTACATAGGTCGAGCCCGGGACTCTGCAACCCAACACTACACAGCATGTATGGATACGGCCTGTGTTGCCAGGATACAGGATATTTACAAGGCCCAGAAAACTGGCTTCCATATTAGGCTGGCCGGCCTACTGAACTAACTTTACTGAAAGTATTTTAGCTGTGTGTTGTCATTCAGGACAGCGAGATGTGGACATTATTTCTTTATGCCTTTGTAGGTCAAACATCATCACCGCAACTATAATCATTCTTCATGTACAGAATGGTGACATTTTCCGCAGCCTTATGCTGGGCATACACGGGTCGATCCGGCGGCCGATTAGCCGCCGGATCAACTCCCGCCGCGTCCCCGCTCGTCTGCGCGCGGATCGATTCCCGCTCATCCCCGGGATCGAGCGGGGAATCTATTTGGCAGGTCATCGGACCTGTCGTATATTATCAATCGAGCAATCAGCGGCTCGATTGACAAGGATACAAACTTGCCGTGTATGCCCAGCATTAGGGTGGCCACTAATGATCCAATCATTTTCATCCAATCTTACCAAATCTATGTAATAGAATAGTAAACTGACATTGGTATGTCTGCACTTTATCTGATGAAGGGGACCCTCCGTGGCCCCGAAACAATTGTCATGTTGTGCATACAATAAAACTGCTTGGAACTTTGAACTGGTGTGCCAGCCGACCTTGAATTGCTTGTATTGGACTGATGCCGCTTTTGCATCAAGGCTGAGCACCTGACTACAGAAACACGGCAAGGTGTGCCTATCCAAAACCTGACATTGCAAAAAAGTAGAGTTAAAGAGGAGATTTTCTGTTGAGACTATCCCTGTTTCTGGGCTGGAAAGTTGTCAGCGCAGGTAGAACAGTCAGCGTTTCCAAACTCACTGAGGATTCCAGCGGCAATGAGAACATCGCTTCCACGGCCGAGGAGAGGAACAGGCATTGTTGCCACGGAGATACCAGCCAGCGCCATCCCCACACAAGACGTATCCCTGTATTATGTATACGAGGAAATTCCCATAGACAGGAAAACATCACACTCCATTCCCCTATATTATGCATACAGAAACATTCCCTGCTGAGAACGTCATCACATCCCAAACTACGAGGAGAGCGCTGTACAGAGCCGGGCGTCCTAAGGCTGCTCGGACGTCAATGTACAGACGCCACGTATATACATACTGCACACACCGCCACGTATATACATCATATGACACTGTCAACACTGCTTACACACTAGGCACAGCCACTGCACTCTCCTGCGCTGGTGCATGGTGACAATGAGAGGACACATGACAGACTACCGTAATCGGTTGCCATGGGTTACCACACATTACCCAGTAAGGGTAGAAAGCAGAGCGAGACAATGTATAGGAAGCAATGCTATATATACTGAGAGGGGAGCAGAGGCAAGACTTACATCAGCATGAATAAGGCAGCCTGCTGTACAGAGGATATGAGGCCGGAGTACTGCAGAGATCAGCAATGTCACCCTGCGCAGCCTCTACCTCCATTGTCCCCAGTGTCACCCCTGTCCTCCCATCACTACTGAGTGTCCTGCATCCCCCATAACTTCTATACATCACTAGTCAGTGTCACCCGTGTCCCCCCTCTGTACAGCATCACTAGTCAGTGTCACCCGTGTCCCCCCTCTGTACAGCATCACTAGTCAGTGTCACCCCTGTGTCCCCCCTCTGTACAGCATCACTAGTCAGTGTCACCCCTGTGTCCCCCCTCTGTACAGCATCACTAGTCAGTGTCATACCTGTGTCCCCCCCTCTGTACAGCATCACTAGTCAGTGTCACCCGTGTCCCCCCCTCTGTACAGCATCACTAGTCAGTGTCACCCCTGTGTCCCCCCTCTGTACAGCATCACTAGTCAGTGTCACCCCTGTGTCCCCCCCTCTGTACAGCATCACTAGTCAGTGTCACCCCTGTGTCCCCCCCCCCTCTGTACAGCATTACTAGTCAGTGTCACCCCTGTGTCCCCCCTCTGTACAGCATCACTAGTCAGTGTCACCCCTGTGTCCCCCCTCTGTACAGCATCACTAGTCAGTGTCACCCCTGTGTCCCCCCCTCTGTACAGCATCACTAGTCAGTGTCATACCTGTGTTCCCCCCTCTGTACAGCATCACTAGTCAGTGTCACCTGTGTCCCCCTGTCTGTACAGCATCACTAGTCAGTGTCACCTGTGTCCCCCTCTCTGAACAGCATCACTAGTCAGTGTCACCCCTGTGTCCCCCTCTCTGAACAGCATCACTAGTCAGTGTCACCCGTGTCCCCAGCATCCCTAGTCAGTGTCACCTGTGTCCCCCTCTCTGAATAGCATCACTAGTCAGTGTCACCCCCGTGTCCCCCTCTCTGAACAGCATCACTAGTCAGTGTCACCCGTGTCCCCAGCATCACTAGTCGGTGTCACCCGTGTCCCCCACTCTGTACAGCATCATTAGTCAGTGTCACCCGTGTCCCCCACTCTGTACAGCTTCACTAGTCAGTGTCACCCCTGTGTCCCCCCACTCTGTACACCATCACTAGTCAGTGTGTCACCCCTGTGTCCCCAGCATCACTAGTCAGTGTCACCCCTGTGTCCCCCACTCTGTACAGCATCACTAGTCAGTGTCACCCCTGTGTCCCCAGCATCACTAGTCAGTGTCACCCCTGTGTCCCCAGCATCACTAGTCAGTGTCACCCCTGTGTCCCCCCCTCTGTACAGCATCACTAGTCAGTGTCACCCCTGTGTCCCCCTCTCTGAACAGCATCACTAGTCAGTGTCACCCCTGTGTCCCCCCCTCTGTACAGCATCACTAGTCAGTGTCACCCCCGTGTCCCCCACTCTGTACAGCATCACTAGTCAGTGTCACCCGTGTCCCCCCCCCCCCCCCCTCTGTACAGCATCACTAGTCAGTGTCACCCCTGTGTCCCCCCTCTGTACAGCATCACTAGTCAGTGTCACCCCTGTGTCCCCCTCTCTGAACAGCATCACTAGTCAGCGTCACCCGTGTCCCCCTCTCTGTGCAGCATCCCTAGTCAGTGTCACCCCTGTGTCCCCCTCTCTGTGCAGCATCCCTAGTCAGTGTCACCCCTGTGTCCCCCACTCTGTACACCATCACTAGTCAGTGTCACCCCTGTGCCCCCCCCCCCCCACACACCACTCTGTACAGCATCACTAGTCAGTGTCACCCCTGTGTCCCCAGCATCACTAGTCAGTGTCACCCCTGTGTCCCCAGCATCACTAGTCAGTGTCACCCCTGTGTCCCCAGCATCACTAGTCAGTGTCACCCCTGTGTCCCCAGCATCACTAGTCAGTGTCACCCCTGTGTCCCCAACATCACTAGTCAGTGTCACCCCTGTGTCCCCAGCATCACTAGTCAGTGCACCCCTGTGTCCCCAGCATCACTAGTCAGTGTCACCCCTGTGTCCCCAGCATCACTAGTCAGTGTCTCCTCCAGACTGAGCAGTAATGAGGGAAATAGCAGTATTATAATAATTAACAGTAATAATAGAGGTCTGTCCCCCGGGGCGGCACTCACCTGTCCTCAGGTCCCGGGACTCCGCACTGTCTCTGCAGCTCTGAGCACGCGGTGTGCCACTCTCTGCCTCTTCTACTCCCTCTCCGGACGTCACCGCCCCTCCTCTCACCGCAGCGCCTACCGGAGACACCTAGTGGCCGCACTGGTGCATTACACCTTCAGAAGCTCAGCTCTATGTACTGAAGCCTGTAGTATTTTAGTCTTTTTTTACCCTATAATTTTTGGCTCCATGTTCCTCCTCTATAATGCTCCCTAGTCCCTATTATAGTGACCTGTATTATTTTTATTTTATTTTCCACGATTTTGTTACCCCCATAGGGGTCTTTATTAACGGGAAACCTGTAAGGTCCAGGGGCGTAGCAATAGGGGGTGCAGAGGTAGAAACCGCATCGGGGCCCCGAAGGGCCCTCCCTCAACTACAGTATTAGCTCTCTATTGGTCCTGTGCTCATAATAATCAGTTCTATAGATACTTTGAATAGTGGTAATCATTAACAAGCTGTTCCCCATCCCCCTCTTGCACCTCTGACACTGTAGTTGCCATTGGGAGCTTTTGGTGCACCGTATCAATTGTTATGTATAGAGTGCTTGGGGGGCCCCATTGTAAAACTTGCATCGGGGCCCACAGCTCCTTAGCTACGCCACTGGTAAGGTCTTAAAAAAGAAAAGGACCTTAAAGGGAAATTAGAATGAGAAGGATATGGATTTTTCCTTTTAAAATAATACCAGTTGCCTGGCAGTCCTGCTGATCATCTGCCTCTAATACTTTTAGCCACAGCCCCTCAACAAGCATGCAGATCAGGTGCTCTGACAGAAGTAAGACTGGATTGCTGCATGCTTGTTTCAGGTGTGTGATTCAGCCACTACTGCAGTCAAAGAGATCAGCAGGCCTGCTAAGCAACTGGTATTGTTTAAAAGGAAACATCCATATCCCTCTAAGTTAAGGTTCCCTTTAACTTACCTGGGGCTTCTACCGACCCTGCAGACGTCCTGTGCCCGCGCCGGGACAAAACAAACCTCCGGTCCCCCGCTGTGGCTCACTTTTGTTACCGCCGACTTACAAGTCGAAGGCCACCGCACCTGCGCGGACCTGGCCACATCCTTGCTCCTGTTCACCTAGCTGGGAGCGTCCTGCGCAGGCTCAATACAAGAAAACCTCGTATTGCGCCAGATGCTCCCTACGACATGAGCGGGAGCGAGGACTCGCACTACCAGGGCCACACAGACGCAGTGGCCCGCCAACTGACGAAACGAAAGTGAACCGCGGCCAGGGACCGGAGGATTGCTTTGTCCCAGCGTGGGCACAGGACGTCTGCAGGGGGTCAGTAGAAGCCTCAGGTCTTGTTTCTATAGAGGAGCTGAGGAGCTGCTGTACAAAATTTGCCGAAAACACTGATATGAACCTTCTCATTAGAGATGTTCAACTCCAGAATCGGATGAAATCCGAATAGTTGCTATTCTGATTTCATCCAGTTAAAATCAAATCACCTGTGCGGTGTGGGCGGGGGTGTTAAAGGATACCACAACTGACATGTGACATAATGAGATGGACATGTGTATGTACAGTGCCTAGCACACAAATAACTATACTGTGTTCCTTTCTTTTCTTTCTCTGCCTGAAAGAGTGAAATATCAGGTATGTAAGTGGCTGACTCAGTCGTGACTCAGACAGGAAGTGACTACAGTGTGACCCTTACTGATAAGAAATCCCCCCTTTTTTACCTCTTTCTTGCTCTCAGAAGCCATTTTCTGCTAGGAAAGTGTTTAATAGTTGGAATTTCTTATCAGTGAGGGTCACACTGTAGTCACTTCCTGTCTGAGTCAGGACTGAGTCAGCCACTTGCATACCTGATATTCAACTCTTTCAGGCAGAGAAAGAAAAAAAGGAACATAGCATAGTTATTTGTGTGCTAGGCACTGTACATACACATGTCTGTCTCATCATGTCACATGTCAGTTCGGGTATCCTTTAATCTTATCTATCATGACGTCTTCTTCGTCCGTCCCTCGGCGCCTCCCACGATGCGGCCCACGCGCGTCATGTGACTATAAACACTTTCTCCTTCAGAGGAAGAGTTTTTAGTCATGTGACTGTCGCTTGGACCGCATCGTGGGAGGCGCCGAGGGACGGACGAAGAAAACGTCATGATAGATAAGATTAACCCGCCCACCCCGCACAGGTGATTTGATTTTAACCGGATGAAATCTGAATAACAACTATTCGGATTCCATTAGGTTCTGGAGTTGAGCATCTCTGCTTCTCATAGAGATTCATTGCACAAGCGGTTTATGGGTGATTTTGAAAATCGCCTGCGCTTGAAAAAAGGGCAAAAATGCCCTTAGTGTGAACGAGCCCTCACCGTGATTTAATTTGATGTTTTTTTGGTTCGGGTAGTGAAATTGCTGCAAAATCGCTTTTGTACAGAAATTGAAAAGCGATTTTGCAGCGGTCCTATCCTTTGTATCTGAGCAAAATCTCTCAAGAGATGCTGCAAGGCCGGCAATTGTGATATCACTGATCGCAATCGCTCCTGTGGGTTTGCCTCCTTTGACTGTTATCAGCCTAGAGCTTTTGGAATGTCCAGTAACCGCCCACGTTTCCACAACCGTGGCTCAACGCACGATTTTGTGCATGCTTTTCCAGGCGGCGCCATAAATTATAATGCAGATGTTGCAGCCACAAGCCCTGTACAACCTGGCAAGAAATCCAGAGCGTCATCCGCTAAAACGTTCCCTGACATGTTCAGTCGCAATGCACGGGAACGCTCTCCTGTGCTGCTGTGTACAGTAACATACATGCCGATCGATTTTCATGGTACCGTGGGAATCACACACAATGTGTGGTGCGTCATAAGGAGGCCACCAGCGGAGCATTTTGCCAAACGATCGTTTGCTAACAATTCTTTGTATGAACGATCGGAAATGATCAATTGGGATCTCTAAAGGTGCCCATTAACGTGCAATTTTTTTCATCAGATGCAATCTTTTGATGCACTTTTAATGATCGAATTGTCCAGAAAACTGCACAGTGTGTGGTGAAAATTGAATTGTATAGAAAACTGCACTGTTTGTTATCGATCTGTAAATTATCGATCTGAAATTTGGATTTTATGATCAAATCGGAATGTCAAACCTTCTTAAATTGTTCCGTTAATGGGAACGATGGATAATTGCCTTTCGATTAGTTACGATCATTCAAATTGCGTCAAAAGATCGCATCTGATGAAAAAATTGTACTGCTAATGGGCACTTATAAATTATAAAATCTATTCAATTATCAGATCAATTTAATTAATCTGATTGGATTGTTAGATTTTTGACCATTAGTGGCCCCAAACGATCATTTCCGATCGTTCACACGAAGAATCGTTCATAAACAATTGTTTTCCAAATTGTATCGTTAGTGGCCACCTATAAATGACAGTGCTGCGCAAACAATCCTGAAAATGTGTCCATAACTTTAAATGTTATATTTAGATCTGCGCTGAAGTTACATTTATTGCCTTTCACTTATCTTGTTTTGTCGTTTTTCGAAGCCGCAATGACCCGTTCTCCGTATTTTTGGACGCTGTTATCGTTTGATTGCTGCTTTTGTTTTTCTCATTATTTTGAGAGTCATCATAAAACACTGGTGATAATTCCTGTACGGATCACAAATACACTTTTCACGGGATTAAAACAAACCCCGTCGCTGACCACACGCTAATCCCACCGTGACAAATATTGTGTCTCTCTCGCCCACCCCGTGTTTTCCTGCCCTGTGGACAGGCGGATGTCAGGAGGAATTTACAAACATATTTTGCAGACAGTTGGCGGTTAGTGAACTGAGAGACAACTTATCATTACTGCTGTTGTTACAGTGACTGAATAATATAAACTACTTTATTATTGTGCGGGAGACTGGAATGAATCGCTAGACAATAGGAGGCACATAACAGCATTCCACAGCCAGACTGCCATGGGACCCCCAGTCACTGCAGCCCACCCAGTCAATGGCCAGTAGTATAGAGGGACGATGTAATGTCATGTTACTTATGTAGCCTTCCTGCCCTCAAAGTGTGCTTGAGATGGAGATTTGAGGAAAAGAATATGCTACCTGCCCTCCCTGCTGTCTGCCCTTTTTTTTCTTTCTTCTCTTGCTGCCTGCTCCTGCTTCCCCTGCTACCTGCCCTCCCTGCTGCTTGCCCTTATTTTTCTTTCTTCTGCTGACTGCTCCTGCTTCCTATGCTACCTGCCCTCCCTGCTGTCTGCCCGTTTTTCTCTTTCTTCTCCTGCTGCCTGCTCCTGCTTCCCCTGCTACCTGCCCTCCCTGCTGCTTGCCCTTATTTTTCTTTCTTCTGCTGACTGCTCCTGCTTCCTATGCTACCTGCCCTCCCTGCTGTCTGCCCGTTTTTCACTTTCTTCTCCTGCTGCCTGCTCCTGCTTCCCCTGCTGCCTGCTCTTACTTCTCCTGCTGCCTGCCCTCATTTCTCTTTCTGCTCCTGCTTTCCCTGCTACTTGTTCCTGCTTCCCCTGCTGCCTGCCCTGATTTCTCTTTCTGCTCCTGCTTTCCCTGCTACTTTTTCCTGCTTCCCCTGCTGCCTGCCCTTATTTCTCATTCTTCTTCTGCTGCCTGCTCCTACTTCAGCTTCCGGCACCACCTGTACCTGCACCCTGTACAGTAGAGGGCATTTTAGGTGATTTGCCTGGGTGGCCTGTGCCCAGAAACAGCCCTGATTGTATCCACTGCTTTCTGAATTGTCTGCTTTGCCTGAATCCCCTGCTTCACGTATATCATCTTCTTTTCACACAAGTGTCCATATTATGTCCACCACTACTAGAGTTGCTATTTTAAATGTTTAGGCAGGTAAATAGCCAATTTGTCAGGCCTCACATACTGTAGATGCACATATGACAAATATTTCAGGCCTCTCTGAGGACTGGCGTTCTTTTACGGTCAGGCGGGAAGGTTGGTGTGCCTGTAGAGTCGAGTCATTGACAACTTGGCATATTCAGCTGAAATATTTAAATGTCAAACCACAATCATTTTTCAAAATGTAATAGATAAATGTGGATGAAAATACTAATCTTTAGGCAGGCAAACGCGGTTGTCATTTGAAATACAGAAAAGTCCCCGTTATCCAAAACTCAGGCAACCGGACATCTCAACTAACCGTGACGCCTGAAGGGATAACAGGGACTTTGTATTTGGCGGATTTTGAGGCTTTTTAAAGGATACCAAAGGGGACATGTGACATGATAAGATAGATATGTGTATGTATGGAGCCAAGCAACCAATAACTAAACATCAGGTATGTAAGTGACAGTTCCTGTCTGAGTCAGGACTGGGTCAGACTACATTGTGACCCTCACTGATGAGAAATTCCAACTATAAAACACTTTCCTAGCAGTAAATGGCTTCTGAGAGCAAGAAAGAGATAAAAAAAAGGGTCAATAGTTCATAGATTTTAGCTCTGGCATACTTCAATGAATGTGTCATTGAGCAAAAACAATATAACAGTAAAAACTTGAAAAATAGATTTAAATAAAATATAAAACTGTGGAATATCTTAAAAAGTCATTTTCAGAAGAAGGAGGATAGATACAATTGTCTATCTGATTAGTTTATTTTCACCTCGGGTGTCCTTTAAATACCTACTGTGCCTCCAGCGACGTCTAGCAGCCTTCCTGCATCATTTAGTGGACAGGGTTGCTCATCCGGATTCCAGATATCCGGGTAACCCGGATATCCGACCATTTTTACGCTTTCTGGCCAGATCCGGATTCCGGATACCTGGGCCCACATCTGGATAGCTATCTGCGGATAGTTTGACGCATGACCGGGATATCCTGGAGCCAATCAGAGGACACTTGGCAAGTGCCACGTGCCACGTCCGGAATGCTCCTGGCACACGTTACACCTGCTGCTGCTGCATTGCCCTGCTCCTGCTGCCTGTGCAGCTCCCACTGCCAGGTCAGGGTGCCACAGGCCACTGATACCACCTATATTTAACCCAAAACACAATTGCTGCATAATTTTTTGGAGGTGTCTTGGCTGAAAGCTGCCGTGTCCCAGTTGTGCGGTTGGACTTTGGACACAATGTGGGATGCACGACCGCTGTCTGGAACCTAGGCCTAATGTTAATTGACAGCCATTTTTTTTGGGTGGGGGGATTTGAAGTCCCCATATCATCAATTAGTGTTCCCCTTTGCAAAATAATGATGATACATGCCTCATATACCCTAAAAACCCCTTTTAAAGCTATTTAAAGGGCACTTCCGTTTTTTCTATCCAGATATCCGAATAGGTCCGTTATCCTCGTATAATGCGTCCGGATATCCGCGTTCACGCGGATATGTAAAAGGTCGGATTCGGATATCCGAACCGGATCCGGATATCTGGGTATCCGGATCAGGATCAATTCGGATTTTAAAAAGTACTATCCGAGCACCCCTGTTAGTGGACTCCTAGTGGCTTTCCAGCTTCCGGCATCCATGCATGCAAGTAGGCGTGTCACGTGGCCCGATGTGGGTCAGCTGACACGCCGGTTTGCATGCACGGGGGAAGCCGGAGAGCTGCTAGAAGCCTGCTAGAATAGGTGATGCAGGAAGGCTGCTAGACGTCACTGGAGGTTAAGCCATTTTAGGCCGGTTAGGGATACTGTAGGGGGGTCGGGGGAAAATGAGCTGAACTTACCCAGGGCTTTTAATGGTTCCCCGCAGGTATCCTGTGTTGGCGCAGCCACTCACCGATGCTCCGGCCCCGCCTCCAGTTCACTTCTGGAATTTCTGACTTTAAAGTTAGAAAACCACTGCGCCTGCGTTGCCGTGTCCTCGCTTCCCCTGATGTCACCAGGAGTGTACTGCGCAGACACAGACGATACTGGGCCTGCGCTGTGCGCTCTTGATGACATCAGCGGGATCGAGGACACGGCAACGCAGGCGCAGTGGTTTTCTGTCAGAAATTCCAGAAGTGAACCGGAGGCGGGGCCGGAGCATCGGTGAGCGGCTGAGCCAACACAGGATGTCTGCGGGGGACCGTTAGAAGCCCCGGGTAAGTTCAACTCATTTTCCCCCAACCCCCCTACAGTATCCCTTTAAGCAACTGGCAAATGCATGTATCTGGCATCAGGCATTCCTCGCCGGTGCCGGATACTAGAGGCTTTGCTGTGCCTTTATTTGAAAAATCTTGAAACTACCTGTATATGGGATTTTTGTCATTTACACATGAAAAAAGCCTCTCCCTAAAATACAGAATATTTTGCACTTGATCCCTCTCCGCCATGCCATTTTTAGACACTTTGTACACCTTTTTAAAAGAAATTGCAGTAATAGAAACAGAGATGGTTGGCGCCAGACACTGGCTGTGGGCCGACTCTGTGTAGTTTACCTCCCAGAGTTGTGCTCACGTGTTTAGGCAGTTAAATCCGATGTAAAGAAGTAGAGGACGGAGCACCAGCTCTGCTCTTTAAAGTGAACCTCCGGATTAAAAATCTGCTCAGCAGAACTGAAAAGGCCTGGTGTTTCTTTAACAGTTTCACAGCATCAGAACTTTGTTTTTCTTACCAAAGCATCATTTTTAGCTGCATTTTTAGCTTAGCTCCACCCATCAAAAAAAAAAGCCTAGCCTTTTTTCCCCTGATGCTGTGCAGAGCATGATGGGATTTCCTATGTTGTTATTCACATTGCCTAGCAACTGGGAGAGGTGATATAACAACACGTTACAGATAAAACCACAATAGTGCAGTTCCACCCCTGAATTAAATACCAACTTTACACACAAATAAATATGGGGCTTTAAATGAACAAATATAGTCTCTTTATTCTTCTTATCAACGTCTTCCCAGTTGCGGACACACGGATAAATACAGTTTTCAGATTTCCAAATCACAAATAAAACGACTGCCTGACACGTGTTTCAGGATCAAGGATCGCTTCTTCAGAGGCATACAGTATACATGTACATCACATGTGGGCCCTCCTGTCGCATAAGACCGTAATCTGCAAAGACGAGAAGACCAGGTCCAATGGACTATGTACCTAACGCCACCGCCGACTCCACGAGTGCGGAAGAGGTGGGAGAGGTGCTCAGGACACAGGACAGTTGGAATTGTGTCTCATGCTCCCTGTCACCTCCTTTCAACCAAAAAGATGGCTGCCCTCATGAAATAAAACATTTGCCTGTTCTTTTAAAACACAGTGGGTAAGAGATTATATTACCTATCTATTTTAATTAACATAACTAATGTAACTTAATGACAGTATGTTTGTTTAGGCTGGAGTTCCTCTTTAAGGTTTATTCGTAATTACACAGGCAATAAGCAAGGTGTAGGGACAAGATACCGGCCTTACAGCCGTTTCATGGCAATTGCCGATTCCACAGAGACCAACAAAGGTATTATATATATCAAAGGTTCTGATACCTTTGTTGGTCTCTGAGGAAGCGGCTGGCTGGTATCTTGTCCCTACACCTTGCTTGTTGCCTGTATGCCTGTGTAATTACGAATAAACCTTTAAGAGCAGAGCTGGTGCTCCGTCCTCTATCTCTTTACAACGGATTAAAAGAAATTGCGGTTGCAGAGATGCCCTGAAGGTTTTTGATTTTCACCAGCCATTAGTCAGTGGGGCATCACAGCAAACGATCGGTTCACAAACTTTCACAGTAAAATTTGCAAACATGTTCACAAAGGTGTAATCGAGAAGTTTGCTCATCCCTACGGTAGTGATGGTCATGTCTAGCAGAACTTATGGAGAAGCATGTGATTTCTTTGATCAGCTGATAGATATGTAAGTCACTGATTTGCTGTGATTACATCCTGCTTTAGCAAATCAGAGACTTATATCTATCACCTGACCAAACTGATCACCAGGGGCGTAACTAGGCCCCACCGGGCCCCCTGCAGAAATTCTGAGCGCCCCCCCGGGGCCGTTTTGGGGGGCTGGAGGGGTGGCAGCATGAGGGGAAAGCCATGGCCACACTCGGCGGGGAGGGTGGTCCCCCGGTCCCCCCTCCCTCACCTCGGGGCTCTCCCCTCTGCACCCCCCTCCAGATTAAATTACTGTCTGGGCAGCAGCAGCTACATACCTTCTGTGCGCTCCAGCGTACGTTCCTCTCTCTAGTCTCTGACGCGACTTCCTGTATAAACAGGAAGTCACGTCAGAGACTAGAGAGAGGAACGCACGCTGGAGCACACGGAAGGTATGTAGCTGCCCGCTGCTGCCCAGACAGTAATTTAAGCTGGAGGGGAGAGCAGAGGGAAGAGCCCGAGGTGAGGGAGGGGGGGGGGGAAACGTCACCCCTCCCCGCCAAGTGTGGCCATAGCTTTCCCCTCAGGCTGCGACCCCTCCAGCCCACACAAAACGGCCATGAGCGGGCCTCGAGGGCGGGGGGGGGGGGGGGTTGCTGCTCTGAAATTCTGCAGGGTGGGCCGGTGGGGCCTAGCTACGCCCCTGGCCCAGTGTGTGTTATGCTAGCACTCAGCAAGCAGCTCTAATATGTACATTACAAATGTTTTACCTGCCACGCTTCTGTGTAATGTAACTTGCATCTGTCAGGCTTACCTCTTCTTAGTGTCGGACTGGGAGCTGGTAAAGCTGAGGAAACCCACTTGCTGGCCAAGCAGCAGTAATCAGGTGTTGCTGCTCGCAGTGAAGGTTTCTACTGGGAGTGATAACACAGGGTTACTGCTGCTTGGCCAGCAGGTAGATTTCCAGCTCCCAGTCCAACACTTCCTCTTCTTTCCCTGCACTGCTTGTCACATGACTGCAGAATGCCAATAACTGTTTGTTCAGCAGCATAACTATGTAGCGCTCTTCAACATAGGTATTGAAAACCTTGTAAAAAGTGTGGTAAATCAAATGAATAAAGGATACCAGAGTCAAAGGATTCTGGTTAATCCAGCATATGCTATGGGTAGGGAGGTATAAGCAGATGCTTACCACAACTTCTGTTACCTCTTCGCCACTCACCTTCCTGCTGCACAAATCCCCTTTCAGCCCGCCGACCCAGGCGACTGAGGTCCAGACATACTGTGCTGCGCATGCGCCGTAAGTCCTTTCTGCTCCCCTGTGCCCGCGCTCATTGATGCAACAAACAGGTGCACTCGCTCCTCCGGCTCCTGAACAGGGTCTGGTGTAAGAGAACCGCAAGTGATGGAGAGGAACGGAAGACGTAGTAAGTATCTACTTATACCCCCTAGTACCCACAACATATGCTGGATTGACCAGAGTCCTTCAGCTCTGGTATCCAAAGGAGGTGATGTATGAAGAAATAATCAGAAGATACACGGTGTCTAACATAAAAATAATAAAATCTTTCCTTAATTGATTAAATGAAAGCGGCTGTTATTTTCCACATGATCCTCGTACATTACACACCTTGCTGTGGCTGCTCTTATTTCACCTCCTCATGTCACCATCTGGGTAAGTGTGATAAGAGAGTGAGGCCAGTAGCTGGGCGGATGGGCCCCATGGATGGTCTGGACTCCCGCCAGTTGTGTTAGGTAACTAATGGATGTGTTATCTCTGCATAATAAAATAAAAAGCTGTAGTAAATATCAGCTGTTACTGGAAAGCTGAGGCACAGTGCAGGACCAGGAGGCAGCCGGGGTACACTATGGGGAGCTGGGCGGGGCACACTATGGGGAGCTGGGCGGGGCACACTATGGGGAACCGGGGCACACTATGGTGGTCTTCTGAAAGTTGAGACACCTCAACTGTGGTACTTGGAAGTTGTAACAAACTATTGGGGGGAGGGAGCAGGAAGCTGGGACACGCTATTAAGGGAGTTGGGAGTAATAGGACACTAGCCAGCTGCATGGGCGCTGCCACACTGGGAAGCTGGATCACACTATAAGGCGCTGGGGTCACTATATGGGGGACAGTGGGAAGTTGGAACACACTCTGGGGAGCTGGGATACACTATGGTAACACTGGTAAGCTGCGAGAGCCTATGGAGGGTGCTTGAAAGCTCGGACCCACTGGGGGATAGGGGGGGGGGGTACTAGGACACTGGGATACACTAAGAGAGCGTATGGGTACACTGGGAAGCTGGTACAGCCTATGGAAAGCATTGGGCAGACAGACAGCTGTGACATTCTAACAGGCACAGGGAAATTGGGACAAACCATTTTGATGCTAAAACTGCAAAATCCTCCTGTGGGGATTGGAAAGCTGGTAGTTCAGCAGTGGCTTAATTCCAAATAATATCGTCCCCCTCCTCCCCTCCCCCTTTCATGTTTACTTCAAGGTTAAGTTATTGAACTGCTCCAGTGCTGCTGGTCTCCTCCATGCATCACAGCTGCACACTCTCGGCTGCCATTCGCCGGCTCCCAATCATGTGACTTGCATCGGTCATGTGATCGGGAGCCAGCGAATGGCAGCAGAAAGTGTGTGGCTGCGATGCATGAAGGAGACCCACAGTGCTGGAGCAGGAAAACATTACTCCACTACCTGTGCTACTCTGCATGTGGGTAAGGAGAGGGAGGAGGAGTGGGCCCCCACAACGCCCAGGCCCCCCAGCGGTTGCAGGGGTCGCAGGAGGTATTGTTACGCCCCTGGAGAGAGTGTAAGATGCTGAGACCTCCATGATCCTGGACCCCCTGTGGACGAAGGTGCCACTACCCTAGCGGTTAATGAGATATACGCATCAGACTGCATTTTTCATTTTCCTTTTATTTTCAAAGTCAGCGCCCCGACTCACTGGTGTATATCAGAGACATCAGGAACACGCCCACCAATGAAAAGATACAAAGCGGGCGCTCCATAGTCCAGCCATGGCAGCGCCAGCGAGTAGAAAATATGGCACATCCGTCTCAAGAACAACAACGAAGAATAGCCCACCAAAACCATACCAAACAAAGGTACACATAAATAACCACACAATACAATACTACAACCAACAACAACACAATACAAACTAAAGTGCTACAAACATAGAGCTGCTGGAGGACCTCTGTGTGACCTGTTAGAAAAAACAAGTAAAAAATAACACTGTATCATTTAAAAGATACCAGAACTGACATGTGACATGATGAGATAGACATGGGTATGTACAGTGCCTAGCACACAAATGACTATGCTGTGTTCCTTTTTTTCTTTCTCTGCCTGAAAGAGTTAAATATCAGGTATGTAAGTGGCTGACTCAGTCCTGACTCAGGCAGGAAGTGACTATATTATAGTGTGACCCTCACTGATAAGAAATTCCAACTATAAAACACTTTCCTAGCAGAAAATGACTTCTGAGAGCAAGAAAGAGGTAAAAAGGGGAATTTCTTGTCAGTGAGGGTCACACTGTAGTCACTTCCTGTCTGAGTCAGGACCGAGTCAGCCACTTGCATATCTGATATTTTAACTCTTTCAGGCAGAGAAAGAAAAAAAGGAACACAGCATAGTTATTTGTGTGCTTGGCACTGTACATACCCATGTCTATCTCATCATGTCACATGTCACCTCGGGTATCCTTTAAAGTGAAACACCATGTGCAGTGAATACAGCCATGCCTCCTCTTCCAAGAAACGCCAACGAGAATGGACTTTTCCGAAAAGGCTTCTGGACTCTTGCTACACACACACTTTCAGTTTCTGAACTCAGGGATCGGACTTTATCCAGGGGCGAAACTACATTAGGCCGGCCAGTGGCGCACCTAGGGTATTTGGCACTCGTTGCTGATTATCTTCAGGCGAGGTGGGTACTGATTGAGGCAGGGAAGGAGACTGCAAGTCGGAGCCAGTCACAGCCAAGCAAATGCAGGAGGCGGAACAGATGCTGCTGGCTGCGGCAGCTCAGAATCGGCACATATGTAAATACTGCTACTGGCCTTTCTGACACTCCCTCCCAATCTGTACCCGGAGCGCTATGCCCCCTTGTGCTCTGTTATCAGAATGCAACTGAGGCCGGCCCCCTGCAGAGATCTGCCAAACGGGGAGGGAAGAGGGCAGGGAGCTGGAGGGGGGGTGGGGGGGGGGCAGTCCTGTATATAATAAAGAGCGACTGCCAGGGAAGTCTGGGAGGTGGGGGCGATCCTGTACATAATGCAGAGTGACTGCCAGGGAGGGAGCTGGGAGGAGGGCGGTCCTGTACATAATGCAGAGCAACTGCCAGGGAGCTGGGTGGGGGAGGGGGGCGATCCTGTACATAATTCAGAGCGACTGCCAGGGAGGGCAGGGAGCTGGGTGAGGGGGCGGTCCTGTGCCAGGGCCGGTGCTGCCATTAAGGCAAAGGAGGCAGTTGCTCCAGGGCCACCAGCCCTCTGCCCACCTCCGAAACCCCCAGGTGGCCTCCCCCGGACTGCTCCTGAGTCACTGGGGCTCCTGCACAATGTGTGCCTGCATTGTCATAACTCACCTGTCCAGTATGCTGCTCTGTCCGTGCTCCACCCTCATCCCTGCTGCCGGTCTCTTCTCCGTGACCCGGCGCAGATTATTTACCATATATGGAGAAGAGGCAGGCAACGGGGCTGAAGATGAAGCACGGATGGAGCAGCATGCTGGGACAGGTGAGTTATTACAATGCAGCTACACATCCTGCAGGGGCCCCGGGGAGCAGTTGGGGGGAGACCATGCGGCGGAACTGACTTCCCAGCAGGAGGAGGGGGCCACTATGTTACCTTTGCCCCAGGGACTTGTACTGCTTAAACTGGCCCTGGCAGCAGTAGAGTGGAGCGAAAATGCTCCCGGCAGCAATACAGGTCCTCTTCTCTACCACTTAAGTTTGTAAGACAGCCAATCACCATACGTCTTCAGTCCCATGTCATGTGATAGTAGCGGAAGCCGCACAGTGACTGGCTGGCTGCATGGCACTTGTAAACTGAAGAGGAAGTGAAGAGGACCTGTATCGTCACCGGGAGCAGGAAATATTTAACCGTCTGCTCCACTGCCGCCCTCATTAACCACCCTGGCGTTCTATTAAGATCGCCAGGGAGGCTGCGGGAGGGGTTTTTTTTAATAAAAAAAAACTATTTCATGCAGCCAACTGAAAGTTGGCTGCATGAAAGCCCACTAGAGGGCGCTCCGGAGGCGATCTTCTGATCGCCTCCGGCGGCCAGGAATAACACGGAAGGCCGCAATGAGCGGCCTTCCGTGTTTCGCTTACCTCGTCGCCATGGCGACGAGCGGAGTGACGTCATGGACGTCAGCCGACGTCCTGACGTCAGCCGCCTCCGATCCAGCCCTTTTTGTTCCGGCTACGCTGGGCTCAGGCGGCTGGGGGGACCCTCTTTCGCCGCTGCATGCGGCGGATCGCCGCACTGCAGCGGCGATCAGGCAGCACACGCGGCTGGCAAAGTGCCGGCTGCGTGTGCTGCTTTTTATTTGAGCCAAATCGGCCCAGCAGGGCCTGAGCGGCAGGCTCCGGCGGTACTGGACGAGCTGAGCTCGTCCAGACCGCTCAGCTGGTTAAAGACAGGACCCCCCTAGCTACCTCTCCACATGACCCCCCACGATGGCGGTGGTTGTGGGGGCTATTGTTACCTCCCCCCTTACTTTATCCTTCTCTTAGGCAACAGTTCAGGGCTGACTTCTGTACAGAGGCATCACTAGTCTAAAGTCTGAGCCACTAGGGGGCGCTGCTTCCTATTCTCACAGATAACCCACTAGGGGGCGCTGCTTCCTATTCTCACAGATAACCCACTAGAGGGCGCTGCTTCCTATTCTCACAGATAACCCAGTAGAGGGCGCTGCTTCCTATTCTCACAGATAACCCACTAGAGGGCGCTGCTTCCTATTCTCACAGATAACCCACTAGAGGGCGCTGCTTCCTATTCTCACAGATAACCCACTAGAGGGCGCTGCTTTCTATTCTCACAGATAACCCACTAGGGGGCGCTGCTTCCTATTCTCACAGATAACCCACTAGGGGGTGCTGTTTCCTATTCTTACAGATAACCCACTAGAGGGCACTGCTTTATATTCTCACAGATAACCCACTAGGGGGCGCTGCTTCATATTCTCACTGATACCCCACTAGGGGGCGCTGCTTCCTATTCTCACAGATACCCCACTAGGGGGTGCTGCTTCCTATTCTCACTGATCATACTGGAGGCGGCATGTCAATATCTTAAAACAGAGCCAAAATAAATAATTATACTGCATAATACATCAGGGCCTCATTAGTAGGGATGGTCGGAAATTTCCACTGGAAACCGGCTTACTGATTGGAAAATCAAAAACCGGCATCAGAAAATCAGATTTCTGTGGAAATCTGATTTACTGCAACTCGGTAATTTTAGGCCAATCACAGCCCTCGGAAGCAGTCAGCCAATCGTGCAGAATTTTAAAAACATAAATCGGATTGCTGCGGTAATTATAGGCCAACAAAAAGCCTCAGGTACTACCGAGTATTTTCAAGTCTTCTGATTGGCCTAAAATTTCTGAGGTATTCCGGTAAATCCCCACATTCTCTGATTGGATGAATGCTTCTGAATTTGGAAGTATTTAGCCAATTAACTATTTACTGCAAAACTTACGGCCATCCGCGAAGTATTACGAATGCCATAAAAACCCTATAGCGTTTTCGGAATTTGGAAATATAGTATATAAGTATATATAAGTATACCGCAGTAACGTAAATCGGTATTTACAGAAATCGTAATTTAGACTGTTTTAGCTATTCACTGCCCACCTATAGGTTGCATCAGACGGGGCCACACATTACACAATCGTTAAAATATAAAAACAATAGTACAAAAAGATAAAAGGCACATACAACACACCTGTGTAGATACCGCACACAAGTATAAAACAAAACAGATCCACTAGGGGGCGTGCAAAACACTATCACAGAAAAGGGGATTCACATCTTTGGGAGGTGATAAAACCACAAGCGCTCGAGTTCATGGCAGTGGCGGCGTTCTGTGGGAACGCACTATGGCTCCGGTCTGTGCAGGATGGTGACGCAGCCGTGGTAGCTGGTGAAACGCTGTAGGGGGCGCTCCGTGTTGACCTGTCCTATTTTGGGGTCATAGACGAAGGCTTTATCGGTCCCCACTCCGCTTTCGTCTCGTCCCCCTAGGATGTAGATCTTCCCTCCGCAGACGGTGACCCCACAGCTCTCCTGCAAATACAAAAACGGCGATTATTTTTCCCATACTACAAGTGAGCATACACATTTATTTAAGTATATAGCGCTGACATATTCCACAGTGCTGTACAGAGTATATTGTCTTGTCACTAACTGTCCCTCAGAGGGGCTCACAATCTAGTCCCTACCATTGCCATATGTCTTTGTATGTATCGTATAGTCAGGGGCGGAGCTACCATAGGGAAAAATGGGCAATTGCCCCCAGAGCCTGTAGGGGCCCCCAAGGTGTCCCTCCCCCATGTTAACGGTTGCTCCCCAGGGACTCTGCAGAGTCTGTTAAAGAGACACTGAAGCGAAAAAAAATATATGATATAATGAATTGGTTGTGTACTATGAATAATTACTAGAAGATTAGCAGCAAAGAAAATATTCTCATATTTTTATTTTCAGGTATATAGTGTTTTTTCTAACATTGCATCATTCTCTAATATGTGCATATTACACAACACTCAGCATTCAAAATGATTCTTTCAGAGCAGTCTGTGAACTAATGACCTGTCCTCTGCCAGAGGAAAAGGAAATAGTCCAAGAACAGTTGAGATAATAAAAGTCAGATAACAGCCCTCTCCACAACTAAGTCGACTAAAGCCGCATCTACACGAGTAGATGCGGCCGCGATGCTCCTTATCAATCGAGCTGCTGATGCGGCTCGATTGATAAGATCCGACAGGACGGATCTCCGCACCGCCGATTCCCTGCTCGCTCCCCGCGAGGGGACAATGGCAGGGAATCGTGCAGGAGATAAGCGGCGCCGGCGGGGACGAGCGGGGAATCGAATGCGGCGCACGCGCAGCGAGCGGGGACGCGGCGGGCACGCGGAAGAGGCGATCCGGTGGCTAATTGAGCCGCCGGATCGCTGCAATATGGCAAGGTGTAGATGGGGCTTAAGTCGCAGAGCTTAATTGCTTTTTTGCATAGAGATAACAACTGGAGTTTCTTAACTCTTCCTGTACTGGAAACAATTAGACTGATGTATCTGATCTTAATGTTTTATTTCTTAGCTGTACTACACATACAAATCATAATATCATCATTTTTTTTTTTTCGCTTCAGTGTCTCTTTAAGTTGGGTGGTGATTGGGGGAGGGTCAGCAGCCAGCTCAGGGGCCCAGGAGGGAGATTTTGCTGCAACAAAGGGCCTCTAATGACACTTTTTGGTTGGGGGTGTCTGTTGGGGGGCCCCCAGGCTAATCGTGCCCTAGGGTCCAATTGTTACTTGAACCGGCCCTGCATATAGTATATGTATCATAGTCTAGGGCCAATTTAGGGGGGAAGCCAATTAACTTATCTGTATGTTATTGGGATGTGGGAGGAAACCGGAGTGCCGGGAGGAAACCCGCACAGACACGGGGAGAGCATACAAACTCCTTGCAGATGTTGCCCACGCATATACCGATTTGCAGCTCGATCGATCACCTGATTCGATGAAACCCGTGCCACAACATGTCCACAGATCGATGATTTGATTCAGTTCGGGCCGATATCAGTCGAAGGCGCCGATCGGAAATGCTGAAAGGATCTCAGTCGAAAGTGTTTGATCAGGTGCGTGGCTGTAATGGTGTTCAATATTGACGAATGCGACGCACCCCCGGGCGCTCACCCCTCAGTGTAAAATGCTTCCCCCGGTGCCCGTGCAGTATAAAATCTCACCTGTCCTGTTGCCGCGGCTTCCGGCCTCATTTGCTGTCACCCGTGTGGCTCCAGGTGCGTGCAGGGCTGGATTTAAGCCAAGGCCACACAGGCCATGGCCTAGGGCACCACAGGATTAAGGGCGGGTGGGGCCAGGCTATACTGGGGGGAGAGGGGGGTCACCTGCTGGCTACCTATACTGGAGGGTGGGGGTCATCAGGCTACCTATAAAGAAGGGGGAGGATCATCTGGATTGTTATATTGAACAAAGGGGGGGGGAGGGGCGGTGAGTGGGGATGTAAGGCTATGTATACTAAGGGAAGGGAGTTCATCAGGCTATTTAACCACTTCTGGATTCTCGGAGCGTATATACACGCCCCTGAATCCTGAAGTGTATACCATGGAAACGGCCGCTCGTATGAGCGGCCGTTCCATGTCAGTTCCCGGAGGGTGTCTCCGTGAACACCCTGCGAGCCGATCGGCGGCTCGCAGGGTAAATGTAAACACACGGGGAAGATCTTCCCCGGTGTTTACATGTATACGGCGCTGCTGCGCAGCAGCGCCGTAAAGGAGATCGGCGATCCCCGGCCTCTGATTGGCCGGGGATCACCGGCATCTGATAGGCTAAAGCCTATCCCATCAGGCGCAGGACGGAAATCCGTCCTGAGCCGCTCACAGGGGGAGGGAGAGGGAGGGAAGGGGAAGGAGGCCAGGAAGCGCTGCGGAGGGGGGGCTTTGAAGAGCCCCCCCCACAAGCGCAAGCAGCCGGCGGCGATCAGACCCCCCCAGCAGGACATCCCCCTAGTGGGGAAAAAAGGGGGGAAGTCTGATCGCCCTGGCTGCCAGCTGATCGGTGCTGCGGGCTGGAGAGTCCACACAGCACAGATCAGCATAAAATTTCATGGTGTGGAAGTGGTTAAACTGGAGGAGGAGGTTATTTGGCTACCTATACTAGAGCTGTGAGGGGGGGGGGTCATCTGGCTGCTTATACTAGAAGGAAGGGTCATCTCGCTACCTATACTGAAGGGGGGCAGCTGCTGACAGTGGCCTTGGGCGTTAAAAAGTACAAATCCAGCCCTGGGTGCGTGTGTCACACACATGCCACATGGTAGACGCGGTGGCGGGACGGCAGACATGTGGATGACAACGGAGGCTAGGAGTCGGGGTAGCAGGACGGATGAGATTGTACCAGGGGCGTAACAATAGGCCCTGCAGCCCCTGCGCCCGCGGGGGGGCCCGCTCGTGGCCGTTTTTAGGGGGCTGGAGGGGTGGCAGCATGAGGGGAAAGCCTTTCCCACAGTCGGCGGGGAGAGGGGATGCCCCCTAAAAAACGGCCACGAGCGGGCCCCGGGGGAGGGGGTGGGCCCGCTGTTAATTTCTGCAGGGGGGCCCGGTGAGGCTTAGTTACGCCCCTGGATTGTACACACTTTAAGATATGAATACACCACCTAGTGGAAATTGATGGGTACTGTAACCCAATTTCCTCTCTCCTACCTGTCACCAATCTGGTGATGTTACAGAGAATCTGAAGTGAGAGGAATATTTATTTTATTTTAAACAATACCAGTTGCTTGGAAGCCCTGCTGATCATTTTGGCATCAGTAGTGTCTGAATCACACACCTGAAACAAGCTAATCCAGTCAGAGCTCAGTCAGATCTGCATCCTTGTTCGGGGTCTGTGGCTACATGTATTAGGCCTACAAATCACTAGCGCAATCACTAGCGTTTTTAATTAGCGTTTTGTAAGCGATTTCATGAGCATTTTCCGGTGATTTTGGTAGCGATTTTAAAAAGTGGAAGCGTTTTGCCTGCGATTGTGATAGAGATTTGCGATTAGCGATTGAAATTCTGATTGGTCCTTTTAATTGATTACATTTTTTTACAGCTTGCAGTAATCTAAAATCGCACACAAATCGGTATGTGTAGCAATTCAATCATGAGCGTCTTGCCAGCGCTTTAATACTTTACAATGAAGCGCAAATGCTCCCAAAACGCTGTATGTCCTGCGATTGTGATTCTGCTAATCCCAATCGCTACTGCGGAATTTATTACATTTATTAACATTGGCAGAGCGTTTAGGGAAATCGATAGCAATTTAAAGCACTCCCTAAACACTCAAAAAAGAGCTCTAGTGTGTTCCAGCCCTCAGAGGCAGAGGATCAGCAGGACAGCCAGGCAACCTGCATTGTCTAAAAAGAAATAAATATGGCAGCCTTTACAATCCCTCTCACTTAAAGGGAACCTAAACTGAGAGAGATATGGATGTTTCCTTTTAAACAATACCAGTTGCCTGGCAGTCCTGCTGATCTCTTTGGTTGTAGTAGTGGCTGAATCACACACCTGAAACAAGCATGCAGCTAATCCAGTCTGACTTCAGTCAGAGCACCTGATCTGCATGCTTGTTCAGGGGCTGTGGCAAAAAGTATTAGAGACACAGGATCAGCAGGAGAGTCAGGCAACTGGCATTATTTTAAAAGGAAAAATCCATATCCATTTTAGTTTAGGTTCCCTTTAATGTTCCCTTTGATACACCCTCAAGTTCCCCTTTAAGCATTCCTAAAAGCATTCAATGTAAAACTGAACTGAACTCCTGAAATAGTTACGTTTCCTCTCTGCCCCTTCCTGCCCAGCAAACATGCCCCCCCCCCGATCATGTCATTACCAGTGGGCCCGGCAGGGAGGCCGTCTCGCTCCATTCGTCGGTCTTGGCGTTGTATCGGAAGATGGTGCTCAGTAACCCCCCCACCACATAGATCATTCCATCCAGCTCCACGGCACTGATACACCTCTGGGAGAAGGGGGCGGGGCACCTGGAGCTCCACTTGTCCTCCTCCGGATCATAGCACTGCATCTGCAATCACAAAGAATTAAGATGAAATGTATACCGCTCAACTTTTGAAGGTGAGAAAGAGGGACATTTAAGCCACGCCTCCTGTGCAGCCTTAAGCCACACCCCTACTTTTGCTGGAGGGTGCCAGTGAGTGGGAGAGGTTGACACTGGGTGGGGAGGAGGGTGACACTGGGTGAGGAGGAGGGTTACACTGGGTGTTAGGAGGTGCCAGTTGGGGGGAGGAGGGTGCCAGTCAGTGGGAGAGGGTGCCACTGGGTGGGGAGGAGGTGGGTGCCACTGGGTGAAGAGGAGGTGCTACTGAGTGGGGAGGAAGGTTCCGTGGGTAGGAGGAGGGTGCATTATGTGGGGAGGAAGGGACCAGTGGGTATGAGGAGGGTGCCACTGGGTGAGGAGGAAGGTTCCGTGGGTAGGAGGAGGGTGCATTGGGTGGGGAGGAATGTGCCAGTGGGTGTGAGGAGGGTGCCACTGGGTGAGGAGGAAGGTTCCGGTGGGTATGAGGAGGGTGCATTGGGTGGGAAGGGAGGTGGCAGTGGGTAGGAGGAGGGTACATTGGGTGGGGAGGAAGCTTCCGGTGGGTAGGAGGAGGGTGCCAATAGGTGGGGAAGAAGGTGTCAGTGGGTAGGAGGAGGGTGGTAGTGGGTGGGGAGGAGGGTGCCACTGGGTGTGGAAGAAGGCACCAGTTAGTAGGAGGGTGCCAGTGGGTAGGAGGGGGCAGGGCCGAGCCTGGGCGGGTGCTGCGGGTGCAAGGCACCCAGGCGCCTGCCTCTGAGAGGCGCCGCCCGGCCGCTGCTCTCCCCCTGTGGCCGCCGGCGCTCGCTCCCTCCCTCCCTCTCTCTAGCCGCCGCGTCAGACCTCGATCAGGCGGGCGGGCGCTAGGACCTAGCACGCCGCACTGATATGCGGAAGTGACATTACTTCCGCATATAGAGCGGGTGCGTCCGGACTCCGGCGCCTTCTCACTGGTCGGGTCGCCCGCTGATTGAGGTCTGAAGCTGCTTCAAGGTGAGGGGGGAGCGGCGGCGGCGGGAGGGGAGGGTTGGGTGCGCTCCTCTCACTCACTACCTAAACGAGGACCCTATACACCCTGGCTACATATACTGGTCACATATACCCCCTGGCTACATATACTGATCACATATACCCCCTGGCTACATATACTGATCACATATACCCCCTGGCTACATATACTGATCACATATACCCCCTGGCTACATATATCCTGGGCACATATTACCCCCTGGCTACATATCCTGGGCACATATCACCCCCTGGCTACATATCCTGGGCACATATCACCCCCTGGCTACATATCCTGGGCACATATCACCCCCTGGCTACATATCCCGGGCACATATCACCCCCTGGCTACATATCCTGGGCACATATCACCCCCTGGCTACATATCCCGGGCACATATACCCCCTGGCTACATATCCCGGGCACATATCACCCCCTGGCTACATATCCCGGGCACATATCACCCCCTGGCTACATATCCCGGGCACATATCACCCCCTGGCTACATATCCCGGGCACATATACCCCCTGGCTACATATCCCGGGCACAAATACCCCCTGGCTACATATCCCGGGCACAAATACCCCCTGGCTACATATCCTGGGCACATAGGTCCCCTGGCTACATATCCTGGGCACATAGGTCCCCTGGCTACATATCCTGGGCACATAGGTCCCCTGGCTACATATCCTGGGCACATAGGTCCCCTGGCTACATATCCTGGGCACATAGGTCCCCTGGCTACATATCCTGGGCACATAGGTCCCCTGGCTACATATCCTGGGCACATAGGTCCCCTGGCTACATATCCTGGGCACATAGGTCCCCTGGCTACATATCCTGGGCACATAGGTCCCCTGGCTACATATCCTGGGCACATAGGTCCCCTGGCTACATATCCTGGGCACATAGGTCCCCTGGCTACATATCCTGGGCACATAGGTCCCCTGGCTACATATCCTGGGCACATAGGTCCCTTGGCTACATATCCTGGGCACATAGGTCCCCTGGCTACATATCCTGGGCACATAGGTCCCCTGGCTACATATCCTGGGCACATAGGTCCCCTGGCTACATATCCTGGGCACATAGGTCCCCTGGCTACATATCCTGGGCACATAGGTCCCCTGGCTACATATCCTGGGCACATAGGTCCTCTGGCTACATATCCTGGGCACATAGGTCCTCTGGCTACATATCCTGGGCACATAGGTCCTCTGGCTACATATCCTGGGCACATAGGTCCTCTGGCTACATATCCTGGGCACATAGGTCCTCTGGCTACATATCCTGGGCACATAGGTCCTCTGGCTACATATCCTGGGCACATAGGTCCTCTGGCTACATATCCTGGGCACATAGGTCCTCTGGCTACATATCCTGGGCACATAGGTCCCCTGGCTACATATCCTGGGCACATAGGTCCCCTGGCTACATATCCTGGGCACATAGGTCCCCTGGCTACATATCCTGGGCACATAGGTCCCCTGGCTACATATCCTGGGCACATAGGTCCCCTGGCTACATATCCTGGGCACATAGGTCCCCTGGCTACATATCCTGGGCACATAGGTCCCCTGGCTACATATCCTGGGCACATAGGTCCCCTGGCTACATATCCTGGGCACATAGGTCCTCTGGCTACATATCCTGGGCACATAGGTCCTCTGGCTACATATCCTGGGCACATAGGTCCTCTGGCTACATATCCTGGGCACATAGGTCCCCTGGCTACATATCCTGGGCACATAGGTCCCCTGGCTACATATCCTGGGCACATATACCCCCTGGCTATATATTCTGGGGACACTGGCTGTTTGTCATTATGTGCATTTGCTGGTGAAAAGCTGTCTTATTATGTGCATTTGCTGGTGAAAAGCTGTCTTATGTGCATTTGCTGGTGAAAAGCTGTCTTATTATGTGCATTTGCTGGTGAAAATCTGTCTTATTATGTGCATTTGCTGGTGAAAAGCAGTCTCTTGTTATGTGCATTTGCTGGTGAAAAGCAGTCTCTTGTTATGTGCATTAAGGGCTGGTGCACACCGAGCGGCTTTTTGGGCGTTTTCAGATCCGCTTGCGGCTGCGGATCTGCTTGGTCAATGTATCTCAATGGGGTGGTGCACACCAGAGCGGCAGGCGTTTTGCAGAAACGAAAAATGCCTGGGTGAGGCATTTTTTGGATTTCGGATGCGTTTCTGCCTCAATGTTAAGTATAGGAAAAACGCAAACCGCTCTGAAAAACGCCTGTTCAGAGCGGTTTTGCAGGCGTTTTTGTTACAGAAGCTGTTCAGTAACAGCTTTACTGTAACAATATATGAAATCTACTATACTGAAAACCGCAGCAGCAATCCGCAAAACGCTAGCAAAACGACATAGAAAAATAAAAAAAAGCGTTTAAAAATCTGCTAGCATTTTGCGGATCTGCTAGCGGTTTTTGGTGTGCACCAGCCCTTACATGGGGAAAAGCAGTCTCTTGTTATGTGCACTTGCTGGTGAAAAGCAGTCTCTTGTTATGTGCACTTGCTGGTGAAAAGCAGTCTCTTGTTATGTGCATTTGCTGGTGAAAAGCAGTCTCTTGTTATGTGCATTTACATGGGGAAAAGCAGTCTCTTGTTATGTGCATTTGCTGGTGAAAAGCAGTCTCTTGTTATGTGCATTTACATGGGGAAAAGCAGTCTCTTATGTGCATTCAGTGGGGAAATTTTGTCAGTAAAAATAATCTTTTGTCAGTAAATTTTTAGGTATTTGTCAGTAAAAAATAACGTGAAAGGTTGGCAACACTGGCAGGCTGCGCGGCGCAACGGGAAAGATACAGGCAGCCCACCTCACGCTTGGGCTTGGCGGGGGGGAGGAGCCGACGACAGCGAGCAAGAGTAGGGTGGCCGCAGGCAGCCATAAATACGCATGTGTGACTATATCGCACTCGCAGAGCCTCTCAGCCTGAGTCAGTCCAGAGACTAGCAGACTTGCAGGCAGCCAAAGCCAGCCAGGAGCAAGCCCATGGAAGAGGGGTAGGAATGGGGTATCACACGCATGCGTAAAGAGGTGGAAGGTGTGGGTGTGATTAGGCAGGACATGGGTGTGGTTATGTGGTTGGGCGCGGTTAATTTAACCATTCCCATAGGCGCCAGAGAAAATCTTGCACCCAGGTGCCAGGCACCCCAGGCTCACCCCTGGGAGGGGGTACCACTCTTGGTGGGGAGGAGGGTGCCACTGGGTTTCAGTGCCTAACTCTTAACCTTTGCATTTAGGGTGAATCAACGCACAGGCAGAAATGATGGCACACCGGCGGTGAGAAATGTGGGGATGCAGGGAGGGGGGCCGAGTCGCCGACATTATTCCTCCCTCCCTTTTCATGTGCCCCCTTGCAGAGTATTGGCACAGCGGTGCGGGCAGATATCTTACCAGTCCGTGCATTCTGACGGCCAGCTTCTCTCTACTTCCTGTTTCTCAGCATGACGCGTCATGGGAAACAGGAAGTAGAAAGAAGCCAGCCACCAAAACGCACGTACAGGTGAGATAAAAGCCAACACTGCTGCAGTGAGATCACAGTGATCGCTGCAGTGAGATCACTGCCATATACTTTTAATTACCCTAGCGCAGTGATCTGCAAACTTGGCTCTCCAAGGAACTACAAGTCCCACAATGCATTTGCCTTTATGAATCATGACTGTCAGACTCCTGCAATGCATTATGGGACTTGTAGTTCCTTAACAGCTGGAGAGCCAAGTTTGCAGATCGCTGCGCTAGTGTTCGCTGGCGATTCCAAAATCTGTGGAGAGACGCCCACAAATCGCCCCAGTATGAATGGACCCTAACTCATTCCATGGTCTCTAACCTGAGGAGTTCAGTCCCTGCATAAAATTATATTTTCTTTCCACCTCAGTCATGAAATGACTTCTTTCTACTCAGAGATGGATCCTCACATACTTCATGACCTGGATTTAGCGGCCTGTCTGAACTAATGACTTCCTAAGGACTACGGCTTCCTGGATTATTAGGACTGCCCATGCTGCATGCAGGGCTGGTGGTGTGGCTACTCCAGATGATCTGTTGGTGCACATGGCATTTCTGCATCTTGGGCAACCTACGCAAGAGATTCTCCTTGTAATATCCCTACTGTCTATTGTAGATTTCAGGAAAAGTGTCTATTTGGGAATAAATTGCTACATCGCTCAACCTGTCCTAGAAGTATTGTGCTTTAGGCAAGAGCTATGCTGCTGCCATGGAAACAGCAAGGCAACAGGAAAATTGTATGCTCATGTGGTAATTTTCCTGCTTGGGTGTGTCACCATGGCAGCATGTGTCCCCTCCCATTGCGAAGTCTAGTTACCAGAATGCTCCACAAAGATGGAATGTTAACATTTAAAGTGAACCTGAGCCCCCCCCCGCGGAGCTAGGGGGGGTCGGGGTAGGACAAGTGCCCCGGGGCGCCTGGTCCCCGAGGGCGCCCTCAGCCTGGCTGAGCTGCGGGGTTTTTTTTTTTTTTTTTGCGGCGGAGGGGAAGGGGGCCAGCGCAGAGAAGAGGGAGAGCTGTGCGGACGGTGGGGAAGGGGGGCCATCTCCCCCCTCCTTCCCTCACCTTAGGTGCTCTCCCTCCCTCGCTGTCCCCTCCAATGTCCTCCGGGTGGCTGGCCTGGCAGCGGCGGGCGGAACTCACCTCCGTCTCGCTCCAGCGCCGGCCGGAAGTTCGGGTGCGCAGCCGCTGCTCTGGTCTGGACCAGACCAGAGTAGTGGCAGATCCATCCGGCGCTGCGACGAGACGGAGGTAAGTTCCGCCCGCCGCTGCCAGCCTGAGCCACCCGGACATTGGAGGGGAGAGCGAGGAAGGGAGAGCAGCTCTTCTCTGCGCTGCTCCCCTCCTGCTGGGGAGGGGGACACCTGACCTGGCTACCTACTCTGGGCACATATACCCCTGCCTACATATACTGGGCATATACCCCTGGCTACCTACTCTGGGCACATATACCCCTGGCTACCTACTCTGGGCACATATACCCCTGGCTACCTACTCTGGGCACATATACCCCTGGCTACCTACTCTGGGCACATATACCCCTGGCTACCTACTCTGGGCACATATACCCCTGCCTACATATACTGGGCATATACCCCTGGCTACCTACTCTGGGCACATATACCCCTGGCTACCTACTCTGGGCACATATACCCCTGCCTACATATACTGGGCATATACCCCTGGCTACCTACTCTGGGCACATATACCCCTGGCTACCTACTCTGGGCACATATACCCCTGCCTACATATACTGGGCATATACCCCTGGCTACCTACTCTGGGCACATATACCCCTGGCTACCTACTCTGGGCACATATACCCCTGCCTACATATACTGGGCATATACCCCTGGCTACCTACTCTGGGCACATATACCCCTGGCTACCTACTCTGGGCACATATACCCCTGCCTACATATACTGGGCATATACCCCTGGCTACCTACTCTGGGCACATATACCCCTGGCTACCTACTCTGGGCACATATACCCCTGCCTACATATACTGGGCATATACCCCTGGCTACCTACTCTGGGCACATATACCCCTGGCTACCTACTCTGGGCACATATATCCCTGGCTACCTACTCTGGGCACATATACCCCTGGCTACCTACTCTGGGCACATATACCCCTGGCTACCTACTCTGGGCACATATACCCCTGCCTACATATATTGGGCACATATACCCATAATTACATATACTGGGCATATATACCCCTGGCTACCTACTCTGGGCACATATACCCCTGGCTACCTACTCTGGGCACATATACCCCTGGCTACCTACTCAGGGCACATATACCCCTGGCTAACTACTCTGGGCACATATACCCCTGGCTACCTACTCTGGGCACATATACCCCTGCCTACATATATTGGGCACATATACCCATAACTACATATACTGGGCATATATACACCTGGCTACCTACTCTGGGCACATATACCCCTGGCTACCTACTCTGGGCACATATACCCCTGCCTACATATACTGGGCACATATACTCCTAACTACATATACTGGGCATATACCCCTGGCTACCTACTCTGGGCACATATACCCCTGGCTACCTACTCTGGGCACATATACCCCTGCCTACATATACTGGGCACATATACCCCTAACTACATATACTGGGTACATATACCCCTGGCTACATATACTGGGCATTTATACCCCTGGCTACATATACTGGGCACATATACCTCTGGCTACATATACTGGGGACACATACCCCTGCCTACATATACTGGGCACACATACCCCTGGCTACCTGTTCTGTGGACATCTCTACCCCTGGCTACCTGTTCTAGGGACATCTATACTGCTGGCCACCTATTCTGGGGATACCTATAGACCTGGGGCTACCTATTTTTGGGCAAGCACTGCTGTCAGATTGAGTGTATTTTGGGGAACTGCTGCCAGGTGAGAGGTGTCTACCATATTAAGGGGACATTCTGCCTATTTATGTGAAATGCTGTCTATTTATGTGCCTCATGACTGCTGAATTTGTCTTGTTGGGGGCCTCATGGTTACTGAATTTGTCTTGTTGGGGGCCTCATGATTTGTTGGGGGCCTTAAGATTGCTGAATTTGTCTTGTTAGGGGCCTCATGATTGCTGAATCTGTCTTGTTAGGGGCCTCATGATTGCTGAATTTGTCTTGTTGGGGGCCTCAGGATTGCTAAATTTGTCTTGTTGGGGGCCTCATGTTTGCTCATGATTGTGGAATTTGTCTTGATGGGGGGGGGGGGGCTCATGATTGCTGAATTTGTCTTGGAACATGCTGGAAGGTACATACTGAGGGAGGGTGGGTGAGCGTGAGCCTGCTAACCTCCATGTACATTTGAAGGGGCGTGATCAAATGTGGAGTACCCATAACCACGCCCACATTTGGTCACGACCCTTCACCTTAGGGGGCGCATTAATAGTCTTTGTCCCCGGGCGCTGAAAACCCTAGCTACGCCCCCCCCCCCCCCCAAAAAAAAAAGTTAAGTACTTACCTAGCCTAGGCCTCCTTAGCCCTGCCCTTGCCACACAAGAACCTTCTGAACATATTCTTCTGGCTGCGCTTCTCGCCATACATAAGCCGAAGCTGCTCATCCACGAATGGCTCCCTGCTAATGTGCAATGGCGGGGTCAAGGATGATGTGGGAAGCCTTCCCCCTAGCTAGGTAAGTATCTACCTTTTTTGGGGGGGGGGAGATGGGGCGCATCGAGTTTGCTTTAAAGGAGTCATCAGAAGGATATGAGGACAATAAGTGCTACTTACCCGGGCCTTCGTCCAGCCCCAAGCTTCCAGCATGTCTCTCCCTGCAGCTTCGCGGTGAGCCGTTCGCCTGTGAAGCTTGTACAGTACGCAGTACGCTCCGGTCCATGTGGCGGCCTGATGTCATCACCGGGGACCGGGAAGCTTCACAGGCGAACGGCTCACTGCGGAGCTGACATGACATGCTGGAAGCTTGGGGCTGGACCAAGGCCCGGGTAAGTAGCAGTTATTATCCGCATTTCCCCCTGATGACTCCTTTAAAGGACAACTGAAACGAGAAGGATAAGGAGGCTGCTATATTTATTTCCTTTTAAGCAATACTTGTTGCCTGGCAGCCCTGCTGATCCTCTGCCTCTAATACCTTTAGCCATAGCCCCTGAACAAGCATGCAGCAGATCAGGTGTTTCTGACATTATTGTCAGATCTGACAAGATTAGCTGCATGCTTGTTTCTGGTGTGATTCAGAGACTACTGCAGCCAAATAGATCAGCAGGGCTGCCAGGCAACTGGGAAATAAATATGGCAGCGTTCATATTCTTATCACTTCAGTTGTCCTTTAACCTTCCTGACAGGGTAAGCCGCACAGGAGGTTTTCTCAGGCCCTGCTGGGGCGATTTGCGTAATTTTCTTTTTGCCGAACGCAGATAGCACTTTGCTAGCTGCGTCAGCACGCCGATCGCCACCGCCCCGCGCCGATTCGTCGCTATCCGCCGCGCCGCAGAGCCCCCCCCTAGACCCCGTGCGCTGCCTGGCCTATCAGCGCCAGGCAGCGCTGAGGGGTGGATCGGGACTCCCTTAAACGTCACGACGTCCATGACGTCGGGGACGTCATCCCGCCCCATCGCCATGGCAACGGGGGAAGCCCTCCAGGAAATCCCGTTCTTTGAACGGCATTTCCTGATCGCCTATCGCCAGAGGCGATCGGAGGGGCTGGGGGGATGCCGCTGAGCAGCGGCTATCATGTAGCGAGCCCTAGGCTCGCAACATGATTAAAAAAAAATAATAAATCAAAAAAACGGCTGCCCCCTGGCGGTTTTTAATAGACCGCCAGGAGGGTTAAAGACAAATTGCCCTATGGGGGATAAAAGGGCGGAGCCAGTCCGTAGTCACACTCCCATAGGAGCATCGGCTTGGGTGAGTATACAGTGCTTTATGAAGGATAAGAAAGGTTAGAGCCTCTGTCACGTTGTTATTGCTAACTTTGTCCCTGTTAGAGATATTTCTTTGTCACGGAGGACAAATGTCCTTTTCCCACCCTATCCATACTTTGCTATTTCCTATTTGCTAAGAGATCTGTCTCTTCGTTAATCTTCCCATCTACCATGGGCACCTTGGCTAGTTTTGTTCAGATTGTAAAAAAGATCAGTAGATGTGTGGGGCTTCCCTACCATGTCTGAGTTCCCATAATCCTCCACTGCTCCGCCAATGACGTAGATCTTGTTCATACAGCTCACCACGGCGGCAGAGCTCACAGCCTTCAGCATGGGGGTGACGGGGGTCCAGGTGTTGGTGAAAGAGCTGTACTTCTCCACCGAGGACAACCTCTTCTGGCCATCAAAGCCCCCAACCACAAAGATCTACAGCGGAAACAGGTTAGAGATTTAACAAAATTATTACCTTAAACTGCAGTATTGTAAAACAACCGTAAGGGGGTGGGGTGTGTGTGTGCGTGTGTGTGGTGTGTGTGTCTGTGTGTAGGTGTGTGTGTGTGTGTGTGTGTGTAGGTGTGTGTGTGCGTGGTGTGTGTGTGTGTGTGTGTGTGTGTGTGTGTAGGTGTGTGTGTGTGTGTGTATGAGTGTGTGTGTGTGTGTGTGGTGCGTGGTGTGTGTGTGTGTGTGTGTGTGTGTGTGTGTGTGTGTGTGTGTGTGTGTGTGTGTACTGTGTGTGTGGTGTGTGTGTGTGTTTATGTGTGTGTTTATGTGTGTATGTGTGTGTTTGTGTGTGTGTGTGTGTGTGTGTGTGTGTCTTTATGGGATTGCTATTTCCTGTATTCCCTATGATCCTCTATGTTCTGAGTAAGCTGATTTTCTTCAGTAAAGAGTTCTAACTTGTTATACTGGGTGCCTATCTGTGTGTACAGTACACTCTGCTCCATCAAAACAGTGGTTTGAATTTACTGTTGTGTTATTTGCATTTCAACTAAAGACAAATACAATAAAAATAGAGCTCTGTTAAAATCCTCCTACCTCTCCATTCATGACGGCCATTTTGTGCCGCCACCGGCCCTTCGTCAGGGAGGCCGTCCGGATCCAGGCGTTGAGCTGAGTGTTGAACATCCACACGTCGGTGCTGTTGATGTGTCCGCCTGAGAGACAATAACCATGAATGAGGATTATATTTAATAAGTGATCAATCACAACCCATTTGTTGCCAGCTTAAGACACTAAGGGCTTGATTCACAAAGCGGTGCTAACAGTTAGCACACTGGTGAAAAGCCCTTTATCATGCCTAAACTCAGTTTAGGCATGATAAGTTTAGGTGTGATAAGTTTAGGTGTGATAAGTTTAGGCATGATAAGTTTAGGTGTGATAAGTTTAGGCATGATAAGTTTAGGTGTGATAAGTTTAGGCATGCTAAGTTTAAGCGCCAACTGCGTTAGCACCGCAGTGCACAGCTGATCAAAAGCTTTACGCTAGCAAAGACTGGTGCACTTTGTATAAAGTTTAATGGCGCTGCATTGCGTGCGGGACTTTGCAAGCAATCTAAACTTATCTAAACTTAGCATGCCTAAACTTATCATGCCTAAACTTATCACGCCTAAACTGGCTTTTCACCAGCATGGTGCAATGGTTATCATGCCTAAAGTCTTTTAGGCATGCTAACTGGGTTAGCACCGCTTTGTGAATCGAGCCCGAAGGGCCTAATTCAGTAAACGGTGCTAACCCAGTTAGCATGCCTAAAGGCTTTGGGCGTGCTAACTAGGGTGCTAAGTAGTTAGCACATGCAAACTACTTAGCACCGTAGTTAGCACTTGCAAACTTAGCACCGTAGTTAGCACATGCAAACTACTACTTAGCACTGTGCTAACTAGGGTGCTAAGTAGTTTGCATGTGCTAACTACGGTGCTAGGTAGTTTACATGTGCTAACTACAGTGCTAAGTAGTTTGCAAGTGCTAACTACTTAGCACCTTAGTTAGCATGTGCAAAGCATGTTAGCACATGCAAAGTGGCTGTGTACAATGCATACGGCGGAACCTATACGCTTCCCATTTTGATTGGCCAATGACTGGTCAATTTCACCACCTCCAGGTTGTATGGGTGGCAACAGATTTTGAACATTATGACCAGACTGTAGGTAAACTTTCATACTCCGATGGGACATCTCTCTTCATCACACCCCCTCTACCACTCTCTGACCTCCCACTCCCACCACTCTCCCCTCGCTTTCCTCTGCCCCACCACAGTAGATGAGGTTGCCTGTCTTCTCTCTCATCTTGCCTGCCATGTCCTCCTCACTCGATCTCTTACCCTTCTCTGCATTGGGTCCACCACTAACCACAAGCCAAATCAAGCAACCACTATTCCATCCTTCTCCTCATGTACCTCTCACTGCCTTCGGCACTGTCAACCATCCGCTCCTACTCCAAAACTCTACACTCAGTTGGTATCGGCAACTCTGCTCTGACCTGGTTCCCTTCCTACCTGTCTGACTACTCCTTGCAGAGCTCCTTCAACTGATGCTCCTCGCTCTCCACCACCCTCACCGTTGGATCCTCCTCCCGCTCCACCTCCTCACTGTTGGAGTCCCCCAAGGCTCTGTCCTTGGCTCCCTCCTCTTCTCCCTCTACACCTCCTCCCTTGGAAAACTCATCTCCTCAATTAGCCTCAACTACCACCTCTACTCTAATGACACCCAAATCTACCTCCACACCGCTGATCTCTCATTTTGGATAAAATCTCCACTTGGATGTCTAGCAGATTTTTGAAACTCAACCTGGAAAAGACTGAACTTATGATCATCCAACCCTGTTCATCGAGCCCCCTCCCCAACATCTCCACCATTGCTCAATCTACCCTTTCCCTCAAACCCGCTGCCCAGGTGTCACCCTCGATTCAGCACCCTCCCTCACCCTCCACATCCAGAGCATCTCCAGGTCCTGCCATTTCCATCTCCACAACATTGCCATAATTCACCCCTATCTAACCCCCGACACCAACAAACATCTGCTCCATGCTCTGCTCATCTCCTGTCTGGAATACGGCAATGTCCTCTTTCTGGACTCCCTGAGACCAGCCCCCGCCCCCTGCAATCCATTATGAACACAGCTGCTGCCTCAATCAGTCTCCTCACTGATGCTCTTCAGCTGCCCCTCTTCACAAGTCTCTCCACCGGCTCCCTTTCCCCCTCTAAATTACAATGACACTGTTCTGTATACAAGTCCATCCACCCTACCTCCCCTTCATACATCTCTGATTTCATCTAGAGATTCTCCTCAACCCACTCTCTCCACTCCTCCAACACTCTACAAATTTCCACCTCTCACATCACTTGCTCACTCACCAGGCTCCAGGACTTCTCCAGAGCAGCCCCTACTCTATGGAACTCCTTCCCTCCACTTATTAGGTTTGGCCCCACCTTCAACTAACTCAAGCAGGCCTCAAAGACCATCTGTACATTGTTTCATGTTGTAATGTGTCTACTATCTGGTGTACAGCAGTGTGTAATATGTTGGCACTTTAGAAATAACGTTTAATAATAATAATGAAAAAAAAAGAGGGACAGTTTGGCGCTATGATTTCTGGACACATGCTGTGTTAGCGGAGTGATGATCTGCTTTTTACCTTCATATAAGACAGTAAAGCACTTTGTATGCAAACTGTACACTATAGGTCTATACAAAATGCAGCACTACCGCCACCTAGTGGCCTTCTTTGGTTTGGCAGCAGTTTATATGTTCCAATCAATATAGGAGCAGTGTTGCTTGCAAATTTTCGCATCGCAAATGTTATTTTCGATTTTGAGAAAATATTCACGCAAAATAGTCAAAGGAAATGAATTTGCAAAAATTAGCAAAAACCGAGAAAAATGTTTATTTTTACTACGAAAAAACTTTCGCTCGTCACAGAAAATAAGTAGTGGGCAGCTGTGGTCGGTCGGTCTGGTGCCACCACCTGCGCCAAATTGGTCACATGCCAAAGCTTCCGCTCTGACTGGCCATGGTGACAGCGAGTGTCAGTGGCATAGCTAGGGATTATGGGGCCCCATAGCAAAACCTTCATGGGGCCCTCAGATGTAGGAACTCTTAAAGAGGAACTTCAGCCTAAACAAACATACTGTCATTAAGTTACATTAGTTATGTTAATTAAAATAGATAGGTAATATAATCTCTTACCCACCCTGTTTTAAAAGAACAGGCAAATGTTTGATTTCATGGGGGCAGCCATCTTTTTCATGGGGGCAGCCATCTATTGGGTTGAAAGGAGGTGACAGGGAGCATGAGACACAGTTCCAACTGTCCTGTGTGCTGATTACCCCTCCCAGTTGCTAGGCAACGTGAATAACAACATAGGAAATCCCATCATGCTTTGCACAGCATCAGGGAAAAAAAGCCCAGGCAGTTTTCTTTGATGGGTGGAGCTTAGCTAAAAATGCAGCTAAAAATGGTGCATTGATAAAAAAAACAAAGTTCTGATGCTGTGAAACTGTTAAAGAAACACCAAGCCTTTTCAGTTCTGCTGAGTAGATTTTTAGTCCGGAGGTTCACTTTAAGCAATGCCACCTGCCCCGCCCCCTATGGATATGAGTAAATTGGGCAGTTTACATTCTCATGCAATCAAAACTGCACATAGTTCATGGGCACTGAGACAAAGTCAGAGGGTGGAATAACACAAGAAAGGTACTGGTGATTACATCAAGTACCACCTGGGCCCTCTCTACCCCAAGGCCCCATAGCAGCTGCTATGGCCACACCCCTGGCGAGTGTAGCGTGGATTAGAATATAAGACAACCCTTGAAAATAAGGCCCAGCACATCTTTTGGAGCTTAAAATTATTATAAGACATGGTCTTACTTTTGGGTAAACACGGTATATACAGTATTGGCATTGTCAGCAGGTACCTGATATGTAGATGTTGTTCTTTAGGGTACAGGCAGCGAATTCAGACTTGGTGTAGCCCGGCATGCTGGTAAACGTTTTCCACTGGCCGCTTTTTGGGTGGTAACATTCGGTGAACGGTAATTTTAGGAGCCCTTTCTTGTCGCATCCCCCAATGATGACGATGGCTTCCGATAAATCTGTGAACCTGCATAAAACAGGAGGAAACGTCACAGGATACACGGAATATTACATGTCACTGACTGTCCTCCGTGGAAGCTCACAATCTAATGTCCCCACCATGGTGAGATATTTAGGGCCGGATTTGTACTCTTTACCGCCCTAGGCCACTATCACCAGCCGCAACCATTCAGTATAGGTAGCGAGATGACCCCTCCCCCCTTCCCTCTAGTATAGGTAGTCTGATGACCCCCCAAGTATAGGTAGCCAGATGACTCCTCCCCACTTTCCTTACAGTATAGGTAGCCAGATGACTCCTCCCCACTTTCCTTACAGTATAGGTAGCCAGATGACTCCCATAATCCCTCCTTTTCCCACCCCCCACCTCTCAGTATAGGTAGCCAACTCACCTTCACTTTGCAATAGCCATCAGTTTAGCCTGCTGCTTTGGTGCCCTTCCTCCTGTGGTGCCCTAGGCCATGGCCTAGGCGGCCTAGGCCTAAATCCGGCCCTGGAGATATTCCTATTAAAGTCTAGCTATAACTTAGCTTAGAATCAGGGGCGTAACTACAATTCATGGAGCCTCCCAGCGGGACTTTGATGTGCCTCCCCCAATGCTCAAGCCCCCTTCCCTTGCCTCCCCTCCCAGGGCCTTAGGGTCCATCTCACAAGGGTCATAAAACAAGTGTGGCCATCAGGATCTTCACACCCATAACGAGTGTAGCTACAAACACAACTAAAGGATGGGCCCCTGTATCAGCGGAAGGGAAGGTTAGTTGGGGCCCCTCACACAGTGGCGTACCTACCATAGGGCTGCAGGTGCTCACAGTACCGGGTGTAGCCATGGCTAGGGGTGCCGCTGTGGTGCTCAGTCACTGTGTTCTTCCACCCAGGACCTTTTCTCATAGGTTGGGCAACATTTGGGAAAATAGCAGCAGGCAGTGCAGGGGACTGTACTACTTCCTGCACTAGATGTAGCACCCCTCCCCCTTCCTGTCCCGTGGGCAATGTGTTTCCTCGCTCTCTGCACACACAGCCTGCAGTGAGTGAATGTGCAGAGCAGCAGGGTGAGTAGAGAGAATGATTGCTGTGCTGCAGCTGGGACATTAGCAGGGAGAGGTGGCAGGATGTATTTAGTGCTTCAGAAGTTGCCTGTCATTAGTAGCCATGTGCACTGGCTGCTGTAATACCAGAGTGCCCTGGACTATTGATTATTTATCCTGATCAGAGAGAGTAATTAATCAATAGGGGGCAGGGCATTCTGCTGTTGCAGAAGCCAGTGATACAGGTGCTGACAGCCGACTTCTGTTGTGAGCAGAGAAGCAAGCTCTAGTCAATTTAGATTAGCTTGATTGGACATAATCTTATCTCTTTTCCAAGCTCCCCATCCCACCTTGTTGTCTTCCCCATGACCCTTTCCTCTTTTCAGATATTAGTGGATTCTTTTAACAGCATGTCCCTGGCAAACAGCACGGGTGATGTCTGCAGTCCTGATAAGAGGTCTTTCTGCCATTTCTCCTCTCCCACTAGGCTCTCTGTCTCGTGCCTCTACCTCTTTATCCCTCCTTCCTCCTATGCACCTCCCTCTTTTGTATGTCCCCCTTTCCTGACTGTCCTCACAGAAGCTCACAGTCTAGTCGTATCATAGTCATAGTCTAATGTCCTGCCATCAATCCTCCCATCGAAAAAATTGTTTGTTTGTTTTTTTTCTTTTGGGGGGGGGGGGGGGGGTCGGTGGTACCTGTAAATAATCAGCACTGGTGTCAATTTGTCAAATTCCCCAGGTACGCCACTGCCCCCACAGCTATGGGCCCTCCTGAGATTGCAGGGGCTGATCCCCTCCAGTTAGGCTCCTGCTTAGAGTATGTACATACCTCCTGAGTAGAGGGCAGAGTTTGGATACCATAGAGCAGTCATGAGAAAACTACGGCCCACAGGGGCTATGAAGCTGGCCCGTCGATACAATGCTGCCTTCTGCTCCTCACCCCTTCCCTTTCCCGCCGTCCTTAGAACGATACTTGCAGACTACGCACAAGGAAGCCAACTCACCCCATCACACTCTCCAGCGGGGATCTCCATGCAACGGCAGCGTCATGTGACCTGCCGTCATTACGCAGCAGCCTGTCACATGATGCCAACATTGTCATTGAGATCGCTGCTGGAGCATTGTGTTACCATAATGCTACACTTTACATTGCGATGCTAACAGAGCCGGGACAAGGTCCTTCAGCACCCAAGGCTGAGACAGCAAAGTGCGCCCCTCCATCCCTCCCACCCCAGCCTTCACACACTGATTGCTATTAGACTAATAGGTGCCCCAGGGCCCCCAACCTCCCCAACACCTTAATCTCTAGTTATCTGGCTTGCAGTCACTGTCATGTATCCCCTTTTCTTATTTCTTTCTGCTTCAAACACAATTGGGAATTACAGCTGAATGAATTGTGCACCCCCTCCTACACTCCAGCCTCTGCCTCGGCCCGGCCCTGGATGCTAATGTCGCAACTATGAACATCGCATAGAATTCTTATTGCAGTGTAGTAAGCTGTGTTATAAGACTTTATAGCGCAGCACCGCAACATCCTACTGTGAACCTAGCCTTAAAGGACAACTGAAGTGAGAAGAATATGGAGGCTGCCATGTTAATTTTCTTTTAAACAATACCAGTTGCCTGGCAGCCCTGCTGATCTATTTGGCTGCAGTAGTGTCTGAGTCACACCAGAAACAAGCATGCAGCTAAACTTGTCAGAAACACCTGATCTGCCACACGCTTCTTCAGGGTTCATGGTTAAAAGTATTGGAGGCAGAGGATCAGCAGGACAGCCAGCAGGGCCGGTGCTTCAATAGGGGTAAAGGGGGCAATTGCCGCAGGTCCCTGAGCCTGTAGGGGCCCCCAAGATGCCCCTCCTCCTCTCCAGCTATGATGACTCTTTATGCCTGCAGGGAATGGGGAAAAGATGAAATCCAGAGAATAGAGCAGGGTGCTGCCTCCTGTCTCCTGCTTGGATTAGATAAGACTCTGCCATGTATATACGCATTTGTAGGGTAAACGAGAAGGGAAATAATGGGAACCCCACTAATGCTTTTAGGTACATATGATGGACACCTAATCATATTATGTGATTGTTGTGAATTTGCTGTGGGGGGTGGGGCTGTGCTAGAGGCGCACCCCCAAGTTACTTTTGCCCCGGGGCCCCATTGTAGCTTAAACCGGCATTGACAGCCAGGCAACTGGTATTACCTAAGAGGAAGTAAATATGGCAGCCTCCTTATCCCTCCTGCTACAGTTGTCCTTTCAAATATCAAACTTTCTGTGGAAATAATGGCATTTTGCTGGCAGTGTACAGATTGCCACCTTTATAAATAGACTCCGATGTATATTTCACCTCCTAGTGTTGCACAGATGGAGCTGTGGGGTAATGGCAAATAGCAAATAAACTTATTTCATTACCTTCTTGGTCTCGCTCTGAGAGAGTTTATTGGACTTCCTAAAATATGGAACATCCGGGCCTCATGCAACAGAGGGAAGCACTCTGGGCAGTTCTGGATGGTCTTGTCCATTTCCACCTTCTCCAGAAAATAAGCAGGTTCCAACAAGGGCAGCCTCACGTGTTCCAGAAGATCCATCAGAGCTTTCTCTCCCGTGGTTCCATTTTCCTTGACCCACCTCATGACGGCTTCAAAGACCACTTCCTCTTTGCTGACCACAAGGTCATCGTTGGACAAGTATTCGATGAGCTCCTCTTTGCTCAGCTGCAGAAACTCTTCATGGCAAGAGACTTCTTCAAACCCTTCCAGCATGAGCTTCTTGCTTTTCTCAGACAGAGAAGGAATGGAAAATAAATCTGCAAACTTCATGATACCAACACAGTTAGAAGGGTCCAATTGGCTGTCCAAAAATTTCACACATTCATCTCGTAAACTGCAGATGTGGAGGAGATCTGAAGCCTGCAAGAGGTCTTCAACATTGTCTTCTTGTATTGCTGGGCTTCCACCATACATGAAGTCCAACAGATAGCCCATAATTCGAGCTGATATCTTCTGAATGTTAATAGTGTTGAGATTGCTCTCCTTGAGACTTCCTCCGAACATGGCTCTGAAGTAAGAACTGTTGGCCGACAAGACCCCTCTGTGGCAGGGGAACGTCTGATCTTCTATTTGGAGAACTACATCAGTGAAAACTCCGCTTTGCCTGTAAATGTTGAGGCTCTGTAGGATCTCCTTGGCGTGGCAGGTCCCACTGCACGGCTGTGTGAGATATCGACTTGTCCTCGGTTCCAGGAGGGAATTCTCAAGTCTAAAAGATTCTGATTGGTTATACTCCCCTGAAGGCTTCCTCATCCTGCAACAAACAAGACAAATTAGAAGGAACTCGTTATAGGACCTTCACAAAGCTTTTCTCTTGCATCTTCTCAAAGGGAACCTGAACTGAGTAAAATTATTTAAAATAAACACATGAGGTAACTTCAAATGAACATTACATAGTTACCTTGCCATCAGTTCCTCTCAGAAGCTCACCATTTTCTTCTGACAATGACCCCTTCCAGTTCTGACATTTTGTCAGAACTGAAATATATCAGTTGCTGTCAGTTATAGCTGAGAGGACAACGGATGTGCTAGGTAATGTCCATGTTTCCCTATGGCTCAAGTGGGCAATGTTATGGGGTAATGACCATTTTCAAAATGGAGGACGGAGAATTCTCTTGATCACAGTGGACAAACAGGATGCGACAGAGGAGAAAGAGATTGATGAGTAGACTGCGCAGGAGGTAAGTATAACGTGTGAATGTTTATTTTGACTTTGAATTTTCAGTTCAGGTTTTCTTTAACCTATAACACCTTAAATGACATAACTTATGAATTATCACTCCTTATCTAACTTAACTCAAGGTTTATCTCTCCTTAAGGGCTATGAAGGCTGCCATATTTACCAGTTGCCTGGCTGTCCTGCTGATCCTCTGCCTCTAAAGGTGCGTACACACGCACTACATCCGGCAATGACGGGTCTTTCAGACCCTCCTGCTGGGCGGACTTTCAGCAGACAGTAGTGCGTGTGTACGCACTGTCGGCGGACTGATAAGGCTGTTCCTGAACGATCCGCTCAGCGGACAGACTGTACACACGCACTACTGTCAGCTGAATGTCCGCCCAGCGGGAGGGTCCACCTGCGGACCCGTCATTGCCTCCGGTAGAGCGTTTGTACGCACCTTAATACTTTCAGCCACAGACCCTAAACAAACATGCAGCAGATCTGGTCTTTATGTCATTATTATCAGATGTGACAAGATTAGCTGCATACTTGTTTCTGGTGTTATGCACCAGTATGCACCCTCATTTATTAATATTAGCAATAAACAATGAGGAGGGAAAATGGGGCAATAGGATACAGTTCCTGTATATTATAATTTGACCCAATTTCCAAGTTGCATACAATTTGCATGGTCCTTTGCAAGCTCGAATCATTAGCATCTCAATGACTTTCTTTAGTTAAAGGACCACTATCATGAAAAAATTGTATAATTAAAAATACATGAAAACAAATAAATAAAAAGTACATTTCTCCCAGAGTATAATGAGCCATAAATTACTTTTCTCCTATGTTGCTGCCACTTATAGTAGGTAGTAGAAATCTGACAGAACTGACAGTTCTTGGACCAGCCCATCTCCTCATGGGGGGACCTAAGGCTTTACTGTTTAAAATAACTTAGCGAATGGCAGTTGCTTAGTTCAACTGCCAAAACAGTGTGCAAACAGGCTGACATCTTTGTCTTTGTATAGATCCATTCCAGGGAGTGCTTTTGTACAAAATAAATTAAATACTGAGAACCCCCCCCCCCCCCCCCACACACACACACACACACACACACACGTGAAGAAACCTGACAATACCACCAGATTTTAACTACATACTGTAAGTGACAGCAACATAGGAGAAAAGTAATTTATAGCTCATTTTACTCTGGAAGAAACATACTTTTTATTTGTTTGTGTTTACATGTGTAACGATAGTTGTCAGCAAGCACAGATTTTCTGATTATTGGTGATCTGCAGTATCACCAATAATACAGATGTTATACCTGATTATGTGATGATCTGCAGTATCACCAATAATACAGATGTTATACCTGATTATGTGATGATCTACAGTATCACCAATAATACAAGTATAGCAAGACACAGGACACACAGGTGTAAGATAGTGTTTTGGTGCAACAGTAAATATTGATGGAGATACCCACTATCCCAGAGGAGCTGGTAGAAGGGGATATCTCTGAGGAACACAGTAATCAGTACTCCAGCAGGCTGGAGACACAGAGGAATAGTGATAGTTTCACCCGAGGAGCGGGTAATACACAGTGAGACAATGTAGAGTGATCACTCGAGGAGCGAGTGATTCAGACTGTACTGCAGCAGGTGATTCCCTGAGGGGCAGGGAATCTTGGCAGTGCTGCATTAACTAGTCACCTGAGAAGCAGGTGATTAAGACTGTACTGCAGCTATCAACCTGAGGAGCAGGTGATTAAGACTGTACTGCAGCTATCAACCTGAGGAGCAGGTGATTAAGACTGTACTGCAGCTATCAACCTGAGGAGCAGGTGATTCAGACTGTACTGCAGCTATCTACCTGAGGAGCAGGAGATACTTAAACTGAAAGTCCCTCACCAGCACCAAGCTCCCTGGTGAGGGCAGAAGAGTCAGACAAGCAGGTTTGGCAACACACGGACAGATACGGTACAGAGACAGGAAGCTAAATCAGAGTAATAGTTCAGGCAGAGTCGGCAACTTATATCAGATGGGCAAAGGTACCGAATCAGAGAGCAGAAGAATAGTCAAACTAGCAGAAGGTCATAACAAATAATACAATTCAATTAGTACTTTAAGCTCGCAACAGAATCTGGCTAAGTGTGGATCCCCAGCTCCTGCTGGTTCTAGCACACTTTCGGATCTGACTATGGGTCTGAGTGCTAACACGTAGCAACAGCAGACGCGGAACAACTGACAGCCAGGTCCTATATATACTAAGCGCGCTCTATAGCGCCGCCCCAGTCACTCAGCCAATCCGGAGCATAGCTGGAGTCAGCTGACCGAGTGATCAGCTGACTCCCCTTCTAGATGCATAAAGGTACTTTCGCTCGGCGCGTAGCCCTTAGTCTATGAGCGATAGAAGGACCAGGCAAAGCACCAGCATGTAACTGTGCGGCGGAAACCGCCGGCTGCGACGTGGAGATAGCCGCCATGCCGCTTGCTGTTGCGGCGGTATCTCCGCTATCCATTACAGCATGTATTTTAAATTTTACAATTTTTTTTGATAGTGGTCCTTTAATAGGTCTTTTCTTGAATCCAAGATTTTGGAACGTTAATCCCCATTAGTAAACACTGCCTTCGGAAGAGAGATGCAATAACGATCTTCTTCCCGTGTTCCTGTGCGCCGCACATCTGCAGAGATAATCACCGGTCTTCCTCCGTGATGATGGAAAAGAAACGCACATCCCTGAGCCAAATCCCATCTGCGCGCTGTCTCTACAAACTCCCTATGCCAAGTGGCATGAAAACAGGCTGCTGTGACAGATAGCGGGCCACTTAGATGGCTGGCCAATTACCCAGCATGCCCTGGGAGGCTTGCTGGCACCGCTCAATGATTGTGCTGAGGGAAGCCCATCATAAGGGGTGTTTAGCTTTGTGTGGTCTGAGCTGAAGAAGGATCCTCCCTCCCTGGTTAATTCCCTCCATGTCTGTTAGTTAAATAAAATATTGGCAGCCGAACAGGAAAGGGCTGTGATTGGTCGCTGGCGGTTCCAGTAAGCGTTCCATTCAGAAAATCAGCCAGCTTAATGGGCGCTCAGCGAATTCGTGTCCCGACTGGTAATATTTCATATTCAGAGGACATCTTATGACAGTGGAAACGTTCTCCATCATTGGACACCAGAAACTGCAGTCGCAGAATGTTTTCCAATGCGAGTTTTATCACTGAGTTTCCTGCCTGTCCTGTCTGTAAAATAGATTCTATGTTTTCTTTTCCTGTTTTTTTTTCTTCCCCTTACTGGTTACACCTCTGCTAAAATGAATATCTAGATTAAACATGTTAAAGAGGAACTCTAGTGAAAATAACATAATGAATACAATTGCTTATTGTTTACAGTGTTCATGTATAGATTATTTAGTCAGTGTTTGCCTATTGTAAAATATTTGTCTCCCTGATTTACATTCTGAAATGTATTACTGGCGGTGACATCATTAGTTCTGCCAGGTGATCTGTACAGAATGTTTGTTACTGAAAGTTTTATGCACAGAGGGAGATACTGGTTGTTTGGCAGTTGGAAACAACTGTTATTTCCCACAATGCAATGAGGTTCACAGATAGAAGGACCATGGTCATGACATCACACTTGGAGTCCCAAGCTACTTAGTTATTATTATTATTGATTTATAAAGCGCCAACATATTCTGTGGCACTGTACAGAGTACAAAACAACAAGGGGAACATAATGATACAGATAACGATATACATCAAATATGGACACTGGTACAAAATACAGAACTAGTGATTACATTGACAGTGCAAGCTATAAAATTAATAACAAATTTCAAGACACAAAAGGGTGAGAGAGCTTTGCCCTTGCAAGCTTACGCCATTGTAGAGAAAGATGTACAGAGGCTAGCGGTGTGTTCTGTTGCCGGTGTCATGGGGGGAGGGGTTAGAGGGCCAGCTGCATGCGTCAGAGTCATGTGCCCAGCCAAGTCAAGCAGCCAATGAGGGGGAACAGTTGCTGCTGTACACACTATAGCCTCTGCAAAGGTGGCCCCAACCAAGAAACATCTAGCGCAGGGGTCAGGAACCTTTGTGTAGCCATAAACGCCACATATTTCAAAATGTAATTCCGTGAGAGCCATACAATATGTTTCAAGTTAAATACAAGTACAATTGGAGCGGCTATTAGTTTTGGGATAGCACGAGTATGTTAGTAGTGCATGTTACAGCAGTAGCGTGCAGGGCCGGGCCGAGGCAGAGGCGAGAGAGGCTCCAGCCTCAGGGCGCAGTGTAGGAGGGGGCGCAGGGCGGGGCCGAGGCAGAGGCGAGACAGGCTCCAGCCTCAGGGCGCAGTGTAGGAGGGGGCGCAGGGCGGGGCCGAGGCAGAGGCGAGACAGGCTCCAGCCTCAGGGCGCAGTGTAGGAGGGGGCGCAGGACGGGGCCGAGGCAGAGGCAAGAGAGGCTCCAGCCTCAGGGCGCAGTGTAGTAGGGGGCGCACAACTCACTCAGCTATCATTCCCCTATTGTGTTTGAAGCAGAGAGAAATAAGAAAAGGGGATACATGGCAGTGACTGCAAGCCAGATAACTAGAGAGTAAGGTGTTGTGGGCCCCTGGGGCGCCTCTTAGTCTATTAGAATTCAGTGTGATGGCTGGGGTGGGAGGGATGGGGGGCGCACTTTGGTGTTTCAGCCTTGGGCACTGGAGGACCTTGTCCCGCCTCTGGTAGCGTGCCTACTTTGAAAATGTTACTTGCACTGCCACACTGAGCTGTGCTGCTTGAGCAGTGTAGCTTAGTGAATCAGCCCCTACTGATGTGTATGCAAGCCAGATGTGGCCGTCACAAGAGACACATCTGGCTCCCGGCCATAGGTTCCCTACCCCTGATCTAGCATAAGTACAAAGCTTCAATCCTCTCTCCAATAGTTTTAAGGTGGCCACACACACACACAATACAAGAAAATGATATCAATTTATGAGAAGTCAATAAAAACAATCGGTTGTACAGAAAAATTGAAACCTTTTTTTTTTCGTTATTTGTTCGAGAAATTTTATCACATTCCTCAATTTTTTTATTTTATTTTATGAAAGTTAAATGATATAGGATAGACTATCAGTTTCTTGATCTACAGACTTCGAGCAATTTTCGGCCACCTTTTAGTTATCACCCCAGGTGTTTCCCTCCTGCACTTAAGCTGAATTTGAAGTGAGAGGGATACGGAGGCTGCCATATTTATTTCCTTTTAGGCTGGTTTCACAGTGGGACGTTACAGGCGCACGTTAGAGCAGCCTGTAACGCACCCCACCGCACAGCAATGAAAAATCAATGGGCTGTTCACAGTGCCCACGTTGCGTTACATTGTAACGCTGCGCCATAATATAACGTACTGCATGCAGTACTTTGGACGCGGCTGAGCTGCGTTAGACTGTTTGCACATGCTCAGTAACGTTGGGGAGGAGCGGAGAGCGGCCAGGCACATGGCTAATTAATATTCACTGCACTCAGTGACGTGCAGTGTTTACTTCCTGGAGCGGCCGCTCTGTTCGGCGATTGGCCCGGGCGGGACCACGTGATGCCGCATGCGTCCAAGAGTACGCATCACGGCATCACGGACGCTAGAGTGAGCTGCACAACGCGGCTCACTCTGACGTCCAAAGCAGGGAGCACCAGGAGTTGCGTTAGGGGCACGTTATGCGACCATAACGTCCCCTAAAACGCAACGTCCTGGTGTGAAACCAGCCTAAAGCAATACCAGTTGCCCGGCAGTCCTGCTGATCATTCTAGTACTAGTAGTGTCTGAATCACACACCTGAAACAAGCATGCATATAATCCAGTCAGACTTCAGTCAGAGCACCTGATCTGCATGCTTGTTCAGGGGCTGTGGCTAAAAGTATTAGAGGCAGAGGATGAGCAGGACATTCAGGCAACTTGCATTGTTTAAAAGGAAATAAATATGGCAGCCTCCGTATGTCTCTCACCCAGGTAAGTGAAACTCTTATTTTTTTAAACAGCTTTCAGTCCCGCTAAGGGCTTGTTCACACCTAGGGCGTTTTACTTTTTTCTTTTTTGAGCCCCAGCGATTTTTAAAAATGCCCTGAAATCACTTGTGCAATGATTTCTTAGTTCATATCTGTGCGTTGCGTCCACTTTCCGTTCAGCAAAGCGCTGCTTGTACCATTTTCAGGACGATTTTGTTACAATGGAAGGTATAGGAAAAACGCAAAAAGCTCACAAATCATTTTTTTTAATTCGGTGATTGCGTCCGCGTTTTTTAAGAAGTACGTTGTATTTATTCTTTTCAGGGTCAAAGAGTTCACTTCCTGAGTGACGTCAGGAAGTGAAAAAACGAAATCGCTCTGCAAAACCGCTTTGCAAAAAATCATAGAGCGCAGCGGAGCGCCGGGAGGGGGAAAATGCGCTAAAATTCAAAAATCAATGCGGTCAGCGATTTCGATTTTAGATGTGAACAGAGCCTTAAAGTCATTGGGAACGCTTGAAAAGAAAAAGAACCCAGATATACTTACCTAAGGAGAGGGAAGGCTCTGGGTCCTAATAAGACCTCCCTCTCCTCTTCTGGTGCTGCGCTGCAATATTTGACTAAATTAGTCAAATACTGCTCCTTCCACCGGCGAAGGTGATTTCGGAAAGTCTTCGGGATCCCGAGTACTCCCAAAGATGGGCCGCTCTATACTGTGTACGCGTGAGCGCCCTCTATCGCACATGCGCAGTATGGTGCCTCCTGTCTTCGGGAGGACTCGGATCTTGAAGACTTCCGAAGTCTTGTGAACGTCTGTGAACGGGGGAGCCAGCACTGCACCGAGGGCACCGGCAGAGGAAAGGGAAGTCTCATTAGAACTCAGAGCCTTCCCTCTCCTTTGGTAAGTATCTGGTTTCTTTTTTTATTACGTGGATCCCAATAACTTTAAAGATTAATGCAGTCCTCGGCAAAATAGTCGCTCCGGCTCCCCCTTATGGTGTTTTTGCTAATCTGTGGTGGAGAGGGGTCAGGGAAGGTGGCAGGTGGGCCCCTTGACCCAATAGGCGCTGTGGCCCCAAACACCTGCCTAGCTGGCCTTGTAGATGATCTTGCTCTGGCTTTTACCATTTGCTAGAAGAGGAAGAGAAGACTCAGAGCCGTCATAATATGCCCCATGAAATTTCCCACCAAACACAGCATAAAAACAAGTGTTGTAACTTTTTTTCTGCTGTGAACCTAAAAGAACAACAATTGGCTGTGACTTCCCCTCTTGTGTGTGGGCCACGTGTCACGGCTGGTTCCTGTCAGACGTGTCCCACGCACACGTGGTCTGTGTGTGAGACAGATGTGGTCAGATGAGAGAAGTTCACAAGGAAGAGGCTGGAGGTTATGAGAAGAGACAGCTGGCTGTCTGGCCTTCTGAAATAGGGAAATGGCTCTATCTGATGTTGCAGATTGCATTTTCTGCGGCCCGTCTGCCCTGCTCTGGCAAGTTCAGCCAGAGGTGACATTTGTGGCTCCCTAGACAGAAGCACTGTGGCAGAAACCGTATGCGTAGTGTTCCATTTGACAAGCTGGTCACGTATGACACCCGATCGCTGCTAGGACTGGGCCTGGCCCGGTACTAAAGGCCGCAAAATGACTTTCCAGATCAACCACAGGCACTGATATTTTTTACAGAACGTTAGTGTAACCCTTGGGTGACCGGTTGCCTACCCACCTTAAGGACCAGGCCATTTTACATGGGGGGAGGGGCGCATTTTACATGGGGGGGGTCAGGCAGCCAGATCCCCAGTTAGTCTAACTGAGCATGGTGTCACCAGTGTGGCCCGGTGTCCCCATATTGCCAGCAGCCTCTACTTACCTCCCAAGCTCCAGCAATAAGCAGCTCTACCCCCCTCCACTCTGGCTGGCATCCTGTTTGTACTGCCGTTAAGTTCTTGGGTCGCAGCTTGATGACGTCATCAAGCCGGGACCCAAAAATTACGTCAGAGCAAGCGGGGATGCCGGCCAGAGCGGAGGGAAGTGACGATCATCGGGGGATTGTCAGGAAGATGAGTTGAACCTCTTCTTCCCTTCAGACCGCCACTGCTCTGTTAGTGATCACTACGATCCGCTGCCGATTGTAGTGATCACGTGATCAGAAGCCAATCGCGACAGCTTCTGATCACTGAAGGGAGATGTTAGCAGTGATGTGCTCCTCCCCCCTGCTGAATTCCTCCTCAGAACCTGCTGCTATCAATACAGCAGATATCTTGGTTACCTCAGCAACAGCAATTCCCCTCACACACTGCACTGTCTGAGAGACCTTCCTAGCCCCTCCTATGTTACAACAGTTTTAGAAGGAATCTGCACTATCTAATGATTTCTTAAAGAGGAACTCCAGTGAAAATAATGTAATAAAAAAGTGCTTCATTTTTACAATAATTATGTATAAATGATTTAGTCAGTGTTTGCCCATTGTAAAATCTTTCCTCTCCCCGATTTACATTCTGACATCACACGGTGACATTTTTACTGTTGGCAGGTGATGTAGCTGCTACATGCTTTTGGCAGTTGGAAACAGCTGTAAACAGCTATTTCCCACAATGCAACAGGGTTCACAGACAGGAAACTGCCAAGAGTACGTACTCAAGAGATTATTGTGGGAGGGGTTCCACCACAATATCAGTCATACAGCGCCCCCTGATCGTCTGTTTGTGAAAAGGATTAGATTTCTCGTGTAAAAGGGGTATCAGCTACTGATTGGGATAAAGTTCAATTCTTGGTCGGAGTTTCTCTTTAAGATGCCTGAGACAATTCTGCACAGATTTCTAAAAACCTACCAATATTTTGTCTCAGACACTCTTGATAAATCTGTCCCGTGTGTTTTTTCAAACTGCAAATATGACAGAACGATGCAATGTTATAAAAAAAATCTATATAACTGAAAATAAAAACGTGAGACTCTTTTCTTTGCTTCTAATGTCCTATTAATTATCCATACTACAGATACAATTCATTATGTCATACATTTATTTTGCTTCAGGTTCACTTTAAAGGGAATATCCGCTTCCTCCAGCCTACCTCCTACCTACTGCGCAGTACAGCCCAGAGGACGTCCGATGATGTCAGCTTTAGAGCGCAGAAGAGCCCGACCTGGCAGCCGGCCTGGCGAGGTCGGGTGTGCCACCGGAGAAGACCGGGAGCCTCCAGAGCGGCGGCGAGGGCACGTCCTGCCTGCAACGAGCTGGAGGAAGCCCCAGGTAAGTGGATTTGGGTTTTTTTGGGTGCGTGAACCTTCCCTTTAAAGAGGCGAGTAGGGGATGGTCAGAAAAAGACTAAACAACAGAACCGGGTGCAACAAAGTGCAGCATTCAAAGTTTACCTGAGACAAAATGAAATAACTGCCGAACAAAAAGGAATCCTCTGGAATGGATCCTGCAGAGGTTTCCCACGGCCTCCGGGCCCACACTGTTGCCGTGAGCCGTGGCAGACAAAGCCAGCAATGGGCCCCATACGAGTTGGGTGTGGTCTTACCGGATCATGGGCGGATCCAAAAATTGTTAATCACATAAAAGCATGATGGGAATCTAGGTTGCATTCTGTAGGTACTGTATTAAGGTTACAATGTAGCATATATTTCCTACCAATTCAATATGTAGTATATATATGACTGAACCACAAGCATATTTAGCACTAACATCTTCAGCAGCATTTTACAGAGTGCATAGTCATGCTACTGATTGTCCTCAGAGGAGCTCACAATCTAATCCTACCATAGTCATAGTCTAATGCCCTACCATATTATTATTATGTATTTATATAGCACTGACATCTTCTGCAGCACCTTACAGAGTACATAGTCATGTCACTGACTGTCCTCAGAGGAGCTCACAATCTAATCCTACCATAGTTATATGTCCTACCAAATTCATATTATGTGTTTATATAGCACTGACATCTTCTGCAGCACTTTACACAGTTATAATGAGAGACACATGGGGGGAATGACACAGGAAAGGAGAGAAAACCTCTGAACTGCTGGGTGGCAATGCAAACATGAACCTAGAGAATAATCTGGCCATGACTGTGGTGCAGTTGCATGGGCCCTAATGGACCAGGGCCGCACAGCCTGTGTCCGCCGCTGGCTGCGTGCTGATCCCTGTAACACATCCAACGAGAGATTGCCATTTCAGCATTACAGTTATCCAGTCTGCTTTTTCCGACCCACATTCTTGTCACATTCAGTAGTGTGGAAGTTGCCATCTTATCGGCTCAAATATACTTTTTTTAGGCTTCACAGTTTATTTTTGTGTCTCAGAGTCTCTCTGGAGCTTTCTTATCTTCTGCATTCAAAGATAAGAGAACAGTCTCAGCTGTACCTCAGCAGCACATTGACTGACAAGTCCGCATGAGATGCGTCATCAGCTACACAGCTGACACGCGTCTGTACAGGCCGGCAAGCGATATCGCCCTAGAGGATCGAATCCCGATCCCCGACGGGCGACATAAAATCAAGAGGTGTGTATGCACCTTAACAGTACAATATTTTCATACGATGCGATCATTTGATTAGATTTGCAGGATCAAAAGTAATCAGAAGTTAATTGTCAACTGTTCACATAAACAGGACGATTATGGCAATGTCTCTCTTCCTATACAATCGCAAAATCCAACAATTTTCTATTCCAATCAACCACAGAATCGTTTCACATCAATTTTCTCCACATACTGCATGGCTTTCTGTACAATTCGATCGTAAAAATCTGATCGAAAGATCGAAGGAAAATATTGTATAGTCAATGGGTTGCTTTAGATAGGAAGACAGAGAGAGAAACGGACAGACATGCAGAGAGATACAGCACTACAGAAGATGTTGGTGCTATATAAATAAATAATAATAATAATAGACAGATAGAGAGATAGCTAGATGAATGAATAGGAAATAATACGCAAAGCAGTTGCGTTATCTGGTTTGAGATAAGTGCGCGGCTTTTGACCTCAGTCGGCAGAACTCGTGCTGCAAATTCTTGGAATGCTTTGATCTCCCTCTCTAGAAGAAAATAAAGAAACTGAAAGCAGAGCTCCTCTGTTATTGTCTCACACTGCCCCCTAGTGACAAGTGGCCATAAATATCCATTACAGCAGTGCTTATTAGAAGCAAGAAAATTTAACAAATGAAATTTAAAAAAAGTGCTAAAATAAATCGCCCGGAACACTTGCAGATAAATTGGCTGCCAAATAAAAGATATGACTTGAGCGGCAACAAGGCTTTATGCGTAGCAATCGTTATGCATGGGCTAAAATAATGGCCATAAGTCCATGCGTTACAGCATAATGCTGCTTTGTGAGTTAAACCTGGTAGGTGGATAGAGTAGATAGATAGCTATTTCGCACGTGCTTCACCCCTCCTCTGGAATGCCCTTCAACAACACATCCGTCACTCTCCAACCTTTGATACCTTCAATCGCTCCCTCAAAACTCACTTTTTCCATCAAGCATACGCTCTACCTTAGGCCAGTTCCCCTTTGACCTTAGGCCAAGTTGCACTCCTACTAGATCTCCTAAAGCACACTGCCTCTAGGTATAGTGTATGCGACTACCCCACCTCTTGTTTCCCTCTATTCCTATAGATTGTAAGCTCACAAGGGCAGGGCTCTCTCATGTCTTGCAATTTATTATACTCTTTTTTCATTCCTCATGTTACTTTTGGTACTGTAATTACCAATTCTGTATTGATTCTGTATTTTGTTACCAATTTTGTATATTGGTGTTCTGTATACCATTGTCTGATTTATTATGTACCCCATGTTTGTTTCGTAAGGCAGCCATACACTGGTCGATTTGCCATCAGATCGACCAACAGATAGATCCATCTCTGATTGAATCTGATCAGAGAGGGATCGTATGGCTGCCTGTACTGCAAACAGATTGTGAATCGATTTCAGCATGAAACCGATTCACCATCTGCTGAGCTGCCGCTATCGCCCCCCCCCCCCCCCCCGCATACATTACCTTATCCGGCCGGCGCGAATTCCCTGGTCTCCGCTGTCTTCTTCTCCGCTCTGGGCTCCAGCTTCACTTCACTTCCTGTCTGGGCAAGTTTAAACAGTAGAGGGCGCTCTACTGTTTAAATTTCCTGTCAGGACAGGACGTAAGTGAAGCCAGCCGGAACCCAGAACCCAGCAGCGAAGGAACAGCAGTGACAGCGGGGACACGCGCCGGTGGAGCAGGTAATGTATTGCTGCTAGCGGCGGTCGTTGGGCATTCAACGCCGCTATCGACGCACTCCCGACCCGCCGGCGATCGAGCAAAATCTTCCGCACAGACAGATCGACGGTAACGATCGATTTTGGAAGGAAATCGATCGTTCGGTCAGCGTTTGCCCAACTATTTCACAGCAGATTCGATCACAGTGATCAAATCTGCTGTATTTCGGTGGGAAAATCGTTAAGTGTATGGACCCCTTGAAGGTGGCTGTACACTTATAGATTTGCTGCAGATTTGAACATCAGATAGATTTCTGTCAGATCCCTGTCAAGTCACATCTCACAGGAATCTATCTGATGTGTGCCACACACTAGGGACCAATTTCCAAAAGATTTCAGATCTATTTAAATGCATTATTGGACCATTAGATCCAATGCAACTCTACGGGCCAACAATCTGAAGCCAGCAGCAGATCGACCTAGATCTTCCATCCTGTCAGATAGATCACATCCATCCAAATCGATAGAAATCGGCCGCAAATCAATCGATCGGCTGATTTGATAGAATCGATGGCTGAAATCGACCAGTGTATGGGCCCCTTTACTTGGTACAGCGCCATGGAATATATTGGTGCTGTATAGATAATAGATAGATAGACAGACAGATGATAAATACATACTGTAGATAGATGAGAAGTTACAATCACTCCGCAATAACACAGAAATCTATACGTTTATATACATCCTGCGCATCACAAGAGAGAAAGACCCACGTGTACAGCATACATTGTATATACAGAGCGCTACATGTGCTTATAGATTTCATACACACACACCAGTCTCAACAGCAATATCCCTACAAGTGTCAGTGCAAACATAACACACCAGTACATAAAGATTTATGTTTCTTCACTTCACTTACATTTTCTACAAAGACTCAGAGACTAGAGAGAGGTTAATGTGTGTATACACTGCAAACTGTGCCATCAATAACACATAATAGCAAATAATAATAATGTCTGATACAATGTATGTACAGACACAAATATCAGATGATAACAAGTAATAAAGAGTGGATACAATGTATATACAGACACAAATATCAAATAATGACAAGTAATAACATGTGGATATAATGTATAGTGTATACAGACACAAATATCACATAATAGCAAGTGATAAAGTGTGGATATAATGTACTGTATAGACAGACACAAATATCAGCTGATAACAAATAATAAAGAGTGGATATAATGTATATACAGACACAAAACAATACACACTGTAACAATGCATGAATTGGATGCATGACACAAACAGACACAAATAACAGATCTAACCTGTGGCTATGTTACATATACAGACACACAGATAACAGATAATAACATGTGGATTTGTTATAAATAGACACAGATAACACATGATAATAAGGGCATACAGGACATGTCATATACCAGCAGACACACACATAATGGGAGGGGGGGGGGGGGGGGCTGTGCAAACACACTATATATATATATATATATAAACACACATAATACCCCCTTCCCTTCACACACTATATAGCGTACATTATAGATACACACAGTTAGCAGCTCACTCACACACACACACACACACACACACACACACACACACGCTATACACAGAAACACATAGGTAGCAGCACATATACACTGTGTACACACACACACAGTACACACACACACACACACACACACACACACACACACACACACACACACACTGTACACAGAAACACATAGGTAGCAGCACATATACACTGTGTACACACACACACACACACACACGTTGTACATTGTATACACACACAAAGGTGGCAGCAGACACACACTGTACACTGTATTTACACACCCACATGGGTAGCAGCAGACACACACACACACACACACACACACACCAGCAGCAGCAGCAGCAGCAGCAGTAGCAGTCACCCACACCGTACACTGTGAATACCCACATCACACACACAGACACACACACACAGACACACACAAACACACATGGGGTAGCAGTAGCACACACAGTACACTGTAAATACACACACAAACACGCACACTTTATACACACGCACACACACTGTATACACAGTACACTGTGAATACACACACACTGTAAACACACACACACACCACTGTGAATACACACATACACACACACTGTAAACACACACACACACCACTGTGAATACACACATACACACACACTGTAAACACACACACACACCACTGTGAATACACACATACACACACACTGTAAACGCACACACACACCACTGTGAATACACACATACACACACACTGTAAACACACACACACACCACTGTGAATACACACATACACACACACTGTACACATACACACACACACTGTAAAGACACACACACCACTGTGAATACACACATACACACAAACTGTACACACACTGTAAAACACACACACGTGGCAGCAGGCACACACTGACACTGTGCACTGTGACTGCAAACACACACACACAGGTAGCAGCAGACACGCACATACTGTACACTGTACACACACAAATATAGGCAGCTGTCAGCAGACAGGGTGGCAGCAGCATCAGGCACAAAGCCTTGTATCACACTCATTATTACCTGTAGTGCAGGGCTGGCTGTGAGCCTGGCATGGTCCTGTGCACCTGTCTGTATGTGCTGAGTGCAGGGAGGGGACACACAGTGACAGTCAGGGAACACAATTCTGGCTGCTGATCCTCCTCCTCCTCCACTATCCCCAGCTGTGTACATGAAGGGGAGGAGCTTCCCCAGTCCCAGCACAAAGGACAGGGGGGCTGCAGACTGCCCACCCCTGGGGCACACTCCTGTGTGTTTGTGTATTGTGGGGGTATACAGTATACCAGCACTGTGTGTTGTGACACTGTCACAGCACTACACACAGGACCACAGGTAACCAGGTCACACTCTGCACACTGCTGTACAGAACACACTCTGCATCTTCCACTGCTAGCATTTCACAAAGGGGGCTTTCTTATGCTTTCTGGTCTGTTCAGCCTCCCACACACACATCAATGTCCCTGCTGGAGCTGTGCGAAAACCAGAACGATTCGCCGAAACAAACATGTGTAATTATGTTTGCATTTCCCTGTGTTTATCCCTTGCCAGTTTTTTGTATGTTTTTGAGTGCTTTTTTTTACATGCATTTTAACTCTAACGCTGTGAATACACGGTACGTTTTTTATTATCAATCGAGCCGCTGAGGGCTGATTGATAAAATCCGGCGATACCACGCCGGATCGATTCCGGGCTCGATCCCCGCGGGCAGGACAAAAGAATAAACGAAGCGGAAGATAAGGAATCGCCGGCAATTAACGCAAATCGTCAAACGCAAATTTGTATTCTGCACCAATTTTCAAGCCATTTCGCGGCGATCGTGTTTAGTGCTATAGAAGCGCTAATCGTGATCGGGGAAAAAATCACCATTCAGACTTGGCGATTTTTTCCCGGTTAATCGCCAAAAATCGCCAGAGCAAAACGCTAGCAAAAGCTCTAGTGTTTTGCAAGTGTGAATGGGGCCTAAGGGCCCGTTTCCACTAGTGCCGCGCGTGGCTGCGAGACGTGCGGCGGCACTTCCTGGTCTGCGGGTACGCAGTCTCCCGCACCGAAATGGATGGAAATGTCAGCCGAATCGATAGCACAAGTGATTCGGCTGACGGCGCCATTGTATCCTATGGCAGAGTTTTCCTGCCCGTTTTGCCTGCGGGGAAACTGCGGATTCGGCGCGGGAACCGCGCCAGTGGCAATGGGCCCCTAAAGGTGGCCGTACATAATACAATCGAATCAATTAATTGTACCGTTTTTCTGATAAAAACGATAGATTGTATAAGAAATCAAAAAGATCGAGAAGAATGTTCAATTAAAAAATTATTTTCAACCCTTTGATATTTTCGGAAAAGTCAATATGTGTATGTATATTGATAAGATCTTTCTGATTATTCGATCAAGTGGAAAATTCTATAAGATTTCTCTGGTCTAAAAAATAAATGTTTGGCACATTGCTACAATCAGTAATAACAATAAAAAAAAAATAATTCAAATCACTGTAGATCTTGGATATAAAAGAAATCTAAAAATTGTATGGTGTGTGGCCACCTTTATGCTCTGAATACACGACACAACTTCCCGTTCGATCGCCGGGAATCGGGCGATCATTTCTGACATGTCCGATCTGTTTCTGATAGAGAAAGGGATCAATTTTGCAAAGTTATCATCGCAAAATCGATCCCTTTATAAATCGGAAGCAGTTTGGTCGTGCATCATGTCTTCCCAGCATAATATCTAGTACACACCATGCAATTTCCTGCCAGAACGATGGGTCCAATGGATAATTTCCAACATGCCTGCTCTGCTCTCAAGAACAAATCAATCTTCAGATCAGTACTGCACAAAATCGTTCCCCTTCTTGATCAGGAGCAGATTGGACATTTTTGAAAATGATTGATTCAACCCGCTGATCTAACTGAAAATTGCACGATGTGTACTAGGCATTAGGGATGCTCATCGCATTCTGCGGAATTCCGTTTTCCGCGGTTCCGGTCGGAAATTGGCAATTCCGTTCCGTCGCATCAAAGTGGAATTGCTATAGTGTTCCGATGGAATTCCGGAATTGCTATGCGTAATTCCGTCGGAATGCGGATTTTTTTAAGCCAATCACAAGGAAGACCCTAGAAGAAGCTTAAAGTGAAAACAACAAGATTTCTGCATGAAAATCGGAATTTCAGCACCAATTAGAGGCTTAACAAAAACCAACCAACATTATTTCTGCATGAAAATCGGAATTATTTCAGCACCAATTGCAGTGGCGTTGCTAGGATCCTAAGAGATGCGGGGCACTTTTGGGCACTCCAGATGTAAAATGGGCGTGTCCATGCACCAGAATGTGGGTGTGGTTATGGGTGGAGCCAAATTTACATGAACTTAACAGCAGTCTAAGTAGACCTGTCCCGAAAAATGTTGGATGAAGTCCTCTCTCCATTAATACAAAAGACAAAACCTATAAATAAGCACATCAATTGGCAGTGACACTTAAACGTAGGCAGCGTTACCTGGCTTCTGTGCTGGCTAGTCTGGCTTTCTGCCAGGAAGGCTGGCCTGCTTTTCTGGCAGTTCCCCCATAGCATTCCCTGACTTTCTAGTGGACCCCCTCCCATGCTCTCATGGGCCTCCCATTGATGCACCACAATTCTCAGCATGCCCCCATAGAAGAACCACAGCTCCCTGCATGCCCCCATTAAGGCATCACAGTGCCCAGCATGACACCACAGCACCCTGCAGGCCCTCATAGAGGCACCACAGCACCCAGCAAAACACCGATTGATGCACTGCAGCTCCCAGCATGCCCGTCATTGAGGCAGCTGTGGCACCACAGCTGACACTGCCTGGGGGACATCCGGGGCACCCCACAATAGATCCGGGGCACGTGCCACTGATTTTTGGGGCTAGCAACGCCCCTGACCAATTGTAATTGTAATGACCGCTGTGGTACCACCTCTAGGACCCATGGCCTACGCGACAACTCCTGCTGATCCAAACCAAAATTTTAATGACCGCCATGACCTCTAGGTTCCATAGCCTACGCGACAACTCCTGCTGCTCTAAACCAAACTTATAATGACCGCCGTGGAACCACCTCTAGGTCCCATGGCCTACGCGACCACTCCTGCTGCTCCAAACCAAACTTATAATGACCGCCGTGGAACCACCCCTAGGTCCCATAGCCTACGCGACAACTCCTGCTGCTCCAAACCAAACTTATAATGACCGCCGTGAAACCACCTCTAGGTCCCATGGCCTACAACTCCTGCTGCTGCAAAAAAAAAAAAAAAGACCAGTGGAACAGCCACTAGGTCCCATGGCCTACGATTTATCAAAAACGAGGTTTCAATTGAGATTACTGAAATTTTACCGTCGGAACAATTCCGACGGAATGTAACGGTTACGGAATTTAGCGCTGACGGAATTCTGGAATTCCACGGAATCGGAAATTGCACTTTCCGATCATCCCTACTAGGCATAGACTGCCTCCTAATTTTTTTTAAACTACACACCAGTACCAGTTACACACTGTGATTGAATCTGCTGTGAAATCGTTAATGCAAGCGCAGACCGATCGACCGATTTCCATATGAAATCGATCGATTTGTCGATCTGCCCAAGCGGAAAATTTTGCTCGATCGCCAGCGGGTTGGGAGCGCATCGTTAGCGGTGTTCAATACGGCGACTACCGACGCAGCAATACATCACCTGTCTGGCTGGCATGAGTCCTCGGGTCCCTGCAGTCTGTCACTTCTTCCGGTATCTTGTCTTCACTTCCTGTTCCCTCCTGTGAGAAAGTGAAGTTCAAAAAGTAGAGGGCGCTCTATATTGTTTGAACTTTTTACTTGTGACAGGACAGGAAGTGAAGGGAAGATGGAGTACGCTGGAGAAATGAGACTGTGGAGACCTGGGGAGTCGGGACTCGCAACGGTGGACAGGTAATGTATTGCGGCTGGCCAGGGGAGCAGGGGCAGCAACCAAGCGGCAGCAACAGTTCCACAGGTTGTCATTCGATTTCATGCTGAAATCAATTCAAAATCTCTTTGCATTGTATGGGCAGCCATTAGATCCCTCTCTGGTCAGATTCGATCAGAGAGGGATCTATCTGTTGGTCGATCTGGTGGCAATCGACCAGTGTATGGCGGCCTTTACACTTATTTTAAATCGCTACCAAAATCACCTGAAAACGCTCATGGAATCGCTTACAAAACCCTAATTAAAACCGCTAGCGATTGCGCTAGCGATTTGAAATTTGTAGTGGGTTCCAGGCCTTATACTTGTATTTTGTTTATTGAATGTGTTGCTCAAATCTACAGGTACCAAAGTCCACATTACGATGGCCACACACCATACAATTATTTAAATACCTTTCCAATTCAAGAATTGCAATCAATTTGTCTGACTGATTGTAACATTTGAAAAATCTGACCAATGTACACGTGTTACATTTTTCCCCAATTATGAAACAAATGATTGAAAACTCTGATAAAATTGCTTAGTTGTATACGATTGCCAATCTACCCTACACCATTCAATTTTCATAAAAATTGATCAGAAAAAAACACCACTCCCAATCGATTTTTATCAAATAAAAATGGGACATCAGATCGGATTTCTTGCTCGAATAAAAAAGAAAGCTATCGATCATTCGGATAATCTGATCGTTTTTATCGAATTGCTGTAAAATTGGATCATTTTATTGTATTGTGTGTGGCCACCTTTAGTTACTGAGGCGTAAATACATTTGAGATGATTGAGAATTATGCTATTATAGATTCAGAATAACACTAATTATTATGAAAACTTATTGTAAAATGGACTAATCAGATTTGCAGTGAAAGCATTTGATTGGTCTAGTTTCGAGCTGCATAGATTTGCACTAAGCTTTGCATAATTCTGCATCCAAGGAAGGGGGGTTTAGGGATAGGCGTCAGGAAGGGGGGTTTAGGGATAGGCGTCAGGAAGGGGGGTTTAGGGATAGGCGTCAAGAAGGGGGTTTAGGGATAGGCATCAGGAAGGGGGGTTTAGGGTTAGGCGTCAGGAAGGGGGGTTTAGGGTTACGCCACTTCTTTGGCTACCCTTTCCTGTCCTCCCCCCGGCCGGGCCCTGACCCCCCAGCCCAGGTCGGGCTCTCCTGCCTCCTCAAATATGGTCGCCGGAGGAGGCCGCAGCTGCGCAGTCCGCACCGACGCGAGTGCCGACGCGAGTGCGGTAGCGTGGATTGAGGGAGGCCCTAGAGCTGCGCAGCTGCACTCGCGTCGGTGCGGACTGCGCAGCCGCGGCCTCCTCCGGCGGCCATATTTTTTTTTATATTAGGGTATATTTTAACCATGTCACTGCCTGTGTAAATTAACATTGCTTCCTATGCGGAATCGCATGCGTAATCGCGGGGGAAAACGCATGCAAAAACCGCATACGATTTCCCTATTAAATGCAATGCGTGCGATTCGCATAGCGGTGTGCAGGGTGCGAATTCTGCAGATTTTCCCCGCACACAAAAACGCTCAGCAATACGGACAAGTGGAAATAGGCCCATCCACTTGTATTGGCTATGCGAATCCGATTGCGGACAACACATGCGGATTCACGATAGTGGAAACGGGCCCTAATACTTTTAGTCACAGACCCTGAACAAGCATGCAGATCAGGTGTCTCTCTGACTGGGTTAGCTGCATACTTGTTTCAGGTGTGTGATTCAGATACTGGTACTGACCAGCAAGATGAGCAGGACACCAGGCAAAGGAAATAAACATGGCAGCCACCCAGGGCTGGGCAGAGGCGAGAGAGGCTCCAGCCTCAGGGTGCAGTGTAGGAGGGGGCGCACAATTCACTCAGCTATCCTTCCCCTATTGTGTTTGCAGCAGAGAGAAATAAGAAAAGGGGATACATGGCAGTGACTGCAAGCCAGATAACTAGAGATTAAGGTGTTGGGCCCTGGGGCGCCTCTTAGTCTAATAGCAATCAGTGTGTGACGGCTGGGGTGGGAGGGATGGAGGAGGGGCCTCTTAGTGTAATAGCAATCAGTGTGTGACGGCTGGGGTGGGAGGGATGGAGGAGGGGCTTCTTAGTCTAATAGCAATCAGTGTGTGACGGCTGGGGTGGGAGGGATGGGGGAGGGGCCTCTTAGTCTAATAGCAATCAGTGTGTGACGGCTGGGGTGGGAGGGATGGAGGAGGGGCCTCTTAGTCTAATAGCAATCAGTGTGTGACGGCTGGGGTGGGAGGGATGGAGGGGCGCACTTTGGTGTCTCAGCCTTGGGTGCTGGAGGACCTTGTCTCGCCTCTGCAGCCTTAGAATGCCTACCATGAATATATCTTTCAGTTTTTCTTCCATCACTTTCTGCTTGTCACTTATCTGCCACTTACTGAAGCCCAGTGATGTCACTTATTCTCCTGCCACTTACAGTCTATCATTTATCTGCCTGGCTGTCACTTATCTACTACTTACTGCCTTGCCTCTTTACAGCCTGTCACTTATCTGCCTGTCACTGAGGTTTGAGTGACAAGGATATGTCGCCCGGTAAGTGAATACAGACAATGCCATCAAATCCCAGAAGATGAGCGGAAGTGTGCAGTAATAAAGAAGATGGTCAGAGCACACATTTATTTGGCATCAATGATCAATATTTTATTGCAGAAAATCCCCACTGACACCATTAGTGGGGTGCAGGGGCGGTTCTTCCACAAGGCAACGTGAATCAGGTGCTGCAGGACGGCAACAATTAGAGGTCAGCAAGAGGTGTCTCCCCTTTTCTAATGTCCCCCTCCTTAACCCACCCCCGTCTCCCCCTCCCTAGATGCGCAGCTCTCAGATGAGGCTACAGCAATGCCTCGTGTGACCTGTTACATGCTGCCGGGTCACATGAGGCGCTGCTGTAGTCAGAGAGGTAGCAGGACTTCCCCTTGCACAAACTACCTACCTAATGCCTAACCCTAACCCCCCCCCCCCTTGCACAAACTACCTACCTAATGCCTAACCCTAACCCCCCCTTGCACAAACTACCTACCTAATGCCTAAGCCTTAACCATTTAAGCCTTCTGGACGTAGAAGCTATATGTGCGGCGCTCCCGCGCGCTTCCAGCCGTGGATCGTTAGCCCAGGAATCAATTAATCGGAACATGCTGCCCAATGATTGATTCCATTACCCCGGGAGGAAAAGCGACTGCTTCTCTTGGAAGCCTCGCTTTTTTTGCCTCTTACGTCCCCCTAAGCGTACATGTTACGCTTAGAGTGACGTCATGTAAACAAACTCAAGGTTGCCATCTTGTGGCCGAAAGTAAAACTACATCTACATGTAAAAAAAATAAAAATAAACACATATTTACATAAAAAATTACTATTTACATCCCACCCTCCAAAAAATACCCAAATAAAATGTTTAATAAAAAAAAAAAAACTAACAGACAAACACATTACAATAATAATAAAAAAAAAAGGTAAATATTTACCTAAGGGTCTAAACTTTTTAAATATCAATGTAAAGATGAAATATTTCTATTTTTTTTTAATTATAAGCTTGTAAATAGTGATGGATGTTATTATGTTAATTATGGAGGCATGTATTACTTTAAAACTATAATGGCTGAAAACTGAGAAATAATGATTTTTTTCCGTTTTTTCTTATTCTTCCTGTTAAAATGCATTTACAGTAAAGTAGCTCTTAGCAAAATGTACCCCCCCCCCCAAAGAAAGCCTAATTGGTGGCGGAAAAAACAAGACATAGATCAGTTCATTGTGATAAGTAGTGATAAAGTTATAGGCTAATGAATGGGAGGTGAAAATTGCTCTGATGCATAAAGTGAAAAGGACTGAAGGCTGAAGTGGTTAAACACCCCCCCCCCCCCCGCACAAATTACCTACCTAATGCCTAACCCTTAACCCCCCCACAAACTACCTGCCTAATGCCTAACCCTAAAACCCCCTGGTGGGAGGATGGAAGGAGTGAGAGACAGCACAAGTCATGGCTAGACTTGCTCAGTGACTCACTGATTTCTAGTGTGAGGTGTGTGTGTACCTGAGTGAGGTAAGTGTGCCTGTGTGAGGTGTGCGTACCTGTGTGAGGTGTGCGTACCTGTGTGAGGTATGTGTACCTGTGTGAGGTGTGCGTACCTGAGTGAGGTGTGTGTACCTGAGTGAGGTAAGTGTGCCTGTGTGAGGTGTGCGTACCAGTGTGAGGTATGTGTACCTGTGTGAAGTGTGTGTACCTGAGTGAGGTGTGTGTACCTGAGTGAGGTAAGTGTGCCTGTGTGAGGTATGTGTACCAGTGTGAGGTGTGTTTACCTGTGTGAGGTGTCTGTACCTGTGTGAGGTATGTGTACCTGTGTGAGGTATGTGTACCTGTGTGAGGTATGTGAACTTGTGTGAGGTATGTGAACTTGTGTGAGGTATGTGAACTTGTGTGAGGTATGTGAACTTGTGTGAGGTATGTGTGCCTGTGTGAGGTGTGTGCACCTGTGTGAGGTATGTGTACCTGGGTGAGGTATGTGTGCCTGGGTGAGTATTTGTTTACACTGGATATCTCAAGAAGGTTTAACAAGGGTTTCAACATTCAAAAAACAAACAAACAACCAAAACATATGTTATCTCTCCTTTTTATTCTACTTAGCTAACCTATACTGGTAGAACCTACCCGATTGACCTATACTGGGGAAACCTACTTGATTAACCTATACTGGGGGAACCTACCTGATTAACCAGTACTGGGGGAACCTACCTGGCTGACCTGTACTGGGGGAACCTATCTGGCTACCTTATACTGGGAGAACCTACCTGGCTAACCTATACTGGGGAAACCTACCTGGCTAACCTATACTGGGAGAACCTACCTGGCTAACCTATACTGGGGGAACCTACCTGGCTAACCTATACTGGGGGAACCTACCTGGCTAACCAGTACTGGGGGAACCTACCTGGCTGACCTGTACTGGGGGAACCTATCTGGCTACCTTATACTGGGAGAACCTACCTGGCTAACCTATACTGGGGAAACCTACCTGGCTAACCTATACTGGGAGAACCTACCTGGCTAACCTATACTGGGGGAACCTACCTGGCTAACCTATACTGGGGGGACCTACCTGGCTAACCTATACTGGGGGAACCTACCTGGCTAACCTATACTGGGGGAACCTACCTGGCTAACCTATACTGGTGGAACCTCCCTGGCTAACATATACTGGGGAACCTACTTGGCTAACATATACTGGGGGAACCTACCTGGCTAACCTATACTGGTGGAACCTCCCTGGCTAACATATACTGGGGAACCTACTTGGCTAACATATACTGGGGGAACCTACCTGGCTAACCTATACTGGTGGAACCTACCTGGCTAACATATACTGGGGGAACCTACTTGGCTAACCTATACTGGTGGAACCTACCTGGCTAACATATACTGGGGGAACCTACTTGGCTAACATATACTGGGGGAACGTACCTGGCTAACCTATACTGGGGGAACCTACCTGGCTAACCTATACTGGGGGAACCTACCTGGCTAACCTATACTGGGGGAAACTACCTTGCTAACAAATACTAAGGGAACCTACCTGGCTAACAAATACTAAGGGAACCTACCTGGCTACTTTATACTGGGGGAACCTACCTGGCTGACCTATACTGAGGGAACCTACCTCGCTAACATATACTGGGGGAACCTACCTGGCTAACATATACTGGGGGAACCTACCTGGCTAACCTATACTGGGGGAACCTACTTGGCTAACATATACTGGTGGAAACTACCTGGCTAACATATACTGGGGGAACCTACCTGGCTAACAAATACTAAGGGAACCTACCTGGCTACTTTATACTGGAGGAACCTACCTGGCTGACCTATACTGGGGGAACCTACCTGGCTAACCTATACTGGGGGAACCTACCTGGCTAACCTATACTGTGGGAACCTACCTTGCTAACATATACTGTGGGAACCTACCTGGCAAACCTATACTGGGGGAACCTACTTGGCTAACCTATACTGGTGGAACCTACCTGGCTAACCTATACTGGGGGAACCTACCTGGCTAACCTATACTGGGGGAACCTACTTGGCTAACATATACTGGTGGAACCTACCTGGCTAACATATACTGGGGGAACCTACCTGGCTAACATATACTGGTGGAACCTACCTGGCTAACATATACTGGGGGAACCTACCTGGCTAACCTATACTGGGGGAACCTACTTGGCTAACATATACTGGTGGAACCTACCTGGCTAACATATACTGGGGGAAGCTACCTGGCTAACCTATACTGGGGGAACCTACCTGGCTAACCTATACTGGGGGAACCTACTTGGCTAACATATACTGGTGGAACCTACCTGGCTAACATATACTGGGGGAACCTACCTGGCTAACATATACTGGTGGAACCTACCTGGCTAACATATACTGGGGGAACCTACCTGGCTAACCTATACTGGGGGAACCTACTTGGCTAACCTATACTGGGGGAACCTACCTGGCTAACCTATACTGGGGGAACCTACCTGGCTAACATATACTGGTGGAACCTACCTGGCTAACATATACTGGGGGAACCTACCTGGCTAACATATACTGGTGGAACCTACCTGGCTAACCTATACTGGGGGAACCTACCTGGCTAACCTATACTGGGGGAACCTACCTGGCTAACATATACTGGTGGAAGCTACATCCTAACAAGTTTGCCTCAGGCAGCAAAAAGTCTACAAATGGCCCTGTTGCCTGTTTTTAATTGTTACAATGAAGGAAATGCAATAATGATCATGGCAGGAAGGACCAGTGTGGTCTGAATAATTAAAATACATATTTTGATCCTGCGTACTTAGTGGTCTGCTTGACTAGGGGCGTGTCAGGGGTGTGAACTGAGGTGTGGCATGGGCGTGAATTAAAGGTGTCCCTGTTTCTTAGCTTGAAGCGCACCTGAAATGACATATGACATGATGAGATAAACATAGGTACATATAATACTAGTCTTAGTAGGAAATTCTCTGTAGTCCCTTATTTGTTTTCCACTACAGCTAGAGTTGAAAAAGCATGAGTTGCTATTGATGCAAAATAACTAAATAACTTGTTTGACTGCTTGTGGAATTCAGTCTGGGTTTCCTGAAAAGTAAATAGAGGGTAAAAAAGCTGAGAAACAGTAAGATGATGCTTCTAATAAGGCTTAATTGCAACAAAAAAAAAAAGCTCAAAGGGTCATTAATTCTCTCCCGTTCAGCTTAAAGAGGAACTGCACTGTAAATAACAATGAAAAAAATTGTATATTTTTTACAATATACTTTATAAATAATTTAGTTGGTGTACACCCATTGTGAAATATTTCCTCAACCGTATTTGAATTGAGAAATTTATCACAGATAGCGATTTCTTTAGTCCTGTCAGGCGATCTCTGCAGAATGTTTTGTTACTGAGCATTTTAAAGTCAGTACAAATAATACCTGGTCTCCAAGAATGCTCTGGGGGGAAGAATTCTGCCTAACTAAACAGCCTAGACTAAGCATCATTGGAAGGGCGGGACCACTCACCAATATACAGATATAGGAAGTATTTATGATACTGAAACCAGAAAAAAATTCCATAAAAGTGGGTATCTTGAATAATTTACTACATTCTACTATATAATTATCATTGATTTATAAAGCACTAGCATATTCCGTAGCGCTGTACAAAGTAAGAAAACAAATATGGGGTACATAATGAAACAGACAAAGATATACATCAAATATGGACACTGGTGCAAAATACAGAATTGGCAATTACAACGACATATAACGTGAATAAAATGTATAACAGTGCAAGCTAAGAATTGAATAACAAAGTCCAAGACACAAAAGGGTGAGAGCTCTGCCCTTGCGAGCTTACAATCTATATGTCACTACAGTGCCTCTTCATCAAGGCAGAGTGTGGATTCTACTGTAAATAGCAACTATGACAGCCTGAAGCAATCTTAAAGGAAACCAGAGATGAACGCTTTGGCACAAAATAAACATATCCCCTGATAGATTTTACAAAATAAATAATATATCTGGTATTTTCGCCGCTCTGGTGTGCCGTTTTTTTTGTTTTTTTTTTACTAAAACTCCATGCAAAACACAGTTCATCAGAAAAGCATGTTATTTAGTGGGCTTTGTGCAAAATGAAATCACCATTTCTAAAAACCTCTTATGACTAACAAATATAGATTTAAAAAAACACGTTTTTCAATATACCCTTACATTAGCGGCTCCTCCCATCTCATCACAGCTCTCTGTGTATACAGAACAGGAAAGCAGAGCCAGAAGGGGGCAGGCTTGGGCTTGAAAAGACATGACAGAACACAGACTCGGCTATAATGATTCCTGAGCAAAGCCAGACTGAATGCTCAGTCTGGGATTTTATCAGGGCTGATAACAAGCAGGCTGAGCAGTGAAGAATGAAACAGAGAGCAGGGTAGGCGTTTTCTGTAATGTCCCCACTGATATATATGGTAAAATACATGAGGGTGCTTCGTCTCTGGTTCACTTTAAAAATTGAGCCATTAAACCGAAAATAAAAATATGAGACTCATTCCCTTGTTACGAATGTTCTGTATCATCTATACTACACAAAGAATTCATTATCTCACAAGTGTATTTTCACTCCAGGTTCACATAAAAAAAGTAAAGAGGTGTGCATGTACAGTATACACTCACATATAAGCCTAATTTTGTGGCATAAAAATGTGCTGAAACGTTACCCCCTCGGCTTATGTGCGAGTCAGTGGAGCAGAACGGACGGTGGAGGAGGTTTTGTTACTGACAGAGGAGCGTAAGGATTGTGTACTAGTGATCCTGCTCTTGCCAGCTGCCTCCCTGCTGTATCCGTGGCAACCGGGGGCCCCCATCCCCCAGCAATTTCTGCATATCATATCTACAACGCCATATAGTGGCATCCTGAGACACAGCTGTATGTGTATTATTGGTGCATATCTGGCTATGGATAAAGGAGATGACTTATACTGGGGGCAGATATGGCTACTGGAGAGGGAGCTATACTGGGGAGGGGCTTATATGCGAGTCAGTCACTTTTTCCTGGTTTCTTAGGGGAAATTTGGTTCCTCGGCTTACAAGGGCGTCGGCTTATATGCTAGTAAGTACGGTAATACATCTAGGTATATAATGTTCCGTGAGTTTCCAGCAGTCTCATTCAATTTCTTCATGTCAAGGACACCAGGAGAGCGCCCCTTGGTGTCTGTGGCTGTCCATGATCTGTCACGTGACAGCTGTCTGATAGTGTTGGGGTGTAGCTCAACTGCTGAGTCTCTGAAGGACGGTGACACATCCATGATGACTGGTGCCTCGAAGCAGAGGCTGTCCCTCCAATATACTGCCTGTAGTTGGATCATACACCAACGTCTTGTCCGTCCCCACCCCGTCCTCATCCCTGCCCCCCATAATGTAGATCTTCCCTCCGCAGGCGGTCAGTCCACAGCTTTCCTGGAAAAAAATGGAGACCGTGTTTAGTTGCATCAATTTAAAGAGTACATGTGGTAAAAAAAAGACAGAGCTTGTTATGCCAGTCTCTGATGGATTAGGGAGGGGGTCTCAGGTTTGAAGTGAACCCGAGCTCTTGCAAAGAACAGACTGAAAAGTGTTCATTCCACATCGAAATGCTGTAGAAATCAGCTGCACCAAGCTGTGTTTGTTTATTTAAATACAGAGGAGTGTAACGAGTGGGTAATCAGTAGGCATGACTCACAGTTCCGCCTCAGTGTTAGCTTACGTACAAGAAAGACAAATGCTCCCTGAAAGTTCATCCAGTAAAAAAACAAACACTTTTTTTTCAGGGCTCTTTTTTTAGGATTTCTGTGCATCGTAACAAATAATTTTTCCCCCCTGATTGTTTTAATACTGTCCCTAATCTTTTAGAGCAGAGAGGAAGTTCTGAGCTCAGATCCACTTTAAAGAAAAACTGTTAGCCATACAATGCATTAATAAAAAAACAAATAAGCAAGTAAATAATTACTTGCTCTACTTACTTAACAGATGTATTGCGCTGTCCACTGTTTAATTCTGATTTTACAATGTTTGCAAAATCCAGTGACTTCTGGTTCTGGTGGTGGCCATTTTAGATCCCATATGCTTAAAGAGAACCCGAGGTGGGTTCTAAGAATCCAATTAGCATACAGAGGTTGGTTCTGCATACAATGACCACCCTCTGTTGCTATACTGTTTGTCCCAGTCTCCCCCTTTCGCTCTGCTATGCCCCATAAATCAATCGCTGTGCTGGCGACATGCAGCGTGTCGCCAGCTGGCTGTTTACATGTGAAGTGTCAGTCTGCCGCTCCCCCGCCTCCTCCATAGTGCCGGTCCCTGCCCGCGTCCCTTCCCTCCAATCACCGGCGCTATGGAGGAGGCGGGAGAGCGGCAGAGACTGACACTTCACATCTAAACAGCCGTCACAAGCACGGCGATTGATTTATGGGGCATACTGTAGCAGAGCGCAGGGGGGAGACTGGGGTAGACGGTATAGCAACAGGGGCCGGTCATTGTATGCAGACCCAGCCTCTGTGTGCTAATTGGATTCTTAGAACCCACCTCGGGTTCTCTTTAAGTATTCCCCCTGGCATCCTCTCTCCTCCCCGCACTATTACAGAACAGAGTGGGGAGTGATAAAGGCAGTGCAGACCAACTCACCTACTAATAGTTCCAAGCACTAAAATTCCTGTGCATAATCTCTGCACTACCACAGGAGGCAGCGCAGAGAGTATAGAAGGGAACTCCAGTGCATGGAACCATAAGGAAGTGAGTCTGTGTGCACTGCCTTTATCCCTCCCCGCTCTGTAATAGTGCGGGGAGGAGAGGGGATACCGAGGGGGCATGCGGGGTGGAGAAAGATGCGGCAGGAGTGAGGACATGGCAAACTGCAGTAGGGGGGCCGAGGACAGTGTCAGGGGACAGCCTCTGGCCCCCCTTCCTGCACCCTAGCAGCTGGCAGTGATGTCAGTGACAGAGACTTCAGCCAATCAAGGCTGAATTTGCATGTGACATCACTTCTCTTTTGCGCCTGTGACTCTGCGTACCACATTAGAGCCAGGGGGGGGTAAGGAATAAAAATCAATCAGCAAAAAGGTGAGATTGATTTTAGACTTTTATATTGCCTCTTTAGCATCCATTTTTCTTGTAGAACAGTTACTTATTAGAGAATTGATTTTAGATTTTATGCCTAACAGTTACTCTTTAAATACTTTCTGTCACACTGGCCAGATCGCTTTGTGCCTCCCAATCTGCTTCAGCCCACAGACCATCCGATCTTGTGGATGCAATCGATGTGCGGAGGCAAACAGACAGGCCAGGAGGGAACGCGTTAAAAAACATCAACACTACTACACACAACTTGACGGTAAAAGTCTGCCACCACCTCATTTATTCAGGAAAAGAGGAAGAAGCTTTACAATCGGAAATTGGTGTGGAAGAATGATTGTGATTGCTATTTTCACGGTTCTGTCATGACACTTACCTCATCCGAATTCTTGTCTTTGGGTCACACTCACAAGTGATGCTCCGCCCCATTCGGCAGTGCAGTTGCGGCTATGTTTCTGAAGACTGACAAAGCTCTTCAGAAATCTCCACCTGCATTGGCGCAGGCCACACCCAGCTTAGCAGCCACCAATTAGGCCGTGGCTGCCAAGCTTGGTGCTGGGGGTGGGCTGCGGCAAAGCAGACGGGCCTTTGCAAAAAAATGGCCTTAATACCGAGGGGGCAGAGCAATCACCTTCCTGGAGGGATGACATCTGAACAGGTAAGTATTTAACCCTGACATCCCCCCATCATTAAGGGAAAGCCTGCCATGACAGGTTCTGTCTCTTTTATCCCCTCCCGACCTCCTAATGCCAATCGGCGTCGGGAGGTTGGCATCCCTAGGAGTTTTGCAGGAGATCGCGCGTGCCATCCGCTCCGTCATCAGTCTGCCAGCAGCGATTGCTGCTAGGAGACTGTTAGACGGCGAAACGGCCATCTATTTACATTATACAGCTCTGCGATCTACGGCAGCACTGTACTGGGGACAGCAGTGTCACTCGGCTGTCCCCTGGAGAGGCTCAAGAGCGATCGTCTCTCATAGGCTGTTGCCTATGACAGTCAATCACTGTGATTGGCTGGCAGGGGGAGGGATGGAATGGGGATAGTTAAAAAAAAGTAAAATTTATTAAAAAAAAAATGACAATTAAATTAATTTAAAAAAAGCCTGCAGCATTGATCAGAGCCCGCCAACAGAGCTTTCAGAGGCCACCAACAGGAAGCTCTGTTGGTGGGCAGAAAAGGGGACAAGCTGCATGGCACCAATTAGTAAATAAGTAGCCTGGCCATGGGGGGGGGGGGGGGGGAGAGGGGGAAGGCTACAATCCTCAAGTGGTTAACTGAAGACTGAAGATACTCTTTGACCACTTCACCTCCAAGGGTTTTTCCCCTTAAAAAGCAGACCAATTTTCTCCTGTCAGCGCTCCTTCCAGTCATTCACTATAACTTTATTACTACTTATCACATTTAAACAATCTATATCTTGTTTTTTTCACCACCAATTAGGCTTTCTTTGGGGGGTACTTTTTGCTAAGAATTATTTTATTCTAACTGCCTTTTTAACAGGAAAGATAAGAAAAAAAACTGGAAAAAAATCATTACTTCTCAGTTTTCAGCCATCATAGTTTTAAAATAATACATGCTACCGTAAATAAAACCCACACACTTTATTTGCCCATTTGTCCCAGTTATTGCAACGTTTACAATTTTTCCCTGGTGCAATGTATGGCACCAATATTTTTATTTGGAAATAAAGGTGCGTTTTTTTCAGTTTTGCGCCCATCACTAATTACAAGCCCATAATTTTAAAAGTAACAGTAATATACCCTCTTGACATACATTTTAAAAAAAGTTCAGTCTCTAAGGTACCGTAACTATTTATGTATTTTTTTTTTTTTTTACAAAAATTTTTTGGGGGTAACTATTGGCGGGTAAAAAGTTTGTTAATGGAACAAAATGTATGTAATTTTATTATTTGGCCACAAGATGTCCTATGCATAGTATTACTAATACGTAGTATTAGTGTAAGTATCGTTTTTTATAAATGACGGCGCTATCTCATTGATGGCCGCGATCATTCACAAGGGGACTTAAATCAATGAATAGGAACCGTGTTCCCATTCACTGATCTCCCGTCTAATGATTGGCGGCAAGAACGAGCGCGGAGGGGGGGAGTTGGGGCGGGGCAGGGGATCGGGATTGCGCGTCAGCAAGGCACATAGCAGCTACGTCCCTGCGAGAAGATATGGGAAAATGCAGGGATGTAGTTACTCGTCCCGGGGAGGGGAAGTGGTTAAGCTTGCATGCAAATATAATGCGAAATGTACACAGATTAGGATTGGGCTAATCTAAATCTTTTATTATGTTTTTGTAAGCAAAAATACTGTATGAATGTATAAATGTTTTAATGCTAAGTAGATGGGTGTCTATACATTGTTCGTTTGTTGGAAACCTTTGGCTTTTTTTAATACTCACCAGCGGTCCAGGTAAAGTGGCTGCTGCACTCCACGTATCTTCCTCTGGGTTATATCTGAAGATGGTATTCATTAAGCCGCCAATGACGTATATCATCCCATCTAAGTGTACTGCACCAATGCAGCTCTTGCAGAAAGGGGCTGGAGACTTGTAGGTCCATTTATCTTCCTCAGGATCGTAACATTGGACCTGAAATACAGAGGATTTTCATCACAATGTTCAAAATACAGTCTGCACTACTCCAACAAACAATATAAGAAGGAAGGCCCTGCACTCTATAAGTATTCCTGATATGATCTTCACTTAATTCTCAATGTTTTCATTACTCTGGATGTCCTTCAGTGGTGACTTCTCTTCACTCACTTACTCTCTGTGGGTGTTCCCCAAGGCTCAGACTTTGGGCCTGTACTCCTCCCTCTTTACAACCCCAAGGCTCAGACCTTGAGCCTGTACTCCTCCCTCTATGCAACCCCAAAGCTCAGACCTTGAGCCTGTACTCCTCCCTCTATACAACCCCAAGGCTCAGACCTTGGGCCTGTACTCCTCCCTCTATAATACCCCAAGGCTCAGACCTTGGTCCTGTAATCCTCCCTCTTTACATCTTTACTTATATCCTCTTTTTGTCTACAACACTTTTTGCATGTAGATGATTCACATGCCCATTGCCCGCTGAAAGGAAGGGTCAGTTTTCAGACCCACTTGACCATCAGGGATGACCTAGAAATAATGCTCTGTGATTCTCTAAATTGTCTTTGTGGACATGTAAGGTACTTAAAATTTTATCTGATCAGGCTGAATTATTATTACTCTCTCACTGTCAAAACTTGCTGGTCTGTGCCCATGGCGGTTGCCCTAGACCGCACTGCCCAAGAAACGGCCCTGGTGTTATGTGTGTTCTATAATTGTACATAATTAAATTGTCAGTTTGGTTAAATAGACAGCCATCCATTTAATTGAACCTGAAAATATGGTACAACACCAGCCTGCAACCTCACATATCCAATATGATCCAGAGGAAGGCGAAAAACCTTTACAAGGCTTGGACCAATTAGCATTAATATTTATCTAAGGTTAACCTTGGGTCAAAGTCATATACTTACCTAAGACTAGGGAAGCCTCAGGATCCTACAGAGGCTTCCCACGCTCTCATCTAGGGATGATCGGAATGAGCAAATTCCGTTTCACCGTAAATCACGGATTCCGTCAGTGTTAAATTCCGTCGCTATGAAAAATCCGCCGGATTTGTACGCAATTCTCCGGAATTCCGGATTCCGTGGGAAAAATTGAAAAAATCACTAAAGTAACCTTATATATCCTATATGATGGTCCATAGTCCCTATTAACTTAGTCTTCCTCTCTTTCTCCCTCCTCCCAGGGTCTCATCTTCCAGGGAATTGTAGCCTTTTAAAAGCCAGCTTACATTCAGTGGCTGGGAATTGAACCCAGGTCTCAGTGTGTGGTAGGTAACTGACTTAACCACTATACAGCATGTAGTGTGTTGGTGGTGGTATAGTGGTTAAGTCAGTTACCTACCACACACTAAGACCTGGGTTTAATTCCCAGCCCTGCCTGGGTTCAATTCCCAACCAATGTGAGTTGGCTTTTGACATGCTACAAATCCTTAAGCACACTAATTTTTATCTTGGATTGAGCACATTGAGCTGCGGGGACCCGGCGGAACGGCACGGAGGGCGCGGACGGTGCCCTCCGTGCATTGCTATTACATGCAGGTATTTAACTTTTTAGGTCTTTTTCGCCTCGGAAGTCCTTTAAGCACGCTAATTTTTTTCTTGGATTGATCATAATGGTGCATGCTAGGCTGGCTTCAGCATGTAGTGTTGGTGGTATAGTGGTTAAGTCAGTTACCTACCACAAACTGATACCTGGGTTCAATTCCCAGCCCAGCCTGGGTTCAATTCCCAGCCACGGTATGTAAGCTGGCTTTTGAAATACTACAATTCCCTGGAAGATGAGACCCTCCTCCCTCTGCGAGGAGGGAGGAAAGGGAATAGGAAGGAGGAAAATAGATAGGTGAGGAAATAAATTTGAATTTCGTAAAATTCCGCGGAATTAAAAAAATTTCCACGGAATTCCGTTTAGAGCTATAGCAATTCCGTTCCCACCAGCAGAATCAGAATTGGCCCAATTCCGTCCGGAATCGTGGAATTTAGAATTCCGCGGAATCCTGCGAGCATCCCTACTCTCATCGAGTCCCCCATTGCCAAGTACGGACTCCCCAAAGGAACCGAACAAGACGATAAGAGAATTCTTAAGATAAGTCAATTGAATCAACCCCATAGAGTGTTACACTACCTTCTCTGTGCTTACATCGTCATCCACTCCTCCACCAATGACGTAGATCTTGTTCAGGCAGGCCACCACTGCTGCAGAGCTCACAGCTTCTAACATGGGGGTGACAGGAGTCCAGGTGTTGGTGAATGAGTTGTACCGTTCCACCAAAGATAACCTCTTCTGGCCGTCAAAGCCACCAACAGCGTAGATCTACAGAGAACGAGAAGGGAATGTTATCACGTCTCGTCTAAGGCCACCAGGAGAAAGCTTGGCTAGATGGAGCACTCTTCTTTCTTTCTATTGTATTGTAGACAGACTTTTTTGCCCTACATGACATCTGTAACGATTACTGGAACGACCGCTTGATAGCCCAACTCTTGCAAATTCAGGCACTTTAGTTTTGATTAGAATTTCTTTAAGATTCATATAATGCGTATTAGAGCTTTAACTATAAGCTTTTACAAAAATTTAAAGTTAGCCAGTAAATGGGATTGTCCTGATTCAAAGCTTTCTGCCTTAGTTGGTAGCCATCATGCTAAAAACTCTACTACTAAGGCAGTGAAGGAAAGCATAGGCGCTGATTCCTGGTACATTTTTTATAGACGGACATTTCACGAGCCACATTTCAGATGGAAATGGGTAGAATGGTGGTCATTTCCCATCATTTATGGCGATATTTCTGCACTCACCTGACCCTTTAAGGCGGCCACGCCGTGCTTCCATCTTCCAGTGTTTAGTGAGGCCACTTTAATCCAACAGTTGATGTGGACGTTAAACATCCAGACATGGCGGCTGTCCATGTGACCACCTGGAAAAGGGTGATAGGAAGTATGAGTTTTACCCAAGTGATTTCTGAATGAAGTTACTGGCAAGTTAATTATACGGTTGTCTCTTAAATCTTAAAGTAACTTGAAGGAACCCGAGGTGTGAGACCTATGGAAGCTGCCATATTTATTTCCTTTTAAACAATACCAGTTGCCTGGCAGCCCTGCTGGTCTTTGTGGTCAGCAGGGTCTAAATCACACACCTGAAACAAGCATGCAGCTAAGGTTGTCAGTTTTGTCATAGACATCTAATCTGCATACTTGTTCAGGGGCTATGGCTAAATGTATTAGAGGCAGAGGATCAGCAGGACACCCAGGCAATGTGCATTATTTAAAAGTAAATAAATATGTCAGCCTCCATGTGCCTTTCATCTCGAATTCCCTTTGGAATAAAAGTTCTCATCAGTACCCAAACTCCCAGTCCCCATCCAGCTACTAGAGATATAATGAAGCCTAAGGATGGTGCCATCTTCTTCTGGTGGGATCACACACATTAAGAGTGGGTCCACACTAGACCCGGTTGCAGGACGGACACTGCAGTCCGGATCAGGGGAAGTACCCACCGTACTGCAAACTGATGAAAGTGCATCAGTTTTGCATCAGTTTCCGTTCAGGTTTTTCCCTGACAGAAAACGTCTCCATCATTAGGAAGGAGTGGGAGGATTTTTTTGGGCCAATCATAAAGCTCAGGCTATCCATTTTAACATCCGTTTTTTGCCTGTGGAGCTGGAGATGCATTTTCTCATTGCTTTCACCACCCCTGCGTGTATCCGTGGTCCTGATCCGTTGCGTGAAAATGCAGCAGATCCGGACCTTCCGTTCAGGTTTTGAAAACGGATCCCCGCAAACGCAGACGGATCCGTTTTTTACTTGGGTGAGGCTGGCTGCTATTTTCAACATTAGTATCCGGGACTCCGTTTTTCATCAGGTTTGAAAAACGCAGCCACGGATACGTTTCCGGACCTAGTGTGGACTGGCTCTTACTGGTCTTCCAACCCCCCCATAAGTATTTGAGGTCCCTCGGTCTCCTCCCATGCTCTGTCCCTGCTTTGTGTGCCTCCTCAATTATGCTATTATTGCTGGCAAAGTTGTACACATGCACAATTCCTAAAACTTGCAACTGCACATGTGCAGAATGCTCCCAGCCACCAGAGCACGATTGAGGAGGCACATGGCCGGGACAGCGAAGGCATCGCAGTCCACGGCTGCTGACATCGGCATAACGGAGCAGCCAGGAAGGACATCTCAGATATAGGCCTCAATTCACTAAGCTTTATCAAACACTTTATCAAACGTTTGATAATTTACCTCGTGAGTAAAATCTAATTTTGAATTCACTGAGGTGTTATAGATTTATTAAATGTTTTATCGATAAAACGTTCAATAAATCTATAACACCTTAGTGAATTCAAAATTAGATTTTACTCATGAGGTAAATTTTCAAACATTCAATAAAGTATTTGATAAAGCTTAGTGAATTGAGGCCATAGAGTTGTGCCGAATATCAAATTTTGGGTTCACAAATTTTAAATCGAATCTCCGCAAAAGTTTGTGGATCTGGCGAATCTGCGAATCTCCAAAGACTTCAAGGGGCAGGAGAATTTTACAACCTTCGAAGACTGTTTTTGGCTTCAAAAGTAATGGAAAAGTTTTTTCAAGGGGCCTAACACCTGGACTGTGGCATGCTGGAGGGGGATCCATGGCAAAAGTCCCACCAAAAATCACAGAGTTGGCGCAGTCGTGTTTTAATCGCTAAAGGGCAGAAATCACATTACATTCCTAAATTTGTGGAATAAAAGTGCTTTAAAACATCCGGCGTGTGTATATGTCAATCAGGTAGTGTAAGGCTCAGGGCCGGATTTACCATAAGGCACTGTAGGCACGTGCCTACAGGCGCCTGATTGGGCAAGGGCGGGGTTTAAACTGTCCCCTTCATAATTAAAAACCTCAGAGAGCGATCCCCCATGACAGCGCCGCACGGTCCGCCCACTTGCGTCATGATCCGGCGGCCGCAACTAAAGTGACAGGCAGGGCAGTCTGATGGCGGCTAATCACACATGCACTGTCTATTCCGCTCTTCCCGCCCGCCGCCGTTATCATGCCTGCACGCAGCGCTGCAACTTGTAGTGAGCAGCAGCTGCGTGCATGGGGGGGGAGCGGGCGGTACGCTTCTTCACGCTTCAGTGTTCAGTCTCTGCTGGCTGGGATCGGGAGAAACCACGTGGGTGGCCACCAGAGCTGAGCGGGCCGGGCATCACTTGCCTGTGAAATTAGTCTGCCTGCGCCCATAGCCCTGAACGAGGAGGTGGGAGACCAGTCCAGTGGAGGTAGGTAAAAAGCTCCGCTCTGCTTCCCTCTCATGTTCACAATGCAGCCAGCCAGTCAGCATGTTACAGTCGGGGAGGGGGGCAGAGGAAACAGATGTACGGGGAAGCCTTGTCCTGTATAGGCTACAGCTCCGCCCCCTGTGCGTATGCTATTAGGGGCTTGAGGGGCACGCTGTATCTGATCTTTCCCCTATGATCTCTGACACAAGGCAAGGGAAAAGGGGTCAGGCCAGGGGCACACACAGCTGCAGTGCAGAGTTTGCTGACAGCGCCATGCATTCCCTGCTGCTTCGGTTCCAGCCTGATCTAGACAGTGTCACCTGGCTGCGAGAAACTTCAGCTCAAGATGCTGTGAACAGTACTTTCCCTTCCTGTAAAGTTAGCTAGCTCATTGAATGGAGGAGGGGGAGTGATGGTTTTGTTTTATGTGTGTGCATGAGAAATGGGATGGGGAGGGGGGGGGGGATTATGGTGTGTGTGTGTGTGCGTGCGATTGTGTGTGTGTGCGCGATTGTGTGTTAGTGTAATCTGTATGATCTCTGTGTGTGATTGGGTGAGTGTGTGTGTGATCTCTGTGTGTGATTGGGTAAGTGTAATCTGTGAGTGTGTGTGTGTGTGTGATTGGGTGAGTGTAATCGCACAGTGTGTGTGTGTGTGTGTGTGCGTGCGTGTGTGTGTGTGTGTGTGTGTGTGTGTGTGTGTGTGTGTGTGTGTGTGTGTGTGTGTGTGTGTGTGTGTGATCTCTGTGTGTGATTGGGTAAGTGTGTGTGTGTGTGTGTGTGTGTGTGTGTGTGTGTGTGTGTGTGTGTGTGTGTGTGTGTGTGATTGGGTGAGTGTAATCGCTGTGTGTGTGTGTGTGTGTGTGTGTGTGTGTGTGTGTGTGTGTGTGTGTGTGTGTGTGTGTGATTGGGTGAGTGTAATCGCAGTGTGTGTGTGTGTGTGTGTGATCTCTGTGTGTAATTGGATAAGTGTAATCTGTGAGTGTGTGTGAATGGGTGAGTGTAATGTGTGTGTGTATGTGTGTGTGTGTGTGTGTGTGTGTGTGTGAGATTGGGTGAGTGTAATTGCACAGTGTGTGTGTGTGTGTGTGTGTGTGTGTGTGTGTGTGTGTGTGTGTGTGTGTGTGTGTGTGTGTGTGTGTGATCTCTGTGTGTGATTGGGTAAGTGTAGTTAGTGTGTGTGTGTGTGAGTGATTGGGTGAGTGTAATCGCACAGTGTGTGTGTGTGTGTGTGCGTGGTGTACGCAATCAAAGGGCACCTGAAAATGTGGGTGCCCAGGCAAGCTGATAGTAGAATATTGGTAAATTTGCCAATATTTTACTATTAAAGAGTAAAGAAGGAAACTAAAGAAGTAAAATATCGGAATTAAATACCGATATTTTACTAAAGCTCAACCTACCCCTACTCTCACACAGTACCCTCCCCCTGACACCTAACCCTAACCATCCCACACTGCACAGACACCTTACTGACATAACTCTATCCAACCATTCCGCACAAACACCCTACCTAACCCGAACTGCCCCCGTCTCGCACGAAATCCCTTCCTGATACCTAACTGCCCTGTCCCCTCCACACAAACACCCTACCTGATGCCTAACCATAACCACGCCCCCACCACCAATCACCACAGAAAAAGAAAAACGTAATTTTTCATGCGCCGCCATAGACCCATTGAAATAGTGGCTCTGAGGAGTAATTTGATCACCTGATGAATATCGGGTACTGGACCGCTAGGCTGCTTTTTATCACTTTGCCGCTACTTCAATGCCTTGCATAATTTTATTTTGAAACAAAAGGGGTGTGGCCTGTGCCTCTGGGGCGGGGTTTAGGGCGCCAGATCTTGTGTGCCTATAGGCTCCTCAGCTCTAAATCCGGCCCTGGTAAGGCTTATGCCCACTTCACACTGACAGACGCGTTTAAAGCACCACAGTCCACAAACAACCGCAAAGACCTTTAGTGATTACATGAGGTGAGCATATCTTTGTTTTTACTTGTTGAAACCCCCAGGACATAAATGTTAGTCCTCTCGGCAGCAGACTTTGTGTAGTGGTCGCCGTGCTTGTGCGCACAATCGTGGGAGTACAGGCGATCACAGTTTTCCAGCCCCTATGGTCAGGCTGAGGTAGTTCAATGACAGTTAAGTGACCAAAATAACACTGATTCTGCACTGAGGCATTATACAGAGGTCAGTAGTGGATACTAGATGCCAGTAGTGGTGGTGAAGGATTATTGGGTTAGGGTCAGTGCATTACTAGGGCCAGCAGAGCAGACCTGTCTCCTATAGCACTGAGATCTTATACAGGGGCTAGTAGTGGATACTAGACGCCAGAAGTGGTGTGAAGGTGGGTTATGGTCGGTGCACTACCAGGACCAGCAGACCTGTCTCCCACAGCACTGAGGTTGTACACAGGGGCCATTGGATACTAGATGCCAGTTGTGATGTAAAGGATTATTGAGTTATGGTCGGTGCACTAGTAGGACCAGCAGACCAGTCTCCAACAGCTAACTTGTGCACTGGCCACAGAAGAGCAATACAATAGCAAGAGAAACATTGTATCAGCCCTAAGAAGGGCTTAGCTATTCAAGACAATGTGGTGGCAGCAAGAATGTGCACTGAGAGGACACAGAACACAAGCCTACCTAACTCTCTCCCTGTCAGCAACACACTGTCCCTCATCTTCCTAGCACAGAAGCCAAACACAGACTGCAAAGTGGCTTCTGTGCTGGCTTTCTGATAGGTGGGGGGCGGTCCAGGTGGTAGGGATAGCTGATTGGCTGCCACGTGCCTGCAGACTGTGATGTAAGGGGTCAAAGTTTAGCTTGATGATGTATAGGGAGCGGGTTGAAAATGCCATAATTCCCCACACCCGTTGTTCGTCGGGTTATGAGGGGCTGGAAGAAGTCCCCAAATAAGAAAAAAACTTAACAGTTGCCCTCCCTTAACAATTCCCTTAATGCAGATATGTTATATAATAATATATAATAATAATAATCCGAACATTTGTATAGCGCTTTTCTCCTTTCGGACTCAAAGCGCTCAAGAGCTGCAGCCACTGGGACGCGCTCAGGAGGCCACCATGCAGTGTTAGGGAGTCTTGCCTTGAACTCCTTACTGAATAGGTACTTGACCTAGCCAGGATTTGAACCCTGGTCTCCCATGTCGAAGGCAGATCCCTTAACCAGTACACTATCCAGTACCATCACTCTGTATAGGTGGCAAACATTTGCCCCCCCAAAAAAAGTTTTGTGTCCTTAAATAACCAGGACTCGGGCTTCTCATAAAACTCAGCAAACATAACAATAAAAACTTGGGTAAATCCTACCTTACTCTGACTCACTACAGCCATACTTGGGAACGTAGCCAAGTCCACTTATCATTCTTTCTAGTAAACCTCATTTTGAACAGTAACCTGGAATCTACAATAGTGTCATCTAGTGGCCAAATATCAGAACACATTCCATAGCTACATCCTTCGCTATTTTCTATTTATCAGCTCTCATTCATCTGAATTGACTTAATCGACCATCTGAATCGACTTCATCAGCTAGTTTCCTTGCCATGAGCAAACTATTTGCATCTTGGTTTGTAAAACATGCAAAATTAAAGCTAACAGTATTCCAAATTAAGCAAAGCCGTACTTTAAAAAAAAAAAATAAAAACAGAAACGTATATACTACACAATTAGAGCCCATAGAACCAAGATATTTTGATTAGGTTCCTATTTTGTTCTATAATTTGGTTTAAAATATCTAGCTGTAAATGTTAAAATGACCTGCATGTTTTGTTCTTTGTTCTTATATGTTGTACATATGTTAATGTAACTAAAAACGTAATGCCCTTTGATAAGGGAATACTGAATTGCTGTAAGACTTTATCTGAATTTTTCTCAATAAAATATTTTGAAACTAAAATATCTAGCTGTAGGTCTTCCTCTAAAATAACTCTTCCCTTATATACCTCATACACACACCCAAAACTTACATCCAGAGCTATTTTTATGCGTAGGCAAACTAGGCAATGACCTATGGTGCACCCTGTTGCCAAAGAACCATGCCAAACGCACAGAGGCATAGCTATGGGTGGGCAAAGTGGGACATATGTCCCTGGGCACAGCACCGTGAGAGTGCTCAGCACCCAATGAGTGAGGCGGCTCGCTGATTGCCCGAAGTGCCCCTGTGTCTCTCCCTACCTCTGCAGAAGAGTGCAGAATTGGCAGCTGGCTATCTAAAAGGGGGGAAGAAGGAACATCTGGCTATCTATAGGGGGGCACACCTGGCAAACTAAATGGAGAAAGAGGGGCACTTCTGGCTATCTAAAGGGGGCACATTTGGCTATTTAAAGGGGGCGCATCTGGCTATCTGAACAGGGGAAGGGGGCACATTTGGCTATCTAAATGGGGGGGCGCAGTGGTGTACCAATAGGGGATGCAGAGGGTGCGACCGCATCGGTGCCCTTGGGCCAGAGGAGCCCCCGAGGGGCCCTCCCTCAACTGCAGTATTAGCTCTTTATTGGTCCTGTGCTGGTAATGATCACTTTTTTTATTTTTTTATTAGTGAAAGCTTTATTAAACATTAAACGTAACAAAGTAATGTAATGATCACTTCTATAGATGCTTTGAGTACTAGTAATCATTAACAAGCTGCTCCCCACCCACTTCTTGCACCTCTGACACTGTAGTTGCTATTGGCAGATTTTGGTGCGCAGTATCAATTGTTATCTACAGAGTGTTTGGGGGGACCCAATGTAAAACTTGCTGAGGGGCCCACAGCTCCTTAGCTATGCCACTGAGGGTAAGGGGGCCACATTTGGCTAAACAGCCTTTGTACATTTGACTCCACCCATGACCACGCCCACATTCTGATGTGTGGCCATGTACATTTTGTCCGGGGTGGGCAAAAACTGTCTATGTCCCCGGGCGCTGAAAACCTCTGCAAACAAACTTTTCCTTATGGAATTATTAAACAAAGCTACTAGTACCATGATGGACCGGGCAGTGCACTGTGTGTGCATGTATGTTTAATACACAGTATTTTATCACCCTTCTAAAGAACTCCTGCCAGGAGACTGGGGGCACCTCCGAAGCAATGCAGAGGTCGGCATGTGATTTTCTCCACGTGCAATTCCGTGTTTGCAATTCATTTAAAAGAAAACTGCAAGTTTTTGTGATTTTTTTTTAATATACATTTGCATGCAAAATTTTTTTTTTTTTATGTGAACATCAGTGAAGCTAATTCACATAAAAAAAACAACATATAAGTAAGTTTAAAATAGCGTGTGAATGTCTGTGCAAAACGCAAATTTTTATGCAAATTCTCTGCGTTCCCATTCCCTGAGGCAGATGTGTACGAAATCAGAAATCCAGTGTGATACCATTGGATACAGTACATCTGTGGCAAACGGGGTTTTGCAGTTTTGCAAACCGCAAGTGAACCGTGCCTAAAGCCTTGTACACACATGCAGTTTTGATTAGCCAATGCATGACCAATCGTACAACCTCCATGCAGCATGAGGGCCAAAGCTATGAAGTGATTGTGTAGGTAAGCTCTCTCATACTACGTAGAAGTGGTAGAATTGGCCAATCAAAATTAAAGGTGCTGTAGGATCGTTTAAGGTTTGTGATTCAGACACTACTGCAGCCAAAGAGATCAGCAGGACTGCCAGGCAACTGGTATTGCTTAAAAGGAAATAAATATAGAAGCCTTGCTTTAGGTTCCCCTTAAAGGGCAACTGAAGTGAGTAGACTAAGGAGGCTGCCATGTTTATATCCTTTTAAACAACACCAGTTGCCTGGCAGCCCTGATGGTCTGTCGGGCTGCAGTAGTGTCTGAGTCACACCAGAAACAAGCATGCAGCTAGTCTTGTCAGATCTGACAATGTCAGAAACACCTGATCTGCTGCAAGCTTGTTGTATGGTATATGGCTGAAAGTATTAGAGGCAGAGGATCAGCAGGATAGCCAGGCAACTGGTATTGCTTAAAAGGAAATAATCATGGCAGCCGCCATATACCTCTCTCTTCAGTTGTCCTTTAAAGGGCCACATACTGGTACTGAAGTGATTATCATTTCCCCGCTCCAGCATCAGTGCCCTATACTGTAACTGAGTGTGTACCATGTACATAAGGAAAGTGTCACAGTGTTTTCGGGATTAAACTCATGACAGGTGCACTTCAGGATGTTCTCACCTGAGATATAAATGTTATTCTTTAATACGCAGACAGCCGGCTCAGACTTGCCATATCCTGGGAGCCCGGAGAGCGCCATCCACTGGCCTGTCTTAGGGTTGCAGCCATCAATGTAAGGTAACTTTAACACTCCTCTCTTATCGCAGCCGCCAACAGTGACAATCAGCTCAGACAGATCCGTGAATCTGGAGGGACAGCAGACAGCAGAGCGTTAGTGTAGGAATTCCACTAAGGGGTGTGTCATAGGGCCTGTTATGACCAATGGGGGGAGGAAGAGCAGAAAATCCACTAAGGGGTGTGTCATAGGGGCTGTTCTGACCAATGGGAAGGGGGGAGAGAGCAGAAATTCCACTAAGGGGAGTGTCATAGGGGCTGTTCTGACCAATGGGGGGGGGGCAGAAATTCCACTAAGGGGTGTATCATAGGGGCTGTTATGACCAATGGGGGGGGGGGGGGCAGAAATTCCACTAAGGGGAGTGTCATAGGGGCTGTTCTGACCAATGGGGGGAGGAGGAGCAGAAATTAAACTAAGGGGAGTGTCATAGGGCTGTTCTGACCAATTGGGGGAGGGGGGTTCGGGGCAGAAATTCCACTAAGGGGTGTGTCATAGGGGCTGTTCTGACTAATGGGGGTGGGGCAGAAATTCCACTAAGGGGAGTGTCATAGGGGCTGTGACCAATGGTGGGGGGAGGAGCAGAAATTCAACTAAGGGGAGTGTCATAGGGCCTGTTCTGACCAATGGGGGTACTATCTGAATGTATAGGTGCATGCAAACACCAGATCACAACATGAGAATAATCGCAGGCTCGCATGGAGTTGTAAAATTACACTTATTAAAGGACACATCGGGGGTTTAAAAAAACAAAATCTACATACCTGGGGCTTCCTCCAGCCCCTTGCAGCCTGTCTGTCCCTCACCACAGCTCTGCTCCCAGACGGTGTCCCGTGTTCCCCTCCGTTGCAGATGGGGACCCCGGACACCGGCAGGGAGCAGAGCTGCGGCGAGGGCACAGGATGGCTGCCAGGGGCTGGAGGAAGCCCCAGGTAAGTAGATCTTATTTTTTTAATAACGGGAGGACTATATAGCCCAAATAGCACCACTCGTATAGATTATCAAAAAGTATTGCAATTTTATTGGAACAATTAATACACTTTAAGCAAATTTTAAAACCATTTAAAATGATTCTCACCATAACAATTCCAACTTCAAAAATACCAAAACGTATATAATATAACAATAGTTATTGATAAGTGTCACTCCAGAAATACTCGGCCATACTAAATAGCTGGTATACTATCACCTGAGGTGCTCATGAATAGAGCTCCCATCGAGTGGTGAATCCGGGTTGAGTTGTACATACTGTACATATGCTAGTCAAAACCGGGCTAAACCAATCATTGTATGTAGCCTTGCCAAGAATCTACTATGTGTCAAGGCGGATCAGTGAATAATGGCGCACAGCGCCTATGCATAAAAATGGCGCTGCATTAAAAAGATACGCTTATCGCTATTTATCGTTAGTACTGCATATTAATGGCGCACAGGGAAAAAAGAAGAAAAACGGCACACTAACGTTATTTATCAATAGTGGCACACAGTAACGTTATTTATCAATAGTGGCACACACACTAACGTTTTTTTATCAATAGTGCCGTTCATTGCCAAACAGCAGACGTTATTGCCCACAGTAACGTTATTTATCAATAGCGCCCTACATAAGCCAAACTGCAGACGTTATTTAACTTTAAAACGGTGAATGGATTTAATGTAACACTGTCAAGGTTAGGGTTAGGCACCATCAGGGGGCTCTTAGGGTTAGGCACCACCAGGGGCGTCTAAGGGTTAGGCACCACCAGGGGAGATTTAGGGTTAGGCACCACCAGGGGCGTCTAAGGGTTAGGCACCACCAGGGGGGTGCTTAGGGTTAGGCACCACCAGGGGGGTGGTTAGGATTAGGCACCACCAGGGGGGTGGTTAGGGTTAGGCACCACTGGGAGGGGGGGGGGGTTCTTAGGGTTAGGCACCACCAGGGGGGTGGTTAGGGTTAGGCACCACCAGGGGGGGTTTAGGGGTTAGGGATAGGTGCAGAGAGGGTTCTGTGTGTTAACGCTAAATAACGATAAGGCTTTAACGCTAAATAACAATAAGGCTTTAACGTTAAATAGCGATAAGCGGCAAACGGATTAGCGGCAACACCGTGCGCCATTATTCTCAGGCGCCATTTTCAGATGCATTCCCTGGAAAAGATCTATACAATGGTGTCAGGTGTCTTGACAACCATCAATGGTTTCCAGCTTTCCTTACAATATCCAAATTGATAATAAACGTTTTAAATATCGATACAATTTATTACAAGGACGAATTTGCTCAAGCTGTACCGGGCTTCTTAATTCCCTCCCAACCACTCTAAAGAAGAGTTAATTTATTATTACCTTCTTGGTCTCATCTTTATGGAATTAGCAGGGTCACCTAGAATATGGTACATCTGAGCCTCTTGCAATAAGACAAAGCACTCTGGAGAATCTTGAATGGTCTTGTCCATTTGTACTTTCTCTAGAAAGTAGGCAGGGTCCAGCAAGGGCAACCTCACGTGTTCCAGAAGATCCTTTAATTCTCTTACTCTTGTGGTTTCATTTCTCTTGATCCATCTCATGACGGCTTCAAACACCTCCTCCTCCTTGCTCACCACCAGCTCGTCATCAGATAAGTACTCAATCAGTTCCTCCTTACTGATGTCCAGGAATTCCTCCTTCTTGGACACTTCTGAAAAGCTTTGGAGCATCAACTTCTTGCTCTTCTCAGACAACGAAGCGATGGACAAGCTCTCTGCAAACCTTTTGATTCCCACACAGTTTGAAGGGTCCAACTGGCTTTCGAGAAACTGAACACAGAGGTCCCGTAAACAGGTGATGTCAAGAAAGTCTGACAGTTGGAGAATTTCCCGAACGTTTCCCTCGTGAATTGGAAGCTCCCCTTCATACAGGAAGTCCAAAACCAAACCCATATTTAGTGCTGAAACCTCACAAAGGTGTACAGTGCTGAGCTGACTCTCTCTGAGGTTGCTTGTGAACATTGTTCTGAAATAGGCACTTTTGGCAGACAAGACAAAACGGTGGCAGGGGAACGCCTGATCTTCTACCTGGACCGTAAAATCTGTGAAGACCCCATTCCTCCTGGAGATATTTAAAGTCTGCAGGATTTCATTAGCGTAACAGCTCCCAATGCAGTTCCCCGATTGGGATCCAGGCGCCATGTTTTCTTCCAAAGAACTCTGAAGATATCTTTGTTAATTTGTTCTGTAAAACAACAACACCCTCAGTTAAAGAAGTAAATACTGTTAAGTAATCACAAGTATATTTCAATGCTTTTCACTTTTCTATTCACAGGAGAACTTAACTTTTATTGCAATTGTAAAGTTGGTAATGGTAACCAGTACCACCATTTTTTTAGGTTGTAGCTCATCACAGTCCATGGAGGCACCAAGTTGGTCCTTCATGTTAACTGTTTAGAATATCTGTTTTCGTGTATGACTAATTTTAAAGTGCTAGAGTGTATCCCAAAAATGTACCGTATATTTAGTGCAGATGCACTGATTTATGAGCAACTTTAACCAAGGATTGACCGTCATCCCAATCAGTAGCCAATACCCTGTTTCCTATGAAAAATGTTTACCTTTTCTTGAATAGGTCGGTGGTCTGTATTGCTAATATTGGGGTGAAACCCCTCCCACAGTGTGATGTCATGACCATGGCCCTGACAGTTTGTGGTCTGTGAACCTCGTTGCATTGTGGTAAATAACAGCTTTTTTCAACTGCCAAGCAAGCAGTATCTCCCAGTATTGTACTGCAATATTGTATAGAATTATTCATGATACCCACTTTTATGGTATTTTCCTGCTTTGAACTACAGAAACATTTCCTTTACCTATTGTGTGCTCAAGAGCTTTCATTTTAACGAGAAGATCAACTCCATGAGCTTATATTCTTTTTAATTTGGGGGTCCTAATTTTATAGAAATGCCTCTCATGTAGGCCTTGGGGGCATGTCAGGTAGCTGTCACTACCACTTCAGGTGAACTATTCATCTTCAAATATTCAACAAGGTTGTCATGTAGAAAAGTTTTGTTAGATGGTAAAGAATAACGAGTTGTTGAATCTCTAGGTTGCCTCATTTGAACCTGGGGCTTTTGTGTTGATCTTCACAAGTATTGATCTGACCATGCAATAGAGTTAATGTTTGTATTGGATTAGAGTTAATGTTTGTATTGTAATGTGTGCAGTGTGTACCAGTCTACCAGGAAGTGATCTAGCCTGGAATACGTGTGATGAACTTTGGAGAAAAAAATGTGTAGTCTCGTTAATTTCCATGGGGGATTGTACAGTTGTCAAAAGGATCCTTTTAGATAAGCTATATTGAAAGCAAAGCAAGTTGTTTTTGTGTGTTCTATTTCAGTGTTTGCACAGGCATTAAAATCCCCAATCACTATAATTGAACTTTTTTTTTTACAATTGTTTAGTTTCTTGAGGATCCATTTAATAAAAGAGGATTGGTTGGTATTAGGTGCATATAAATTCATCAACGTTTATATTAGGTGTGTTAGGTACTTAGAAGTTCATCAAAGTGAAAGGTTGTTTTTTTTTCTGAATCTGCCCTGCTTATCACTGATTTCTTCTTTAATTTTAATCTACAGCAGGGATGGTCGTAGTCAGCCAACTTCGCTACGCTGGAACTCCGCGTATTTTTACGCAAATACGCTTCGCAATCTACGGCTCCGAAATCAGCCACTTCGCTACGTTAGCCTACCGTAGACTACGCATTAAAATACTCAAGCTTCACGTATTGCGTAGCGTAGTTGATGCGACCGCTTATGCCCTTATGCGGAAAAATTACCGCAATAATCTGCTAACTATGCGCATACACAAACTATTATAAGCATACATTCAAACATCCAATGCGGAATTGTATGCGTATAAAGGGCAATAAAATTTCTGCGCATGCGCAATGGCCCATATAAATGCAGTTACCGCACGCGTAGTTGACTTCGCAATACATACGTCAACTACGCGTAGCGGGCGAAGCTACGCATAGCGGGACTATGACTACGTGGAAATGCGTACGTGTAGTTCTTAAACTTCGCCTACGAACTACAATGCGTAGTTGCGTACTACGATGCGTAGATTCGCGCTGGCGTAGTTTACGAGCAGCCCTGATCTACAGACAGGGGCGTTGGGAGCTGTGCGATCGGGCCCGGGGCACCCGAGGAGCCCGCTTGTCCTCCACACATGCTGCCACTGAGGGGTCATCAGATACTCACTTCGCCACGATCCTCGCGCTGCATCTACAAACTTCTTCCTGTCCAGCTCACAGTAAGAACGTCCTCTAGGGGGCGCACTTACAGTGAGATGGAACGCAAGAACAGGAAGAAGTAAGTAGATGCAGCGCATGGATCGTGGCAAAATAAGTATTTGATGACCCCTCTGCCCCTGCTGGTCCGTGCTGCTGCATCCCGCCTCCGCCTGGCTACCCGGGCTACCTATACTGGGGCACCTATTCCTGGGTACCTATACTGGAGGCACCTACTTCTGGCTATTTAACAGGGGCGTAACAATAGACCCTGCAAGGGATGCAGCCGCAGGGGGGCCCAGAAGCCACAGGGGACTCCGTCCTGAGAGACTGACAACTAAGGGCTTGGAGAGAAAAAGCTTTCTGCTTTCTGCACAATTGTTCTAATGACTGCATCTTGGTGAAGGGCTGCTTCACTTCACTGCTGGGAATTGTGAGCACTAATTATATTACATTGCTGTTTGTATATTGTTTTTTGCTGCTGCAATATCTGGTGGATTGTCTGTTGTGGTTCATCTGATATTAAGCAGCAAGTGTCAGCTTTTAAAAGTACAATTTTTTTTTCTTTTCCCTCTAGTTTGTTTTGCAGCAGGCAATTGGCTAGGGGGAGGGACTAGCTGCAACAGGAGGTATTTGGTCAGCTTCAGGACTCAGTCTGTGGCTTGCTCACTAAGTGGCTGCGACACAAGTGGCATAGGCGTTAAAAACAGGCGTTACAACACAGGCACAAAGAGAGTGGTGAGAGGAAGTAGGTAAGGACTAAAAAAAAAAAAAAAAAAAACCTTCAATCAATATTGCGTTTTTTTGCATTGGTTAGAATGTGCTAGGCACGCTGTGGTGTAGTCTTTAAATTTTGAGGACTCCACCCCAACTTCACTCACTCCACCTCCACTCCTCCACCCCTCCCGCCCCTCCTCATCCCCTCCTCCCTCCTCCCCCCTCCCGCCCCCTCCCCCCCTTCTCCTCCCCTCACTCCCCACACTCCCCAACTTTACTTACTCTCCCTCTCCTCCTCCCCAGCTACACTCAATCTCCCGTTTCATCTTTTACCGCCACAGTTTACTTTAAATAATTTTTCCCCACACAAAAGTCATCATGTTGGACGATGCTATGCAGTGTACATCCTGCAACATGTATGCATGCCTTGATCAGCGGATTGAGGGTGTTTACTGTTGCCCTGGGTGTGTGCGTGTTGCTCAGTTAGAGGCGGAAGTCGCAGAGCTAAATAAGCATCTTGCAACACTGAGAAGCATACACAACATGGAGAAGCAGGGCCGAGCCTGGGCGGGTGCTGCGGGTGCAAGGCACCCAGGCGCCTGCCTCTGAGAGGCGCCGCCCCGCCGCCGCTCTCCCCCTGTGGCCGTCGCTCGCTCGCTCGCTCCCTCTTTCCCTCTAGCCGCCGGCACCGCGTCAGACCTCGATCAGGCGGGCGGGCGCTAGGACCTAGCACGCCGCACTGATATGCGGAAGTGACATCACTTCCGCATATAGAGCGGGTGCGCCTGGCGCCTTCTTACTGGTCGGGTCGCCCGCTGATTGAGGTCTGAAGCTGCTGCAAGGTGAGGGGGGAGCGGCGGCGGCAGAGGCAGCAGCGGCGGGAGGGGAGGGTTGGGTGCGCTCCTGTCACTACCTAAACGGGGACCCTATACCCCCTGGCTACCTATCCTGGGCACATATTACCCCCTGGCTACCTATCCTGGGCACATATTACCCCCTGGCTACCTATCCTGGGCACATATTACCCCCTGGCTACCTATCCTGGGCACATTTTACCCCCTGGCTACCTATCCTGGGCACATATTACCCCCTGGCTACCTATCCTGGGCACATATTACCCTCTGGCTACCTATCATGGGCACATATTACCCTCTGGCTACCTATCCTGGGCACATATTATCCTCTGGCTACCTAACCTGGGCACATATTACCCCCTGGCTACCTATCCTGGGCACATAATACCCTCTGGCTACCTATCCTGGGCACATATTACCCCCTGGCTACCTATCCTGGGCACATGATACCCCCTGGCTACCTATCCTGGGCACATAATACCCCCTGGCTACCTATCCTGGGCACATAATACCCCCTGGCTACCTATCCTGGGCACATATACCCCCTGGCTACCTATCCTGGGCACATATACCCCCTGGCTACCTATCCTGGGCACATATACCCCCTGGCTACCTATCCTGGGCACATATACCCCCTGGCTACCTATCCTGGGCACATATACCCCCTGGCTACCTATCCTGGACACATATACCCCCTGGCTACCTATCCTGGGCACATATACCCCCTGGCTACCTATCCTGGGCACATATACCCCCTGGCTACCTATCCTGGGCACATATACCCCCTGGCTACCTATCCCGGGCACATATACCCCTGGCTACCTATCCCGGGCACATATACCCCCTGGCTACCTATCCCGGGCACATATACCCCCTGGCTACCTATCCCGGGCACATATACCCCCTGGCTACCTATCCCGGGCACATATACCCCCTGGCTACCTATCCCGGGCACATATACCCCCTGGCTACCTATCCCGGGCACATATACCCCCTGGCTACCTATCCCGGGCACATATACCCCCTGGCTACATATCCCGGGGACACTGGCTGTTTGTCATTATGTGCATTTGCTGGTGAAAAGCAGTCTCTTGTTATGTGCATTTGCTGGTGAAAAGCAGTCTCTTGTTATGTGCATTTGCTGGTGAAAAGCAGTCTCTTGTTATGTGCATTTGCTGGTGAAAAGCAGTCTCTTGTTATGTGCATTTGCTGGTGAAAAGCAGTCTCTTGTTATGTGCATTTGCTGGTGAAAAGCAGTCTCTTGTTATGTGCATTTGCTGGTGAAAAGCAGTCTCTTGTTATGTGCATTTGCTGGTGAAAAGCAGTCTCTCGTTATGTGCATTTACATGGGGAAAAGCAGTCTCTCGTTATGTGCATTTACATGGGGAAAAGCAGTCTCTCGTTATGTGCATTTACATGGGGAAAAGCTGTCTCTCGTTATGTGCATTTACATGGGGAAAAGCTGTCTCTCGTTATGTGCATTTACATGGGGAAAAGCTGTCTCTCGTTATGTGCATTTACATGGGGAAAAGCTGTCTCTCGTTATGTGCATTTACATGGGGAAAAGCTGTCTCTTATGTGCATTTAGTGGGGAATTTTTGTCAGTAAAAATCTTTTGTCAGTAAATTTTTAGGTATTTGTCAGTAAAAAATAACGTGAAAGGTTGGCAACACTGGCAGGCTGTGTGGCGCAACGGAAAAGATACAGGCAGCCCACCTTGGGCTTGGCAGGGGGGAGGAGCCGACGTCAGCGAGTGAGAGTAGGGTGGCCGCAGGCAGCCATAAATACGCAGTGTGTGACTGCGTCGCACTCGCAGAGCCTCTCAGCCTGAGTCAGTCCAGAGACTAGCAGACTCGCAGGAAGCCAAAGCCAGCCAGGAGCAAGCCCATGGAAGAGGGGTAGGAATGGGGTATCACATGCATGCGTAAAGAGGTGGAAGGTGTGGGTGTGATTAGGAAGGACATGGGTGTGGTTATGTGGTTGGGCGCGGTTAATTTAACCACTCCCATAGGCGCCAGAGAAAATCTTGCACCCAGGTGCCAGGCACCCCAGGCTCACCCCTGTGGAGAAGAGCTTGGATCTCACGATCCAGACACTGGATGGAACCGTTGAAGATGAGGAGGGTGGAGTTCAGCCGGACTTTGAAGCTGAGGCAGCCTCTAGTTGGGTCACAGTTAGAAGGGGTAGGGGAAAAAGTGGCAGGGAGGCTAGTCCCGAGTTGTCCCTCACTAATAAGTATGCTTGTTTGTGTAATATTGGGGAGGATGATTCAGGAGTAGCAATGCTGCAGCAGGATGTGCTCCTTAGCAACCAAGAGGCAGACTGCTGTAACGAGAAAGGGAATAGGAGTGCAGCTAAGGCTAGACAGGTACTGGTGGTAGGGGATTCAATTATTAGGCGCACAGATAGGGTAATCTGTCGAAGAAACCGCGAATGCCGTACAGTCTGTTGCCTCCCGGGTGCTCGGGTTCGGCATGTAGCGGAAAGAATTGACAGATTACTGGGTGGGGCTGGGGAAGACCCGGCTGTCATGGTACACATTGGCACCAATGACAAAGTTAGTGGGAGATGGAAGGTCCTCAAAAAGGATTTTCAGGTACTTGGAGATAAACTTAAAGCAAGGACCTCCAAGGTGGTGTTTTCTGAAATACTGCCAGTGCCACGTGCTACATCTGAGAGACAGAGGGAGCTTAGGGAGTTAAATAAGTGGCTGAGAAATTGGTGTAGGAAGGAAGGGTTTGGGTTCCTGGAGAACTGGGCAGACTTTGCAGTCGGCTACAGGTTCTACAGCAGGGATGGGCTGCACCTTAATGGGGAGGGTGCAGCTGCATTGGGGGAGAAGATGGCTAAACGGTTGGAGGAGATTTTAAACTAGGATCTGGGGGGAGGCGGGAGGATAAAGTCTCAATACGTAGACAAGATGAGGTAAAAAGACAGTGGGAACCTAACATTATGGAGGGTGGAGAGGGGGGTGGGGACAGTGTAAAGATTAAGGAGGTTGGTAAAAATTCAAGTAGCCAATTTCATGTAAACAAAATTGGTAAATGTGGTGGTAAAAATATAAAGTGCATGGTAAAGTGCATGCTCGGAGCCTTGCAAATAAAATAGACGAACTAGAGTTCATTCTGAATGACAAAGGCTATGACATTGTGGGAATAACCGAGACATGGATGGATGAAAGCCATGACTGGATAGCTAATTTAAAAGGATACAATGTGTTTAGGAGGGATAGAACAGGGAAAAAAGGTGGAGGGGTTTGTCTCTTTAAGAATTCTCTTACAGCTGTCCTCAACGATGATATGGAGGAAGATTGCGAAGATGTGGAGTCCGTTTGGGTAAATATTCATGGTGGAAATAAAAGTTGCCAATTGCTTATTGGGGTATGCTACAGGCCACCTCTTATTAATGAAGCTGCAGAACTGCGATTACTACAGCAGATTGAAAAAGCTGCAGGTAAAAATGAGGTCATAATTATGGGCGACTTCAACTTTCCAGACATTGACTGGAGTATTGAGGCTACCCATTCTGGTAAAAGCAGCAGATTTCTGGCAGCACTACAGGACAATTACTTGACTCAAATGGTAACGGAACCAACTAGGGGGCTATGCGTTACTGGATCTGATCATTTCTAATAGACCAGATAATGTATCAAATGTGCAGGTTCAAGAACATTTGGGAAATAGTGATCACAACATGATAACGTTTGATCTGGTGACTGATAGGCCACGGGGCAGCGGGACCACTAAAACTATGAATTTTAGAAAAGCAAAGTTCACTCAAATTAGGCAGGCACTAAGTTTGGTGAACTGGGATAATGTACTACAAGGGGAAGACACTGAAGGGAAATGGCAAGCTTTTAAACTTATACTCAATCAATACTGTAGTATGTATATCCCATATGGAAACAAAATGTCTAGGAATAAAAAAGGCCTCTATGGATGAATAGAAAGGTTAAAGATAAAATGAAGAGGAAAAAGAATGCCTATAAGGTCTTAAAACAGGAGGGGACCGAGGCTGCACTAAGCAATTATAAGGAGTGCAATAAAAATTGTAAAAAAGAAATTAGGCACACAAAGATTGAAGCTGAAAAACAAATCGCTAAGGATATCAAATCTAACCCAAAAAAGTTTTACAAGTACATTAACTCTAAAAAAAGAAGGGTTGACTGTATAGGACTCCTAAAGGATGAGGATGGGAACTCAATGGTGGATGACCAAGGTAAGGCAGAGTTATTAAATGCTTTCTTTGCTTCTGTCTTCACAAAAGAAACAGCACTGTTGCAAACTACAGAGGCAGAAGAGTCTCAATCTTCTAACTGTAATATTAAATACTTAACGCAGGAAGAAGTGAAGGCAAGACTAAATAAATTAAAAATAGACAAGGCACCTGGCCCGGATGGCATGCATCCTCGGGTCCTAAGGGAATTAAGTTCAGTTATAGATAAACCCCTTTATCTTATCTTTTGTGACTCTCTTGCAACTGGCAGAGTCCCAGTGGATTGGCGTACAGCCCACGTTTTCCCATTATTTAAGAAGGGCAAAAAATCTGATCCAGGAAATTATAGACCTGTAAGTTTAACATCAGTTGTATGCAAACTATTTGAGGGGTTACTAAGAGATACTATACATGACTTCATTGTAGAAAATAATCTTATTTCTCAGCATCAACATGGGTTTACTAAAGACAGGTCCTGTTTGACTAACATGCTCAGCTTTTATGAGGTAGTGAATGCTAATATGGATATTGGGAATGCTGTAGATGTGATATACTTGGACTTTGCAAAGGCCTTCGACACTGTTCCCCACAAAAGTCTGGTGCAAAAGTTGAGGATGCAAGGACTGGGGAAGAGTCTGTGTTCATGGATAGGGAACTGGCTAATGGACAGAAAACAAAGAGTTGTGGTCAATGGATCGTACTCAAAATGGGAGACTGTTAGCAGTGGGGTCCCACAGGGGTCTGTTCTGGGTCCAGTGCTCTTCAATTTATTTATTAATGACCTAGTAGATGCAGTGGCTGGATAGTGTACTGGTTAAGAGCTCTGCCTTTGACATGGGAGACCAGGGTTCGAATCCTGGCTAGGTCAAGTACCTATTCAGTAAGGAGTTCAAGGCAAGATTCCCTAACACTGCAGGGTGGCCTCTTGAGCGCGTCCCAGTGGCTGCAGCTCTTGAGCGCTTTGAGTCCGACAGGAGAAAAGCGCTATACAAATGTTCGACAAATGTTCGGATTATTCAGTAGTGAGCAATGTTGCTATTTTTGCAGATGATACAAAATTGTGCAGAATCATTAACTCTCAGGAAGATAGTGTCATATTGCAACAGGATCTGGATAGGATGGCTATATGGGCACATACATGGCAGATGAAATTCAATGTTGACAAATGTAAGGTCATGCATTTTGGACGTACTAATGGTCTAGCACCATACAAAATAAATGGGATACAGTTGGGGACATCAAACTTGGAGAAGGACTTAGGAGTACTCATTGACAACAAGTTAAATAATCGTACTCAATGCCAAGCAGCTGCAGCTAAAGCTAACAAAATTTTGGGATGCATTAAAAGGGAAATAAAAACTCGAGATGCTAGCATAATATTGCCCCTGTTTAACTCTCTAGTAAGGCCACATCTGGAATATGGAATTCAGTTCTGGGCACCACATTACAAAAAAGATATTGCAGTTTTAGAGCAGGTGTAGAGACGAGCAACAAAATTGATGCGTGGGATGGAAGGTCTCACTTATCGAGAAAGGTTAGATAAACTGGGTTTATTTAGTCTAGAGAAAAGACGCCTTAGAGGGGATCTAATTAACATGTATAAATACATCAGAGGGCAATATAATACCTTGGCGGATGAGCTTTTTGTCCCTAGGCCTTCTCAAAGGACTAGAGGACATGATCTGCGCATGGAGGAAAAACGTTTTAACCATTTATTTAGGAAAGGGTTCTTTACAGTAAGAGTGATTAAGATGTGGAATGCATTGCCACAGGAAGTCGTTATGGCAAACTCTATACCTGCATTTAAAGGGGGCTTAGATGCTTTCCTTGCATTGAAAGACATCCATGGCTACAATTACTAGGTAATGCCTAATGATGTTGATCCAGGGATTTTATCTGATTGCCATCTGGAGTCGGGAAGGAATTTTTCCCTTTAGGGGCTAATTGGACCATGCCTTGTAAGGGTTTTTTCGCCTTCCTCTGGATCAACAGGGATATGTGAGGGAGCAGGCTGGTGTTGTACTTTATACTGGTTGAACCCGATGGACTTTGTATGTCTTTTTTCAACCAAAATAACTATGTAACTATGTAACTATGCATCTGCTCAGCCACTGATAATGAATCATACAAAGTTTTGTAGACAGAGATTTGTAGACAGACCCTATTCCGTGTGCAGGGGGGGGGGGGCTAGTGATTTCTAGTTACACCCCTGCTATTTAATGTAAGGTAGGGGGCCCGCATCCAAATTCTGCATCAGGGCCCCGAGGTTTGTAGCTGCACCACTGTATACAGAGTTCAAAAATTCTCTGTATTGAAAAAGATTTATAGTACAATCAAACATTTTGCAAAGAAGCAAAAATACGGTAGCAATGCAAACGGAAAAAAGACAATATATCACCAAAAACTCAAATAAAACTAATGGCTCCAGGAGGTTCCAATGCAATGTAGTTAATAAAGGGAAAACACTACTAATAGAGGCAGGTAATTAGAAGTTCAATTCAAAGAGTGTGTGGTCTACCGGGCACTATGAGATATACAGTCCTATCACTGGAAGCGGGAGGTATCAAACATCCAGACACCACCTTGATTAGGAAGACTGCGGGCTCATGAGGCTAATGACAGATGTATAAAACATGGATCATTGAGAAAAAGAAACAAGTTCCATCAGGCACTGCAGTTGATTTGTATTTATTTGAAATTCAAGCATGATATGGATCACAATATGTGAATTCCTTGTGTTCGTTGGTAGGTGCATAAGTCATAAGCAAACAACTTGTGCTATGATGACAAAGTCAATATTTCTGCATAAGATAGATGTCCTACCAGATCAGAGGGTGGTGGTGGTGGGTGCAGGGCAAAAAACGGTGGCCTAACGGCCGTTTCGCATGGCGGTGCTTCTTCTGAGGCTGATCCACTGTGTTACCTTCCCTGGCACTAGCGGGGGCGCTGTTGCGGTTCTTAGCACGGAAATAGATGGAAATAGCCGATCTCTGTCGGTTCCGCTCTACTACGCAGGTGCAGGAGACTTGCACCTGCGCAGTAGAGCGGACCGACAGCGATCGGCTATTTCCGCCTCTCTCCGAGGGGAGAGCCGATACTGCGCCTGCGCTGGAACCGGGAAGGGAAATGTTTACATCCCCGCTGTTCAGAGGGGCACAGCGAGACGGCCGTGGGACACAGGAGCAGCCCCGTTTCTTGCCCCGTGCGGAGCGTGCCGCCGCCCGGGGCGCTGTTGGGAGGGGGGCGCTATAATGGAGGGGGGAGCCGGAGCCGCGGGGAGGGCAGCCCGACCTCTCCCTCCCTCTCCTCTCCCGGGCGCCCTCCGTGCTCCCCCCTCAGATGCAGAGTTCGTGAGCAGCAGGGAAGCGCTGTTTACAACTCACCGGCTGCCTGGCTCCAAGCGCTGCTCTCTCGCCGCTGGTCTCCTCTCTCTCTCTGTATACGTACTGATACACACGCTGCTTCCTGTAGCCGGAAGCAGCGTGTATCAGTATGTATACAGAGAGAGGAGACCAGCGGCGAGAGAGCAGCGCTTGGAGCCAGGCAGCCGGTGAGTTGTAAACAGCGCTTCCCTGCTGCTCACGGACTCTGCATCTGAGGGGGGAGCACGGAGGGCGCCCGGGAGAGGAGAGGGAGGGAGAGGTCGGGCTGCCCTCCCTGCGGCTCCCCCCTCCATTATTGGGGGCATCTACCTATCTAACCTATTCTGGGGGCACCTACCTAATCTAACCTACGCTGGGGGGCAGCTGCTAATCTAACCTACGCTGGGGGGCACCTACCTATCTAACCTACACTGGGGGGCACCTACCTAATCTAACCTACACTGGGGGGCACCTACCTATCTAACCTATACTGGGGGCAGCTACCTAATCTAACCTACGCTGGGGGGCAGCTACCTATCTAACCTATACTGGGGGCAGCTACCTAATCTAACCTATGCTGGGGGGCAGCTACCTATCTAACCTACACTGGGGGGCACCTACCTAATCTAACCTACGCTGGGGGGTAGCTACCTATCTAACCTACACTGGGGGGCAGCTACCTATCTAACCTACACTGGGGGGCACCTACCTAATCTAACCTACACTGGGGGGCAGCTACCTATCTAACCTATACTGGGGGCAGCTACCTAATCTAACCTACGCTAGGGGGCAGCTACCTATCTAACCTATACTGGGGGCAGCTACCTAATCTAACCTATGCTGGGGGGCAGCTACCTATCTAACCTACACTGGGGGGCACCTACCTAATCTAACCTACGCTGGGGGGCAGCTACCTATCTAACCTACGCTGGGGGGCAGCTACCTATCTAACCTACGCTGGGGGGCAGCTACCTATCTAACCTACGCTGGGGGGCAGCTACCTATCTAACCTACACTGGGGGGCAGCTACCTAATATAACCAACACTAGGGGGGCAGCTACCTATCTAACCTACACTGGGGGGCAGCTACCTAATCTAACCTATACTGGGGGGCAGCTACCTATCTAACCTATACTGGGGGGCACCTACCTAACCTATACTGGGGGGCACCTACCTAACCTATACTGGGGGGCACCTACCTAACCTATACTGGGGGGGCAGCTACCTTATCTAACCTATACTGGGGGGCAGCTACCTAATCTAACCTATTCTGGGGGGCACCTGTCTAATCTAGCCTATACTAGGGGGCACCTACCTAATCTAACCTATACTGAGAGGCACCTACCTATCTAACCTAGGGGGGGGGGGCGCAATTTTTACACCCTCGCCCTGGGTGCATTTTAGCCTAGAAACTGCACTGATGGAGGAAGCCTCGATAGGATCCAGATGCGCCCCCCTACCGAGGCGAGTACCCCCCAGGGAAACTGTTTTAAGTTACAGGTTTTCTATAAGCATTAGTGTACCTCTGTGTTTTTTATGTACACCAGAGATGCATTTTAAAGATAATAAGAACCCAAAATTATGTCAAACCTACAGACCAATCTCTCATTATTGAAAAATGATTTACAAACAGGACGAACGGCTTTGGCTTGCTAGGCAGGCAGATATGTGGCCGCTCGTGTACTCGTGGAGGAGAGCGTGGCTACAAGACCATATCTGACAAGCTCTTGGGTTTGTGGGGGACATGGAAAGCGTTTGGACTGAAGCCTCTGGTCTGAATAATGATTCATGGGAAGTCCTTTTCCATAAAACCCCTTTATCCTCAGGAAAGTACAAGAACACCCACACACAAAACACTGGAAACAACAGGAGATACAAAGGGTTAGAAACTGGGTTTTGCAATATTAATCAGCAATGAGGTACAGTATACTTAAGGAACAGCACTAAAAGGGAATCTGAAAAAAAACTATAGAAATTGGGTAACTTGGATAGATTCTCCAAAAATGACTGTGCAGGGATTAGTTCATTGCAAATACTATGTTTTCTTTTTCTTTTTGCGGCCCTGCAAAACTCGCATTTTTGTGCATAATAACATGTGAATACGGAAAATAAGAATTTTTTTTCTGTGTACAGAGATACATTCATTTAATTATTCATCAACATGGGGCATGATGACACTGTAACACGATAACATAATAAAATAATTCTCCTAATAAGCTCATTAGCTCTCCCCTGCAAGCAGCAGGGATTAGCCAATCACAGCAGTGGACCCAAGTAACAAGCATATCCAGCTTCTCTCTCCCCAGTGAAACCATTGTGCTTGTTAGGAGAATTTTTGCACATCGCTTATATTAGTAGGAAAAACTAGGTATTGTAAAAAGCATACCTTTTAATGACTACGGCCTGGTGCACGCCAAAAACCGCTAGCAGATCCGCAAAATGCGAGCAGATTTTGAAACGCTTTTTCTTCTTTTTCTGTAGCGTTTCAGCTAGCATTTTGCGGTTTTGTGAAGCGTTTTTGGTGTAGTAGATTTCATGTATTGTTACAGTAAAGCTGTGACTGAACAGCTACTGTAACAAAAAACGCCTGGCAAACCGCTCTGAACTGCCGTTTTTCAGAGCGGTTTGCGTTTTTCCTATACTTTACATTGAGGCAGAAACGCCTCCGCAATCCAAAATCTGCAGCAGCCCGGGAGTATGCGTTTCTGCAAAACGCCTCCCGCTCTGGTGTGCACCAGCCCATTGAAATACATTACCCTAGCGGATCCACACCCGCAAGCGGATCGCAAACCGCAGCGGAAACGCTCCGGTGTGCACTAGGCCTAACTGATGAAAAGGTTTAACTTATTTTTCAGGCAACCTTTTGGGGATCTAGTTACCTTCATCAAGCATAAATACCTGAAAATATTCCCTGAAGAAGAGGGGCTGGACCTCTAAAATCTTGCATTGTAAAAATGTTTTCACTTAGTCATTAAAAGGCATCAGTTTTGCAATATCTTGCAATATTTCTTACCTACATACTTCACTCAGCTAAGAAAGCACCAAAAATGTTTTTTCGTTGCTCCTGCGCATCACTTAATCTCACTAATATTATAAATGCGAAAGTTTGGATGTTCAGATGTTTGTTACTCATTCATGCAAAATTGGGTGAACGGATTTGAATGAAATTTGGCACACACATAGTACATTACCTGGAATAACGTAAAGGATACTTTTTATCCCCATAACCAAAAAAAGTGTGGAGCTAAATACAAATTTCACTGGAAAATGTAAACTGCAGCCATTCTTACACAGTTAATGGCAGGGATCTCAAACTTTGCCTAGATGATCACTGGGTGGCTGGGATTAATATTCAGGGAAGTGGGTGGAGCCTACAAAAGCCAATCAAAATTCACCTGTTGATTTTAAAGGGGAATATTTAACCACTTTACCACCACAGGTGCGTATATCTATGCTCCTTTTAACACCCGTTGCCCACCAGGAGCGTAGATATACGCACCTCCCGCCGCTACCGCCGCTGTCCACGCTCCCGCTCGCTCTTGCGCGCGCTCCAACGCTCGTGCACGCCACCGGCCGCTCGCCCGGAGGTCAATGAACGGGAAAAAACTTTCCCGTTCGTTGATCTCAGCCCCCCCCCCAGCGCGATCATTGTGAAAAAAAAAAAGTTTCCCAGCCTCGTTGAACTTCATGTAAGCGTACTTACTACGCTTACAGGGCGCATTTACAAAAAATTACTGTGGCCATCTTGTGGCCAAATAGTAAAACTACATCCAAAACTTTTTTCATATACAAATACATACTTTTACACTATAAATTAACTCATTACCTCCCACACTCCCCAATTTATTTATTTTTTGTAATAAAAAGAAATAAAAATTACAATAAAAAACAAACAAACATAAATAGTTACTTTAGGGACTGAACTCTTTAAATATTTATGTCAAGAGGGTACAACACTGTTACTTTATAAACTATGGGCTTGTAATTAGGGATGGACGCAAAACTGAAAAAAATGCACCTTTATTTCCAAATAAAATATTGGCGCCAAACATTGTGATAGGGACATAATTTAAACAGTGCAATAACCGGGACAAATGGGCAAATACATTTCATGGATTTAAATTACAGTAGCATGCATTATTTAAAAACTATAATGGCCGAAAACTTAAAAATAATCATTTTTTTCCCACATTTTTTCCTATTTTCCCATTAAAACACATTTAGAATAAAATAATTCTTGACATAATGTCCCACCTAAAGAAAGCCTAATTGGTGGCGAAAAAAACAAGATATAGTTCATTTCATTGCGATAAGTAATAATAAAGTTATAGACGACTGAATGGAAGGAGCGCTGAAAGGGGAAAATTGCTCTGGTGCTCAAGGGGTAAAATCGCTCAGTGGTGAAGTGGTTAATTGCTGCCATTTTTGCACTGTTAATGTGCCATTAATGTGCCAAGCCTCAAACCTGGTACAGTTGGTCATTGGGTGACTGGGGTTCACATTCAGAAAAGGGGGTGGAGCCAAAGCCAATCAGATTTGTTTCATTTCAATGCAAATTATTGATGCCAAACACCGCAAAGCTTACAAACTTGGTCATTGAGTAATAGTGGTTGTGTGTTAGGGTTAGGAAAGTGGGCGGATCCAACATCAGCCAAATACATACCCGGGCAACGCCGGATCATCAGCTAATAATAATTATAATAAACCTTGTTAATATATTTATATCCATTCAGAGGGAAACCTTGTAAGTTGCATATTAATTACACGACAAAATAGTTCATACTAAAACACTACCTTGATATGTCAGTAAAGCAGGTATAACACTTGAAGCTGCGAAAACATGTGCGTTTTAACCGTCTTTTTTCAATGCTTTTGTGTGTGCGTTTTTCTCTGCGATTGCCTGTTTTTGTCGAATACGTTTTTTTTTCTGCTGCACCTTGCCAAGAAGTCAAAGAATGGGTCCTGGAGGCAGGTAAAGCATTACCAGGTCTACTGTGCAAAAAAAAAAAAAATATAGACATGGGTAAAAATGCGCAGCAAATGCATCCAATTGGCATAGTCTGAGGGCGATTTGTACATGCGGTGCGATTTTATGTGTCAAAGAAACATCGCAAAGGGGTTCAGACAGTGCAGGAGCCTCAAAGGCATAAATTAGCGTGCATTAGTGCATTGTAAGATAATGGGGTTTTATTTGCGTATTCATTGAGTTTCTCACAGGTGGTAATAGTTTAGCAATAATAATAATCTGAACATTTATATAGCGCTTTTCTCCTGTCGGACTCAAAGCGCTCAAGAGCTGCAGCCACTGGGACGCTCTCAGGAGGCCACCATGCAGTGCTAGGGAGTCTTGCCTTGAACTCCTTACTGAATAGGTACTGACCCTAACCAGGATTTGAACCCTGGTCTCCCATGTCAGAGGCAGAGCCCTTAAAGGGAACCAGAGGCCCCAGAAAAAAAGATTTTATACATACCTGGGGCTTCCTCCAGCCCCATACGCACGGATCGCTCCCACACCGCCGTCCTCTGCTGCCTGGATCCACCGGTACCGGGTCCCGTCATTGCCGCGAGTCGGCCAGCAGACGCGGCCAATAGTCCGCATCACACAGAGCTTCCTCCATGTACGTACGCGTGTGGCTGCCTACTGCGTAGCCGCATGTGTACGGGTATGGAGGGAGCCCCTGTGATGTGGACAATTGGCCGTGTCCGCCGGAAGTGACGGGACCCGGTACCGCCAATCCAGGAAGCGGAGGATGGCGGCGTGGGAGCGATCCAGGCTTATGGGGCTGGACGAAGCCCCAGGTATGTATAAAATTTTTTTTTTTTTTTACTACGTTCCTCTCTGGTTCCCTTTAACCAGTACTCTATTCAGCCACTACATTAGCAAACTATCAAATTCTTGACAATTTATAAAGATTTTTACCTTATGCTGTACTTAATATGGAAATTTAAGGAGACATGCAATAATTAATTCAGTATTTTTGGCGGAGATTATTGCAGCGTGAGGAAAATGGAAGTCAGGTGAGATACAGAAAGCATTGTTTATTATACTGACATTCTTTATTATACTGACTAAGTGCAAGTCCAAGCTGCACAAAATTAACATAAAATCTGAATCAGCACAAAACCATGAATATCTTATTAAACATTTTTAATCCCCACATAATAATGTTGTGGATTTGTGTTTTACAACAAATGTGATATTAGGAAAAAATGTTTTCATTAACTCTTGTTCTTTCCTGATTAATTTAATTATCTTTCTTCTTTTCTCTACCTTCTGTTTTGCTTTTTTTTCTCCTTCTTAAAGTGAATGGGAACCGCATTTTTTAAAAAATGAAGCAAATACTTACCTAAGGAGAGGGGAGGCTCTGGGTTGTATAGGGCCTTCCGTCTCCTCTCTCAGTGCTCTCTATCCTGTGCTGGCTCCCCCCCCCCCCCCCCCCCCCGTTTCAATCCCCCATTTGGAAGTCTTCGGGAGCCTTGTCCTCCCGAAGACGTGCGGCTCCATACTGCACAGGCGTGAGCGTGCAAGAGAGCGTGCTTGCGCAGGTGCAGTACAGGGCCGACCTTCTTCAGGAGCACTCGGACTCCCTGAAGACTTCTGAAGCCTCCTTCGGCCGTGTAAAGCAGTATTTGACTAATTTAGTCAAATACTGCTACCGGGCGAGCCAGCACCGGAACGAGGGGACCAGGAGAGGAGCTGGAAGGCCCTATAGGACCCAGAGTCTTCCCTCTCCTTGGGTAAGTATCTGTCTCATTTTTTTAAATGCGGTTCCCATTCACTTTAAAGGACACCTGAGGTGAGAGGAATATGGAGGCTGTCCTGCTGATCTTCTGCCTCTAATACTTGTAGCCATAGACCCTGAACAAGCTTTCAGATCTAAGGTTTGACTGGATTAGCTGCATGCTTGTTTCAGGTTTGTGATTCAGAATTTACTGCAGCCAAAGAGATCAGCAGGACAGCCAGGCAACTGGTATTGTTTAAAAGGAAATAAATATGGCAGCCACCCTACTTTTCTCACTTCAGGTGCCCTTTAACACCATTCGATATCCTCACAAATGTCTGTTTGTTATCTTACTAACATAAAGGCAGGAGATACAATACAGAGCGTCTCACTTGTCTTACAGCATACATTAATCTTTGTGTGGTGACATGTATGAGGTATTTACCTAACTCATAGGTCATTTTAGTCTCCATGCGGTAATAGCGTAAAGGACAACTGAAGTGAGGTATATGGAGGCTGCCATATTTATTTCCTTTTAAGCAATACCAGTTACCTGGCTGCCCTGCTGATCCTCTGCCTCTAATACATTTATTAGCCCCTGAACAAGCATGCAGCAGATCAGGTGTTTCAGACTTTAAAGTCAGATCTCACAAGACTAACTGCATGCTTGTTTCTGGTGTTATTCAGACACTACTGCAGCCAAATAGATCAGCAGGGCTGCCAGGCAACTGGTATTGCTTAAAAGAAAATAAATATGGCAGCCGCCATGTCCCTTACACTTCAGTTGTACTTTAAGTGAATTCACATTTGACAAAGTGTGCAGTAAAATCAGCTGTTTGTTCTGCTTTACCACAGACAATAATGCTTTGTGATTTGAGCCCATTGGCTGGATAGTGTACTGGTTAAAGGCTCTGCTTTGACATGGGAGACCAGGATATGAATCCTGGCTAGGGTCAGTACCTATTCAGTAAGGAGACCATGGGCAAGGCTTCCTAACGCTGCAGGGTGGCCCTTAGTGGCTGCAGCTCTTGAGCTCTTTGAGTCCAGCAGGAGAAAAGTGATATACAAATGTTAGCATTAGCATTGCCATTGTCACATTACCTGAGGTGCAGGCAGCAGAGTAGGATGGTTGTCACTCTTGTGGCAGGGACTGTCTCCAGGCAGTGCAGGGACACACACAGATGTCAGGCAGCTGGCTCGGTGTCACTTGCAGGACTGACACGGGAGGGATGTCTGGCTTCTTCTTGTGTGAGGCAAGTTCAGTTCCAGAGAATTACATTTTGTTTCCTTCTTCCTCCTATAAGGGAAAATGTATACAGTCCTCAGCTGTGTCTCCAGCAGGAGGGGAGGAGCTCAGAGGACAAGGGGGGCTCACAGCCTCCCCCAGGGGATGGATAAATGATCCTACACACATAACATGATTTCTGGATCCATTCTAGGCTGTCATTAGCGCCAGCTGTCCCTGATTTAAGAAGTGGCCTCTCTGTGTATTCCTGTCCCTGGAGTGTCCCTGCTTCTCATCAGCAACACACAATGCTGCACTAGTGCTGATCTACAGAACATAGAGTAGGCTGCATATACAGCTGGGTGTACTATGCATAAACTATGTACAATGTACTATTATCTGTACTCTACTCTGTACAGTGCTGAGCTACAGAACCCAGCCAGCCAGGGCATTATACACAGAGTATACTGTGTATACAGCTGGGTACTATGCATAAACTATGTCCAATGTACTATTATCTGTACTGTACTCTGTACAGCGCTGAGCTACAGAACCCAGCCAGCCAGGGCATTATACACAGAGTATACTGTGTATACAGCTGGGTACTATGCATAAATTATGTTCAATGTACTATTATCTGTACTGTACTCTGTACAGTGCTGAGCTACAGAACCCAGCCAGCCAGGGCATTATACACAGAGTATACTGTGTATACAGCTGGGTACTATGCATAAACTATGTCCAATGTACTATTATCTGTACTGTACTCTGTACAGCGCTGAGCTACAGAACCCAGCCAGCCAGGGCATTATACACAGAGTATACTGTGTATACAGCTGGGTACTATGCATAAATTATGTTCAATGTACTATTATCTGTACTGTACTCTGTACAGTGCCGAGCTTCAGAACCCAGCCAGCCAGGGCATTATACACAGAGTATACTGTGTATACAGCTGGGTACTATGCATAAATTATGTTCAATGTACTATTATCTGTACTGTACTCTGTACAGTGCTGAGCTACAGAACCCAGCCAGCCAGGGCATTATACACAGAGTATACTGTGTATACAGCTGGGTACTATGCATAAACTATGTCCAATGTACTATTATCTGTACTGTACTCTGTACAGCGCTGAGCTACAGAACCCAGCCAGCCAGGGCATTATACACAGAGTATACTGTGTATACAGCTGGGTACTATGCATAAATTATGTTCAATGTACTATTATCTGTAGTGTACTCTGTACAGTGCTGAGCTACAGAACCCAGCCAGCCAGGGCATTATACACAGAGTATACTGTGTATACAGCTGGGTACTATGCATAAATTATGTTCAATGTACTATTATCTGTACTGTACTCTGTACAGTGCTGAGCTACAGAACCCAACCAGCCAGGGCATTGTTCATAGAGTATATATACAGCTGGGTACTGTGTATAAACTGTGTACAATGTACTATTATCAGTACTGTACTCTGTACAGTGCTGAGCTACAAAACCCAGCCAGTCAGGGAATTGTCCATAGAGTATATATACAGCTGGATACTAATACTATGCGTAAACTATGTACAATGTACTGCTGTCTGTATAGTGCTCTGTACAGCGCCACAGAAGAAGAGCGCATATTAGAAATGATTAATAATACATTTTATTAATTGCATTATTTAATATTAATAAAATATATAATATATATATATACAGAGAGAGAGAGAGAGAGAGAGAGAGAGAGAGAGAGAGAGAGAGAGAGAGAGAGAGAGAGAGAGAAAGATGTATATGGATAGTATATCTATATACATCTCTCTCTCTCTCTCTCTCTCTCTCTCTCTCTCTCTCTCTCTCTCTCTCTCTCTCTCTCTCTCTCTCTATATATATATATATATATATATATATATATTATTATTAAATAATGCAATTAATAAAATGTATTATTAATCATTTCTAACATGCGCTCTTCTTCTGTGGCGCTGTACATAGCACTATACAGACAGCAGTACATTGTACATAGTTTACGCATAGTATTAGTATCCAGCTGTATATATACTCTATGGACAATTCCCTGACTGGCTGGGTTTTGTAGCTCAGCACTGTACAGAGTACAGTACAGATAATAGTACATTGTACACAGTTTATGCATATTATCCAGTTGTATATATACTCTATGAACAAAGCGATGGCTGGCTGGGTTCTGTAGATCAGCGCTGTACTGAGTACAGTACAGATAATGGTACATTGTACATAGTTTATACACAGTACCCAGCTGTATATATACTCTATGAACAATGCCCTGGCTGGTTGGCCCGGCATTGCCCGGGTATCAGGGGCATAACATTAGATCCTGGCTGCAAGGGATGCAGCTGCAGGGGGCTTCATCCTCAGAAACTGACAACCAAGGGCATGGAGTGAAAAAGATTTCTGCTCTCTGCATAACACAGCCACTGATAACGAATCATACAAGGTTTTGTAGGCAGAGATTTGTAGACAGGCCCTATTCAGTGTGCAGGAGGAGGGGGCCCCATCCAAAGTTTTGCAAGGGGGCCCAGTGATTTCTAGTTACACCCCAGTCGTGTATGTATTTGGCGGGTGTTGGCCCCGCCCACTTTTTCTAATACTAACACGCAGTTAGTCAATGACCAAGTTTGTGAGCTTTGCGGTCTTTGGCATCAACTATTTGCATTGAAATGAAACAAATCTGATTGGCTGTTTGTAGCTCCACATCCTGTTCTGAATTTGAACCCCAGCCACCCAATGACCAACTGTACCAGGTTTGAGGCTTGTGCTATTAGGCTGGTTTCACAGTGGGACGTTAAAGTCCCATGTTACAGCAGCCAGTAACGCAGCCTAACTCACAGCACTGTAAAATCAATGTGCTGTTCACAGTGCCCATGTTGCGTTAGGGTATAACGCTGCACGTTAAATGAAAGTGCAGCATGCTGTACGTTATACCCCTTTAGAGCTGCGTTAGATTGTTTGCACATGCTCAGTGACCAGCCACATGGTTAATTAATATTCACTGCACTGTGGTGACTCGTGGTGGGACCCGTAGTGTTGTCCGGATCATGAACGAATCGTCCATTTGATCCGGATCTTTTTTGCGAGTTGAATCATCCGGATCATCACAATGAAATATTCGGTTCACAGTGGATGTCTGTCTGGAAGAAACTGGAACATACAGAATGTACAGTGCAGGGAAAGTCCTGTCCTGCTAGTCATTTCACCCAGTCTGCTTCCCTAGTAAAATGATTCAAATGATTTGGTTCAAAGATCCGGATCTTATCAATGATCCGATCCGATTCGAATGATCCGAATCCTTAAAAAGATCCGGACTTCCCATCACTATCCTGGAGCTGCTGCTTTGAGAGTCGCATAACGTGGCTCAATCTGACGTCCAACTTCAACACCACCATACGTTGCGTTAGGGGCACGTTATGCGACCTTAACATCCCCTAAAACGCAACGTCTTGGTGTGAAAGTAGCCTTAACAGTGCAAGAATGACAGCAATTAAAAATTCCCCTTGAAAATCAATAGGTGAATTTTGATTGGCTTTTGTAGGCTCCGCCCACTTTTCTGAATATTAATCCCAGTCACCGGGTGACCAACTGGGCAAAGTTTGAGAACCCTGCCATTAACCGTGTAAAAATGGCTGCAGTTTACATTTTACCAGTGAAAATTGTATTTGCCTCCACCCACTGGCCGGGTATGTGTTTGGCTGGTGTTGGCTGCCATCGCTTTTTCTAACCCTAACACACAATTAGTCAATGAGCAAGTCTGTAAGCTTTGCGGTCTTTGGCATCAATGATTTGCATTGAAATGAAACAAATCTGATTGGCTGTTTGTGGCTCCACAAACAATCTACAGTAAGTAGATTTTCTTTAACCTGAGGCGGGTATTTGACATCTTAGGAGACCACAGAGGTATGTCCTGTGCATAATGACATGCCTCTGGTTCTCGCTAATGCCGCCTCTAGTCCCCCGGGGTCTCCTGTGCCCCCCTGTTAAAAGCTCCAGGCTAGCGACAGTCTCCTTGTCGCTAGCTGTCTATTTACCTTTTGTATGTCTATCAAAGCGTGCTTCCCCGCCTCTGTCCCCGCCACTGCCCACCTCCTGTGAGCTTCCTCCAATCGGAAGCTAAACAGCAACCTGGGAGGTACTTCCTGGGTCGCAGCTTAGCTTCCGATTGGAGGAAGCTCACGGAGGCGGGCAGCGGCGGGGACAGAGGCGGGGAAGCGCGCATTGATAGTCATACAAAAGGTAAATAGACGGCTGGATAGAAGGAGACTGTCGCTAGCCTGGAGCTTTTTACAGGGGGGCACAGGAGGAGACCCTGGGGGGACTAGAGGCGGCAATAGCGAGAACCAGAGGCATGTCATTATGCACAGGACATGCCTCTGTGGTCTCCTAAGATGTCAAATACCCGCCTCGGGTTCTCTTTAAGGTGTTTAAAAATGTCATAATCTAATAGCAATTCCATATCTTTTGTGTTTGGCCATCTTCCGACACTTCTTTTGGCTCTTGTAATAATATATTATTTTGTAATGTTTTTTTCAAATTCATTTAAAAAATATTTTTAATGCTACCAAGCATAATGAATAAACAGGAAAGTCAGACATCCCCTTAAATACGAAAATGTTATGGTCAGGTTAGTAGCTGGCAGCTTCCGCCTCTCCAGGTCTGTAGGTGTTTGTATTACAGAGTCAGGAAATCATTGAGGAGAGGATTGCTTTCACTTTCTCTCTAGCTGGATAAACAGGAAGCTGTGTTTCTCTCTGTTATTTTCGCTCTTCTTTCCTCTTCCTGGAACCTGAACACAGCCAGAGAGAATAGCGGAGAGGTGAAGGGAGAGATTGCTAGTACAACGTGAATCATCTCTCAGGGTACGTTTCCACTAACGCAAATTCGCATGCGTTCCCCGCATGCAAATTCACATAACCAATACAAGTGAATGAGCCTGTGTCCACTTGTCAGGAAAACCGAGCGTTTTCTTGTGCAGGAAAAATCTGCACAGCAGAGCCATCCGAATTCGGACACCGCACACACTGCATGCGAATCACATACAATGTAATTAATAGGAAAAACAAAAACGCATGCGAAAAACGCATGCATTTTTGTGTAAAAAAACAATGTAAAATGCACACCAGCATTGATATGGTTAAAAATGCTTGGCCACAAAACACATGCAAATTTGCATAGAAAAACGCATGGAAAAACGCATCCGCATGCGAAATCGCACATGTGTTTTCCGCACTGGATTCGCAACGCACAAGTGGAAACGGGCCCTTAGTGTGACAATAAACTTCCTTCAGAGAAAGGGGGAAAAAAGCCTCAGTCCATGGAATGGGGAGGGTCATATCACTCTTATGCCTGGACAAGAAGTACAGAAGTGATATGTACAGAAGTCAGAAATAATCAATTCCTGATGCAAAATTGCATGGTGTGTACCAGACATTAGGTTAGAGTCAAGCGTCCTACCTAATAAAACCCCTGTGTCGCTGTGTCCCCTCCTGCGTGTACCTGTGTCCGTGGTTTTGCGTTACCCGCATGCGCGGAGCGCAGGTGGACTTTTGAGCAGGAGAAGGATAGGGCTGGCATGTGCGCGCATGCACGGTAACGTGATCGGCGGCAGTGACCAGGGCAGCCATCAGGTGGGGACAACTGACACTGCAGTGAGGGGCCTAGGGCTTCTAGGGGCCCTGGGCCCCCTCCCCCACAAAATGCTGGAAGGGCCGAATGTGCTGGCTGCGGGCCGTGGCTCACTAACCAGCACACCGCATTCCAGCACTGAGAGAAGTGACATCAGCGCTTGTACGTGGGGAGCAGATGAGTGAGCCCGCAACAGCTGACTTTCTATACTGGGACACCACCTATATCTGGCTACCTAAACTGGGGTTCCACCTATACCTGGCTACCTATACTGGACCACCACCTATACTTGGCTACCTATACTGGGGCTGGAACCACCTATACCTGGCTACCTATACTGGGGCACCAGCTATACCTAGCTACCTATACTGGGGCACCACCTACACCTGGCTACCTATACTGGGGCACCACCTACACCTGGCTACCTATACTGGGGCTGGAACCACCTACACCTGGCTACCTATACTGGGGCTGGAACCACCTACACCTGGCTACCTATACTGGGGCACCATCTATACCTAGCTACCTATACTGGGGCACCACCTACACCTGGCTACCTATACTGGGGATGGAACCACCTATACCTGGCTACCTATACTGGGGCACCAGCTATACTTGGCTACATTTACTGAGGGCACCACCTATACTTGGCTACCTATACTGGGGCTGGAACCACCTATACCTGGCTACCTATACTGGGGCACCATCTATACCTAGCTACCTATACTGGGGCACCACCTACACCTGGCTACCTATACTGGGGCACCACCTACACCTGGCTACCTATACTGGGGCTGGATCCACCTACACCTGGCTACCTATACTGGGGCTGGAACCACCTACACCTGGCTACCTATACTGGGGCACCATCTATACCTAGCTACCTATACTGGGGCACCACCTACACCTGGCTACCTATACTGGGGATGGAACCACCTATACCTGGCTACCTATACTGGGGCACCAGCTATACTTGGCTACATTTACTGAGGGCACCACCTATACCTGGCTACCTTGTGGAAGTTTTACACCACCTGTACCTGGCCACCTATACTGGGGCACCATCTATACCTAGCTACCTATATGGGCGTACCACCTACACCTGGCTACCTATACTGGGGCACCACCTACACTTGGCTACCTATACTGGGGCTGGAACCACCTGTACCTGGCTACCTTTACTGAGGGCACCACCTGTACCTGGCTACCTATACTGGGGCACCACCTATACTTGGCTACCTTTACTGAGGGCACCACCTGTACCTGGCTACCTATACTGGGGCACCACCTATGCTTGGCTACTTATACTGGGGCGCCTATAGCTTGCTACCTATACTGGGGGCACCTGTATCTGGCTAACCTATACAGGTGCACCATCCATACCAGGCTAAGTATACTGGGGGCAACTATAGCAGGTAACCTATACCAGGGCGCCACCTATAGTTGAATACCTATACTGGGGCACCTATATCTTGCTGTCCTATACTGGGGCACCAGCTATACCAGGCTACCTATACTGGGGGCATCTACACCAGGCTGCCTATACTGGGGCACTACCTATAGCTCGCTACTTAAACTGGGGGAACCTATACCTGGCTACCTATACTGGGGGCACCTATACCTGGCTACCTATACTGGGGGAACCTATACCTGGCTACCTATACTGGGGGAACCTATGCCTGGATACCTATACTGGGGGAACCTATACCTGGCTACCTATACTGGGGGCACCTATGCCTAGATACCTATACTGGGGGCACCTATGCCTGGCTACCTATACTGGGGGCACCTATACCTGGATACTTATACTGGGGCACCTATACCTGGCTAGGGCAGGGGGATGAGCTGAGACAGAAGGGGACAAGAGGTAACACAGGGGTATAAAAGAGACACAGGGGGGAAAAAGAGGCACAGAGGGAACAGAGGCGGACAAAAGAGGCACAGGGAGAAAAGAGATGAGACGGGAACATGAGGTCACACAGAGGGACACAAAAGAGGCTCAAACTGAGGTGAGACAGAGGGACATGAAAGAGGCACAGGAAAAAAAAAGGGGACAAATTTAACGGATAAAAAATAAAGATATTTTGCTAGTATTTGGCTCCACCCACAACATGTTATGGCCATGCCCACTTTTTTGCCGCATCACGCTGTGCATGCTGCTTTCTTCAGTGTCGGAGCCATGCACATTTTTTGCAGCAGCGCACTTCGCGCACGGACACGGGGGTGGGGTGGCTAGTGGGCAGGCACTGCAACCAGTGGGTGGGCCCAGGGAGGGGGATCCCAGGCCTAATGTGTTTGAGGGGCCCCAAAATTTCTGATGGTGGCCCTGGCAGTGATGGGCGGGAGGGGAGGGGGATTGTGAGGGTGGCCTAGAGCCCGTTATTGTAACAGGCTTAGGTCCACTAGTTGTTGGATAAAACCTGAAGGGAAAAAGTGCCTAATTGGGATACTTACCTCAGTCCAGGCTGCCCCCACACCTCTCCACCTTGTCATTCCAGCGCTGGGATGCCCGAAGTTCATTGACAGTGGTAGGACGCACTGCGCAGACACAGACTCCTGCGCAGTTCATGGAGCCAAGAGAGCTCACCTTTTTCAGCTGAGCCTGAGTGGCGACTCCTTTCTGCTGCACAGGCGAGAGCTCGCCGATGCCTACATGGTGCAGCCGTGACCATTCCCAGAGAGACCGCACTGCCAACATTAGCTGGGGGTGAGAAATCCATTAATATCTTTGATCCTTATAGAGCACAGCTAACAACTACATATGATGCAATACTTTATACAGACTACACTGATCTAGTCACCTCACTCACTGCCTCGCCGCAGGCCTCACAATCTTAGATTATCACCACCAGCACCACAGTCTAGTGCCCATTTTTTTAAGGTAGGGGAGGGATTTGTTTATTGTGTGATCGGCCCCCATTGGCTGTCGTACGCTTATCTCACTTGTGGCTATTCAAGGAAAATACACAAGTCAAAACAGAGCGATATCTGTCTCTGGTCTTTTCACAGGTCTGAAGTACAACATATTTTTATTGGTTATCTTTGCTATTTCTTCCATTTTCTGTGTAAAACATTCCTTTAAGTCCTGTGGTTGCACACAGAGGCTTCACTAGGGTTGATGTCACCCAGTGCACAAACTCATGGTGTCACCCTTTTCTCACCCCATGAGCGTCCAACCTCAGCAGGCTAAAAAAGCCAATACTACTTAACCTCCCTGTCGGTACGCAGTTTCTGAGGCTGCGTCCGCGAAAGGAATTTTTTGAGTTAAAGTTGTTTTATCCTTTGTAGCTAGCACTAGGCTAGCTACCATTATCCCCCAGGTCCCCCCGCACCCTTCTGATCCCCGCGAACGCCGCCGCTATACGTTACCTAGCCGCGATCCCGCGAGAGCCACAGCCTCCCCAATGAGCTTCAGTCGTCGCTATAGCGACGATCAGACATGACGTCTGATGTCATCGATGTCATGACATGGTGCGCAATCCCGATCCTCCCCATAGCGAAGCCTGGAGCTGATTGGAGAGGCTGCACCATTATTACTATTATTTATTTATTTATAAAGCGCCAACATATTCCGTGGCGCTGTACAATGTAAGAAAACAAACAAGGGATACATAATGATACAGACAATGATATACATCAAATATGAACACTGATACAAGATACAGCACTGCTGATTACAATTTGATTTAACATGATGACTAAAATGTATAAATGTCTAACAGAGTGCAAGCAATTAAATTAATAACAGTCCATGACACAAAAGGGTGAGAGCCCTGCCCTTGCGAGCTTACAATCTAAAGGAATGGGGTGGAAACAAGAGGTGGGGAAGTATACAGTATATGTACAGGCAGTGCGTAATTAGGTTATTTAGTGGGTGCATGGCCTAAGCTAGAGAATATGCTTGTCGGAAAAGGTGGGTTTTGAGGGAGCGTTTAAAGATTTCAAAGGTGGGGGAGTAGCGGATGTGTTCTGGAAGGGCATTCCAGAGGAGGGGTGAGGCACGTGAGAAGTCTTGTACACGTGAATGTGAGGAGGTAATTGTAGAAGAGGATAGAAGAAGCTCGTGTGCAGATCTGAGATTGCGGTTGGGTTGGTTTTTGGAGACTAGTGAGGAGATGTACAGGGGAGAGAGACTGTGGAGAGCTTTGTAGGTTAGGGTTAAGAGTTTGAACTAAATCCTCTCATTAATTGGTAGCCAGTGAAGAGCTTGACAGAGAGGGTCAGCAGAGGAAGAGCGAGAGGAGAGATGAATGAGTCGAGCAGCAGAGTTCAGTACAGAATTGAGCGGTGCTAGTCGGTTAGTTGGAAGTCCACCAAGCAATATGTTGCAATAGTCCAATCGAGATATAATAAGAGCATGTACTAACATTTTGGTTGTGTCATGGGAGAGAAAAGGTCGGATACGTGCTATGTTTTTGAGTTGGAGATGGCAGGAGCTGGTTAGGGAGTTAATGTGAGGAGTAAATGAGAGAGAAGAATCAAATATTACCCCTAAGCACCGTGCTTTGGGAACTGATGTTATAGACGTGTTGTTAACATTTATTGTAATATCAGGCAAAGGGGTGGACAGGGATGGCGGAAAGACTATTAGTTCAGTTTTATTCATATTAAGTTTTAAGAAACGAGAGGACATGAAAGAGGAAATAGCGGACAGGCATTTGGGAACCCGTGTGAGTAAAGGTCTGGTGCCGAGAGGTACAGTTGTGTATCATCTGCATATAGGTGGTATTGGAAACTAAATGAGCTGATTAAGTTACCAAGACCGTGCATGTAGATGGAGAAGAGGAGGGGACCGAGGATAGAGCCTTGAGGTACCCCTACAGACAGAGGATGTGAAGAGGAGGCCTGATCTGAATAAGAAACAGTGAAAGACCTTCCAGAAAGGAAGGAAGATATCCAGGAGAGAGCGAGGTCCTTTATTCCTATAGATGAAAGGATCTGTAGGAGTAGAGTGTGGTCGACAGTGTTGAATGCTGATGACAGATCTAGAAGCCCACATTGCGATTTTCTGGTGACTGCTGCCCACTTTACGATTATTTTCTGGTGACTGCTGCCCACTTTACGATTATTTTCTGGTGACTGCTGCCCACATTACGATTTTCTGGTGACTGCTGCCCACTTTACGATTAATTTCTGGTGAAATGCTGCCCACTTTACGATTATTTTATGGTGAAATGCTGCCCACTTTACAATTATTTTATGGTGAAATGCTGCCCACTTTACAATTATTATTTTTTTTTTGTATTAAAGGCTTTATTGAACAGATTATCAATTTTAACAACTTCTGATGCCAATCAAATAGCACATCAATTATTCAAATGATTTGTAAAGAAAATCTAATTCACAAAACCTAAAAATAAAAGGAAAAAAAGGCAAAAAACAAACACAATACAAAAAAAAAAAAAAAAAATAAGGATGCGGCCGGGGAGCTTGGCTCATAAAAATGGACCATTCAACCTGGGAAATGGGGCACAGGGTACCTCCGACTGAGATCCCAGGGATCGGTCCTCCTCGAAGATCACTAAATATAATTAAGTTGCTCTCCAGCGCCGCACATGAAAAGAAAACAGAACAAAAACCTCAACTTAACATTATATCCACAGTATACATCTACTAAAAACAGGAGTCCTGAAGTATAAGTACCGTATTTCGCGCCGTATAAGACGCTCCGGAATATAAGACGCACCCAAATTTAGAGGGCAAAAACCAGGAAAAAAATACTAAACCTGGTGCGTCCATATTCCAGGAGCGTCTTGTACATGTTGTGTGCTCCTGTGTACCTCATGTCTCTTCCTGTGTGCCCCATCTGTCCTGCTGTATGCCCCATGTGTTTTTCTATGTGTCCAGTGTGCCCCTTCTCCCCATGAGTACCTGTCTGCCTGTCTCCCCCATGTGTACCCTGTCTGCCTGTCTGCCTGTCTCCCTCTGTGTCCTGTTTCCCCCATGTGTCCTGACTGCCCCTTCTCCCCATATGTCCTCCTGTGTCCGTCTCCCCATGTGTCCTGTCTCCCATATGTGTCCTGTGTGTCCCTTCTCCCCATGTGCACCTTGTCTACCTGTCTCCCACGTGTCCTGACTGCCCCTTCTCCCCATGTGTCCTCCTGGGTCAGTCTCCCCATGTGTCCTCCTGTGCACCTCTCCCCATGTATCCTCCTGTGTCAGTCTATGTCCCTCTCCCCATGTGTCAGTCTGTGTCCCTCTCCCCATGTGTCGTCCTGTGTCAGTCTGTGTCCTCTCCATGTGTCCTCCTGTGTCCCTCTCCCCATGTGTCCTCCTGTGTCCCTCTCCCCATGTGTCCTCCTGTGTCCCTCTCCCCATGTGTCCTCCTGTGTCAGTCTGTGTCCTCCCCATGTGTCCTCCTGTGTCAGTCTGTGTCCTCCCCATGTGTCCTCCTTTGTCCCTCTCCCCATGTGTCCTCCTGTGTCCCTCTCCCCATGTGTCCTCCTGTGTCAGTCTGTGTCCTCCCCATGTGTCCTCCTGTGTCAGTCTGTGTCCTCCCCATGTGTCCTCCTGTGTCCCTCTCATCAGTCTCGTTTCCCCCCTTGTGGCATGTGCCTGGCTCCCCTGCGTGGTGTCCCCCTCTAATTTCCACCTGCCCCCTCCATCTATGTGTGCATCTCCCCGGTGCCCGCCCCCCCCCCCCCCCCCCGCGCGCGTGTCTCCGATATCCTCCGATATCTAGCCTTCCTCCCTCCGGGTCTGCAGCTGCAGCGGCTTACCTCATATATGCCGCCGGGAAGACTGCAGACACCCGGCTACTCCATGTGTTCCCTCTACTGCGCGGCTTGTACTGATTGCGTCATCAGTACAAGCCGCGCAGTAGAGGGAACACATGGAGTAGCCGGGTGTCTGCAGTCTTCCCGGCGGCATATATGAGGTAAGCCGCTGCAGCTGCAGACCCGGAGGGAGGAAGGCTAGATATCGGAGACACGCGCGCGGGGGGGGGCGGGCACCGGGGAGATGCGCACATGGAGGGGGCAGGAGGAAGTTAGAGGGGGACACCTTACGCACGCAGGGGAGCCAGGCACAGCGAGCGCACACACAGGCAGGGAATCCCCAATGGCGTCGGGTCGGCGGTTCATATCGGCGGGCGTTCGCAAGTTGGGGATTCCCTGCCTTTGCCGTATAAGACGCAGGGACTTTTTCTCCCTATTTTGGGGGGAGAAAAAGTGCGTCTTATACGGCGGAAAATACGGTAACTTGTATGACTAGTTAAATGCCTTATACGCACATGTCCAGGGGCGACTAAAGTTGTCTATGAGCCCTCCATAGTTCCCAAATAAGATCAAATCTGGTCATGTTCTCAGTACTATGATAATACACTCGATCCATCATCATCATAAGGTCTAGACGTTGGGTAACCAATGTTAAATCGAGGTCAGTGGATTTCCATTTATAAGCAATGGACCATTGAGCAGCCAATAACATGTATCTGTATAATGGCCTAAATTTACCAGGGACATCATCATTCTGTGTATACAATAGGGCCTGGGGAGCGGTTAAGGCCACCGGAAAGCCAAACACCTCTTTAGTCAAAGATTTCCAAGCATTCCAGAACTGCTGTGCAACGGGGCAATCCCAAAAAACATGCAACAACGTGCCTTCCATGCCACAGGCCCGAAAACAGGTCGATGGGACCGAAGGATAAATTTTATGTAATTTAGACGGTGTATAATACCAACGAAACAAAATTTTGTAAGCCGTGTCTTTTACCATGTTTGATTTAATCACCCCAGAGACAGCAGTCCAGACAGAAGACCAATCAGCGCGGTCATATTGGATACCTAAATCCCGCTCCCAAGCTCTCATATATGACATTTTATCATCGTGATCGCGTCCTAGTAATAGAGCATAAAGTATTGAAATTAACCCTTTTCTACGGGAAAAACCAAAATATAGTGATTCAAACATAGTAGGGTCATATACTGGAGAAGAGGAAAAGATTGAAGAGAAATAGTGTTTAATTTGGCAAAATCGATATGCTTCTTCCATAGGGGCGTCTCTACTAAATCTGAGCATGTTAAAGGTAATCGGAACATCACTTATCCAAAATTTGTTTGCTGTGTGGAGATCTTTATCTCTCCACCAGGAGAAAACCTGCGGGTTCCTAAAGGCAGGAACAAACCGAGGATTACCGAAGATAGAAATCCTGGAGGAGGGAAAAGTCATAAGTTTATATGTAGAAGCTATCGAAATCCATAGTTTGGCCAATGACGATACAATTCTATTCCTACCAGCAAGGACTGTCAAATCCTTTTTGGAAACTATCGCGGCTAGTTAGTTGAGGTGGAAAGGAAAAACTGTGGTGGATTCCAGCTGATACCATGCCGGGGGCTTTGAATCTATGTTCCAATCTAACAATTGACTAAGTTCAGAGGCTAGGTAATAATGCCATAGGCTCGGCAAGCCAATTCCTCCTTGCAAGGGAGGTCTATAAAGAATCTGTGCTCGGACTCTAGCTGGCTTACCGTCCCAAATAAATCTATTGATTTGTGATTGGATAGTAGATATAGATTTCTTGGTTATAGTTATAGGAAGCATACGAAACAGATATAATAATTTGGGAAGGATAATCATTTTACAAGCAACATTTCTGCCCAGCCATGACACCTTATATGTAGACCAAATCTTCAAGAGTTGTGTAATTTGAGTAGTTGTGTGTGAAAAATTGGCTCCATATAGGTCCCCAAAGCGAGGTGTAAGAAAGATTCCCAAATATTTAAATTTAGTATGACTCCATTTAAAACTATAAGTAGAATTTAACCATCTAATCGTATGCGGGTATAGATTGATTGGGAGGGCTGTGGACTTGGACGAATTAACTTTAAGCCCTGAAAAGTTTGCAAAAGACTCCAATAATTGGAAAAGATTAGGTAAAGAGGTTAATTGTCTAGTCAGGAATAGGAGAGCATCGTCAGCATACAAAGAAAGCTTGATATTATCAATACCATATCCATAGATATTGGGATGTTGTCTAATCGCCACCGCCAAAGGCTCTAAGGCGAGGGCGAACAGCAATGGGGAGAGAGGACACCCCTGACGGGTGCCTCTTTTAAGATGAATGGGAGTGGAAGTTGCCCCAGGGATGCGAATCACAGTGGATGGGGAATCATACAAAGCTAAAACTGCTGTAATGATGGATCCGGTTAGGCCAAAGCTCTCCAGGGCAGTGATCAGATATTGCCAACCCACGGAATCAAATGCTTTACTGATATCAAGACCCAACATCAGAAACTTTGATTTCTTAATTTCTGCATCTTGTAATATATTAATTGCCAATCTTACATTATCAGAGCCTTGCCTACCAGGGATAAAACCAGTCTGGGAAGGAGCAACCAAATCACCCACCAGGGTACCTAGTCGCGATGCCAAAATTTTAGCAAAGAGTTTGATATCATTATTCAGGATTGAAATTGGTCTAAAACCGGCAGGGGAAGAGTGGTCGGCATCTGGTTTAGGGAGTAGGGTCATGTTTGCCAGGAGCATTTCCGAAGGGAGTTTCTCACCTTGTAGAATAGCGTTAAACATAGAGGTCAGAGGGAGTGACAATGTGTCAGCAAATTTTTTATAGTATAGCGGGGAAAACCCATCAGGGCCGGGGGCAGTGGAAGATTTAAGGGATTTTATTGTTGCTATTACTTCTGTGGGGGAAATTGGAGCATTGAGGAATTGTAGTTGTTCTGAAGTCAATGTAAGTAACTGAAGGGAATCTAACCAAGATTTAAGCTCAGTGGTATTAGCTGTTATCTCTGACCCTAAAAGGTTTTGATAGTATTCCTCAAATATTTTTAATACTTTGGGAGGTAATACTTCCTCAGTGCCTCTAGTGTTTTTCAGTTTATAAACATGTGGGGGCTTATAGTATTGATTAAGCTTACGAGCAAACTGAGTAGAAGGATTACTTCCACGCAATAAAAATCTAGCTTTAGAAAACTTCAATGCTCTAGCATGCGAGTTATCCAGAATAGAATTCAGTTCAGTTCGTTTCAAATTAATCTCATGTAAAATCTCTCTAGTGGTAGTCCCGAAGTGGCGCTTATATAAAAGATCCAGCTCTGCCGATAGTGTAAAATTTTTTTGCGATTAGCAGCCTTAGCAATAAAGATGCCTCTCATGACTGGCTTATGAGCCGCCCATCTCAGAATGGGAGAAGTATTATCTTCACTATTAAAAAAAAAGTATTCCTCCATCTCACCCCTAACTAATATTCTATCTGATTCCTCCGCTAGAAGGGAGTCATTAAGCTTCCAATTACCAGGACTAAAGGGCAAGCCAAAGCCTACCAAGGATGATAAAACCATGTGGTGGTCTGACCAACTACAGGTGACAATGTCTGAAGTGGAGGAGTTGGATGCGATTATAGGAGATAAATAGATATAATCTAAGCGGGCATAAGATTGCCGGGGATGAGAAAAGAAGGTGTACTGTCTGCAACCAATATTATATGATCTCCATATATCGATAACCTTAAGTCTTGCTAGAAGGCTAGTGAGTCTTCTCGGGAAAGTCTGAGCAAAGGGAGACTGAACTGATCTATCCAAGCTGGGGTTAGCTACAGCATTGAAGTCGCCTGCTATAATCAAATGTGTAGAAGATAATCTTTCCAATTGAGGGGCCAGCAATTGCAAAAAAGCTGTCTTAGAGGCATTGGGTGCGTAGCAATTGACTAACATAACAGATTTACCCTCCAAGATACCCTTAAGGATCAGAATTCTACCATCGGGGTCTGCATAAGAATCTATGAGTGAGAACGAAATAGAGTTATGAAACACTATAGCCACTCCCCTGGATTTTTTAGTGAATGAGGCATAATAGGATCTGCTATATGATCTATGTAGGAAGGTGGGTGATTTGGACTGAATAAAGTGGGTTTCTTGTAGAAACAAAACTGATGCTTTTAAGCTCTGATAATGTTGGAAGGCCTTTCTACGTTTGACTGGTTCATTCAACCCCTGGACATTGTGCGTAATCAAATTAAACTGTCTAGGCATGATAAGAATACGGACATAATCAGCAAAACTTCAAGATATATTAGTAAATCACGAATTTGACCATTCAGGACTCTTGAGAAAATCAAAAAAAGCAAATAACACAAACAAACAAAACTGTGCATAGTACCAAAAAGAATAGAAGAAAAAAACATCAATGTCATCATTTTGTCTGGGCGACAAACCTCCTCACTGTCCCACAACAAAAAGGCCCAGGTACTCTCAGTGGCTTAATTAGGACCACACTGAGAGGGGGGGGGGGGGGGGGCGGGGTAATACCCATAAAGTTAAATTCACTACGGAAAAGAACAAAAAGAAAACACCTAAGCGGGGAGCTATATCCCAGCCTTTTCAAGAGTTAGTGCGCCAGGTGCGAGGGACCTTATTCAAAGGTTGTTTGCGGTGTGCTTCCAGCTGATCAAGAGTCACCGGCAGGCCCATGCTGTTAAGAAGAGAGATTCCTTGCTCCAATGTAGTAATAGTGTGGAATTTACCATCTCGAGAGAGGAGAAGCTTTGTAGGGAAACCCCATTTATATTGGATCTGCTGCTCCCTGAGGTACGCTGTCAGTGGGGCCAAGGATCTACGCTTTTGTAAGGTAAATTGCGAAAGATCGGCAAAAACTTTGATGCTGCTGTATGGTTCCGGCAGTTTTCCATGTTGTCTCATGAAGAAAGAAAAAGCGTCCTTAACGTGATAAAACTGAAAACAAGCTATAGCATCTCTAGGAACTCTTTCTGGCAGATGGCCAGGCTTAGGCAGCCTGTGAGCTCGTTCTATGGTGTATTCCAGTGGTGCTCAAATACCCCTTTTCAAAATTCGAGTTAGGTCGAATTCGAATAGTAAATTATTCGAGGTCAGTCGAATATTCGAGTCGAATAATTTTTACTATTCGATTCGACCTCGGAATTCGAGCTCACTATTCGAGTCGGTATTCGAGCTCATTATTCGAGCTGACTATTCGAAATGGCCTTAAATAGCTTCCAACACTTGTTTTGAGGGTGAATGATGCAAGAAACCTCTTTTTTTCCAAGTAACAACAGCAAGTGATTATGTGGGGATGTTCCTTTAAAAAAAAAAAGTTGAAAAGAGAAGTTGTGTCCAGAAATTTGTTCAGTACTGTATATACTTCTTCTTCTTCTTCTTTATCTTCTATATCTTCTTCTTCTTCTTCTTCTATATCTTCTTCTTCTATATCTTCTTCTTCTATATCTTCTTCTTTTATATTGTCTTCTTCTTCTTCTTCATCTTCTTCATCATCATCTTCTTCTTCTTCATCTTCTTTTTCTTCATCTTCTTCATCTTCTTCATCTTCTTCTTCATCTTCTTCATCTTCTTCTTCATCTTCTTCATCTTCTTCATCTTCTTCTTCTTCATCTTCTTCATCTTCTTCATCTTCATCTTCTTCATCTTCTTCATCTTCTTCTTCTTCTTCATCTTCTTCTTCTTCATCTTCTTCATCTTCTTCATCTTCTTCTTCATCTTCTTCTTCATCTTCTTCATCTTCTTCACCTTCTTCATCTTCTTCTTCATCTTCATCTTCTTCTTCTTCATCTTCTTCTTCTTCTTCATCTTCTTCTTCTTCATCTTCTTCATCTTCATCTTCTTCATCTTCTTCATCTTCTTCTTCTTCATCATCTTCATCTTCTTCTTCTTCATCTTCTTCTTCTTCATCTTCTTCTTCTTCATCTTCTTCTTCTTCATCTTCTTCTTCTTCATCTTCTTCATCTTCTTCATCTTCATCTTCTTCATCTTCTTCTTCTTCATCTTCTTCTCCTTCTTCTTCTTCTTCTTCTTCTTCTTCTTCTTCATCTTCTTCTTCTTCAATATCGTCTTCTTCTTCACTTATTTCTCTTTTCAAATTTTTTTTTTTAAAGAAATGCAGCTATTTTTGAGCGTAACAAATAGCTGGTGGCGCACGCATGTTGGAAGCGCCATTGTATGTGCTCCCTGGCAGTGGAAACACACAGACAGCAGGAGGTAAATTCAGCAGCAGGAGGAGGAGGATGAGTGTGTGGCAGCAGGCAGTCAATGAGGCAGGCAGCGTGACATAATAGCCCTGGTACCTAGCGGTGATACCAGGGCTGTAAATAAACACAGCAGGCAGGAGGTCCCAGACAGCGGTCGTGCAGCCCACATTGTGTCCAATACACAACTGGGACAACACAGTTTTCAACCCGGGCACCTCAGAAAAATTAAACCTTTTTTTTTTTTTGGTTTTTTTTGTTTTGTTTTTACAACAAATTACACAGATATAGCTATTTTTGACGTAATAGCTGGTGGCAGAGTGGCAGCAGAAGGTAAATCTGTGTACCCTGGCAGTGGGAAACACAGGCAGACAGCAGCAGCAGCAGCAGGAGGAATGGAGGAGTAATTATGTGTGCAGCTATTGTTTGACGTAATAGCTGGTGGCAGAGTGGCAGCAGAAGGTAAATCTGTGTACCCTGGCAGTGGGAAACACAGACAGACAGCAGCAGCAGCAGGAGGAATGGAGGAGTAATGTGAGCAGCTATTGTTTGACGTAATAGCTGGTGGCAGAGTGGCAGCAGAAGCTAATTCTGTGTACCCTGGCAGTGGGAAACACAGACAGACAGCAGCATCAGCAGGAGGAATGGAGGAGTAGTGTGAGTGTGGCAGCAGGTAGGCAGCGTGACATAATAGCCCTGGTACCTAGCGGTGATACCAGGCCGTAAATGAACACAACAGGAGGTCCCAGACAGCGGTCGTGCAGCCCACATCGTGTCCAATACACAACTGGGACAACACAGTTTTCAACCCGGGCACCTCAGAAAAATTAAACCTTTTTTTTTTTGGTTTTTTTTGTTTTGTTTTTACAACCAATTACACAGATATATAGCTATTGTTTGACGTAATAGCTGGTGGCAGAGTGGCAGCAGAAGGTAAATCTGTGTACCCTGGCAGTGGGAAACACAGACAGACAGACAGCAGCAGCAGCAGGAGGAATGGAGGAGTAATTATGTGTGCAGCTATTGTTTGACGTAATAGCTGGTGGCAGACTGGCAGCAGAAGGTAATTCTGTGTACCCTGGCAGTGGGAAACACAGACAGACAGCAGCAGCAGGAGGAATGGAGGAGTAGTGTGAGTGTGGCAGCAGGCAGGCAGCGTGACATAATAGCCCTGGTACCTAGCGGTGATACCAGGCCGTAAATGAACACAACAGGAGGTCCCAGACAGCGGTCGTGCAGCCCACATCGTGTCCAATACACAACTGGGACAACACAGTTTTCAACCCGGGCACCTCAGAAAAATTAAACCTTTTTTTTTTTTAATGGTTTTTTGGTTTTGTTTGTAAAACAAATTACACAGATATATAGCTATTGTTTGACGTAATAGCTGGTGGCAGAGTGGCAGCAGAAGGTAAATCTGTGTACCCTGGCAGTGGGAAACACAGACAGACAGACAGCAGCAGCAGCAGGAGGAATGGAGGAGTAATTATGTGTGCAGCTATTGTTTGACGTAATAGCTGGTGGCAGACTGGCAGCAGAAGGTAATTCTGTGTACCCTGGCAGTGGGAAACACAGACAGACAGCAGCAGCAGGAGGAATGGAGGAGTAGTGTGAGTGTGGCAGCAGGCAGGCAGCGTGACATAATAGCCCTGGTACCTAGCGGTGATACCAGGCCGTAAATGAACACAACAGGAGGTCCCAGACAGCGGTCGTGCAGCCCACGTCGTGTCCAATACACAACTGGGACAACACAGTTTTCAACCCGGGCACCTCAGAAAAATTAAACCTTTTTTTTTTTTTAATGGTTTTTTGGTTTTGTTTGTAAAACAAATTACACAGATATATAGCTATTGTTTGACGTAATAGCTGGTGGCAGAGTGGCAGCAGAAGGTAAATCTGTCAGTGATGAGCGAAAATGCAAATATTCTTTTCGCCGAATTTTCGCGAAAATAAGTACTATTTTCGTTTCGAAAGGCGAAAATTCGCCGAATATTTTCGCATTAATTTTCGCCTAAAGTCCGTTTTTTTCGCGTTGAATTTCTAAGCCCCCTTACAAGCTAGAATCACCAAATTTGCAGGGTATATTAAGGAGATATGTGGGTACAAGAGGAAAAAGAAATTTTTTAAAAAGACCTTATAGTTTTTGAGAAAATCGACTTTAAAGTGTCAAAGGAAAAAAGTATACATTTAAATGCAGTAAATGACAGTTACTGTAGCAAACCTAGCAGTAGTGTAAATTTACTAATATCAAAAGAAAGGGCCAAGTGTAAGTGCCATGGGCTAAGTGTCAAGTGCAAACTGCCAAGTGCAAAGGGCTGAGTGCCAAGTGCAAAGGGCCAAGTGCCAAGAGCAAGTGCCAAGTGCAAACTGCCAAGTGCAAAGGGCCAAGTGCCAAGTGCAAAGGGCCAAGTGTCAAGTGCAAAGTGCAAACGGCCAAGTGCAAGTGCAAAGGGCCAAGGGTCAAATGAAAAGGGCCAAGTGCAAAGGGCCAAGTGCAAAGAGCCCTTGGCTCTTGGCCCTTTGCCTTTGCACTTGGCCCTTTTCATTTGACACTTGGCCCTTTGCACTTGCACTTGGCCCTTTGCACTTGGCCCTTTGCCTTTGCACTTTGCCTTGGCACTTGGCCCTTTGCACTTGCAATTGGCCCTTTGCCTTTGCACTTGGCCCTTTGCACTTGGCCCTTTGCACTTGGCCCTTTGCACATGCAATTGGCCCTTTGCACTTGGGCCTTTGCACTTGGCCCTTTGCACTTGGGCCTTTGCCCTTGCACTTGGCCCTTTGCACTTGGCCCTTTGAACTTGACCCTTGGCCCTTTGCACTTGGCCCTTTGCCCTTGCACTTGGCCCTTTGCACTTGGCCCTTTGCACTTGGCAGTTTGCACTTGGCACTTGGCCCTTTCTTTTGATATTAGTAATTTTACACTACCTCTAGGTTTGCTTAAAGGGATACTGTAGGGGGGGTCGGGGGAAAATGAGTTGAAGTTACCTGGGGATTCTAATGGTCCCCCGCAGGCATCCTGTGCCCGTGCAGCTACTCCCCAATGCTCCGGCCCCGCCTCCGGTTCACTTCTGGAATTTCAGACTTTAAAGTCTGAAAACCACTGCGCCTGCGCTGCCGTGTCCTCGCTTCCCCTGATGTCACCAGGAGCACACGGCGCAAGCACAGACCATACTGGGCCTGCGCAGTATGCTCCTGGTACCATCAGCAGGCGCGAGGACACGGCAACGCAGACGCAGTGGTTTTCAGACTTTAAAGTCTGAAATTCCAGAAGTGAACCAGAGGCGGGGCCGGAGCATTGGGGAGTGGCTACGTGGGCACAGGATATCTGTGGGGGACCATTAGAACCCCCGGGTAACTTCAACTCATTTTACCCCGACCCCCTCCAACAGTATCCTTTTAAAGGGAACCTTAACTGAACGGGGGGTAAAGAGTTTCACTTACCTGGGGCTATTACCAGCCCCCTGCAGCAGTCCTGTGTCCTCGGCGCCGCTCTGGAATCCTCTGGTCCCCCGCTGTCACTCAGTTTCGTTTTTGACGACTCACCAGTCGCCGGCCGCCATGCGTATTATTGGACGCATTCACCAATGCAATTAGCGCTATTGCGGACCGCAGCGCGTACAAAAATACGCGTTGCCGCATTCCGCATGCGTAGTTATGCGGCAACGCGTATTTTTGTGCGCGTTGCGGTCCGCAATAGCGCTATTTGCATTGGTGTACGCAGCGCGTACAAAAATACGCGTTGCCGCATTCCGCATGCGTAGATATGCGGCAACGCGTATTTTTGTGCGCGTTGCGGTCCGCAATATCGCTAATTGCATTGGTGAATGCGTCCAATAATACGCATGGCGGCCGGCGACTGGTGAGTCGTCAAAAACGAAACTAAGTGACAGCGGGGGACCAGAGGATTCCAGAGCGGCGCCGAGGGCACAGGACTGCTGCAGGGGGCTGGTAATAGCCCCAGGTAAGTGAAACTCTTTACCCCCCGTTCAGTTAAGGTTCCCTTTAAGTAACTGTCATTTACTGCATTTAAATGTATACTTTTTTCCTTTGAAACTTTAAAATCGATTTTCTCAAAAACTATAAAGTCTTTTTGGAAAATTTCTTTTTCCTCTTGTACCCACATATCTCTTTAATATACCCTGCAAATTTGGTGATTCTAGCTTTTAAGGGGGCTTAGATATTCAACGCGAAAAAAACAGACTTTAGGCGAAAATTAATGCGAAAATATTAATGCGAAATTTCGCCTTTTGAAGCGAAAATAGTACTTATTTTCGCGAAAATTCGGCGGAATCGAAAATGGGATTTTCGATGCGAAAATGGCTTTGGCGAAAATTCGCAAGCAACACTGCAATCTGTGTACCCTGGCAGTGGGAAACACAGACAGACAGCAGAAGGGCAGTACACAGCAGCCCACTGTAGGTGTAAAATGTGTGGCTGCAGGCGACGTAATAGTCAAAGTGAACCAGGCTGGCTTAGTGAGCAGGAGCCAGGAGGTGGTAAAGGGTGGTAAGGCACATTAACGATGGTTCTTAGCCAGTTCATGTCCCCCTCTCGCCGACAACAGGGGCCAGGAACTCGCCTTCCACCCACGCCTGGTTCATCTTGAGAAACGTCAGTCTGTCCACAGACTTGTGAGACAGACGTGAGCGTTTCTCGGTGACCACACCACCAGCTGCACTGAAGCAGCGCTCGGACAGCACGCTGGAAGGGGGGCAGGACAGCACTTCCAGGGCGTACTGCGCCAGCTCGCTCCAGATCTCCAGGCGCTTGACCCAATACTCCATGGGATCAACAGGGGCATCGCTGTCAAGCCCGCTGTAGGACCCCATGTAGTCAGCCACCATGCGGGTCAGGCGCTGGCTGTGACCGGTGGAGGATGCTGCTGCATGCACCTCCTCTCTAGTCACTGCTGCCGGAGCCTCTACAGTCCTGTAGAGCTCATGGCTGAGAGACAGCAGGTCTGTGGGGCGCTTGCTGCTGGATGCAGGCACCTGCTGCTGCCTCTGTGCTGGCTGCTGGACAGTGGGGGTGGAAGGCTGGGGGAAGGCTTCCTCCAAGCGCTTAACAAGGGCCTGCTGCAAGCTCCTTATTTGTTGCGCTGGGTCTCCTCCTGCAGGCGGCAGGAACTGGCTCAACTTCCCCTTGAGGCGTGGGTCCAACATCATGCTGATCCAGATGTCCTCCCTCTGCTTCATCTGGATCACCCTGGGGTCTCTGCGCAGGCACGTCAGCATGTGTGCTGCCATTGGGAAGAGGCGGGCCACGTCTGCTGGCACATCGACGGCAGTGCTGCTGTCCTCATCCTCCTCCTCTGCCTCGTCAGCCTCATCCTCTCTCCACCCCCGCACCAACTCAGCTGCACTGTGCTGCTCCCCCTCATCACCAGCAAGGTCAGGGACCTCCACCAAGTCCTCCTCCTCCTCCCCCTCAGAGGTGGACTGTGCAGCTGCTTGCCGCTCCTGCTGGTCCAAGGCTGCCGCTCCCTGTTCCAGCAAAGCATCGAGGGCCCTGTTCAGCAGACAAACCAGGGGCACCCACTCGCAGACCATAGCATGGTCCCTGCTCACCATGTTAGTGGCCTGCAGAAAGGGAGCCAGCACTAAGCACACCTGCTGCATGTGCCTCCAGTCATCATCAGGGACGATGGACGGGATGTTGCTGGTCTTGTCCCTTCTCTGAGCGGCGGAAACAGTGGCCAGGGCAAGGTACTGGTTGACAGCGTGCTTCTGTTCAACCAGACGCTCCAACATCGCCAGGGTGGAGTTCCAGCGAGTCGGAACATCAAGGATCAGCCGATGGCGTGGCAGATCCAGCTCCTTTTGCACGTCTTCCAGGCTCGCACAGGCTGCAGCCGAGCGCCGGAAGTGACGCACAACGTTCCTTGCCGTTTCCAGCAGTTCGCCCATCCCCTGGTAGGTGCGCAAGAACTTCGGCACCACCAGGTTCAGCACGTGGGCAAGACAGGGGATGTGGGTCAGGTTTCCCCTGTCTATTGCGGCAACCAGATTGGCCCCATTGTCGGCCACCACCTCTCCGACTCTGAGGCCTCTGGGGGTCAGCCAAATCCTCTCCTGCTCCTGGAGTTTTGCCAACACATGGGTTGCCGTCAGCTTGGTCTTCCCAAGGCTGACCAAGTGCAGCAGCGCTTGGCAGTGGCGGGCCTTCACGCTGCTGCTGAGGCGGGGGGTTTGGCCAGGTGTGCCGGAGGATGGCAGAGGATCGGAGGAACCTGCTGCAGTTCCCCTGACCCTGCGGGGTGGCACCACCCACTGTGTTGCTGCTGCTGCTGTGCCCGCTGCTGCTCTCCCATCCTCACCCCCTTCCACCAAGCTGACCCAGTGGACAGTGAAGGACAGGTAGCGGCCTGTCCCGAAGCGGCTGCTCCAGGAGTCCATGGTGACGTGGACCCTTTCACCAACCGCGTGCTCCAGCCCTCGCTCCACATTGGCCATCACAAAGCGGTGCAGTGCAGGAATGGCCTTGCGGGAGAAAAAGTGTCTGCTGGGGAGCTGCCAGTCTGGGGCTGCGCAAGTAAGCAGCGCACGAATGTCGCTCCCCTCCTGCACGAGCGTGTACGGCAGGAGTTGGGAGCACATGGCCCGTGCCAGCAAGCCGTTCAGCTGCCGCACGCGACGGCTGCTGGGAGGCAGAGCCCTAACCACCCCCTGGAAGGACTCGCTCAAAAGGCTCTGGCGTGGCCTTTTGCTGGCACGGGAATCAGCAGACACAGCGGAGGAGGCCACTGAGGACTGGCTGCCAGAACAGGCCTCAGTGTCGGCGGCAGGAGTTGCAGAGGGGGGAGGAGCAGTGCGTTTCCGCACTCCTGCTGGTGCTGCTGGAGGAGCAGGAGGGCGGGTGGCTGCTGTTGCTGCTGCTGCTGAAGGCTGTGCAGTGATGGGTGTGGTGCCACTGCCAGCACCAGATGCCTTCAGCCTCTGGAACTCCTCATGCTGGTGGAAATGTTTCGCAGCAAGGTGGTTGATGAGCGAGCTGGTGCTGAACTTTAAGGGGTCTGCACCTCTGCTCAACTTCCGCTGACAGTGGTTGCAAGTGGCGTACTTGCTGTACACAGTGGGCATGGTGAAATATCGCCAGATTGGTGACAGAAACATCCCCCTACGGCATGGAAGCGCTGCTGCCTGTCTCCCTGTGGTGGTTGGGGGGGGGGGCTTGGGTGCGGCTGGTGGTGGTACTGGCAGATGCTGCTGCTGCTGCTGCTGAGCCTGAGACACCAGCAGGCTGTGGGACCTGCCTACTGCTGCCACTGCTTGCAATGATGCGCCTCCTTGCAAGGCCCACAAGAGCATCCTCCTCCTCCTCCTCAGAGCTGCTGAGGACGACATCCCCTGGAGGTGGTGGCACCCAGTCTCTGTCTGTCACCGGGTCATCATCATCCTCCCCCTCCTGAAACATGTCCTGCTGGGATGATGACCCCCCAAACTCCTCTCCTGATGCATGGATGGGCTGCTTGACTGTCGCCACAGTCTTGCTGTCCAATCCCTCATCCCCCAAAGTGCCCATCAGCATCTCCTCCTCAAAATCGCCAACAACAGCAGACAATACCCTGATGGTGCCTGGGGTAAAAATACTGCTGAGTGACAGGTCGCCAACTTGTGACGGTGAACTGGCCTCCTCCCCAGACCCTGCTGGGCGGCTGCTGCGAACAGGGGTGGTGGTGGTGGTGAGGGTGGAGGCCTCGGATGCAGAGCTGATGGCGGGCTGCTCATCCTCCGTCATGAATTGCACCACAGTGTCTGCATGCTTTTCCTCAATGGGACGTTTCCGACCCGGCTGGAGGAAAATCGGAGCAGGTGCTACACGCTGCTGCTGCTGTGTCTCTGCAGCGTGAGTTGCAGATGCTCCTGCTGGGCGGCGCCCAAGGCGTCCACGGCCAGTGGCTATGGGAGGAATGTTAGCCACGGACGCTGCTGCTGCTGCTGCGGAACTGTGCATGGTGGCGCGGCCGCGGCCTGCCACAATGCTGCTCCCTCTCCTCCTGATTCCCTTGCTGCCCTTCCCCTTGCCCAAACCGCGCTGGCTGCCACTTCCAGACATCTTCGATGTTTTGGGCGTATAGACAAAAGTTTTTTAAAAGGGCGGGTGAAAAGTGGGGTACTTTAATGGAGTGGGTTGGTGGGTGAGGTGACTGAGTGAGTGTCCCTAGTACAGTAAGTAAGTAGTAACAGTCAGGAAGTACAACTAGCAGTTACAATAATCAGTAGTAATCACAAGTAAATTTAGTGTGTGTACACTACAGACAGTGAGTGCACGCACGCGCAAACACGCGCAGGAGCTAGCCTATGAACAGTGACTGAGTGAGTGTCCCTAGTACAGTAAGTAAGTAAGTAGTAACAGTCAGTAAGTACAACTAACTAATTACAATAATCAATCAGTTATCAGAAGGAAATAGAGTGTGTGTAGTGTGTGTACACAGACAGTGAGTGCACACACGCAGGAGCTAGTAGACTATGAACAGTGACTGAGTGTCCTAGACTCCTAGTACAGTAAGAGTAAGTAGTAACAGTAAGTACAACTAACTAATTACAATAAGCAATCAGTTATCAGAAGGAAATAGAGTGTGTGTAGTGTGTGTACACAGACAGTGAGTGCACACACGCAGGAGCTAGTAGCCTATGAACAGTGACTGAGTGTCCTAGACTCCTAGTACAGTAAGTAGTAACAGTAAGTACAACTAACTAATTACAATAATCAATTACAATAATCAATCAGTTATCAGAAGGAAATAGAGTGTGTAGTGTGTACACAGAAAGTGAGTGCACACACGCAGGAGCTAGTAGCCTATGAACAGTGACTGAGTGTCCTAGACTCCTAGTACAGTAAGAGTAAGTAGTAACAGTAAGTACAAACAACTAACTAATTACAATAATGAATCAGTTATCAGAAGGAAATAGAGTGTGTGTAGTGTGTGTACACAGACAGTGAGTGCACACACGCAGGAGCTAGTAGACTATGAACAGTGACTGAGTGTCCTAGACTCCTAGTACAGTAAGAGTAAGTAGTAACAGTAAGTACAACTAACTAATTACAATAAGCAATCAGTTATCAGAAGGAAATAGAGTGTGTGTAGTGTGTGTACACAGACAGTGAGTGCACACACGCAGGAGCTAGTAGCCTATGAACAGTGACTGAGTGTCCTAGACTCCTAGTACAGTAAGTAGTAACAGTAAGTACAACTAACTAATTACAATAATCAATTACAATAATCAATCAGTTATCAGAAGGAAATAGAGTGTGTGTAGTGTGTACACAGAAAGTGAGTGCACACACGCAGGAGCTAGTAGCCTATGAACAGTGACTGAGTGTCCTAGACTCCTAGTACAGTAAGAGTAAGTAGTAACAGTAAGTACAAACAACTAACTAATTACAATAATCAATCAGTTATCAGAAGGAAATAGAGTGTGTGTAGTGTGTGTACACAGACAGTGAGTGCACACACGCAGGAGCTAGTAGACTATGAACAGTGACTGAGTGTCCTAGACTCCTAGTACAGTAAGAGTAAGTAGTAACAGTAAGTACAACTAACTAATTACAATAAGCAATCAGTTATCAGAAGGAAATAGAGTGTGTGTAGTGTGTGTACACAGACAGTGAGTGCACACACGCAGGAGCTAGTAGCCTATGAACAGTGACTGAGTGTCCTAGACTCCTAGTACAGTAAGAGTAAGTAGTAACAGTAAGTACAAACAACTAACTAATTACAATAATCAATCAGTTATCAGAAGGAAATAGAGTGTGTGTAGTGTGTACACAGACAGTGAGTGCACACACGCAGGAGCTAGTAGCCTATGAACAGTGACTGAGTGTCCTAGACTCCTAGTACAGTAAGTAGTAACAGTAAGTACAACTAACTAATTACAATAATCAATCAGTTATCAGAAGGAAATAGAGTGTGTGTAGTGTGTACACAGACAGTGAGTGCACACACGCAGGAGCTAGTAGCCTATGAACAGTGACTGAGTGTCCTAGACTCCTAGTACAGTAAGTAGTAACAGTAAGTACAACTAACTAATTACAATAATCAATTACAATAATCAATCAGTTATCAGAAGGAAATAGAGTGTGTGTAGTGTGTACACAGAAAGTGAGTGCACACACGCAGGAGCAGCTAGTAGCCTATGAACAGTGACAGTGAGTGTCCTAGTACAGTTACAGTATATAACTATAATACTAATACAATCAGTAGTAAAGGACAGCAGAAATACTGGTATAGAATAGAGAGAAATAAACAGAGGACAGGAGGACAGCTGCCCACACAGGCAAGGCCCTGAGGCCTAAAGCTGTAAGCCTGCAGCAGCTGGCCTGTCTCTATGTAACACAAAAGCTACTAACTAAAATACAATGTCTAACTAACTAACAACAATATAGGTGTGTATAGGAGGTGTATGTGAGCAAAAACACTAGGTAAATTACCACAATAGAGCTCTTGCTAAGCCAAAGCACAAAGGAGCAACTCTCTCTCTGTACAAGTCTCAGGCAAGCACGGAGAAACGGAACATGGCGGCCGCTATTTATAGGGTAGGGGTTGGCCAGGGTCCCCCTCTGTGATTGGCTGCCGTCAGAGGGCCTGGGAGCCCTCTGATTGGCTCTAAGGACATCAATCTGGGCTATGACGCTATTCGAGCTCGGTACCGAGCTCGAATAGCGCCGTTTGCTCGAATAGCTCGAATAGTGAATGGGCTATTCGCGTTTACTCGAATAGCCCATTCGAATAGCTACAGCTATTCGGAGCTCGAATACCGAGCTCGAATAGCTGGAAAAGAGCTCGAATATTCGAGCTACTCGAATATTCAAACTCTGCTGAGCACCACTGGTGTATTCAATGTTAGAGAATTGGGGCACCGCTGATTTCACCATATCAATCAAAAATTCCTTAAGCTGTGTGTTATTTACTGTCTCTTCAATACCACGGAATTTAAGGTTGCAACGGCGGTTACGATCTTCTAGGTCTGCAATTTTCAATTGCATCGCTTCTTCGTTCGCTTCACGGCGATCCAGCTCAGAAACTGTTTTATTATGCTCGTCTATCAGTTTAGCAACACAGTCCTCATTACAAGATACCCGAACTCCCAGATCCTCCACCGATCGCTGTAAGGAGTTGGCTATCGCCGCCATTTTGTTAGTCATGGAACGTTCCAGGGCCATAATCATGTCGCGTAGAAAGGCCCGGTCTATAGGCAAATTATCATCCTGGGAAGATGGTTGTATGCTGCTAAGCTCTGAAACTGTAGCCAGCTGGGGGGAGGATCCTGCTTGCGAGTCTGTAGGGCCCGAAAGCCTGGGCCTGGATTTAACAGGGCTTAAGAAGGTGGGAGAGGGGGTGCCTGAGTCTGTATCCTCCAAGGCAGATGGGCTGTGAGTTAGGGCTGCGTCAGAGGCCTGTGTGGCAGAAGTATGGGAGACATCCGTGTCGCTGGATGCGAAATTTTGTGCGCACGATGCCTGTTTGAGTGTATGGGATGCGTTCGGCATGCGAACTGGTATGGCGGACTTACGCGTCCCGGCGGTGCCGGCGCTATGTTGCTCACCACGCGGCCCAGGCCTCCGTCTTTTGAAGATATCGTGGATCCTCTGCGGGCGTTGGGTGTCGGCTCCCTGGGTCCCTGATGTCTCCATGTCCTCCCCCATGGCTGTTGGGACGGTCTCCTCCGGTCCTGGCATGCTTGAAGTCGCTTTACTATAAGGCTGGGATCAGGAGCTCTCCTCTATGCTGCCATCCACTCTGCCGGCCAGCCAGGCCCCCCCGAGCATCAGTGTGTTATCTGATTTAAAGTGAGCTTTCAGGTGGACACTTAGTGCTCCAAGACAAGTGTTTCAGGGAGAGGATGGCTGAGGATAGTAATACTGTGGTTAATTGCAGATTTAGGAGCTATCCTCCCTTTTCTAGATGGTCTCTTGGTGTGGGGATCTGGTTTAAAGTGTTCCCCCAGCTTTTTGTACCGTTTTGAGGGTTTTGCCAAAATGAGGCCTAGTGAGTCCTCTGAAGCCGGGGCCTCGATTAGTAGTTGCTGCCCGCGGATGTGCAGCGCTCGGTGCGGTAGTTTTGGCCGCTTTCAAACAAAAAGTTCCAGGTAATGGCTGTATAGAGGGGGGATCGGGGGCTCCTATAGTGATGGTGGAGTGTCCGGATGGGGTTCTGGTGCGGCAGGGAGTGCAGCGAAAGGCCGCTCTGGCCTACCTTGGTGCCGGGTCACACTGGGTGTTTGGATTCCGTTCCAGCCCGGGTCTGCTTGTCGGTCTTGGCTCAGGGTGTCTTGTAGGGAGCCTCTATGTTGTTTTAAAGGCTGCAGGAGTGTGGATGGCCTCGGATACAGAGTTTAACAGATGGAGCTCCTGAGATGTGCTGCCATCCACCATAACGCGCAGGCCACGCCCCCACTTTACAATTATTTTATGGTGAAATGCTGCCCACTTTACGATTAATTTCTGGTGAAATGCTGCCCACTTTACGATTAATTTCTGGTGCATTACGATTATTTTATGGTGAAACGCTGCCCCATTACAATTATTTTATAGTGAAACGCTGCCCCATTACGATTATTTGGCACCTATGGGGGGGGGGGGCATCCAAAATATTGATTATTTACATAAACTTGATGCAATTGTCAATAAAAGCATTTGAAACTTATGAAATGCTTGTAATTATACTTCAATACACCACAGAAACAACCGACAAAAAGGATCTAATAACAGTGACACAGAAAACTTTATGAAAACCAGTATTTGTGCTATTGTGCAGTGTTTTTGTTCTCGGATGCACAGTGTTTACATGTCTATAAGGCTGCTTTGCATATTATTTGTGTTTTGCTTTCCCCATTCCTCTATGAAGATTCCAGAGGGAGATGCTGGTGTTATTCTGCTGGCTGGTATGAGGGTACTGACGCCGTGATGTCCCGTGGATGGGGTACACACACTACTATTACCTGCAGGGATAGGAAGAACAATGTACAAAGTCTCTTAGGGGCTGATCTGAGTCCGAAGTGCCCCTTCTTCATTTGCCCGCAGATCACTTGTCTATGATCGCCATATTTAGAAAGCCGGGTCTGCTTATCAATGGTGCTTATCAATGGTACCGTAATTACCGTAGCCACTCCTATTTGTGTGCTACACCTCCCTCATTATGTGTCCATCTATGCCCCGCCCTCCTGCATTTTCCTCGTTTGCAGGCAAACCACCATTCTGTTATACCAGGTATACACAGTGTAACTTCCAGATCGACAGGTAGTACCGATTATTTTTGATTTTGTGAAGTAATGATCTGAAAATTGATCCCGTTACTGATCGGGAGCAGATTGGACATGTGTGCACGATGGAACTTCCTTTCAGATTACCCATCGATCTGTTGGGAAATTGCATCGTGTGTACCCAGCATAATATGTCTTTACTCCACCCCTCCGCTATTTTGGGTCACTTACACTAGCTGGGACAGAAGGGCACACATGGGGAAACAGGAGGATACCAAATGGGGGAGAACATGTGCAAGACGCTCCTGGAACCTGGACACACCAGGTTTAGTGTATGTATAAATATATCTCGCCATGCTAGGTGTCCACCCGTCTCTACGCCGGTGGATCACCGACTTCCTCACCAACAGATCCCAGGTCGTCAGGTTAGGAACTCTCTACTCACTACCTAGGACCACCAATACAGGAGCCCCAAAAGGCTGTGTCCTGTCGCCATTTCTGTTCTCTCTGTGCACGAAAAACTGCAAATCCTCGTCGGACTCTGTAAAAGTAATAAAAATTTGCAGACAACACAACCATCGTCGGTCTCATCACCAATAACGATGAGAAGGCGTACCGCCACCAGGTCGACAGGATCTGCCACTGGTGCAGTGAGAACGGATTGGTCCTTAACACAGCGAAAACTGTGGAGATGATCATTGATTTCAGGAGGCGTGCTCCCACCCTACCTCCAATCCATATTGATGGCAAGGAAGTGGAAAGAGTTCCCTGCGTCCGCCTTCTGTGCACAACCATCTCCAATGACCTGAGGTGGAAAGCCAACACTGCCTCCATACAGAGGAAAGCCCAACAGAGACTTTTCTTTCTTCGCCAACTAAAAAAGTTTGGTATGGCCCCAAAACTTCTGACTAACTTCTACTCTGCTACAATAGAATCGGTCCTATGCTCTTCCATCCTGGTCTGGTATGCCGGCTCCTCCGCCAGCGACAGGCTCAAACTGAAGAGGATCATCAGATCAGCAGAGAGGATCATCGGGAAAGCCCTTCCTACTCTGGACCTCCTCTACCACTCCAGGCTGAACACCAGAGCATTAAAGATCACCAACGACCCCTCGCACCCAGGCCATCGCTTCTTTAGTCAGCTTCCCTCGAGCCGGAGACTCCGGTTCCGGTCCATCCTCACCAAGACCTCGAGACATAAGAACAGTTTCTTTCCCACTGCTGTCAACCTTCTGAACTCTCCCCACGAAATTGCCCATCCCCACCCTACAAACTCAAGCCATCCCCACCCTACAAACTCAAGCCACACTATAGCATGCTGAACTGAGGCACACTGCATATGGACGGCGGTCTAGCTCCAGCGAACTTCTGCCTGTTCTGTGGGTGTTTTTTTGTTTTGTAACTAATACCTCAATTTTCCCTGGTGTTTGCCCTGTATACCTGGGTGCGTCTTATATTCCAGAGTGTCTTGTATGGCGGCAAATACGGTCATTTTTGATGCTTCTAAGCTGAAGGCTTTGAACCTACAAAACCTTTCCAATTCCTTGAAGTAAGGAACGAAAAAAGACAGAACGGAAGGCGTTATATCGGCAAAAGTAAAGCTGGATTTGCACTTTGCACGTTGAATGACATACGCGTTATCATGTGCATGAACTGCAATGGACGCTGCACAGGTTATAACACACACGTTATATCGGGCTACGTTCACAGTGATGCATTGCAGCGCGGTATAACAACAGGTTAGGTGTTTTGCGGCTACACTTGTTATGGGTGCGGAGATTATGATGTCCACCCTTGTTTTATGACCCTTGTGAGATTGTCCCACAGTCTGTGAAGGGCACCAAGGGAAGGGTGTGACCACTGGGGGGACCTTATAAAAGTTTTGCTGGGCAGGCCCTATGATTTGTAGACACGCCCCTGCAATGTGCAATATGTACACACTTTATCCAGAAACTTCCTGCTTGCAGCGAGTTAGAATAACGTGATCAGTTACAACGCAGCACTGGGAACAGCCCCATAGGATTGTATGGGCAGCCAGATTACATGCAGAATTATTCCGCAACACAACAGCTATAGGGCTTGATTCATGATGCTGCACTGCTGTAGCAGCACAAGCTCCATGACCAGCAGCACGACCTCAATGCAGGGAGGCACGCTACGTTTGCTCTTGCAGCATAGCGTGGCCTTCCTTAACCCTTTGGGAACCGCTGATAGTAAATCCTAGGATTTACGCCGCCTGCCGTTTCCACTACTGACGCGATCGTGCACACCCGAGAGGGGAGATAAAGCTGTCATATTACAGCTGACATCTCCCCTCAGTGATCAGGGGCCATCGCGATTGGCTCCTGATCACGTGATCACTATGATCGCCGGCAGATCATAGTGATCACCATTAGAGCTGCGGCGGTCTGAGCGGAAGAAGAGGATCTACTCACCTTCCTGACGTTCCCCCGGCGATCGGCGTTCCCCTCCGCTCTGCCCAGCATCTCTGCTCACTGACTTAAGTTTCTGGTCCTGGCTTGATGACATCATCAAGCCGTGACCCGAAACTGAGATTCAGTGCAAGCAGAGATGCCAGCCAGAGCGGAGGGAGCTAGAGCTGCTCATCGCAGGACCAGGGAAGGTGAGTAAAGGCTTCTGGGTACACTGGGGACACCTGGCTACACGGGGGGACACCAAGCCTTGCTATCTACACTGGGGATCTGGGCCCCTCCCGCATGTAAAATGGCATGGTCCTTAAAGTGAACCTCCGAACTAAAAATCGACTCAGCACCACTGAAAAGGCCTGGTGTTTATTTAACAGTTTCACAGCATCAGAACTTTGTTTCTCTTATACAAGCCTCATTTTTAGCTGCACAGAAGAAAACTGCCCGGGCTTTTTTCCCCTGATGCTGTGCAAAGCATGATGGGATTTCTGATGTTGTTGCTCTCGTTCTGCTGTTTTGGTGCAATTTTTTTTTTTACAATTTGAATTTGGCATTTGAAGCCTAGTGTGTGCAGCTGGGAGGGGTAATCAGGACACAGGACAGTTGGAACTGTGTCTCCTGCTCCCTGTCACCTCCTTTCAACCAAAAATATGGCAGCCCCCATGAATCACAAACAATTGCCTGTTCTTTTAAAACAGGGTGGGTAAGAGATTATATTACCTATCTATTCTAGTTAACATAACTAATGTAACTTGATGACAGTATGTTTGTTTAGGCTGAAGTTCCCCTTTAAGGGGGGAGCGGGGGTAGGCAGCCGCTCCCCAAAAGTTTAATTACGCAAGTTGCTTACATAGCAACACGCGCTCCTTTAACTGCCGCCCGCTGCTGCCGCGTACCTTGAACAGGATAGTGCCTGTAAAAGACTCTCCATGTCAGCCTGAGTCTATGTAGGCAATAAATAAACTCAGGGTCTTATCTATTTGCCATAAATACCTCACAATCCGTGGCAGACAAAGCCAACGATGGGCCCCTGTGCAGAGTGAATAAATCGGGCCCCATGTGAGTGGGCGTGGTCATAACAGATCTTGGTTGGATCCAAACAATGCAGATAAGATTAAAGGCTCGGTACTTGGCCCCCTACTGTTCACCCTATACACATCCTCCATTGGCAAGGTTATCTCCTCCATGGGTTTTAACTATCATCTGTATGCAGATGACACCCAGATCTACCTCCACACCCCTGACATATCCACCACTACCATGGACAAGGTGTCCTCCGGCCTATCAGCCATCTCCTCCTGGATGTCCGCTAGGATCCTGAAACTAAATCTAGACAAAACGGAATTTATGATCTTCCCACCCTGGCCATCCACGAACCTCCCAGATGTGCATGTCACTGTAAACCACACTACCATTCGCCCTACCTCTCAAGCCCGCTGTCTGGGTGTCACCCTGGACTCCGCACTCTCCTTTACTTCCCACATCCAAAACCTCACAAAGTCCTGCAACTTCCACCTTTGTAACATCTGTAAGATTCGCCCTTTCCTGACCTCTGCCACCACCAAACTCCTCATCCATGCCCTCATAATTTCCCGCCTTGACTACTGCAATGCCCTGCTGTCTGGTCTCCATATGACCCGAACAGCACCACTGCAGTCCATCATGAATGCGGCAGCCAGAATTATCCACTGCTCCCATCGCTCCACCACGGCGGATCCCCTCCTACAATCCCTCCACTGGCTTCCTATCCAGTCCAGAATCAGATTCAAGATACTGTGTCTGACCTACAAATCTGTCCACAAAACCTGTCCAACCTACATTTCCAATCTTACTCAGAGGTACACGCCTAGCCACTTACTCCGCTCCTCCAATGAACTTCGCCTGACCATCCCCCGCATCACCCAGTCCCATGCATGCCTCCAGGACTTCTCAAGAGCTGCTCCAACACTATGGAACTCCCTACCTCCACCCATTAGGACAGCCCCCTCCTTCAACATCTCCAAGAAAGCCCTCAAAACTCACCTTTTCACTCTGGCCTACTACCCCTCACAAGTGCTCTAAACCCACAGCTGAACTCTGGTCCCCTACCGTTCGTGTCCTTACCTCTACCTCTAGATTGTAAGCCTTTGGGCAGGGTCCTCCACCTTTTGTGTCCTACCTGATCATGCACCTCCATTACTGTGCACCCATGCTATGCATCTGAGTGAACCTAACTTGCCTAATCTCCATGCTTCCCTCTAGTGACTGACTAAGCATTACCTGGTACTCATACTGTGCTGTGTGATCTCCATGCTCCATCCAGTGACTAAGCATTACCTTGTACTCATACTGTGCTGTGTGATCTCCATGCTCCCCTCCAGTGACTGACTAAGCATTACCTTGTACTCATACTGTGCTGTGTGATCTCCATGCTCCCCTCCAGTGACTAAGCATTACCTTGTACTCATACTGTGCTGTGTGATCTCCATGCTCCATCCAGTGACTAAGCATTACCTTGTACTCATACTGTGCTGTGTGATCTCCATGCTCCATCCAGTGACTAAGCATTACCTTGTACTCATACTGTGCTGTGTGATCTCCATGCTCCATCCAGTGACTAAGCATTACCTTGTACTCATACTGTGCTGTGTGATCTCCATGCTCCATCCAGTGACTGACTAAGCATTACCTGGTACTCATACTGTGCTGTGTGATCTCCATGCTCCATCCAGTGACTGACTAAGCATTACCTTGTACTCATACTGTGCTGCGTGATCTCCATGCTCTCCTCCAGTGACTAAGCATTACCTTGTACTCATACTGTGCTGTGTGATCTGGTCTTTATTGTATTCCTGTATTGTCGTATTGCTGTTTGTCACTCCTAAATATTGTCTGTAACCTAAATTAATGTTCAGCGCTGCGTAATATGTTGGCGCTTTATAAATACAATAAATAAATAAAGTAGATGACCCTAGGTCACATTCTGTAGGCGCTGTATTCATGTAGCACACATTTTAAACTTGTATATGACTGGGGCACAAGTTATTGTCAATGTTTCTTTTGAGATTCAGAGATAGATACATGGAGAAAAGCCTAGAGGATAATAATAGGCCTTAAAGAGACACTGAAGCGAAAAAAAAATATGATATAGTGAATTGGTTGTGTACTATGAATAATTACTAGAAGATTAGCAGCAAAGAAAATATTCTCATACTTTTATTTTCAGGTATATAGTGTTTTTTCTAACATTGCATCATTCTATAATATGTGCAGATTACACAACACTCAGCATTCAAAATGATTCTTTCAGAGCAGTCTGTGAAGTAATGGCCTCTCCTCTGGCAGAGAAAAAGTAAATAGTCCAGGAACAGTTGAGATAATAAAAGTCAGATAACAGCCCTCTCCAGGACTAACTTAGTCGGAGAGCTTAATGGCTTGTTTGCATAGAGATAACAACTGGAGTTTCTCAACTCTTCCTGTACTGGAAACAATTAGACTGATGTATCTGATCTTAATGTTTTATTTCTTAGCTGTACTACACATACAAATCATATAATATCATAATTTTTTTTTCGCTTCAGTGTCTCGTTAACTGGTGCAGTTGCATGGGCCCTAGAGGACGGCCTTCACAGGCCTATGTCCACCTCTGCTCACAATCCTTGCAAGATCGCTTGCAATTAATGTATCTTCTAGATGACACTTGTATTTGCAAAAAAAAAATCTCTCTACCTATTCTAACATTGTCAGTCAACAGGAATAGAGTCTGAAGAAGACTTACTTGCTGAAAGTGTTTTTTTTCTTTTAAATTAGCTAGTGAACTAGGGCTTGTATACAAACAGATTGATTTTGATCACCCAAATGGGCCTCACCAGCCAGCCATCATGCCCCCTTTGCGCCCCATAAAAGGGAGGGTGGGTGTTTCCATTCTTAGAATACCAGACCCCACACCCGTACTGGTGAATTTATGATACAATTTTTATTTTTAAACATTCACACTTTTCTGACATCCTGCAGTATGATAAAGGTTTAGACTAAACCCTCTTATTTTTAGCTCGGATAAGACAACAAACCATCCTAATATACACTTTTATAATCGTTTCCCTCTTTGAGGCCTGGTTTATATGACGTGAAGACTTGCTTTGCATACTGTTTTTGTTTTTTTTCTCTCTCTTCCCCTTTGATCATTCCACCCAGAGATAATAGTGATACTGTGTGGGCGGGTATGAGGGTACCGGAGCAGCATTGTCACGTCCGTGGAGCACAAATTGTATAATTACTTGTGGGCACACAAGAGTCTCTTAAAGAGGAACTCCAGTGAAAATAATATAATAAAAAAATGGCTTCATTTTTACCATAATTATGTATAAATGATTTAGTCAGTGTTTGCTCATTGTAAAATCTTTCCTCTCCCCGATTTACATTCTGACATTTATTACATGGTGACATTTTTACTGTGGGCAGGTTATGTAGCTGTTCCTAGCTGTTTTGGCAGTTGGAGACAGCTGTAAACAGCTATTTCCTGTCTGTGAATATTGTGGCAAACTGTCAAAAGTACCGCTGTCCTCAGAGCTTCTTGTGGGAGGCGTATCACCATAATATCAGCCATACAGCGCCCCCTGATGGTCTGTTTGTGAAAAGCAATAGATTTCTCATGTAAAAGGGGGTGTCAGCTACTGATGTGGTGGCTGGATAGTGTAATGGTTAAGGGCTCTGCCTCTGACACAGGAGACCTGGGTTTGAATCTCGGCTCTGCCTGTTCAGTAAGCCAGCACCTATTCAGTAGGAGACCTTGGGCAAGTCTCCCTATCACTGCTACTGCCTATAGAGCGCGTCCTAGTGGCTGCAGCTCTGGCGCTTTGAGTCCGCCAGGAGAAAAGCGCAATATAAGTGTTCTGTGTCTGTCTGTCTGGCATTAAGTTCAATTCTTGGTTGGAGTTTCTCTTTAAAGGAAACCTAAGTTGAAAAAAAAAAGTTACCTGAGGCTTCTACTAACCCCCTGTAGCCACCCTATGCCCGCTCTGTCACTAAGTGTTCCTCCAGTGCGTACAAGAGGAATCGGCGTGGGAGACTTGGGTGCAGGATGCAGCCGGTATATGGCTGATCCTGCTGCTGCACAAGTCCGGGCCATGCTAAATACTATTCCCTATCCAGGCCGCCATGGATGGTGGGGAATGGAATAATTCGGTTTCCAGCAATTGCTGGAGGCCAAATTATAGTGTTTTAATAGTAACTTCGTCGTTATTCCCTGTGTGCCCAAGTCTCCTGCGCTGGATTCACTGTAATCATCTCCAGTCTCCCGCAGCAACCCTCTTTCAGCTGTCTGACTGCCCACTGCGCATGTCCACTATTCTACGCATGCGCAGTAGATTTTTCCATGCACAAGAGCACGATCAGGAGGCGCACGGACCAGGGCCATGCATCTAAACAAAACTAGGGAGCTGCGGGGAAACAGAGGATTGTTCAGTGACGGGGTGAGCACAGGGCGGATGCAGGGGGCTGGTAGAGGCCCCAGGTAAGTGAAACTTTTTTATTTTTTTTTTTTTAGTTTAGGCTCATTTTAAAGGACAACTGAAGTGAGAAAAATACGGAGGCTGCCATATTTATTTCCTCTTAAATAATACCAGTTGCCTGGCAGCCCTGCTGATCTATTTGGCTGCAGTAGTGTCTGAATAACACCTGAATCAAGCATGCAGCTGCTCTTGTCAGATGTGACAATGTCAGAAACGCCTGATCTGCTGCATGCTTGTTCAGGGTCTATGGCTAAATGTATTAGAGGCAGAGGATCAGCAGGCCTGCCAGGCAACTGGTATTGCTGAAAAGGATGTAAATATGGCAGCCTCCATACACCTCTCACTACAGTTGCCCTTTAAAGGAAAACCTGGAGTGAGGGGGATATGAAGGCTACTATATATATTTGTTTTTTTTTAAACAATACCAGTTGCTTGGCTGTCCTGCACCAGTAGTGTGTGAATCACACATCTGAAACAAGCATGCAGCTAATCCAGTCAGAGCACCTGATCTGCTGCATGCTTGTTCAGGATTTATGGCTAAAAGTATCATAGGAAGTGGAGCAGCAGGACAGCCAGGCAATCTGCATTGTTTAAAAGGAAATATATATGGCAGCCACCTTATCCCTTTCACTTGCAACTGTAATGAGAGGGATATGGAGGCTGCCATATTTATTTCCTTTTTAAGCAGTACCAGTTACCCGGCTGTCCTGCTGATCCTCTGCCTCTGATACTTTTAGCCACAGTCCCTGAACAAGCATACAGCAGATCAGGGGTGTTTCTGACATTATCGTCAGATCTGACAAGACTAGCTGCATGCTTGTTTCTGGTATTAATCAGACACTACTGCAGCCAAATATATCAGCAGGGCTGCCAGGCAACTGGTATTGCATAAAGGGAAATAAATATGGCAGCCTCCATAGCCCCTTTTGTTACAGTTGTCCTTTAAAGAGAACCCGAGGTGGGTTTGAAGAATGTTATCTGCATACAGAGGCTGGATCTGCCTATACAGCCCAGCCTCTGTTGCTATCCCAAACCCCCCTAAGGTCCCCCTGCACTCTGCAATTCCTCATAAACCACAGCCAAGCTGCTGACAAACAGCTTGTCAGAGCTGGCTGTGTTTATCTCTATAGTGTCAGTCTGCTGCTCTCCCCGCCTCCTGCAGAACTCCAGTTCCCGCCTGCATCCCTTCCCTCCCTGCTGATTGGAGGGAAGGGACGGGGGCAGGGACCGGAGCTATGCAGGAGGCGGGGGAGCAGCTGAGACTGACACTACAGATGTAAACACAGCCTCACAGCACGGCTGTGATTTTTGAGGGATTGCAAAGTGCATGGGGACCTTAGTGGGGTTTGGGATAGCAACAGAGGCTGGGCTGTATAGGCAGATCCAGCCTCTGTATGCAGATAACATTCTTTAAACACACCTCGGGTTCTCTTTAAGGTCAGTACACACACTAGGTGAAACTCTGTCGAGGTGGCTAATGACTGCCTCTGCTGAGCACCCAGAGTATGTATGTCAGCCCCTGAATCCCGACGGCCGTGCGGCCAGCAATCAGTCCTGGTTGATCACTTTGGCCAAGTGGTGGCCGGAGAGCATTGTTCTCCCTGCTTATCCGCCATGTGACATCACTCCACCCCCGCTGGAACAGAGCACATCACCCGCTTGGAAGGATTGCGGCTCCTGACCGGCTCACACAGCTCTGCCGTCATACTGAGTGGGTTGCGGCGGAACAAAGCGGCTCGCCCAGCAGTGTCGATTGTTGAAATGTACGTCCTGTCAGAACCGCACAGCCACAAGCAGATTTCAACTGCGCTGGTCCAGAAGCGGTTAAAAGGAAATAAATATGGCAGTCACCATATCCCCCACAAGCACTCTCTGCAGCCCATGGAAAGGTGGGAACTTCTAAGCAGTCGGTACTCCAAAAGAATTAGAGATTTCATTATTGGAAATAGGTGCAATTAGGTCAGAGTTAGAATTTCTTAGATGGTTGCAAATTGGAACAGAAAGGTACATTCTCAATGACATGACAACAACAATAAAACATTTGTAAAACACTTTTCTCCCCAAAGCGCATAAGCTTGTCTGAGATCAGCACATAGTGATGTATACAGGAGAAAAGTTATGTGATCATAAATGCCGGACTACACAGGTGGCTTTTCAGTTTGGATTTAAACGTGTCCAGGGTTGGAGCTGTATTAAGTTTGGAAAGGCATTCCACAGGTTAGAGACAGCATGACAGAAAGCTCTGGCTCCAAAGGGTTTTAGTATTACGTAACCAAATATGTGAAAAGCCAGTCTGTTGCATTTGATAAGGTTCTGAAAGGTCCTCCCAGAGATGAAAGCAGTCATTCATTGTTGTGTTAATTCGGTATACAGGCGGACCCTGGACATAAGGTATGAACCCTGTTTTGGTTGTTTTCATTTTGCTTTTAGGGCCCTTATAGGGAAGGTCCAAGCATTTTAAAAATAAAAAATCCACTTACCTGGGGCTTCCTGCCCCCTGCATCTGTCCTATGCCCTCGCCGCATCTCCGGTGGAGATGCTGACCTCGTCAGGTCGGCTTCTCCTGCGCTACAGTATGCGGCTCACTGGTCGCGCTGACGTCATTCGGACTGTATTGTGCCTGCGCAGTACAGTCCGGATGATGTTGGTGCGACTCTTGAGAGCTGTTCGTGCAGGCGCAGCGGACATCCTGCACCGGAGAGAACCCGGGCCACTGGCGGTGACAAGAGCTGTAGCGTGGGCACAGGATGGCTGGTAGGGGCTGGAGGAAGCCCCAGGTAAGTGGATTTTTTTTTTCTACGTTTCAACAAGCTCGGCTGTGTCCTATAAACACCAAATGCGTCGCTTTACAGCAGCAGTTAAAAAAAGTTACACCACAACAAAGTCCCAAAAAGTCACAAGCAGTACAGCGCACAGCTGATCAATTTTGGGTGGCCATTACCCCTCAATATATGCGCACGTGCTTCATAAAGGGCACAAGCTTCACAAAAGGTGCAAACACACCGCGATTAAAAGTCACATTATTTTTAGGCAAACCCGTTTCCATTTGTTCACATTAGTACGTCACACACAGTTTTGGTCCCATCGCTACGCAGTAGGTGTGGGTTGCAAACAGAAAAAGTCACATCCTTATGGTAAAAAAATAAAAAAATTGCATTGCGTCAGTTTCAATGCGATTTAACGCTACTCGATGCATTGGGTGTGGAAGGGCCCTCAAAGTGTTTTGAACTACTAAAACTACCGTTTATACAGTAACCCAGTCATGGAACGCAGCACCACCTTGTGGTAGAAATCTAGACTGCTGTACGGTAGCAGATTATCAACAGAAAATTCCAGACTTTCTTTGAACTGTGTCCTATCAGAGGTGAGAGCGGGGTGAAGAGAGATAACAGATTCTCATATGTATCTCTGCATGCTGAGCCCCAGCAACAGAAGCTAAACTTCAAGGAAACCTGCCATGAGCAGAAGAAGGAGGCCGCCATTGCTGGTTTCCTTTATCTATGAATGCTGTGGCACTCTGAATCATAGCTCCCAAATGTCCCTCTTTTAGAGGGACAGTCCCTCTTTGGGAGCCCTGTCCCTCTGTCTCTTTCTCCCTCATTTGTCCCTCTTTCTATGTAAATATATATAGTTCTGTACTGAAAAATGTGTTTAATTGGCTCTAAACATTATTCCCATCCTTTAAAGAGAACCCGAGGCGGGGTTCTGTGAATAAAATCCCCATACAGAGGCTGGGTCTGTCTATAGAGCCCAGCCTCTGTTGCTATCTAGATCACCCCTAAGCCCCCCCTGCGCTTTGTAATCCCCACATAAAATACAGTTACGCTGCTGGCACGCAGCTTGTCAGAGCGCGCTGTGTTTACCTCCCGCATTGCTCCAGTCCCCACCCATGTCCCTTCCCTCGCCGCTGATTGGAGGGAAGGGACGCAGGAGGCGGGGGAGCAGCCAAGACTGACAGAGGAGAGGTAAACAGCGCGCTCTGACAAGCTGCGTGTCAGCAGCGCGGCTGTTATTTATGGGGGGATTACAAAGCACAGGGGGGGCTTAGGGGCGATCTATATAGCAACAGAAGCTGGGCTCTATAGACAGACCCAGCCTCTGTATGGGGATTTCATTCACAGAACCCCGCCTCGGGTTCTCTATAAATTGATATATTTCTGATTTAAAAATGTTAATATGAATAGGGAAAATGAAACAGGATAGAAAGGAACAGTGTAGTTTGAATTATAAAACAACATATTTTTCTTATGAAATCTTTATGGTATGTATGATTAGGGGTGTGGCAGGGGCGTGGCTTAAGTGTCTCTTTCTCATCTCAAAAAGTTGGGAGGTATGCTCTGAATGAGTATCCAGATGAGATAGTCTTACCTTACTGGCTACATGCTTGTTTCGGGTTTGATGCAATCAGGGTCAGTTCTAGACTTTTTGCCACCTGAGGTATAGGTTTTGCCCCCAGTATAGGTAGCCTGGAGGGGGTGGCAGCCAGAAAGGGGGCAGTGGTGGGGAGTCAGACCTCCCCTCCTTCACCTGGGTCCCCCTCCAGCTATTACCGCAGTGTACAAGTAGGCAGCAGACGGGAAATCAATGACTAACTTTTTTGCGTTCTAGCTTGTGGCCCACCTCTCGTCACTTCCTGCAATGCTGTCCACTGTACAAGTGGTGCAGTAGTTGGCGAGGAGCTGGGGAGGGAGCATCAGCCAGACTTTTCCTGTGAACTCAGAGCTGCCCAACTCCCTTCACAGAAGAAAGCAGGGGGAGGAGCTTGGGAAGGTCAGGTGATGGCTGTGCGTACAGGAACAAATCCCCCCTCTCCTAGCAGCTCTATGCTTTGTGCACAAAACTTTGGGTCACATGCAGGGCTGTGGAGTTGTTACAAAAATCACCTGACTCCAACTCATCAGTTTATGAAACCTCCGACTCCGGGTACCCAAAATGGCTCCGACTCCTTAGTCTAATACTTACCAGGGCTGTGGATTTGGTACAAAAATCATCCAACTCAGTTTATGAAACCACCAACTCCTGGTAACCAAAATTGACTCCAACTCCACAGGACATATTCACCTAGAGAACCCCGTAAGAATCCCCACGGAAAAGTTCCCCAATCACAGCACTCTCTACAGCCTAGGTTCTCAACATGTCGTATACATACCCCAAGGGGTACTTCTGATGGGTCTAGGGGGTACTTGGGCTTGACATATTTAAGTTAAATAAATGTATAGTTTCTGAAAATAATAAATCCTATACAAACAGCCAAACTAGTATTTCAGCTAATTAAAAACCAATAGCAAATGTGGGAAACTGTTAAAGTGAACCTAAAGTCACCCCCAAAAAAATGAGATTAACTCACCTGGGTCTTCCCTCAGCCCCCTGCAGACGATCGGTGCCTTCACAGCCCCGCTCCGATGGCCCAGGACCTGCCGGCGAGCACTTCTGGCTTGGCCGTCACCGGCCGACAGGCATGGGACCGCGAGTAATTATTCGCGTTCCCAGCCTGTATATCGCCCCCTAATCACTCGCGTTCCCATGCCTGCCGGCCGGTGACGGCCAAACCGGAAGTGTTCGCCGGCGGGTCCTGGGCCATCGGAGCGGGGCTGCGAGGGCACCGATCATCTGCAGGGGACTGAGGGAAGCCCCAGGTGAGTGCATCGCATTTTTTTTTGGGGTGGCTTTAGGTTCACTTTACGAAATGATTATAATGTACTACTTTTAAGTGTGTCTGTACTTGAGTTAGTCTTTACCATATCAGGGGGTACTTGGCCAGTATAGGCTTTGAAAAGGGGTACATACCCATAGAATGTTGAGTAACACTGCTCCACAGTATGAAGCATTGTGATTGGCCGCATAGTGTTGGCATGGTTTACTACAACCTATTAGAAACCAAGCAGTTTGAGAGGGTACCGTCCACCCAATCACATTAGTGGAATTTTAATATGAGGTTTCTTGCCGAGCCCCCTAAAGTACACTAGCATCTTCACCTTTGCTAATAATGAAAAATCCAGGAGGTTGACCTAGAATATTAAAGGACCTGCTGAGAATGTCTTAGTGGCAGGTATCCAGTTAAGCAGATAACCAGCACTCAGCTAAATAGTCATCACAGACTGCCCATAACATGCAGTTGGCAAAGGCCTCTGGTACATGGATTTGAGCCAGCGGTAATGGTGACAAAAGGAGAGTAGCTAGGAGCTATAGTAGCGGGAAACCTCATAGGGAACCATTCTCCAATCACGGCACCCTCTACAGCATGAAGCATTACCATTGGCCGAATAGTGTAGGCGTGGTTTACTGCAACCTATTGGAAACCTATCAGTTCAAGAAGGTGCTGTCCCACTCAATCACATTAGTAGAGTTTCCCTATGAAGTTTCCTTCTGGGTCCCCTAAAGTAGACTGGCACCTTCACCTATAATGAGAAATCGAGGAGGTTGACCTAAGATTTTGAAGGACCGGATGATAATGGTGGAAGATATCACTGAACACCTTCAGAGATCTTGTGAGTCCATGCCTTGACGGGTCGGTCATCACATCCGGGACCTACACAGCATGAGCCGTGTGGTTTGGAGGTTTTAGACAATATGTGTCTAGCAGACTGGGACATCTCTAGGAGGAGACCTCCTCAAGGACCACAGATGGTGACTAAAGTGCGTTAACAGAACCCAACTCTATATCATACTGCGTTTTCAGCGTTTGTACGACTCTTGTACACGCAAGAACTCGCTCGTGTTCCACTCACATTCACAAATTCACAGAAAGGCAAAACAAGGAGGGATCAAATTATTTTCTACATATATACAACATCACAGTCCAAGAAGATTATACAACAAAAAATATGAACAAATTGCAAAAATAAACAAAATATCCCGACTTGAAGTAGTCCCAAAATGTCCCTGTCTAGGAAAGTCTTGACATCAGCGCAGGTTCCAGAAACACCCTGTGAAAATCTGCAGTGCTTCGGCCAGGACGGCCCGTCCCCAATCCTAGCTGCAGCTGGTCCTCCCGTCTGTGCTTGGAGTGATGGCTTCATTGGCAAATCCATCATAACGCGTGTCTGAACACAAGGACAGCTCCTCAGCGTTGTCCATGCTGTTGTTGATTTCTAGGAGAGGCAAGCCATAAAAGATAATGTTGGTGAATAATATGTCCATGTTAAAGTGTACCTGTCCTAAAATTAATGGTTGCCATATTAACTAGAAGCATATCTGTTCCAGAATACATTGTCAGCGAAGTCATTGGTCTCTAGTGACTGGATAGGCTGCAGTCTCAGTGATGTCACTGGTCTCTAGTGACTGGATAGGCTGCATCCTTAGTGATGTCACTGGTCTCTAGTGAATGGATGGGCTGCATTCTCAGTGATGTTACTGGTCTCGAGTGAATAGATAAGGCTGCATTCTCAGTAATGTCACTGGTCTCTAGTGAATGGATAGGCTGCAGTCTCAGTGATGTTACTGGTCCCTAGTGAATGGATAGGCTGCATTCTCAGTGACGTCACTGGTCACTAGTGAATGGATAGGCTGCATTCTCAGTGATGTCACTGGTCTCTAGTGAATGGATAGGCTGCATTCTCAGTAATGCCACTGGTCTCTAGTGACTGGATAGGCTGCATTCTCAGTAATGCCACTAGTCTCTAGTGAATGGATAGGCTGCAGTCTCAGTGATGTTACTGGTCACTAGTGAATGGATTGGCTGCATTCTCAGTGACATCACTGGTCTCTAGTGACTGGATAGGCTGCAGTCTCAGTGATGTCACTTGTCCCTAGTGAATGGATAGGCTTCATTCTCAGTGATGTCACTGGTCTCTAGTGAATGGATAGGCTGCATTCTCAGTGATGTCACTGGTCTCTAGTGAATGGATAGGCTGCATTCTCAGTGATGTCACTGGTCTCTAGTGAATGGATAGGCTGCATTCTCAGTGATGTCACTGGTCTCTAGTGAATGGATAGGCTGCATTCTCAGTGATGTCACTGGTCTCTAGTGACTGGATAGGCTGCAGCCTCAGTGATGTCACTTGTCCCTAGTGAATGGATAGGCTTCACGGTCAGTGATCTCATAGACTGGGGGAAGGTGGGGAGGGTAGTAGTTTCTCGATCGGTGCAGACAAATGAGATGCCATGTTACTGTAGTCATTTAAAATAGTGGTTCCAACTAAACTTAAAATCGACTAAGGCAAATTATCAAACCAATCCTGCTGATGAGAGTTAAAATCTGCAAAATACACTAGAGTGGGAAAACCTCACTGTGTAGCTTCTTGCCTATAGATGTTCACCAACCCACACAGGCCTAATATCAGTAGTAACTGTCAGCAGATTGAGGCCTTAGGACTGCTCACCATCCACTTCCTGAGAGTTAAAAGCCCCACCTCCCCATGAGGACATTGTTTGTACTATAATGAAGGGATACTGGGAAATGTAGTCACATTTATCATTCCTGCATTGGGTATCACATGGTTGCAGCAGATTGACCCATCCACCAGCTGAAGCCAGAGAGAAGAGGAAGCGAGGTGTATGGCAGCAGCAGATGCATTTGGCCCACAGTATTTTGTGCACCTCGTCGTTTCTGTACACCGTTTATTTCATTTATCAGTGATTCGATTTTGTTTTTTCCAGGTTTGAGCTTAGTTAAAGTGACCATACATTACTCAATTTTCCTGTAGGATTGGTTTATTTTATTGGATCTGCTTGATTAATGGAAATTGACATCTGGTCAAACCAATTTACTCGTTTGGACAGAATGGAAAATATCGATCATAAAAGGAATTGGCAACATGATTTCATTCAACGCAATCGATTTTTGGTTTCATAGCATGAAGACAAGTTGTTCAGATTAATTAGCAACGGAGAATCTCATCTGGTCTCTTTTGTGGTGTGTGTGGACCACTAGTTTTTCGACTTTTGATCAACCACACTGTGGTTGATTGTCCAATAACATCAATCGCTTAATGGAAATCTAGTAATAGAGAAATGTATGGCTACCCTTAGGCCTTAACCCTTTAGCAGACAATTTATTTAGAGGCTGGCCAGGCCAATTTATGTTAGCACTTTTTTTTGTAATTCCTTATTTGTTACATTTCCTTGCTACTAATTAGTTCTGCTGTAATGTGTATTTATGGCCACTTGTCACTACGAGGCAGTGTGTGACAATAACAGAGGACTCCTGCTTTCAGTTTCTATATCTTCTGCGAGTAGAGAGACATCAAAGCCTTCCAAGAATTTACAGCACGACGAGTTCTGCTGGACAAAAGCAGCGCACTTGTCTCAAACAAGATAACTCTATTGAAGCTGCTAAAGGGTTAAAGAGGCCTTCAGGCAATTTTTAGGGATATCTTTAGTACAAGTATTTGGATCGGCATCTGTGTAGAGAAGCGTCCCGTCACCAGCGCCCCATCACCTATAGTACAGACCAAAAGTTTGGACACACCTTCTCATTCAAAGAGTTTTCTTTATTTTCATGACTATGAACATTGTAGAGTCACACTGAAGGCCTCCAAACTATGAATTAACACATGTGGAAGTGTAGTACATAACCAAAAAGTGTGAAACAACTGAAAATATGTCATATTCTAGGTTCTTCAAAGTAGCCACCTTTTGCTTTGATTACTGCTTTGCACACTCTTGGCATTCTCTTGATGAGCTTCAAGAGGTAGTCACCTGAAATGGTTTTCACTTCACCGGTGTGCCCTGTCAGGTTTAAAAGGTGGGATTTCTTACCTTATAAATGGGGTTGGGTCCATCAGTTGCGTTGTGGAGAAGTCAGGTGGATACACAGCTGATAGTCCTACTAAATAGACTGTTAGAATTTGTATTATGGCAAGAAAAAAGCAGCTAAGTAAAGAAAAACGAGTGGCCATCATTACTTTAAGAAATTAATATCAGTTAGTCCGAAAAATTGGTAAAACTTTGAAAGTGTCCCCAAGTGCAGTCTCAAAAACCAACAAACGCTACAAAGAAACTGGCTCACATGCAGACCGCCCCAGGAAAGGAAGACCAAGAGTCACCTCTGCTGCAGAGGATAAGTTCATCCGAGTCACCAGCCTCAGAAATCGCAGGTTAACAGCAGCTCAAATTAGAAACCAGGTCAATGCCACACAGAGTTCTAGCAGCAGACACATCTCTAGAACAACTGTTAAGAGGAGACTGTGTAAATCAGGCCTTCATGGTAGAATATCTGCTAGGAAACCACTGCTAAGAACAGGCAACAAGCAGAAGAGACTTGTTTGGGCTAAAGAACACAAGGAATGGACATTAAATCTGTGCTTTGGTCTGCTGAGTCCAAATTTGAGATCTTTGGTTCCAACCACCGTGTCTTTGTGCGACGCAGAAAAGGTGAACGGATGGCCTCTACATGCCTGGTTTCCACTGTGAAGGAGGAGGGATGATGGTGTGCGGGTGCTTTGCTGGTGACACGGTTGGGGATTTATTCAAAATTGAAGGCATACTGAACCAGCATGGCTACCACAGCATCTTGTAGCGGCATGCTATTCCATCCGGTTTGTGTTTAGTTGGACCATCATTTATTTTCATCAGGACAATGACCCCAAACACACCTCCAGGCTGTGTAAGGGATATTTCACCAGGAGGGAGAGTGATGGGGTGCTGCGCCAGATGACGTGGCCTCCACAGTCACCAGACCTGAACCCAATTGAGATGGTTTGGGGTGAGCTGGACCACAGAGTGAAGGCAAAAGGGCCAACAAGTGCTAAGCATCTCTGGGAACTCCTTCAAGACTGTTGGAAGACCATTTCAGGTGACTACCTCTCGAAGCTCATCAAGAGAATGCCAAGAGTGTGCAAAGCAGTAATCAAAGCAAAAGGTGGCTACTTTGCAGAACCTAGAATATGACATATTTTCAGTTGCTTCACACTTTTTGGTTATGTACTTCCACATGTGTTAATTCATAGTTTGGAGGCCTTACAGAAGAGAAGGGGTGTCCAAACTTTTGGTCTGTACTGTATATCCTCCCATATACTGCAGTGCCTGGAACGTCACTAGTGTCCACCACACACACATCATCGTTCACACGCCACATCCGGTGCACCGCTCTGTGCAAGCCTGAAAGCGTGACCCAGAGGCCGGCAATCTAAGTGTAGCCACCCGCTGATAGAAGACACCTAAATTAAGGTGATCAGTTTCCGGCAAGATCGACAGATTGTGATTGGATAGCGCATGCGGGTGGTTTCTACAGAAAAGAGCAGGAGAAGCTTTGTGATGACACCCTTACCTGTCCGCCTCCGGCTCACCATATGTATTGGCAGTTTGCGGTTGCACTGCTTGTTCATTGTACAGCTCTGTGGAATATTTTTGGTACTATATTAATGCAGCAGTTAAAAGAGTGATTCAAAAGAAAAGGTCTCTTCTACTGGCCGAGATTCTTCCTACACAAAAACTAGAGAACCTCCTTGTGTCACCCGAACCTGTACATCTGCCTTAATCCACCCACTACCTAATGCCATCGTCTGCCTAATCAAACACCCAGGATTTTTTTCCCTTTTGGGGCTAATTAGACCATGCCTTGTAAGGGTTTTTCGCCTTCCTCTGGATTAACAGTGATATGTGAGGGAGCAGGCTGGTGGTGTACTTTGTTCTCTGGTTGAACTCGATGGACATCTGTCTTTTTTCAACCCAAATAACTATGTAACTAATGCCAATATCTGCCTACCCAAGCGCCCATCAATTTATCTATCCAGCAAACACCCATCAACTTATGCCACTGTCTGTCCATCAAGCACACCAAGCTGATGCACTGTTTGTGCAACAAGGACCCACCAACTGATGCCACTGTCTGTTCACCAAGCACCAACCAACTAATGTCACTGTCTGTTCACCAACTAATGCCACTTTCCGTCCACCAAGCACCACCAACTAATGCCACTGTCTGTTCACCACGCAACTACCTACTAATTCCCTTTTCTGTATGAATGATTACCCAATACTAAAGCTACGTACACACATACGACAACGATCGTCCGTTGTGAACGACAAACCATCTTTTAACCACTTGAGGACCCACCCTTTACCCCCCCTTAAGGACCAGCGCTGGTTTGATTGATCTGTGCTGGGTGGGCTCTGCAGCCCCCAGCACAGATCAGGGTGCAGGCAGGGAGATCAGATTGCCCCCCCTTTTTCCCCCCTATGGGGATGATGTGCTGGGGGGGTCTGATCTCTCCTGCCTGCTGTGGGTGGCGGGGGGGGGGGCACCTCAAAGCCCCCCTCCGCGGCGAAATTCCCCCCTCCCTCTCCTACCTGCTGCCTCCCCTGGAGATCCGGGCTGCACAGGACGCTATCCGTCCTGTGCAGCCAGTGACAGGACGTCCCCTGTCACATGGCGGCGATCCCCGGCCGCTGATTGGCCGGGGATCGCCGATCTGCCTTACGGCGCTGCTGCGCAGCAGCGCCGTACAAATGTAAACAAAGCGGATTATTTCCGCTTGTGTTTACATCTAGCCTGCGAGCCGCCATCGGCGGCCCGCAGGCTATTCACGGAGCCCCCCGCCGTGATTTGACAGGAAGCAGCCGCTCGTACGAGCGGCTGCTTCCTGATTAATTAGGCTGCAGCTGGCGACGCAGTACTGCGTCGCTGGTCCTGCAGCTGCCACTTTGCCGACGCACGTTATGAGTGTGCGGTCGGCAAGTGGTTAATTGACGAAAGAACAACCTAGCTTTTAAAGGTGTGTAACGATCTGATCGTTTGTTAACGAACGATCCGGAACAACGTCACATACGGTTCCTGGAAGTTACATCATAGCAAGTTCCGCCCGCACGTAACGAACGGTTCAAAACGTACGTTACACTGTAAAACTAACGTTACGCATATGACATAACTAAATTTCTATTTTATACTGTCGGTATGTAGTAGAGCATCTAGATAATATAGTGTTGACAAAACATACAAAAGTACACTTTGTCCTGTTAAAATAAAAATAATGGTATAATCCTGTAGTATGCAACGCATCACTGGTCACAATCATAGAACGAACGTTACATCGCGAGGGGAAAATTTAATGTGCTGTGACTATAAAACGAAGTGCGCATGTCTTGCCTACTACGAACCACCGTTTAACGATGTACTACTTTTGCTAACGATCGTCGTTTAAAAGAAATCCGCCAGGACAGATCTTTCGTTTTTAACGATCTAGCTTGTCCATCGTTTGACTTAATGATCGTTGGCTGTTTTTTTTAAACGTTCGTCGTTTGAAATGATCGGGGAACGATCGTTTCAAACGACTATAGTGGTATGTGTGTACGCACCTTTAGCACCTCCAATGTTTGCCCACCTAATCTGCATATAATTCATGTGGATAAGAAGTATATTTACTACAATCCATGCATGAGAAATGGCCACAGTTTGTGGTCTTTTATTTAATACTTTGTTTCACAATATGACAATTGTGGGGTAAAGATTATACAATTTATTGATCAACTTGAAGTATTAACCACTTCCGGATTCTCGGAGCGTATATACACGCCCCTGAATCCTGAAGTGTATTCCATGGAGCGGCCGTTCCATGTCAGTTCCCGGAGGGTGTCTCCGTGAACACCCTGCGAGCCGATCGGCGGCTCGCAGGGTAAATGTAAACACACGGGGAAGACCTTCCCCGGTGTTTACATGTATACGGCGCTGCTGCGCAGCAGCGCCGTAGAGGAGATCGGTGATCCCCGGCCTCCGATTGGCCGGGGATCACCGGCATCTGATAGGCTAAAGCCTATCCCATCAGGCGCAGGACGGAAATCCGTCCTGCGCCGCTCACAGGGGGAGGGAGAGGGAGGGAAGGGGAAGGAGGCCAGGAAGCGCTGCGGAGGGGGGCTTTGAAGAGCCCCCCCCCCCCGCAAGCGCAAGCAGCCGGCGGCGATCAGACCCCCCCAGCAGGACATCCCCCTAGTGGGGAAAAAAGGGGGGGGGGGAAGTCTGATCGGCCTGGCTGCTAGCTGATCGGTGCTGCGGGCTGGAGAGCCCACGCAGCACCGATCAGCACAAAATAGCGTGGTAGGGAAGTGGTTAATATAGCAAGCTTTCAAAACTCCTTAGATTCTTCATCAGGCATGATGCCATTGTTCTGAAAGCTTGCGGTCTAAGTAGACTCTCCATCCCCATTAATCATCGTTCCACCGTCTCTGTCCACCTCTCTGCCAGATATAGCAATAAATGTTAATGGCACCCCTATAACTTCAGTTCCCAAAGCACAGTGCTTAGGGGTAATATCCTCTCTCTCTCTCTCTTTTATTCCTCACGTTCGCTCCCTAACCAGCTCCTGTCATCCCCAACTCAAAAACGTATCTCACTGAGCACACTAATAAAGTGTTAGTAGATGCACTTTTATAATCTCATTTGGACAATTTTCACGTACTACTTTATGGACTACCAACTAGCAGGCTGAAACCGCTCCAATTTGTACTGAACTCGGCTGCTCGACTCCCCACCGCTGGTGCCAGAAAAGTCAATGGAACATTCTTCTGTTGTTGAGACAGAATTGCCCCCCCCCCCCCCGACGCAGAAGCTGCAGCACGTTAGCGAGCGTTGCGGGAGGTACACGACGCAATATAAGTCAATGGCACTGCGTACCATTTTAAAATAGCAGTGTGGCACAATCATGTAATGCACCGTCTGGAAGTATGTACATGAATGAGGGGGTCAGAGTTGAGCTTATCTGGGGCTTCTAATGGTTCCCCGCAGACATCCTGTGCCTGCGCAGCCACTCACCAATGCTCCGGCCCCGCCTCCGGTTCACTTCTGGAATTTCAGACTTTAAAGTCAGTACGGTCTGCGTCTGTTTAGTACACTCCTGGTGACGTCATCGGGAGCGATAACACGGCCGCGCAGTGGTTTTGCCCTTTAAAGAGAACCAGAGACGTAGCAACCTCATGTATTTTACCATATATATCAATGCGAACGTGACAGTAAACCCATACCCTGCTTTCTGAGCATTCAGTCTAGCTTTTCCTGGAATGATTATAGCTGAGTCAGTCTTCTGTGATGTCTTTTCAAGCCCAAGTCTGCCCCCTTGTGTCTCTACTTGCCTGCTATTTATCCTCAAAGCAGCAAAGCAGAGCCACAAGGGGGCAGGCTTGGGCTTGAAAAGACATCACAGAAGACTGACTCAGCTATAATCATTCCGGGCAAAGCTAGACTGAATGCTCAGTTGGGGATTCTTATCAGGGCTGATAACAGGCAGATTTAGCAGAAAAGAATGAAACAAATAGCAGGGTAGGTGTTTACTGTCATGTTCCCATTGATATATATGGTAAAATACATGAGGGTGCTTCGTCTCTGGTTCACTATAACCTTCCTGGCGGTAACCCCGAACGTAGTTTGGGGTAAGCCGCGCAGGAGGTTTTCTCAGGCCCTGCTGGGCCGATCTGCGTAATTTTTTTTCTTTGCTAGCTGCGTCAGCACACCGATCGCCGCTGCCCCGATTCGCCGCTATCCGCGCCGCCGCAGAGCCCCCCCTAGACCCCTGCGCTGCCTGGTCTATCAGCGCCAGGCAGCGCTAAGGGGTGGATCGGGTCTCCCTTAGACGTCACGACGTCGGTGACGTCATCCCGTCCCGTCGCCATAGCGACGGGAAAGCCCTCCAGGAAATCCCGTACTTTGAACGGGATTTCCTGATCGCCTATCGCCAGAGGCGATCGGAGGGGCTGGGGGGGAGGCTCGCTACAGGATTAAAAAAAAAAAAAATAACAAAAAAACGGCAGCGCTGCCCCCTGGCGGTTTTTAATAGACCGCCAGGAGGGTTAAAGTCTGAAATCCCAGAAGTGAACCGGAGGCGGGGACCGGAGCATCGGCGAGTGGCTGTGCAGCCACAGGACTGCTGTGGAGGAGCATTAGAAGTTCAACTTTTTTTTCCCCCCGACCCCCTACAGTAGTCCTTTAAATACACACAGGGTGTATTGATGTTTTCCTTGTGCCCTGTGCAGGAGTTCAGGTCCACTTTAAGTGCTCCCTCAAAACTCACTTTTTCTAACAAGCATAAGCTTTAACTTAGGCTATTCTCCTTCAATCGCTGGCTAAGTTAGGCTCCTTACTAAATGTAACCAAAAAACAAACTTTCCTGAGTATACTACCCCACCTCGTTTCCTCCTTATTCCTTTAGATTGTAAGCTCGCAAGGGCAGGTCTCTCTCACCCTTGTGTGTCTTGTAACATGACTAAATGTATCGCAAATTCCATGTGTCACTGTAATTACTGTAATGTCTACCCGTTCTGTATTATGTACCAATGTCTATATTTTGTGTATACTACTGTCTGTATGATAATGTACCCAGTGTTTGGTTCTTACTCTGTACAGCGCCACAGAATATGTTGGCGCTTTATACATTATGTCTATAAATAATAATACAGTAATGTATGTAAAAAAAAAGCCTGCATTGCTCTGGGCCAGCAGTACCACTTCCTGTCCCCAGAAGCACCCAATCAAAACCACCCTTATGTAACCACAGGCTGGAGAAATTCTCAGCCTCCGACTGGTCACCGAAGGTCATGTGGTATACACACTTCCTCTCCCCAGAGACATCCAATCAGCACCACCTGCTAAGAGGATTCCCAGCCTCTGACTGGTCACTGAAGGTCATGTGGTATCAACAACCATCATACTACATTAGGAGCTGCCTACACAAGCAGTATCCAGAAAGGGTGGCTAAAACTTAAATACACAATGGCAGAATGATTGGATTAAAGAAAGAGTACCTGAAAAGATGAGCTTTTCCTTCATTATCCTGACGTCTCGGCTCGTCCTGCGCACGGCGGCGCTCAGCATGATCTGTTCAGGATTGTACGTCCGAATACTGCCCAGCCTCCACCTGCAACAAAAGCGCCCATTACAACTGGCTGAGGACTTCCTCTCGGGGGACAGACAGAGCCAAACAGGTGCAGAGGCGGTACAATCGCATAAACAGCACATCCAATAATAATGGGTTATAACCAGAAAGGAAGATAAAGGCTCATTCTCAGGCTCCAGGCCCATTCACAGAGAAGTGCATGAGTGAACAGGTCCTAACACACAGCTTAAAGGAGACTTCCGGGCAATTATCTGCATTCCTCAGGGACCCTGAAAATATTGCAATGTATATCTACTACATAAACGCAGTAGCCATCACAATCCCTTCACTTCCGCTCTCCTCCTGAATCTTGGGAAGGTTTTGCAGCCACTGGGACTGACAGGCTGACCGATGCGGAGTTTGCAGGGGGCGTTCCCACTGGAGACAGCGTGACATATAAACAATGATATGCTCAGTGTGATTTGCCTTCTTAAAGAGACACTGAAGCGAGAATAATTCTCGCTTCAGAGCTCATAGTAAAACGCCGCCATCCCGCGGCTAAACGGGGGTCCCTTCACCCCCAAACCCCCCCCCCACAAAATCAACGACCAAATTGGTCGTAGATTTTGCTGCTCCTAGAGGCAGGGCTAACGGCTGCAGCCCTGCCTCTAGTCGCGTCTACCAGCGACGCATCGCCGCCTCTCCCCCGCCCCTCAGTGAAGGAAGACAGAGGGGCGGGGGAGAGGCGGAGATACGCGCTGACAGACGCGCGTGGGGCAGGGCTGCGGCGGTTAGCCCTGCCTCAATCCGGAAGAGATCCCCGGCTGCACGGAGGGGATTTTGGGGGGTAAGGGACCCCCGTTTAGCAGCGCGATAGCGGCGTTTTAGCAGGGGTACACATGCTCCTGCTAACTATGAGCTCTGAAGCGAGATTTATTCCCGCTTCAGAGTCTCTTTAAAACAGAAGGTATTTGCGATAATTCAGGCCCCGTTCACATTGCACGCGTTGCCGTCGGTATTTCGGCAACGTGTGCAGGTGGCCGACACGCACGACATCAGAAAGTGCATAGACTGCACTGTCTGATGTTCACACTGCATGCGTTCCGGACCAGTGCGGTCCGCGAACGCATGCTGCACGCATTTTATCCCGAAATGCGCGGCTGACCCATTCAATACAGTGAATGGGTATTAGCCATGCAAATGGCGTGCGTTCGTACGCGTTGTGATCGCACGGCCATCTGCGTTTGGTAATATGAACAAGGCCTCAGTTTTAACCTCCTGGGCGTTACGCCGCTCAGGAGGTTTTGCCAGTTTGTGCTGACCAGTCCCCCCCAGAGATCTCATGCCCGGTAACCATCTAGCTTGCACTAGGCTAGCTAGTACGAATGCTCAGCCTGGATCCGGTGATCGGTGCAGACTCCCCGCACAGCTCCGGCCTTCACTATGGGGAGGGTCGCACATGACATGCGCAAACCCGATCCTCCCCATAGAGAGACTGGAGCTGTGATGGGAGGCTGCACCGATCGCTGGATCCAGGCTGGGTAATGTATTAGCGGGGGAATCGAGGGATCGAGGGGGCGCCAGACACTCTTACTAGCAAGCCTAGTGCTAGCCAGAGGGTTTTAGGCCATTGGATCAAATTTTTTCTGCATGGGGGATTCCTGGGGCCACAGAGCGGCATGCCCGACACAGTGTCGGGCATACCGCTAAGGAGGTTAAGTAAGCAACTGTGGTTTCCCACAATGCATCATTCCTGAATATGCAAATGATCTCTTTATGCCCCTGAAGCCAGGTTTGCATCCAGAATGGCTGGTGAATAGCAAGCCTATAGCTTTAAATTCTACAGAGCCACAGCAACCCCACATGTAGACAGCCTGTATCGGACTTTTGGTCCTCCTCAGTGCATGGCAGGGATTGATATGGCTCTATGGGATAGGGGCTTGGACCAGTGATTGGGCAATCAAAATTAGATGTGTGTGTATGCACTTTAAAGTAGACCTGTGAGAATAAAACATAAAATGGAATACTTACCTCAGGTGCAGGAAGCCTCTGTATCCTCCAAAGGCTTCTGTCCTCCAGGAGGCTGTTCCAGCTCTGAGACCCCAAAAATCAGGGGCACGCGGCTGTACTGTGCTTGTATAGCAGCACGGACCTGCTCGGGTTTCAGTGTAAAAAACAGAGCCCGATCCAGCATGTGCTACCACACATACAGGAGCTGTGGACTGGCCTTTGTGGTCAGTGCTGGAACAGTCTGGCGGAGCAGGATGGAGGAAGCCTCTGTCCCACATTGGACACTTTTCCACTACAGGTTTCCTTTAATTCTAGAGCTCTGAGGAACGCAGCTGTGTTGCCAGGAGTTCTCCTTTGCTGAACAGAGGTAAGTGCACGCGGGTTGTGGAGGTACATTTGGGAAGCAGGAGTGCGCAGGGAAGTCAGAACGGGGTGCAGGAACACTGATGGGTGCCTGGGCGGGGTTGCACAATCCAGGACTGGAGAGGAACATTCCATGCAGGGAAATCACATCAGTTATCACAGAACTCACAACCCAGGTCATGTGATGCAGTGTGAGGGCTAACAGCAGGTTAGAAACAGTAAAAACCCTTTATCATGGCTGCTTGGACCCTGTGGGATGCTGGATATGGCTCCAAAGATTGTTATGATGCAGCAACAAGACTCAAGTTCAGCCAAACTTTTTAAAATAAGCTTTTAACACATTATCATATAGTGAGTGAATTATGCATCAAAAAAGGTTTTATTAAAAGTTGTTTGCAGTTTAAAAATACCTTCTGCACTAATGCATTGATCTTCGTCTTCTCCTTACCAACCGCCAGAGGCCTGCTCACTACCGGTAAGTCTTAAACACGCCCCTGCCCTTTTGTATCACATGAGCTGGCATGGGGGAAGGATGGCTCGGTTAGCTGAAGCCCCTCCTCCCTACTGATCAATAGCCAATCATGACTGACATTCAGAGAGGTGTGGAGGACAGGAGTAAACAGGCAGCTAGAGGAAGGGATGAGGCTCTGTGAACTTGACTGATGCTTCCAAATACAATACAATTAAAGAGCGCATTGCAGGTATAACAACACAAATAAGGTTTAGGACCACTGCCAGGTCTTGTTTTAGGCCACCTTGGGGAAATCTACCACACTCCCCATCATTATCTAAATTTCTCCAAAAAGACCAGAGACAGCTGTAAGTAAAAACTTTTTTAGACGGTAAGGAAAAGTTACATACATAGTACAGCGCCATGGTGGAAGATGATGGCACTATATAAATTATTCATAATAATCGGTACTGGTTCTCTAAGACATGATAACCAAAGTGCGGGTTAAACCAAACTCCACCCAAAACTTTTATTTTAGGGTTTAAAATGGTTACAACAAATTTTAGGCTTCAATTACTGTCAGGGTTCCCAATAGGGGAGACATTTTCTTTACTTCCTGTCCTAACAGGAAGTGGCCAAATGCCTTCAATGAGGACAGAGACTGTGATTTATGTGGAGAGTGCAGAAGAAGTCTAGGTTTTTAGTCATTCACTTCCTTTCTCGGTGACACCAGGGGTTGGAATTTGAGCCGTGGTGTCATCATAGGAGGAAGTGTGGGAAACATCAGCCAGGAACTGACAGCTTGATTGGTTTCCATGGGAACTGGCATGCCATTGTATGTATCTGTACATTTACAACTCAGCGTAGTGTTAAAAAGTGAAAGGAAAAACAGGCCAGCTAATCACTGATTGAAAACCTCATTCATCACAACCTATAGGAAAATTACCCTAGAATGCACGTTCATTTTTATGCACCATCGCTCACACTGACATCTCAGGAATTCAAGAACAGAGTTCACAAAACTGTTCAGCTTTTCACTGCCTAATCCTTCTTCCTCAATGCTGCTGTACAAAGGGGGGTTCTACAGAGATTTCCAACAATAGCTGCACCCTATAATCTAGCCCCCCTGCACCTACAATACCATATTTCACCAGCAGATGGTGCTGTACATGAAAGCTGAAGTTACAACCTGACTGAGCAGAGATGGACAATGTGGTACCTTTTTTATTTTGAATGCAAATTGTAAGCAGCATAACATCAATATTAATCAAAAGGAAGAGAGTTTAATTGACCCAAGCTGCATACAATCCGCATTCAATTATTTCACAGAGGAAAACCTACAATTAAAGGAAACCTTAACTTAAAAAAACAACAACCAATGAGTTTCACTTACCTGGGGCATCTACCAGCCCCCTGCAGCCGTCCTGTGCCCTCGCAGTCACTCATGGCTCCTCCGGTCCCCCGCTGCCAGCTAGTTTCGTTTTTGTCGACTGGGAGTCGGCTGGCCGCCATGCGTACCTTTTTACGCATCCCTGCTGCTGCAGAAAGCTATTGCGGACATTAACAAGTAAATTTTTACGCGTTACGGGTACAATACGTAAACATTTACGCATGATACCTGTAACGCGTAAAAATGAACTTGTTAATGTCCATGATAGCTTTCTGTACCAGCGGGAATGCGTAAAATGGTACGCATGGCGGCCGGCCGACTCCCATTCGGCAAAAACGAAACTAGCTGGCAGCGGGGGACCGGAGGAGCCATGAGTGACTGCGAGGGCACAGGATGGCTGCGGGGGGCTGGTAGATGCCCCAGGTAAGTGAAACTCATGGGGTTTTTTTGGGGTTTATGTTCCCTTTAAAGTGACATTCCTCCACTTTTTGTTGAGAAAAGAATCCAACCTTTTGGAACAGCTCTATACGTTGAAAGAATACCTTCAAACTTTATTTAAGGTTCCTTGCCTTGTTTTTGTGTGCACAAACACAGCCATGCCAAAGTGTTCCTAAAAGTGTGAAAAAAAAACTGCTTTGTGCAGCTTATTTTTCATGCAAGGAAATAGGCATTGGGTGACTGCTGGTACTCCAAACAGAACGGTTCCTACCATAAGAAGATACAATTTGAGAAGAGCAGTTTTCTCTGTGAGGCCCGGCGCCCACTGGGAGCAGAGTTTGCACTTCCCAGAGTGTAAGCTCTTTCCTCACCATTTTTGGACACGATTTGTGGCACGATTTGCCAGTGATCACAAGCACTGTGTACATCGCTTGCGGTTTGTGCTCTGCATGTTTAATAAAGTTTTCCCTACATGCCAGGTCCGTGCGCCGGCTTCTGTAGCATCACCCCGCCCCCTTACACATGTCGTCATTGCTTCTGTGCCAGGGGGCGGGGCTACGCACCGAGAAGCGGCCGCACAACGACCTGACATGAAGGGAATTTTTTTATTCTTAAATCGACTGCGGAACACAAAATCGCTGCAAAAAAAAAATTAAATTAAAAAAAAAAATCACCGTTGAACTGGGGTTCAAAAGCAATTTTTCACTGCTCCTATCCTTTGTATTGGAGTCCAATCCCTCCGAAAAATTTTGCCAATTGCAATTTAGCCTAGCGCTTTTGGATTCCAAAGCGCCGCTAAAAGCACTCTAGTGGGCGCCATAGCCCTGAAGCAATTTTTTCACAAAAGTGGGAGTTCACTTTAAAGGGTGGGTCTATCTAAAATTGATATTTCGGTTGTAAGTGGTCTCTGAATTTGTAATGCATTCTCAGTCTTTATGCAACTCTCAGGGACTTCTGCTGTTCTATAATCCTCTCTTAGCAAAGGAAGGCAGTACAGAGAGAAAGCCCCTCCTCTAACGGTCCCAACAGAGGGGTGGAGTTAACTCCACCCCTTTGCTGGGTGGATAACTTAGTGGGTGGGGGAAGAGCTTCTTTTCTGCAGTAGACGGCTGAGCTGCTGTTTGTCGAAAAAGTTCAGCCGACCTGGCTGCCAGCCACAAGCGCCGTTCGGCATGCGGTCGAAAGGAAACGGCCGGTCACACTGTGCGTCATGTTTGACATAAGTCTGGCGAGCACAGCAACCAGCATGCTTAGATTAAATTCCATTGGTGGCCAGAGCTGTGCCTGATTAGGCAACCCTAAAATTTACACTGCTTACTGTGCTGCGAAATGTCTTACTGCGATATCTCCACAGCCACGCCTCCTACACATCAAATTTTGAGGGTAATGGGTGGGGGGGGGGGGGGGGGAGGGGTTAACCCACCTATGTGTCAAACTGCAGGCCCCTGGTTCACAAGTGAAGTTTGTTTACTCTATCTCGGGAACAAGAGGGTTTTGGGGCTGCAATTTGGCCCATAGTTAGGGAAGGGGGATCCTCTCTATATTTTCAAAATTTGGGGAGTGTAAGAGGCGTGGCTGCGGAGACATTTGGGGTAATTAGTTTAAAGTTTCCACTGCATGTTACTCAGTGAGGAAGGCAGCACTGTGGTAGCATGATCACACACTGCACTGGCCTGTCTTCACCCGTGGCGAGTGCTAGGAAGCGCCTAGCTGGTGGGCGGGCTTAGCTGAACTGCAGTGAATTCACAGCCTGCCAACTGCTCGTGGAAAAGAGGCCTACTGCTAGGTACACACCATACAATTTTCTGGCAGATTTACCTGCCAGATCAATTATTTCCAACATGTCCAATATGAATTGATCGATTTTTCGAATGTTTAATTGTTTTTTTCTATTTTTTTTAAATCGATCTTTATAGAACTGAACCAAAATCGATTGAAAAAACGATTAAAACGTTCAGAAAATCGATCGAAATTCAGATCGGACGTGTTGGAAATAATTGATCTGGCAGGTAAATCTGCCAGAAAATTGTATGGTGTGTACCGAGCATTAGAGATGCAAGAAGGCAGCGATTATCTCAGTCCACAAGATCCCAGAGTTTTCAGAAGGAAAGTTAGGAGCACACTTAAAATCATTAAACCATAAACAATTGTGAAAGAGGAGGAGCAAGCAGGGTGCGTTCTCATGACAGGCGAATGTTGGCGATGATGACATCAAACAAGAGAGCTCTGCAGAATTCTAATGAGCTGATGGAGAGAGATATGCAGGAATGGGGGGCAATGGCAAATGGTTTTGGGTGCAGTTAATGCAGAGATGGAATAAGATGCAGTCCTAGGGGTCCTAGGCATGGTAGTAGGTTTGGGGCCCCCTAGTGGGCCTTTTGGTAAGCTGAAGTGCAGAGAGGTCAGAGAAGTTGGTAGGTGGGTCCCTTGACACCCACCATGTCCCAGGTACCTGCCTAGGTTGCCTGATGGATGATCCTGCTCTAAGTTAAAGAGACACCGAAGCGAAAAAAATATATATGATATAATGATTTGTATGTGTAGTACAGCTAAGAAATAAAGCAGTAGGAGCAGAGACATAAGTCTAATATTGTTTCCAGTACGTTAAGAGTTAAGAAACTAGAGTCATCTATGCAAAAGAGCCAATGAGCTCCAGAGAGCTCTGTCTTCTGAAGCTTATTATCTCAAGTGTCTCTAACCGTATTGTTTTTTTTTTCTCTCCAGAGGACAGTTCAAAAGTTCACGGTCCTGCTCTGTAAAATCATTTAGAATGCCGAGTAGTGTGTAAACTGCAAATATTAGAAAATGATGCAATGTTATAAAAAAACTTTATACCTGAAAATAAAAATATTAGAATATTTTCTTTGCTACTAATCTTGTAGTAATTATCAGTACTACACAACCAATTCATTATATCATCATTTTTTTTTTTTGCTTCAGTGTCTCATTAATGAAAACAAGCGTGAAAGGTTGACTATGTCCTGCATGTGGCTCAGTAACCACCCGGGTCACACTAATGCAAATGTTTCTGACGTCATGTGAATGCAACTTGCATGCAGTTTGAGACTTGGCCAACCAAATGCGATTTTCTGCTAATTTTGATTGGTTCAGTGCATGGCAACAAAATCTGCATGGATTCAGAATAATTAGTTTTTTTGTTCACCTTCTCCAGGTGTGAAGACTGAGGGGGATGTGGAGTTCATGTCAGGCAGTGGTCAGTGTAAAAATACCATCTTCCTTTATTGGGGTACCTCAGCCACACCCCCTTCCCCCCTGCTGCCATCAATGCAGGTCATTCTATGATCTATATCAATACAGGAAGTTAAAGGGCCACTTTAAAAAATGTTTTGCTTTGTAAACCAAGACAAACCTAAAAGATCAAATAACACCATTTCTTTCCCTATGAAGTACACTAATGGCTGAGATATGTTTACTTTCAAATAGAACATTTCACAAGAGATCGAGCGATGGCGACGCAGTGGTAGGGTACGGCGCTTTTCCTCTGAATATTTCCAGTAATGGATTATTCTCTGTCCAGCGGCTGTTACGCCATCTCTTGTCACATTTTATAGCCCTTAAAGAGAAACTCCAACCTAGAATTGAACTTTATCCCAATCAGTAGCTGATACCCCCTTTTACATGAGAAATATAATGCTTTTCACAAACAGACCATCAGGGGGCGCTGTATGACTGATTTTGTGCTGAAACCCCTCCCACAAGAAGCTCTGAGTACCGCGGTACTCTGGGCAAACTGCCACAATGTAACAAGGTTCACAGACAGGAATTAGCTGTTTACAGCTGTCTCCAACAGCCAAAACAGCTAGGAGCAGCTACATAACCTGCCCACAGTAAAAATGTCACCATGTGATACATAGCAGAATGTAAATCGGGGTGAGGAAAGATTTCACAATGAGCAAACACTGACTAAATCATTTATACATAATTATTGTAAAAATGAAGCACTTATTTTTCTACATTATTTTCACTGGAGTTCCTCTTTAAGAAGAAGCAACAAGAACTTGCTTTATCCATAAAGGACCATTGAGAACGATTGTAAAATGTAAAAAATATTAAAAAAATGGAGATCTCTCCTAAGTTAAATGCACTATAAATTACTTTCCCCCTACGTTGCTGTCACTTACAGGAGGGGGGAACTCTATAGGAAGATGACAGCCATCTTCCCTGCTTATTCGATCACTATTTTAGCAGTTGGACTGTGGAACTGCCCTTCAACAAGTGCTTTTATAAATAAAGAAATGACCGAGAATTCCCCACGAGGAGATGGACTAGGCCAAAAACCTGTCAGATTTGTCAGCTTTTTACTAGCTACTGTAAGTGGCATAGGAAATAAAAAGCAATTCATACAGCATTTTACTCTGGGAGACATCTACATTTCATAGGGATGTATTTTAAATTTTACAATTTTTGCAATTCTTATGCTTTAACCGCTTGCAGCAGCACATAGAAAATGAAATGCTGTTGAAAAAGAAAAACCCCCATGAGGAGATGGAGTTGTCCAAAACCTGTCTGTTAGATTTTAAAGGGAACCTAAACTGAGAAGGATATGGATTTTTCCTTTTCAAATAATACCAGTTGCCTGGCAGTCCTGCTGATCCTGTGTCTCTAATACTTTTAGCCACAGCCCCTGAACTAGCATGCAGATCAGGTGCTCTGACTGAAGTCAGACTGGATTAGCTGCATGCTTGTTTCAGGTGTATGATTCAGTCACTAATGCAGCCAAAGAGCTCAGCAGGGCTGCCAGGCAACTGGCATTGTTTAATAGGAAACATCCATATTCCTCTCAGTTTAGGTTCCCTTTAACTGCTTGCTTTTTTTTTTTTGCAAGGAGTGGTCCTTTAAGGAGCCGTCCGGGTACAAAAGGTTAATTCAGTTATGTACAACCTGTTTACAAAGCAAAACATTTGGTCCTTTACCAGGACAGGGGTGCAGAGCAGGCAGAGAGCGCATGTCAATATATCACATGCAACCTTATGGCACCAGCTGTCACACAGCACTGCCATACTGGAGAGGCTCAATGAGGTGTGCTTGCATGCAATTGTATTGCTAATTGTATGCAGATAGGAATATGAATAGGAAATGAAGTGAACTCAATGTGAGAGTGACATGGAGGCTGCCATATTTGTTTCCTTTTAACCACTTGAGGACCACAGTACTAAACCACCCCCTAAAGACCAGGCCATTTTTTGTTAGTTGGGCCACTGCAGCTTTAAGGCCTTGCTGCAGGGCCGCACAACACAGCACACAAGTGATTCTCCCCCCCCTTTTCTCCCCACCAACAGAGCTCTCTGCTGGTGGGGTCAGATCGCCCCCCGGATGTTTATTTGTTTGTTTATTTTTGTGTATTGTTAAATACATTTTACAGTTTTTTTTTATTATTTACATATTCCCCCCTCCCTCTCCCGGCCAGCCTATCACAGCGATCGGCTTTGATAGGCTTCAGCCTATCACTGCTGATCACTCTCTTGTGCCCCAGGGGGACAGCTGTGTCACATAGCTGTCCCCAGTACAGCGCTGCCTCAGATTGCAGCGCTGTGCCCAGTAAATAGACGGTGCTTTTGCCATCTAAAAGTCTCCCTGCTCGGAGCCTGAAGGCAGGGCGGAGCTCCGACATTCAAGGGGAGATGCATGCGCAATCTCCTGCAGTAGCTGGCTCCAGTACTTGGCGCCAATTACCGTGACACGGTCTTCCGGTAGTTACCTGGCAGCCCTGCAGGTCTATTTGGCTGCAGTTGTGTCTGAATCACGCCAGAAATAAGCATGCAGCTAAGCCGGTCAGATCTGACAATAATGTCAGAAACCCCTGACCTGCTGCATGCTTGTTCAGGGGCTATGACTAAACGTATTAGAGGCAGAGGATCAGCAGAGCAGCCAGGCAACTGGTATAGCTTAAAAGGAAATAAATATGGCAGCCTCCATATCCCTCTCACCTCGGGTTCACTTGAAATGATACCATATCTGCATACAATGTGCATGTCAGACTTCTTAGCATTTTATTCAGTATCTTTATTTAATAAGAGTTTTAGTGCCAACTTTCACCACTTCCAGGAAAAGACCTTTATAACTGTCCTATTTGCACACCTATAGTGCAAATAGGACATTTATATAAACATCTATTCACCTGAATTACACGCGTGCCACGGGATCGCATGCGCACGCCTGCCACGGGATCGCATGCGCACGCCTGCCACGGGATCGCATGCGCACGCCTGCCACGGGATCGCATGCGCACGCCTGCCACGGGATCGCATGCGCACGCCTGCCACGGGATCGCATGCGCACGCCTGCCACGGGATCGCTTGCCCACGCCTGCCACGGGATCGCATGCGCACGCCTGCCACGGGATCGCATGCGCACACCTGCCACGTGATCGCTTGCCCACGCGTGCCACGCATTTATACCCTTCAGCCCACGGCATGACTTGATCTGATGCAAATTTACACGACTCAAAAATGGACCAATGAAAGACAACCACTGCTGCATTTGACTAGCCCATTTTCAACCTGTACACATTTGCATAAACCATTCATCAACTCTTAATTATTAGCATCTCATAGACCAGGGTATACTCACCTTTTCCTACGATATCTAACAATGTCCCCCATACCCAGATCTCATGCCATTCTGCAACAATAGCAGACATGGACTACCTGTGTGGATTGTGGCTGGGATCTTCAATTCCAGTCCTTGTCCCGTCCGCTCTGCGGTTGAGCGAATAGGTTTGTGGCCAGAAGGAAAGACTGCAGCCTCATAGGGCCACACAGCGCAGGAGGCGAGCACTGCATGGAACCTGTGCACACTGTCAACTATAACACTACGTAGGAGTCAAGTATAAATAGTCACTTCCCAGCTACGTTTTAGGCCCTGTACACACATCCAATTTTAATCTGCAGATTGGCCAATTTTACCACCTCCATGTACTATAAGGGCCAACTGATTTCGATATTCTATGAACAGATTGTGTAGGTAATGCTCTCTTTCTATATGGAATTGGTAAAATTGGCCACTCGTCTGCAGATTTCCCTGGAGGTCCCTGTAAATGGATGAATACACTTATTAGGCTGGGACAGGTCCTTCTGAATTATTACACCCTATCTGCCTCCCCAAGATCATGTCACAATGGAGGACATCTGGACGGACAGAGGTGGACTGAGAAGGAGGAGGAGGAGACAGCAATTACCTGATTGTGTGATAACTGTGAGATGCCAGAATGCAGCAGAGAAAGAGAGAAGGAACATGCAAAGAGCGTTATGAGAGTCAGCACAGAAAGAAAGCAACGGTTAGTAGTCAATGTTTATACATTCGGCCTGCCTGTCTCCCGAGCCTGAACAAAGCAGAGGAGAACAATATCTCAGCACTTACAAACTCTGAAGGATTCAAACTTATGCTAAACCCACCAGGAGAAGAAGAAATCTCAACTGAGTTGGCTAATGGTGACACAAGAGGAGATAAAGTGGTGGCCATTTTGAGAGTGATCCATGGTTTATGAGGTAAAAAACTGTACAGAGGTACTTCGAGAGGACAACCGTTTTGAGAAGATGAGAACAGCAAGTGAACATCTACATAACGTTTTCCTTCATACAAGGATGCTGTTTTCTCAAAACCACTGAAGACCGGAGCGAAGCAATTGCCCGTAGCACCTTAATCAAGATTTCAGGAGAATTCTGATCGGATACTCCGTGCAACTACTCCATTTCTCTTAGTCCTTATCTTGATAAACCAACCCTACCACAGGCTTAGCTGATGAAGAAACCATCTCGGTGAAGGTCCTTCTGTGGTCAACTAAATTGCAAAACCAGGGCTAAACTACTACGGAAGAAAAACAGTCCCTTATAGAGAATACCAATCTACCATGTCCACAGACCTCACATCAGATACTGCCAATCTCAGGCCAGAGAATTCCAATCTACCATGTCTATAGTCCGCACAACAGATAAGGCCTATCTCAGGCCTGAGAATCCTCAATGAACTCCTCGTCCGTGTTTAATAAGCAAGACAGGCCAAGAATGTGGAACCGTTGAGTGTGAAGCTGAAGCCACCATATCAGATTGCAGAAAAATTACAGACATTTTTACAATCTGCGACTTCCTTGTGACAGTTTACACACGAGAGATTAGATAATCAGAAGCTGGATTTTGTGTAAATATTTGTGGTTTACACTTCACCCGTGTTGCAGAGACAAGCCTGAGATGCTGGTGGCGACACATAGGCCAGGGAGTGAAGTCTGTATACTGAAGGTCACTTTTTATACCTGATGACCCGATAAGGGGACATAATAACAGTGGCACCAGCAGGACCAAAACAACTTCCTGTAACTTCTATTTGCGTTGTGTCTCGAGCAGTATTCCCCATCCCCCAGGGTCGGGTGACAAGTTCATGGACCAAGCCTGCAGTACACGGATCACTTCAGATCAGATTTGACATACAGGGAATCCAGAAAGTATTCACAGCGCATCATTTTTTCCACATTTTGTGATGTTACAGCTTTATTTCAAAATTGATTAAATTAATTTTTTTCTCTGGTCTGATGAGACAAAGATTGAAATCTGAATGCCAGGCATCATGTGCCTTCATCATTAGGCCTATACCATCCCTACAGTGAAGCATGGTGGTGGGGATGTTTTTCAGTGGCAGGAACTGGGGGGCTAGTCAGGATAAAGGAAAGATGACTGCAGCAATGTACAGAGACATCCTGGATGAAAACGCGATCCAGAGCATTCTTGAACTCTTGCTGGGTACACACCATGCATTTTCCCGCTCGATCCACGGGTCGATCGGGATCGATTCGATTATTTCCAACATGCTCGATTCGCGTTTCGATCATTTCTGCCGTCGATTTTGCATACTTAACATGCAAATCGACGGCAGGAAAACGCATGATGTGTACCCAGCATTAGACTGGGGAGACTGTTCATCTTACAGCAGGGCAACGACCCTAACCACACAGCCAAGATGTCAAAGCAGTAGCTTCAGGACAACTCTGTGAATGTCGTTGAATGGCCCAGCCAGAGCCCAGACTTGAATCTGATTGAATCTCTCTGGAGGGATCTTAAAATAGCTGTTCACCGACGCTTCCCATCCAACCTGATGGAGCTTGAGAGTTATTGTAAAGCAGAACGGGCAAAATTGCCTAAGGATAGGTGTGCCAAGCTTGTAACATACTCAAAAAAGACTTGAGGCCAAAGGTGCATCGACAAAGTATTGAGCAAAGGCTGTGGCTACTTATGTACAGGTGATTTCTCAGATTTTTTTTATTTTTTTATAAATTTGCCAAAACCTCAAGTAAACTTTTTCATTTCGTCATTATGGGGTGTTGTGTGTAGAATTCTAGAATAACGCTGTAACATAGAAAAAAATGTTGAAATGCCCTGTAATGCGCTGTGAATACTTTCTGGATGCACTGAATTAACCCCCCTGACGGTATTATTATTTCCGGATTTTATGGTCTTTTTAAAAACATTTCAGACCCAAAATATTTCTAAACTGGTATCTAACCCCAAGGAAATTAGCAATTTTAATCCACACCAATCTCCACAATGTTGGAGGTGCGGGAAAGACATTGGTACAATTGATCATACATTATGGGATTGTCCACCTATAAGAAAATTATGGATTGCTATATTTAGCTCTATATCTTTATACTCTACCATTCGTCTTGTTCCTAACCCAGAATTAGCACTACTACACGTGGGTATAGAGAATTTCCTGGCCACAAATAGACTATTAGTATTGCATGTCCTTTTTGCTACTAGACAAAAGATCCTTGCAAATTGGAGAACTAGCGAAATTCCACGACTAACTCAGATTAAAGCTATGGCAAACTCAAATTTAGCAATGGAACGATTACTTTCTGCTCGACTAAGGAGCATTGCCTTACCAATGTTACAGATATCTTAAGCTTTTTTTTTTTTTGTATCCCTATTGGTACACATCCTGTTCAATACACAACCTGCCTGGTACATAAGGTGCATATTGCCTGGGAGTCAGGCCATGGTTGCATTTATTACCTTCATTGGTGTTTATGCTGAATTTGACAATCTCTTAGGGCTCGTTTCCACTAGGGCGAATCCGCATGCGGGCACTGCATGCGGATTCGCATAGTTAATGTTAGTGAATGGGGCTGTTTCCACCTGTGCGGCGTGCGGGAGCGATTTGGCGGCGGGCCAAATCTGCACGGCGGGACCCACAGTTTTCGCCTGCGTCGGGAATCCGTGCGAATCGCCGCTAATGTATTTAATAGTAAAAACGCATGCCTTTGTTACATGCGTTTTTACCCGCGATTTCGCGTGCGATTACGCACCCTTCTCAATGTTATTTTGCCCTGGCAGTGTCATGGTTAATTTCGCATGGCACCCTGCCATGCGAAATCGCACGCGAAATCGCGGGTAAAACGCATGCGGAAACGCACCCGCATGCGTTTTTACAAGCGTCGGAATCCTGGCGAAATCGCGTCGCACTAGTGGAAACGGGCCCTTAGATATATCTAAGTAGGTTATGCTTTATTCATACCTATATGGATTAGATATGTACAATCTCAAGATCTACGACTATACTAAAAGTTAAGATGTATTGTAATGAAGATAAACATGGACCAAAGGTACATTCTTTTTTCTTCCCCTCTTTTCATACTCTCCATTCCTATCCTCTTTTTTCATACTTCTCTATACTCCACTCTTTTGGTTATAAAATGTTAATAACTCTTTAATTAGGAGTGTTTTCATCCCTTTCTTTAAGCATAAGTTGTAATTTACTAAACTGTGTATTCAGTTATGTATAATGTAATATTAAGAATTATTGATGCAAATGTTGAATATGTTACGACATGCTGTTAAACTAAACAAAATCCTTCAATAAAAATTATTGAAAAAAATAAAAAATAAATAATGTTTCAGACCCTAAAAGCAGGAAAAAATCATGCAGCCAGAGTTTCTGCAGCAGCCCCTGCTCTGACTCACCTCTTTGAGCTCCAGCGCTGCAATTTTACCTCCGTCCTCCGGGTGGTGCTGTAACTCTGTGGTGAGATCGATGACCGCGATCTCACCAGAGTGATTCAGAGCATCGGAGGACAGGAAGGAGAATGGCTACCAACGTCTGGATCCCCCGGGAGGTGAGTAAAAACGCCCGCTGCATGCTATACTCTGCATAGAGCTCCTGGCAGGTAGCCCGGGCATAGCTCAGGATTACCGCCAGGGAGGTTAAAGAGGTACTGTAGTGACATATAGTTAAATGCAGTAAATTATTTAAGATACACAGTTTTATGCTAAAGTGGACCTAAGAAGGTACACCGGGCTTTATTTATACTTACCTGGGGCTTCCTCCTGCCCCATGAGCACTGTGGCCTCTCTCGCCGTCCACTTCAGCCTCTCCTTGCTGTATGCCTCCCGGTAATCTGGCACCAGTCGTTGCGCTCCCACGGCTAGGAGAATTCTGCGCCTGCGTAGTAGCACTATGCAGGTGCAGAATGCTACCGGGGAATGGAGCATGGTGGGGGCGCGCACGTAACTGAGCCGCACATAAGCCCATGACTGGCGGCGACTGACCGGATTACTGGGAGTTGTAGCCCTAGAACGGAGGTGCTAAAGAAGACAGCGAGGGAAGCCACAGTGCTACTGGGGCTGGAAGAAGTCCCAGGTAAGTATAAGGAGGTGACTGGAAAGTGTAATGGTTAAGGGCTCCGCCTCTAACACAGGCGACCTGGGTTCAAATCTTGGCTCTTCCTATTCAGTAAGCTGCACCTATTCAGTAGGAGTCTCCCTAACAATGCTACTGCCTATAGACTGCCCCCTATTGGCTGTCGCTTTGGCGCTTTGAGACTGCCAGGAGAAAAGCATGAAATAAATGTTATCTGTCTGTGTGTTATAAATAATGCCCAGTGTACCATCTCAGGTGCACTTTAAATAGCCTGGTTTCAGCATCAGAACCACTTCCTATATATTAATGTACATTATTATGTAGCCCCGCCCTCCCACTAAAGCTTATGCTAGGCTATTATGCTAAATTCTTTCCATTCTACCTCGAGCATTCTGGGAGACCAGAGATCTTTTCTACTGGCATCAGAACTCTCATTAAACGAGCATTCCAAAATTGGTGTGAGTGGAAATTTTACAAAGGACAAACACTGAATAATTTATGATTTAATATTGTAAAATAGATGAAAAGATGGAGTTATTTTCACTACAGTTCCTCTTTAAACATTCATCCTTGGTAAAAGCACAGGGGGAGAAACCCATAACATACTTTAAGGTTTGTCGTTTGGACTGAACGTTTCAGGTGGGAGGAGTACACTGGTTGGGGGCAACTAAACTGCTGCTGAGAAGATCATCGGGTCACCCCTGCCACCCCTGGACATCCTTCAATCATCCAGAATGAGGTCCAGGGCAAACAAGATCACTCAAGACCCCTCCCACCCAGGCAGTTGCTTCTTCGCCCCCCTTCCTCTAGGTCGCCGTTATAGGTCCATCCTCACCAAAACCACGAGGCATAAAAACACCTTCTTTCCCCAAGCGGTTGCCCTACTTAATTCATGCACTCTCCCAACCGACATCCCCTAATCTTCCTCGGCCACCCCCGTGCGGAACACGAGCACGGAAAGAACAGCCTCCGGCTGGCCATGCTGTACCACATGTCATCGTTCAAATGTCTGTTTGCATAAGAATAGACCTGCTCAACTGAACTAAGTGTTAAATTGAAGTCAGGGTGTCTCTGTAGCTAAGATCTGTACCATGTGCTGTTGCCACTGCTGCTATTGACTGTCAAACTGCTGTAGTGTCTATGTAGATATTATCTGTACCATGTTGATGTTGCTAAGCCAATTGCCGTTGTGTCCACAAAAAATTCCGGGTGCGGCTCCTGCCGTACTTGGCGAATAAAGTTGATTCTGATTCTGAACTAAACAAGGTACTAAATCCTCCAAGGCAGAAAAAAACCCCCCTAATTTACCCTTATCCCCCCCTCCTTTCCCACTGTAGTGCCATAGTTCTTAGGTGCGTGCACACCTTTGACTTGTGCCGCCCATTGGGGATTCGTACTCTATTCCCGTGGGGGACATTGCTGGTTTGATCTATACAGATGCCTCTCAGCTGACAACGAGCTCTGTTGCTATGTGCAGGTGGGTGGGTGTATCCCGCGGAATGGCGCATACGTATCGGCCCACAGTGGGTGGGGAAGCAGTTGCCCATCGTTCGGCCAAGTTGATCCACCTGAAGGATCACTTGCGGAGGGCCCGTTAGGGGCTGAGGTAGTCCTCGTCACCTGCCTCAGCAGACTTTAGTCATGCGTATGCACCAGACATTAGTGTACAACTATACAACTGAGCGGGGGGGCAGGAAGAACGTTTGCGATGGATAATCACTATGCTAAGTAAACATTTGCAGTAATTGTTACCTCTATATCAGGAATGATCAGCAATAGGTGGAGGACCCCAGCTGGGACCCTATTCCCCTTAACACATCACAAAGTCGAAACCGGTCGGGAGGAAGAGTGGGAAAGTTTTTTTCTTTACTGATCTAAGCTAGCACTTTATGGGCGTAGTCTTACATGTGATTAGATGCAAAAGAGTTCTGTTTGCAAGGACCCCCAATGCGAGTGCCCATTTTGCCTGAATTCTTGTGTGTGTACTAATAAATATGCCCCAGGTAAGTTGAAATGCTTTTTTCCCCGCTTCAAGTGGATCTGAGATAAACTTTTACTCATTGCATAATTGTGTTCCTTTCATATAGTTTATAGGGCATTCCTCAAGCCAAATACTTTTTTTGTTTTGTTTTAATACTCTAATTCCCTATAAACTACACAAGCCTCGCCCAGAGCTCCTTTTGTGCCTTGGCACTGTAGCAAGGTCTTATGGGAGCTCAGTCTGGGCAGGAGGAAGAGGAGGTTACTAGCCATTGATTTCAGAGGAAGAGGGGAGGAGGAGAGGGGACTGAATTTACACACAGGCAAGCTGATCTCCAGTCCTCAGCCTGTGACAAACAGAACATGGTCACTCTCGTATCACAGGAATAAATAATCATATTCTATTGAAGCAGTTTGCAGTTAGATATGCTGTGTAAACTATCTAAACTTTAGATAAGATACTGTATATAGACAAGTTACTTGTTATAGTTAGTTTTTCATCTCGGATCCGCTTTAAATAACCCTTTAAAACAGTTGCACAGTTGCAGGGATAGCTTTGATCAGGCGATGAAGCTGCCAATAAGCTTGCAGGAAATTCACTCGAAGTCCAGTAAGTTTGCAGACTTAGTGAGAGTTTGAGCGGGGGTATTGCTTTGTTGTTGTTTTTTTTTTTTTAAACTTTTTAGGGTAATGCTGGTCACGTGACCACAATATGGAATCATAAATTATTAGAAGAATGTTCCTTAACAGTCCCCCTCTAAGATAATCGATCAGTTTCACCACAACAATGATCACTATTATGTACTTTCCAACAGTACATTACCACAGAGCTCACAGCGGAAGAAGGTAATATTGTGTTTGAATGGTGGAAGTATTTATACGCCAGTTAGTGACTACCGTGGGAATTAGAAAGAAAGAGTAAATTAAAGTCATAAAAGCAAGACACTTACTTCTGTAATACAAAAATTCCTATAATTACAGTGAATGAGATCAGGTCTGACGTGATCCATATGAGAGAGTATTCGTCTGGAGGCTTGAAGATAAAAAACACAAAGACAGATTAAAGTTAAAAGTTCAACTCGCTAAAATGTTTTCAAATACGACAGCAGACTGAAAACACAGCAGCAGAGAATTAGTTTAGTCTATGGCCAGTGAAAGTGTAGTGCTAATTAGTTCTTATGGTCCTTTCAAACTATCTGCAGTGTGTGCTGACCTCTGCTACCTCAAGTATTTACAGTATAAGCTGTTTCTTTGTGCCTGTACTGATAGTATACTATTTGCAGTATGTGCTGATCTCTGCTATGTCCAGTATGTACAGTATAAGCTGTTACTGTGCCTGTACTGATAGTAAACTAGCTGTATTGTGTGCTAATCTCTGCTACCTCCAGTATGTACAGTATAAGCTGTTACTCTGTGCCTGTACTGATAGTAAACTAGCTGTATTGTGTGCTAATCTCTGCTACCTCTAGTATGTACAGTATAAGCTGTTACTCTTTGCCTATACTGATAGTAAACTAGCTGCAATGTGTGCTGATTTCTGCAACCTCCAGTATGCTGAGTGTAAGCTGTAACTTTGTGCCTGTACTGATAGTAAACTAGCTACAGTGTGTGATGACAAGGGATGCTTCCTATTCCGAGTTGAGCAGCTGCTGCATTTGATAGGTCAATTTCCAAAGCTGCATACATTTGCATCAACTCAGAATTATCAGTGCCGGATTTGGGAAAAGGCACCCAAAGCCCGTGCCCAGGGCGCCAGAATCCACGAGAATCCAAAGGGCGGCAGGTGGTGACAGGCTGACTGCACTTGTCACCAGCGGTAAGAAGAATCGCAAGTCAGCAGCCGCCCCTTTACAATCGGCGGCTTGGAGTGAGCCTCTCTTCCAGGCAGCGTGGAACGGCTTCCTGAGGCTTGGGCAGCAGGGTCACTCAGCTCAGCCGCAGCCCGCACCTCCCCCCACGAGATTAGCCGCCAGATGCTATCCCCTGCCAACTACCCCCTCTCCCCCAGCAGGAGCCTATGCGGATGTCTTCCCCCCCCAAGCCCCGAGAGAGAGCGGGAGCAGCAGAGTAACGTACCTCTCCAGACTTCCAGCGCTGCCACCGAAGTGTCCTCTGCCAGCCACTGCTGTGCATCTCTCCCTCTCCCGCTGGCGTCTCTTACATGTGACTCGCTGGCAAGTTACCGGTGAGACACATGACAGGAATCGCCAGCAGGAGAGGGAGAGATGCACGGCGGCGGCTGACAGAGGAAACTTCGGTGGCAGCGCTGGAAGTCTGGAGAGGTACGTTACTCTGCTGCTCCCGCTTTCCCTCGGGGTTTGGGGGTGGGGGGGGGGGGGAGGAGGAGAAGATATCCGCACAGGTTCCTGCTGGGGCGGGGGGAGAATTAACAGGGGATAGCATCTGGCGGCCAATCTCGTGGGGGGATTTGCAGCATCTGACTAACTATACTGGGGAGGGGAGAGGGGGCAAGGGGGGATGGAATCGGACTACCTATGTGCTAAAGGGGGGGGGGGGGGCATGGCATCTGGCTACCTATTCTTAGGGGGGGGGGAGCCTCTGACTACCTATATTACTGTAAAGGGGGGGGGGGCAGGTTCTGACTACCTATACAAAAGGGGGGACAACATCTGTATACCTACAGTGAGGGGGCAAAGGGGGACAGCATCGGACTACCTTTACTAAAGGGCAGGGGGGGGGGGGGGGACACCGCATCTGTCTGCCTATAGTAATGGGGGGGGGGGGGGGTTGAGCATCAGACCACCTATACTAAAAAAAGGGTGGGGACATCTGTTTACCTATACTAAGGGGGTGGAAAGGATCTGGCTACCTATACTGGGGGTCATGAACATATTCAGCCCCAATTTGCTGCACAGGACCCTATTTTTTTTCCTGGCTGCACTCCCATGTACAAGTGCAACTGTACTGGGCACACACGAGTATGGCACTCACATTCTAATTAGCACAAAGTCACTTGTGCACAGAGGAAACAGACATGCACTAAAGGCTTTGAGCTACTGGGCATGTGCGGACCATTATTGTGCAGATCCAGTATGGTTGCACACAGATGGGAGTGTTGCAGCCACAGTGTAGATGAGGGTCCCAGGCAGCAGTGAGGGGTCTGAATATGTTCAGAAGGTCCCAGGGCAGGAACAGCAGGCACCAAGAGGATCTGTTAAGAATTTTGTGCCAGGTTAAGACTTTTTGCTCGGCGGAAAGTGTAAGTTTGGGGCTGTCGAGATGTTGTAAAGTGTGTGGGGGGCCTTGGGTGGTAAAAGGTACAAATCCGACCCTGAGAATTATCAACCATGCCTAGTGGTATCCCGAGCTTTAAAGTTTCTGCTTCTAAAACTTTCCCACTGCTTTTAAGGAATTGCCTGATCAATATTTCCCCTAAGGAGGGTCTTCCAGCAGCACCTGCCCATCCTACCACCCCTTCCCAACAGACAAGCGGCGACTTACCAGTATCCAGACAGGGAAAGGCACCTTACTGAGAATATGAGGGGCGTCCGAGGAGACCGACGGGACCCCGGAACACCATAACACTGAGAACAGCCACGGCTCATTCACCACATATGTGTTCAGAGTCAGATTGTATGACGTGTATTCCCTGTGGGTGAGGGGGAGAGAGGATTACTGTCAGATGTGAGATATTCAGGCACAAGAGCTCCTCCCACCTGTGATCATAAGCGCTCCTTCCACCTGTGATCATAAGAGCTCCTCCCACCTGTGATCATAAGAGCTCCTCCCACCTGTAATCAGCGCTCCTCCCAACTGTAATCAGAGCTCCTCCCACCTGTGATCATAAGAGCTCCTCCCACCTGTGATCATAAGTGTAGAGAAACCGAGAGCCCAATATAGTGTAGTATGTTAAGCATAAATGAAGTAAAGGTTATCGTGAGAAAATTATACTCACAAACATGGGTTACCACACAGGCAACCACTGTATAGGCAGGTGAGGAGATTAGACCTGTCCTCACTCAGGGATAAGAAGTCGCTCTCTGTAGATGCGAAAGGGGGTAGATCACCCCTCCACCAGGGGTGGACACGGTATAGCAGTAGGAGAACAGAGGCGCCAGCAGGATAAAAGTGGATAAAAACTTTAAAATTTGCTCAGTGAGGCGCTACACCTGCTATTGCTGAAATTCTGTCTTGTCCCCACTTTTATTGCCTGATGAAGCGGGCTGGGCCTGCGAAACGCGTTGCACTGTTTTGGGGTACTAATTAATAAATGTGACTACTATTCAGACAGTCTTTCGTGTCTGCTTTATGGAGGTAAGTCCACCACTTCCTCCCAGAAAATTTTAAAGTTTTTATCCACTTTTATCCTGCTGGCGCCTCTGTTCTCCTACTGCTGTGATCATAAGAGCTCCTCCCACCTGTAACCATAAGAGCTCCTCCCACCTGTAACCATAAGAGCTCCTCCCACCTGTAACCATAAGAGCTCCTCCCACCTGTGATCATAAGAGCTCCTCTCACCTGTGATCATAAGAGCTCCTCCTACCTGTGATCATAAGAGCTCCTCCCACCTGTAAACCATAAGAGCTCCTCCCACCTGTGATCATAAGAGCCCCTCCCTCCCAACAACAAATATACAAATAAATCTAATGAATGGACAACAACTCCCCTAACATATTACATCCCCTTACTGATGCCCTACTCTAAAGACGCCCATTAACTGCACAATTTTTGTACCATTTCAATTTTTAGTGAACCATCATATTTTCGATCACATTATTTAGATCATATTGCATTAAAACAGAGAAGCAGGTGAGCCAAATCGCTCCAAAAGATCACATTATTTATAGTTCCCTTAACCACTTCACCCCAAAGGGGTTTTACTCTAGCGGACAAGAGCGATTTTCACCTTTCCGTGCTCATCCCTTTCATTTGCCAATAGCTTAATCCCTACTTATCACAATTAAATGATCTATATCTTGTTTTTTTCACCACTAATTAGGATTTTTGGGGTTGATATTTGTTTTTAGTAATTACTTTATTTTCTACGCATTTTAAAGGGAAAAACAAGGAAAAAATGAAAAAATACACTATTTCTCCAATTTCATCCCCATTAGTTTTAATATAAAACACTGCTACTGTGCATAAAACCCACACATTTTATCTGCCTATTTGTTCTGGTTTTTACAATATTTTAATTATGTCCCTAGTACAAAGTATGGTGACAATATAGTATTTTTTCCCCCCACTATTTGCACATATATACGGTAATGCACGTGCACATGCGGGAGCGCGCACGTGCCGCTCCCCTGCCTCCTCTATGTCACTGCTCCCCGCCAATCAGCGGGGAGGGAAGGGACGCAGGCAGGGACCGGAGCTATGGAGGAGGCGGGGAAGCGTCAGAGACTGACAGATCCAGAGGTAAACAGCCGGCTGCGACACGCTGTGCGTCGACAGCTCGGCGTTTGATTTATGGGGGCATAGCAGAGCGCAGGGGGGGGGCTTAGGGAGGGGATCAGTATAGCAACAGAGGCTGGGCAGTATATGCAGACCCAGCCTCTGTGTGCTGGTAGCATTCTTAGAACCCACCACGGGTTCTCTTTAAAGAAAGGCATATTCTTTAATGGTGTGAATGACATATGGGAGGGATTTTCTCCCAACAGAATGAAGCTTTCTCCAGACGCTCTCAAAGGGAACCTAAACTGAGACGGATATGGATGTTTCCTTTTAAACAATACCAGTTGCCTGACTCTCCTGCTGATCAATTTGCTGCAGTAGTATCTGGATCTCACACCTGAAACAAGCATGCAGCTAATTCAGCCTGACTTCAGTCAGAGCACCTGATCTGCATGCTTGTTGAGGAGTTGTGGCTAAAAGTATTAGAGACACAGGATCAGCAGGAGAGTCAGGCAGCTGGTATTTTAAAAGGAAAAATCCATATCCTTCTCAGGTTTGGTTCCCTTTAACAACAGAATAACTACTGGGTATAACCTTGGGGATAAAATGTATGTTTTTCATGAGGTTGTCATTAAAAGAAACAAACCTCTTAGATATTTTATCATCATAATGCCCAACAGGAAAGCACAAGGGAAGGAGTGTCTTTCTCCTGACACTGGGGAATTCCCTTGCGGCACTTTTAGCAGCAGTGCTGATTTGCATAACTTGTGTATCTCTCATGCAAAATGAAATATAACAACCCTTTTCTGAGCCTCACCTGATGTCTTCCTGGTCCACCTCCGTATACCTCAAGTTGATGAAGGCGATGTCTCTGTCCTTCATGTATTCTGCATCTTTCTTGATGTTGGAAGCCTGAAGAAACCCCGGGGCCAGCTGCTGCACCAGAGTCCGCTCGTGGTCAGAGAGCCAGATCACCTGCAGGGGGAGCCAGACATCAGTCACTCCTCCAGCACAGCATGCTCAGATCTGATCGTACAATCTATCTCTGGGCTGCCCATAGGTCAGTCATTACCTAGCCACCCAACTCTATCCAAAACAAAACTTTTTTTTTTATTACTAGTGTGTTAAACAGGATTATAACTTTTTGGGGACATTTGCGCCACCCTGTGTCCACATCTGTGAGTATTTCAATTACGTGCTGCACAGGCAGGAAGTGGATAATAATCTCCATCCTGTGTTCATATCTGAGTATTTCCATTACTTCCTGTCCAGACAGAAGTGGGTAATCTCTTCAAGTTGGACAGAGACAACAAATAAAACACTTCTATTCGTGTTTTTTGCCCTCTTTCACTTCCAGTTCCAAGGACTACGTTTACATATTTCAGTCAGAAAACTCCACGGAAATCCAGGGGACAGGAAGTGAAAGTAATGTCCCCCATGTAGAACCTGACAGCAATAAAGAGAAATCCAAATGTTTCTAACCACAGACCATACTCTTTAAAATTAAAATATTCACACAAGCACCCCCCCCCCCTTCCAAAAGGAAAAAAAAACGCCAACCCAACATTTTAGTTTTCATTTTGAATAAAGTTTGATGTAGTGATGGTCAAGTCTAGGAAAACTCATGGAGAAGCATGTGATCAGTTTGGTCAGGAGAGAAATACGTAATACTTCGTACACACACTTGATTAAAGTCGACTGAGGCGGGCGATACAGACTGCCTCAAATGAAATATACTACCCCCCTATCGGCGACTCACAGGCGGTCTCTGTCCAGCTGATCAACCCACCCGAGTGATGAACAATTCTTTTGATCAAGCCACTCCCCGCCTCGTTTCTTCACGCGTGCGCCGCTCAGTTGTCCATCCGACTCCCCGCTTAGCAACAGAGCGTGTTGTCAGCTACACAGCTGACTTCATGTCAGTCAGCCGAGCCCAGCGATTTCGCTTAAGGGGATCGGGTCCCAATACCCGTGCATGTGCTCTGATTTGACTCCGATTTGCTAGTCATGATCATGAGCTAATGCAGTAAGTGATCACGGCCAATCAGAGCTTGGCAAATCTATCAGCTGATCAAACAAATCACATGCTTCACCATGAGTTCTCCTAGACATGGCTATCACCAGTTGGAAGTTTTTTAATGACCGACCTCAAAAGAGATATCCATGTATTTAGGATGGTCTGAGAAATGTGTGAAGAACCGCACCTTTCCTGATTCAGTTCCATCAATAATTTTGAGCTGTGCCAAAAATGTGTGAGGACCTCGGCCCTTGGGGACTGGAGTTCAACATCCCTGAGTACCCCTGATAGTTTGTTGCTGTGTGACTGTGAGAACCCTAATCACTTGTGGTGCAGGTGACACCCAGCACCCTAACACACCCCTGAGGTGTCACAAGGGAAGGAGAGGAGTGACTGAAGTGAGCCTTCAAGTCCAGACACAGCCCTGGGAAGGGCACATGGAGCATTCACTGAAAGATGGGGAGGCCCAAGGCAGAGTCCAAATACAGGTAACAGCAGGAGCAGCCCTGTGCTGGCTTGCATCAAGATGGTCATCAGCATGTTTCTGTGCGTTGGGGCTCCTGAACGGGGTCATTTGAAAAGTTGCAATTGTATACTTTTCTTTTCACAGAGATTCCATAGCGGAACCAGCTCTAGTGGCTGTGCTCTGTTTTCTGCAGCTCTCTGCTGCCCTCTACTGTCCGCTGCTGTGCTCTGCAAGGGGACATTGCCAGTTATAGTATAGGGGACATTACCTATATACCTGGAATCAGGAAATGTGGGCACCCATTAGCGAAAGTAGCTTGGGCATCTTTAGGGTTGGTCAAGTTTAGGCACCAGGGGGGAGATTAAGGGCCCATTTACACTTAATCAGTTGGTACACGTTAGTGTGCGTTAGTACGCATTTTTTCCATAGCAGTTCATTAAGAAAAGCTTTACGTTAAAACACGTATAGTGTAAAAGTGTAAAAGAGACCATAGGGAAACATGGACATTACTTTGAAACTCAGTTTTCTTTCAGTTATAAATGAGAGTAACTGATTAAACTGAATGGGAACCGCATTTAAAAAAAAATAAAGCAAATACTTACCTAAGGAGAGGGAAGGCTCTGGGTCGTATAGAGCCTTCCGTCTCCTCTCTCGGTGCTCTCTATCCTGTGCTGGCTCCCCCCCCCCCCCCATTTCAATCCCCCGCTGAAAGGGTATGTGGAAGTCTCCGGGAGCCGTGTCCTCCTGAAGACGTGCGGCTCCATACTGCACAGGCGTGAGCGTGCAAGAGAGCGTGCTTGTGCAGGCGCAGTACAGGGCCGCCCTACTTCAGGAGCACTCGGGCTCCCTGAAGACCTCTGAAGCCTCCTTCGGCCGGGTAAAGTAGTATTTGACTAATTTAGTGAAATACTGCTACCGGGCGAGTCAGCACTGGAACGAGGGGAGCAGGAGAGGAGCCGGAAGGCTCTATAGGACCCAGAGTAAGTATCTGTCTCATTTTTTTAAATGCGGTTCCCATTCACTTTAAGTGTAAAAGGGCCCTATGGTAGAGAAATGTTCAGTGTGAGAATAGGGTAAGGTTTAGTAGCGGTAAAATACTAAAGTAATTGACAATTTAAAAAGTAGAATATCCGTAAATTTACCAATATGCTACTTGACAAAATTGGGCCCGCTAATTTCCCGGCACCTCTTTTGCATGAAAACATATATACGTTCCCTGCTGTTCCGATGGGAGCGCGATGAGGGGGGGGGGGGGAATAAACGTGCAGCCGGACTGAACATGCTCCGCCTTGCCCCAACTGAAGGGCTTTACAGGCAGCCTAGCGGAGGATCCAGGCTGTGGAGGAAGATGGTGAGGCATTGACCAGCCTGGAGGAAGCCCCAGGTATGTATATATATTTTTTTTTCTATCCTCCATCTCAGGTACACTTTTAGAAAAACAAAACAAAAACAACTTGTGCTCACTAAACATTACCAGATGAAGCCCTACAAATACAGAAACATTTGAAATACTTCAAGCCTTTCAAGCAAAATAAGAAATATTGTGATTGGCTCTCTGCAGCAACCAATCAGAATCTTTGTTAGTCATGTGACAGAGGATTGGTTACTGTGGGCTGAGGCAATGCAGGCCTGGCACAGAGGCGGAGTCATGCTGGAATGCACCTGCTGCTGGGGGATCCGGGACTGTAGGACGGTGTAGACCGTAAGGTTGATGTAATCCTCAGAGTGAGGGTGGTCCGAGGGGACCGGATGGACTCTCAGTAGGATGGACTTGTTACTCCTCTTCACCAGCTCCAGAAGATCGCTCAGCCTGCAGACGGACTGGTTCCCGGCCTCAGTGACGTCAGCGGCAGAGAGGGAGCTGACCGTCCAGAAAGGGTCTGTCTGGGAATACAAGAGCACAAGGGGGCATTAGGCTCATGATATAGAAAATAACATGCATTGTTGGCTGTCAACACAGGGAAGTCTGCAGGAATTCAAGGAATTCTCTGCCGATTGTCATGTGTCTCCACCCCTCTACCGTCTAGATCAGGGCTGTCCAACTCGTGGGCCCGGTTGTTGCCCCTGAGCCACACTCGTTTGCCCAAACTTATTTGTGCCAGTCATCCTCCTTTTGACAGGCCCGCCTCTTGTTTGGGCTTGACTCCACCCCCAAAGCCAGTACATTGATGCTCTACCACCTCCTGCCAAAAAATCTGGTGCTAGACACACCCCATGACCATGAAGTTGGATAGCACTGGTCTCGATTGTAAGCTCGCAAGGGCACGGACCTCCCCCTAGTGTTTTTTTATTCTGATGTATACATGATGTATCATATGAACATTTACCAGAATTGGGGATGTCTGAAACAATGTCTGTACAATCAGGACATCCAGCAATACAAATACAGAGTTTTGAATGTCTCATGGATCTATGGTCCATCGCTGTTTGTTTTGTACTATGTACAGCGCTATGGAAGTCTATTAAAGGTGGTCATACATCTAGTAATTTGGCGGAAACAATGGACCATACGTTTCGATAATTGTTGGATTGGATGAAAATTGGTACTGCAACAAGCATGCCTAATCGATGATTTGAATTATTTCAATTGGTCCAAGGCTGGGAAATCTTGGGCTGATGTGGTCGAATGGATGCGCGGCGGTAACAGTGTGAGATATTGTGAGCAGCAAACGCGACAGAGCCCACAGCCACTGTCCCTCCCGAACGTTTTATGAACCCCCCCCCCCCCCCCCCCCCCCCGGTGCCTGTGAATTTATATTTTACAAGTCATGCAGTGCATCCGCCATAGTCCACCACAGTGTCTGCCATACTTCTGCATTCAGGTCCCATGTGGCTGCTAGCATTACGGCACATGTGTCGTCACTCACGTGCCCCACATGCTGTAATACCAGCAGCCACATGGGGTGCCAATGAGGAAGTACAGATGACACTCGCACTCAGGTAAAGTATTTTAATACACGGGCACATATAACATTTGGGGGGACACGGCCTGGGGGGCGCCACAAGGTCGATTCCAAAAGCTCAAATCAGGTATCAGCCTGCAGTGTAAGGGCAGCCAACAGATATTTCCCAGATTCTGCCCATACATCGCTAGATATATGGCCACGGGACACGGGGTTACTTACCCAGAAGTCCGATGGCTTCTATGCATCTCAATTCACTCGCACGCGACCTATCGGACGAGTTGCAAGACTCACTACCGCACTTCCTCCTTCAAGCTGGAAGGAGGAAGTGCTGTAGTGAGTCTTGCAACTCGTCCCATAGGTCGCGTGCGAGTGAATTGAGATGCATAGAAGCCATCGGACTTCTGGGTAAGTAACCCCGTCTCCTGTGTGCACACCTGAGGCAATTAAGCCTCATTTTAATTACGAATTTGAGTGGCCTCCTACTCGGCAGCCCACCACTACTCATACGCGTGTATGCGTATGAGTGCTAAAGCATTGTGGGTAAATCATATTCAACGTTAGTCTTACCTTCACAAACCACTGGCCAGCGTTTAGCCTCTCCAGGACGGTCCAGTTCAGCATGGAGGACGGCTGCAGGGCGAGGTCAGGAAACACCCGCCCGATGTCGGTGGTCCGTCTGGGCGTCACGTCGTGCATGAGGAAGGGAATCCCGTCATGACTGCAGAACAGAAAAATTGTCATCAGTGGTTTTACTTATTTGGCATCTGCATATGAATCACAAGATGGATTATGGGAAATAACTTTATTTATAACATTATTAAAAAGTGATTACACTAATAAGACGATTATCAGAGCAGAAGGTATTTTATCTAAAGATAGCTTCTACTAAAATGGAACCACAGATCGTACACACTCAAATCCAGAACAACTACTTTTAGGTGTTACAGTTTACGTTTAAAGGACACCTAAAGTGAGACATATGGAGGCTCCCATATTTATTTCCTTTTAACCCTCAAGTAGCCAATGTACTTAGAGGCTTGCAAGTGCTCCAGGCCAGTTTATTCTATTCTTGCTTGTTACACTTCCTTTCTACAAATTAGTACTACTGTAATGTGTATTTATGGCCATTTGTCACTAGGGGGCAGTGTGAGACAATAGAGGAACTCTGCTTCCAGTTTCTATATTCTCTCTTAGCAGAGAGACATCAAAGCATTCCAAGAATTTACAGCACAACGAGTACTGCAGGCGGAGGTCAAAAGCAGCACACTTTTCTTAAACAAGATAATTCCTTTGCTAATGGGTTAAGTAATACAAGTTGCCTGGCTGTCCTGCTGATCCTCTGCCTTTAATACATTTAGCCATAGCCCCAGAACAAGCATGCAGTAGATCAGATGTTTCTGACACTGCTGATGAGATTAGCTGCATGCTTGTTTCTGGTGTTATTCAGACTCTACTGCAGCCAAATAGACCAGCAGGGTTGCCAGGCAACTGGTATTGTTTAAAAGGAAATAAATATGCAGCCTCCATATCCCTCTCCCTTCAGGTGTACTTTACCGTAAGAGACAACACTTCAAAGCTGAGGATCTTGTTTGAAATATTTTTAAACGCCCTAATCAGTCGCATTTTATGCAAGCAAGTTTTATTTATACACTGTTTCCGGACAGCCTTGTGTTAATTTTCACATATATATTAACCAGTTCGCATTCCACAGTTTTTACCCCTTAACCTCTTGACGACCAGCTAACGCCAATTGGCGTAAACTGGTCGTCTGCGGGTTACCATGGAAACGGCCGCTTTCCATGTCAGTTCACGGAGGGTGTTTCCGAGAACAGCCGGGGAGCCGCCGATTGCGGCTCGCCGGCAAAATGTAAACAGGCGGGGAAGAAATCCCAGCTGTTTACATCATACGGCGCTGCTGCGCAGCAGCGCCGTAAGGCAGATCGGCGATCCCCGGCCTCTGATTGGCCGGGGATCGCCGGCATATGATAGGATGAAGCCTATCCTTCAATGTGCAGGACGGAAATCCGTCCTGCGCAGCTCACAGGGGGAGGGAGAGGGAGGGAGCGGGCAAGACGGCGGAGAATGCTGTGGAGGGGGGCTTTGAAGAGCCCCCCCCGCTAAGCAACTGCAGCCGGTGGCGATCAGACCCTCCCAGCAGGACATCCTCCTAGTGGGGAAAAAAGGGGGTAGTCCGATCGCCCTGCTGCACTCCTGGTCGGCAAGAGGTTAAAGAGACTCTGTATTAAAAAAAAGTCCCCCCCGGGGGGAAGGGTCCCAATGAGGCTTCCCCCTCCCCTGTAGCTGCAGGCAGTCCAGCGCTGGCTCCCCCAAAGTCTCACGCAATCCGGGCTCGACAAGCCTGACAAAGGATGATATATTTACCTCTCCGGGATCCTGCGCAGGCACAATAGCGGCTCTTCGTTCGGGTTAAGGCAGAAATAGCCGAACCCGATCGTATCCGCTGTACTGCGCAGGTTTATAGCGCAGGACGCTATAGCGGGCGGGAATGCAAAGAAAGCTTGCATAGCCCGGGGCGCGCAGGTGCAGTTGCCAGCGACGGTGGTAAAGAAAGTAGCTGGCGGTGGGAGAACGGAGTCTCGTGCAGGACCGGCGCAGAACAGGACGGCTGCTGGGGGCTTGGGGAAGTCTCAGGTAAGTGAAACGGTTTTTTTACAGGGATTTACAGTTCTGCTTTAAGATTCCTGTCGTTTTTGATACTTCAGCTGTGTCGTATTTATACAGCAGTAGCTTTTTAACTATTTATGCCATCTATAGATCTTGTTTTTTTTCCAGTACAATCTAGGCTTTTTTTGGGTATGATTTTTCTCACAAAACTATTTTATTTTATAGTCAATTTATGGGGGAAAATTAGGTATAAAATGCAGAAAAACAAAACATTTTTTCATTCGTCACCCTTCCTAATTTTCACATGATGCACCCCACAGTTATAAAATACATAAAAATTAATTGTTTGGCCCTTCCCGGTTAAAATGACACCCCATATGCCATATTTTATTACTAATTGAGCATGTGGCGGGCCGTCATCCCCAGCCTGCGTGTTTGTGGCGATCGGATGCGTTTGCTAGGGCGATAGTTGGGGGGGGGGGGGGCATAGTGCTCTACAGATGCATCGCTAGGCAACGGCAGTGCGATTCATCTGTAGAGCATTGGGGCCCCAAACTTTCGCCCTAGCGATCGCATTCGATTGCTACAGGTGGCAGTCGTTAATAGTTTATAAACAAGTAAAGGTATTGTAGGGGTTAGTAATGGATTAGTAGGCCAGGCTGGGGTAAAAAATCACTAGGGATTAAAAAAACAAAAAAAACACTTTATTTTATTGGGACTATGTCACTTTAATTTTTTTTTTTTCTTTAAACTTTTCAAACTTTTTTTCCTAACTTTATTAAATGATTGTTGCTATTAGGTAGCAACAATCATTCACAGGACCGAGCATGTGCACGGGAGCGTGCACAATCACATAATGAACAGAATGGTATGCTTTTTATTGTAATAATTTTTGAGTACAGATTCTCTTTAACCACTTGCCGACCGCACGCTTATACCGTGCGTCGGCAAAGTGGCAGCTGCAGGACCAGCGACGCAGTATTGCGTCGCCAGCTGCAGCCTAATTAATCAGGAAGCAGCCGCTCGCGCGAGCGGCTGCTTCCTGTCAATTCACGGCGGGGGGCTCTGTGAATAGCCTGCGGGCCGCAGATGGCGGCTCGCAGGCTAAATGTAAACACAAGCGGAAATAATCCGCTTTGTTTACATTGTACGGCGCTGCTGCGCAGCAGCGCCGTAAGGCAGATCGGCGATCCCCGGCCAATCAGCGGCCGGGGATCGCCGCCATGTGACAGGGGACGTCCTGTCACTGGCTGCACAGGACGGATAGCGTCCTGTGCAGCCCGGATCACTGGGCATGACAGGTAGGAGAGGGGGGGGGGGAATTTCGCCGCGGAGGGGGGCTTTGAGGTGCCCCCACCCCGCAACATGCCTGCAGGCAGGAGCGATCAGACCCCCCCTGCACATCATCCCCATAGGGGGGAAAAAAGGGGGGCGATCTGATCGCTCTGCATGCCCGCTGATCTGTGCTGGGGGCTGCAGAGCCCACCCAGCACAGATCCCAACAAACAGCGCTGGTCCTTAAAGAGAACCAGAGATGAAGCAACCTCATGTATTTTACCTTATAAATCAGTGGGAACATGACAGTAAACACCTAATCTGCTCTTTGTTACATTGTTCTCTGTTTAATTTGCCTGTTATCACCTCTAAGATAAGAATCCGGACTAAGCAGTCGCTCTGGCTTTGCTACAGAATAATTATAGCTGAGACTGTGTTCTTTGCTGTCTTCAAGTCCAAGCCTGCCCCCTGCTGGCTTTGCTCAGGAATCATTATAGCTGAGTCATTATAGCAAAGCCAGACTCAATGCTCAGTCCGGGATTCTTATCTCAGCTAGATAACAGACACTTTTAGCAGTGAGGATGGAACAGAGAGCAGGGTAAATGTTTTCTCTAATGTTCCCACTGATTTCTATGGTAAAATACACAAGGGTGCTTCGTCTCTGGTTCACTTTAAAGAGGAGCTGTTAGGTATAGGGTCTCAGAGAAAATAAACACATATATCAGTAGCTAAAGATTGGCTGTACTTACATTACATATGCATTTCACTGTCCACGTTTGGATTTCACAGAATTTGTATATAGTATATGCAGAGATAGATGCTCCTGACAGCTCATGGCAGGCTCCATGTTTTTCTGTCAAATGTGTCGTCATGTCCTGCCTGCTTCCTGATCACAGATAAGCTCCTACTTGAACAACACAGTGTGCAGTGAATATTAATGAGCCATGTGGCTAGGAACAATAGCTGACTCCTGCAGAGTACTCTGCCCCGAGATTTATCAGTGCTACACGCTGGACTGATTACAAGCTTCTGTAACGTCTCATTAGCAGCCGAGGGGAGGGCCCCAGAATGCTTTGCAGTTTAGTATGCGGCTTGCGTCCTTATGGGTCTATAACAGACTTGCTGATAAGCACACATCAAAGGTAACAGATTTTTATCTTCACTAATGGCTTTTGGGCTTCCTTCTAAACAGGTTTAACACAGGAGAATAGAGGTTTAAATTAGCTTCTGCAGCCTGACAGTTACTCTTTAAGGGGGGGTAAAGGGTGGGTCCTCAAGTGGTTAACTATTAGAAATGTGTATGAACTGATGTTTATAAACATGTATGCAATTCTTGTGTACCAAGTCCTAATTATTTTATCTTCTCAGTAAAAAAGTGAGTTAACCACCTCACCCCACAGGCTATTTTACCCTTCGGCCTGAGAGCCATTCTCACCTGTCAGCACTCTTCCCAATTATTTGGCCATAACTTTATCAAACCTAAATGATCTATATCTTGTTTTTTGCCACTAATTAGGCCATTTGTGGGCGATACTTGTTTTCAGTAAATATATCAAACCGTAAGATTGATATCAGTGTGGCCACCTTTAAGGTGCTGTACACACTTCCAGTCCATCACAAGCAGGATATGCCTAGAACATAGCCAAATTAAACCGCCCAGAAAATATCATCCCCGCCCATCATGTGCCCATGATAAGCCCGAAAGGATCGACCAGAACACGCCCCTGAGGAGCCACCCACAACCCGCCTCTGAGGATCTGCAGAGGACATGCTTTAGAATCTTCAAAATATAATGCATTTTAGAAAAACTGGCATAAAATGTATGTGTGTGGAACGTAACGGTAAATCAGATTCCAGGCTGCTTGATTTTCCTGGTACAATATTGGAGAAGAGGCAGTTATTGCCTGGTTGCTGCCAGAACAACACCTGCCTGGGCATTCATTTACTCAAATACTCAGATTACTACAAGACAGGGGTTTTGCGGCAGTTCCTTACCTTACCGTGACATCTGCTTCCACCCCATAGGTTTCATATTCCAACGCCTTTCTAAAAGACATCAATGTATTCTCTGGGGCCAGCTGAAAGGCAAACAGTGAGACAACATTAGCAGAACATACAGAGGCCTCGTCCATCTCTAACACAACCTGTCTGTGGCACTGAAATAGATTATCTTCATCTCTTGACACTTCTCTCCCAGCAACCCATCAGAAACCTCCTGCAGTAGCTCAGGAGGTGCCCATACATTTAGGGACGCATGGGCTATGAGATCAGATGCAATCAGAGAGGCCTGCTGGCTGCCCATAATCCGCAGACTGATTCCCAATAGTTTTCAGCATAAAAACTATCCAGAATAGGCCTAGCACCGCCTCTTCCTTCCCCTCCCTCCATATAAAAATATTCCCCTGGTTTTAACCATGCCGTGTAAATTCTCACCTGCCCCGCTAGTGCGATTCCCAGAATCATCTGCTCTCACCCCCATTACCGCAAGTGCTGTGCCTCATGGCGTGTGATGTCTCACCTGGTGCCGCGTGACATCACATGCCATGTGTGAGAATTTACACAGCACGGGCTCCAAGGGGGTGGGACATTTTACACTTGGGGGGACAGCAGTTGAAGGTCCATCGCGTACATCAGTCGTCATGGTACTGAACGCAGTTACCGGCGTACCCCATCAAGCACTTTCCTCTCTGTTCTATAATGCTAGGTAAACACTATGGGGGACATTTATCAAGAGGGAGACAAAACATTAGTAGGTTTTTAAAAATCCGTGCAGAATTGTCTCAGGCAGCCTAAGAAATCATTAGACAGTGCAGATTCCTTCTAAAACTGTTGTAAAATAGGAGCTAGGAAGGTCTCTCAGACAGTGCAGTATGTGAGGGGAATTCCTGTTGCTGAGGTAACCAACACATCTGCTGTATTGATAGCAGCAGGCTCTGAGGAGGAATTCAGCAGGGGGGAGGAGCACATCACAAATCATGTCTAGCCTGCACTCTGCAATCATGTCTAGCCTGCACTCTGCAATCATGTCTAGCCTGCACTCTGCAATCATGTCTAGCCTGCACTCTGCAATCATGTCTAGCCTGCACTCTGCAATCATGTCTAGCCTGCACTCTGCAATCATGTCTAGCCTGCACTCTGCAATCATGTCTAGCCTGCACTCTGCAATCATGTCTAGCCTGCACTCTGCAATCATGTCTAGCCTGCACTCTGCAATCATGTCTAGCCTGCACTCTGCAATCATGTCTAGCCTGCACTCTGCAATCATGTCTAGCCTGCAGTTTTACATCTGTAGAAATGCTATCAAGCACTTCTTAATCTGCGCCAGTTTAGGGATGGATTTGCACTTTTCTTAACTGTAGTGAAACTCTAGAAATTCATGCTAAATTGCCACTATTACCTAGGATTTAAGAAGGTTCTTATCATGCAGAACTGTTCTTCCTGCTGGTTAGAACAGATTAAAAAGAAAAAACTGTCGGTAATGAGTTGATAAATCTCCCCCCTGAGACTTTCTGGCAGATTTACTGTCAGATTGATTATTACCAATATGTCTGACCAGATTTCTGATCAATGTTCAATCATTTTCCGACCAATTTCGCATTTAAGCCTTTCGGACATCAATCGGAAATCAGATCACACATGTTGGAAATAATCGATCTGACAATAAACCTGCCCAAAAATCTCATAGTGTGTACCTAGCATTAGACTGCAAGCTCTCAAGGACGGCATTCTTCCTTAGTGTTTCTTGTGATCTCTTTATGTTATGCTAGACACATTTAAGTTGTGTACCGCCGCACTGTGATGTACCCATGTTTGCTCCTTGCTTTGTACGGTGCCACAAAAGATGAGGGTGCAATGTAAATCAATGATAAAAGGGTACAAACGCCTAAAGCATCCTATACACAATAGATAGTACTTGGCAGAGGCGGCTGATAAAAGCAACCTCTGCCGAGAATGCAACAAGCACAGTGTCCCTTTATACTCCTCAATGCCTGTGCCAGCGACCAGCCTGGATAAACAATGCCCGAGAGCGTCCCCCCAAAATATCACAACAAAAAATGAATACGAAATAGAAACTTCAGTACAACAACCAACCACAAGATGGCGCAAAGGAACACAAGTTCTCTAAAAGTAAAAAAGCAGTATTAAGGTGCCCATACACTCGTCAGATTAGCAGCAGATTGATAAGAAATCCATCTAATGATCTATCTGATGCGTTTTTTGAACATTTTTTACCAGGATAGAATTCCAATAGATTTCAGTTTGAAATCTATTGAAATTCGATCTGATGGCATTTTTTTGCCATCAGATTTCCATTAGGGCCAATGCAAAATGATAAGCAATCTCATCAGATCGACCTAGATTTTCCACCCTGCCAGTTCGATGGAAATCCATCGAAATTGGCCGTCGATCGGTCGATTGGCCAACCGATTTGCAATGGATCAATCGATCGATTTTGATCGATCGGTCGGCCAGAAAATCGGATGAGTGTATGGGCCCCTTAGGTATATGTACAGTTCCGCGCTGCATGTATACAGGGGGTGTTGATATAAGCTCCTGGCTTTGCACCCCTCCAGATGAATTAGAAAAATAAGTGTGGAGGACACATGACAGCCTAATATCTTAGCATGTAACCGTGCAAATATCAGGTGTTTGTGATTCTGACGACTGTATTTTCTCTTTGTGAGAAGCTGTGATGAGGTACAACAAGCACCTTCTCTCACGTTGTTGGAGTTACGGCCCACCATGAAGTCTTTGTTTCTCCAGGGAAAGTCATTACAGGACATTCACACAGAGGTCACACGCGCTAGAGGAAGAGTGTCCTTCCTTCAGCTCCGTCAAAACCTGCATATATCTCATGTAAAGATTGGGCATTTCACAGTTAAAGGAGAACTGTAGTGAGAGGTATATGGAGGCTGCAATATTTTTTTCCTTTTAAGCAATACCAGTTGCCTGGCAGCCCTGCTGATCTATTTGTGTGAATCACACCAGAAACAAGCATGCAGCTAATCTTGTCAGATCTGTTAAAATTGTCAGAAACGCCTGATCTGCTGTATGCTTGTTTTGCTGTATGCTTGTTTAGGGTCTATGGCTGAAAGTATTAGAGGCAGAGGATCAGCAGGACAGCCAGGTAACTGGTATAGCTTAAATGGAAATAAATATGGCAGCCTCCTTATCCCTCTCACTACAGTTCCCCTTTAAAGGTGAGCCCTACACCCCCAAACTTCAACTGACCCGGCAACTTGCAATGCTGTCCATGCGCTGATTATTCAGGAGCGGCGAATGTCCACAAAAAAGATAACCCAGATATTGAGCATCTCATGGGAGGGTGTTGGGTTTGTTATCAACCCTATCCTCCTAGACACATGAAAGGCTTAGTGAAGTGGAAATGCTTGAACAGTGGTCAGAAGAAGGAACGAGCTGAAGCATCCAAAGCCATTTTGTCCCATTGTGAAGCTGCACAGGACTTGATTGCTAGATTAGTGACTGAGGATGAAACCTGGTGCCACATCTATGATGCCAAAACCAAGGAACAGTCAAAAGTATGGCAATACAGTGGGTCCCTGCAGCCAAAGTAGATCTACATCAAGAAATTGGCAAAAAAAGGCCATGGCGCTAGTTTTCTGGTAAAAAAAAGAAGAAAGTACCGGTATTCTGTTGGTGGACTTCCTAGCTCAGGGCTCTAGTATCACTGGATAGTGTAAAGCTAACCTCCTGGACCAGCTGAAGGAAGCAAATAAAAGCCGTGGAAAGTTTTCCCAAGGGATTTTTTTTTCCAGGACAATGCACCTGTGCACACTACCAAGGTTGTGGCTTCCAAATTGATCACCCGGGGTTTCCAATAGGTCTACTATCCCCCCTAGTCACTTGAACTGGCCCCTTCAGAATATTATCTGTTCCCAGAACTTGAAGAAACAACTAAAAGGGCAACATTTTTGAGCAGTTGCTTGGCTACAGAGTTTTGGGGCCTCCATGCGTATTTTGGACCGAGCCCCCTACTAGCTAGATGTGCCCCCCTCCCTTACTCTAGTACAGGCTTCCTCAACCAGGGTTCCCTGGAACCCCAGGGTTCCTTGAGGACTCTGCAGGGGTTCCTTGGCATTTTACCCCATCTTGGGGGGGGGGGGGGGTATAATAAAGCACATTATAATAGGGGGTACTGTAAAAAGAAGCACTAAATTGAGGGTAAGAATAATGAGCACAGTATAATGAGTGACAGTGTAATAGGAGGTAGTGAAATTAACAGCCTCGCCTACTTTTAAAGACCATGCCTCCAGAAAAATAAATGCAGGGGTTCCTCAAGACCAAAAAATTGTTTTCCTTGAGATCCAAAAGTTATTTGTAGGGTTCCTCCAGGGTAGAAAGGTTGAGAAAGGCTGCTCTAGTATAATAGCTATATGTGCCCCCCTAACGGAATGGTAGCTAGATGTGCCCCCCTCTCTAGTATGGTAGTAGCTATATGTGCCCCCCTTACAGAATGGTAGCTAGATGTGCCTCCCCTCCCTGCCCCGCTGCCCCTACGCCACTGATTGAGAGGACATTTCTGACGTTGGACATGCTGAAAGCTGGTTTGAGATCCAAAGGACTTTTATTTGAACAGTCTAGAAAACCTGTACCAAGCGCACGAGGCTCAGGGGAAATCTAAGGGCGGGGCAAGAGGGGTTGTGGAATAAGGTGAATAAATGTATTATCTCATAACTCTGGCTCTCTTCTTTATTGTCTTGGATCCAGTGGCTTAAATACAATTCAATGAGGCCCCAGTGTTCACACCCCTTCCCTGGCCTCCTCTTGGTGACCCTCACAGCCTGAGGGCCCATCTGGCAAGGGTCATACAACAAGTGTGGCCATCTTCTCTGATCTGAAGAATAGTCCCCTGTATTGGAGGAAGGGAAGTTTAGCAGTTGGGGCCGCCAGAGGTCTGGGACCCCTGCTCGCCTCTAGTTAGGCCCCTGCTTGGACCTTAGGTCCTAGAGGGGAAACACATTCTGAGTTCAATACTATATTAGTCTGACTTTTGTCTTGAATTATCTTCTTCCTGGACAATTATCTTCTTCCTGGACAAGGTCGGGGTCTCTAAACTGCGCCGAGGATCTTCCTCTGTCTACAGAACAATCTGCAATCCTCTGGGCTCAACACTCCATCAGCAGCAAATCCCTGACTTTGTACTTCGGCTAATCGTTGTAAATGGAGTACTCTACTGCCAGGCATGCGGAAGATGGAGGCCTCGTCCATCAGGCTCTACTCCCCGAGGATTAGTCAACAAGAGAGTTCACTGAGCTAATGCTGAACTGCTAATCGGATACATCATTTAAAATTCATTAAACATTCCAGGAAAAAAAAAAAGACAAAAGCTACTTATCAGAGGGCGTTCTGCTGCCGCTCTCCACACACTAATGTTTTCCTAAATCTGTGAAGCGTTCAGCAGCAGTGTAACGGGAATCTCTGTTTATCTATAAACTCCTTCATCAGGCGGTGATTAATTGAATCAGTATTTAAATATTTGGCCAGGAACTCAGCCATTGGTCACTTCCTCCACCACGGACTCCCAGAACTGTAGCCTGCAATCTTCTCCGAGGGACGGTCAGTGCCCCGCCCTCTTGTAGCATGCTCCAGAACTGTAGCCTGCAATCTTCTCCGAGGGACGGTCAGTGCCCCGCCCTCTTGTAGCATGCTCCAGAACTGTAGCCTGCAATCTTCTCCGAGGGACGGTCAGTGCCCCGCCCTCTTGTAGCATGCTCCAGAACTGTAGCCTGCAATCTTCTCCGAGGGACGGTCAGTGCCCCGCCCTCTTGTAGCATGCTCCAGAACTGTAGCCTGCAATCTTCTCCGAGGGACGGTCAGTGCCCCGCCCTCTTGTAGCATGCTCCAGAACTGTAGCCTGCAATCTTCTCTGAGGGACGGTCAGTGCCCCGCCCTCTTCTAGTATGTTTAGAAGGATGTAGCAATCCAAGCAACACAGCCACGCCCTCACAACCTAAAACTGAATTTTAAAGGACACCTGAACTGAAAGGGATATGGAGGCTGCCATATTAATTTCCTTTTAAACAATGCAGATTGCCTGACTGCCCTGCTGATTCTCTGCTTCTAATAGTTTTGGCCATAGACCCTGAACAAGCATGTAGATCTGATGCTGTGACTGAAGTCTGACTGGATTAGCTGCATGCTTGTCTCTGGTATTATTCAGACACTACTGCAGCCAAAGTGATCAGCAGGACAGCCAGGCAACTGGTATTATTTAAATGGAAATAAATATGGCAGCCTCTTCTCAATTCAGGTGTCCTTTAAGACATGATTACTAGCCGCAGAAGCTATTATCCAGCTACATAATGTAATTGACATAATTACTGATATGTACGTGTATAAACGCTTAATTTTTTTGGCACTTTTTAAAAAAATTCAAACTAATATTTTTGGGGTCTAGAATTGCAGAGTCTGTGATGTGCATGATAAATCTAGCATTTCCTGAATATGAACAGCGATCCTCATCCTGGGCAGCTCCTGTGTGGTCATGTGACCCCAAGATGGCAAGTCATCCTCTGGCTTGTTGCCACAGTATTATCCTGCATTCAGATATTACCAGACTGGTAAAGTTCAGATGTTCACCAAGACCAGCAGTGGGCAGCAGAGCCTTGTATCTGTAGTCCTATACCACAAGCAGCAGAGCCTTGTATCTGTAGTCCTATACCACAAGCAGCAGAGCCTTGTATCTGTAGTCCTATACCACAAGCAGCAGAGCCTTGTATCTGTAGTCCTATACCACAAGCAGCAGAGCCTTGTATCTATAGTCCTATACCACAAGCAGCAGGGGGCAGCAGAGCATTGTACCTGTAGTCCTATTATACCACAAGCAGCAGGGGGCAGGAAGAGCCTTGCATCTGCAGTCCTAAAGCACAACCAGCAGGAGGCAGCAGAGCCTTGCAGTTGTAGCCCTATTCTATGACCAGCAGTGGGCAGCAAAGCCTTGTATCTGTAGTCCTATACCACAACCAGCAGGGGGCAGGCAGAGCCTTGTATCTGTAGTCCTATACCACAACTAGCAGGGGGCAGCAGTGCCTTGCATCTGCAGTCCTATACCACAACTAGCAGGGGGCAGCAGTGCCTTGCATCTGCAGTCCTAAAGCACAACCAGCAGGAGGCTTTCGGAGCCTTATACCTGTAGCTCTATTCTACGACCAACAGGGGGCAGCAGAGTCCTGTATCTGTAGCCCTATACCACAACCAGCAGTGGGCAGCGGAGCCTTGCATCTGTAGTCCTATACCACAACCAGCAAGGGGCAGCAGAGCCTTGTACCTGTAGTCCTATACCACAACCAACAGGGGGCAGTGGAGCCTTGCATCTGTAGTCCTATACCACAACCAGCAGGGGGCAGCAGCAGGAAGGAATATGAATCAATTTAATCCATTGGCATCTTCAACAGAGTTAGTGTACTGGTTAAGGGCACTGCCTTTGACATGGGAGACCAGGGTTTGAATCCTGGCTTGGGTCAGTACCTATTCAGTAAGGAGTTCAAGGCAAGACTCCCTAACATTGCAGGATGGCCTCCTGAGCGTGTCCCAGTGGCTGCAGCTCTTGAGAGCTCTGAGTCAGACAGGAGAAAAGCGCTATACAAATGTCCAGATTATTATTATCTCATTTGAGATAAGTGAACTGCTTTTGACCTCAGTCGGCAGAACTTGTTGTGCTGTAAATTCTTGGAATGCTTTGATCGCCCTCTGCTAGCAGAAAATACAGAAACTGAAAGCAGAAGTCCTTTGTTATCTCACACTGCCTCCTAGTGACAAGTGGCCATAAGTACATATTGCAGCAGTATTAATTAGAAGCAAAGGAAAAGTAACAAAAAAAGAAATTAAAAGAAAAGTGCTAAAATAAATTGACCTGGAGCATTTGCAAGCCTCTCTATCAGGGGTAGGCAACCTATGGCTCGGGTGACAAATGTGGCTCTATCTGCAGGGCTGTGAGTCGGAGTTGGAATTGAGGAGTCGGAGCAATTTTGGGTACCTGGAGTCTGAGTAGGAGGTTTCATAAACTGAGGAGTCGGAGTCGGATGATTTTTGTACAAAATCCAAAGTCCTGGTAAGTATTAGACTAAGGAGTCGGAGTCCAGGAGTCGGAGTCATTTTGGGTACCTGGCTGTTGGAGTCGGAGATTTCATAAACTGAGGAGTCGGATGATTTTTGTACCGACTCCACAGCCCTGTACATCTGGCTCACATACAAATCAGTAGGGGGGTTGATTCATTAACCCTCCTGGTGGTTTAAAAAAATCCGCCAGGGGGCAGCAAAGTAGTGTTTTTTTAATTTTTTTTTTTCATGTAGCGAGACAAAGTCTCGCTACATGATAGCCGCTGCTCAGCGGCATCCCCCCAGCCCCTCCGATCGCCGCCGGCGATCGGAGATCAGGGGATCCCGTTCAAAGAACGGGATCTCCTGGAGGGCTTCCCCCGTCGCCATGGCGACGGGCGGGATGACGTCACCGACGCCGTGACGTCAAAGGGGACTCCCATCCACCCCACAGCGCTGCCTGGCACTGATTGGCCAGGCAGCGCACGGGGTCTGGGGGGGGGGGGGGGGCGGCGGCCGCGGCGCAAGGAATAGCGGCGGATCGGCGGCGATCGGATGCTACACGCAGCTATGCAAATCGGCCCAGCGGGGCCTGAGCGGTGCCTCCCGGCGGCATAGCTTACCGCCAGGAAGGTTAAGCTACACTGCTCAAGCAGCACAACTCAGTGTGGCAGCGCAAGTAACATTTTCATAGTAGGCACACTACTGCTGTAGCATGCACTACTGACTTACTCGCGTTACCCCCAAAACTAACAGCTGCTCCAATTGTCCCACTCTGGACCCTGTCAGGTCCAGTGACTTTGTAGGACGAGATCACCGCACTACGACTGACCCATTAGGCTGCCTGCCACTTAACAGGCAACCTATTGGGCCAAAGTACGGGGATCTCATCCTACAAAGTGAATCAACTCACAAGTCAGCTAGCTAATTGTACAAGCTGTTAGTCGGTATTTCTCCTGTCTGGCTCTCGGGGAAATTGTCGATGTGGCTGAAGCTCAAGAGAAGCAGAAGACGTGTCCGACACTTCCGCTGCCCGGCGGATCAACTGTATACACATCACCATGGCAATAGGGCAACATGGCCTTCTGCTGTCCCAGTTTGAAACATATTGTATGGCTCTCACAGAATTACATTTTAAAATATGTGGCGTCTATGGCTCTCAGCCAAAAAGGTTCCTGACCCCTGCTCTATATAAATTGGCTGCTTAAGGGTTAACAAATGAGGACGGTCGTTTAGCAGAGATGGTCAGCGAGTTGCCAATAGCGCCACAACTCGCATACGGCAGTTTGTTTTGTTCGCTAAGAACGCTTCGTATAAATATTGGACTTGATGTCGAATATTCAGCGTTCCTGGGAGTGACAGCCGATGGCGGTGCTCGCCATGTCTCAGTCATCGGTTTCCCGGACACGTCTCCACCTGCAGGACGCCAGTCATCATGTAATGACTCTCAGATGTGCTCTTACTGCGGGGATTGCGAGGCGCTTCTCTTCAGAAAATCACCGCCGAGAGCCATTAGCGCCTATTTTCGCTCCTTGGAGTAGGAGAAAATTGCAGAGTAATCAGCGCGTTCGGCAGATGTGTCGGAGGATGAGCTCCCCTGACAAGTCTACAAACCGACACCGGCGGTAATGAGGATATGATTCACCTCCGCTGATCTCACGCCGCAATCACTGGCAGCGCTGGCTTCTATGTGCATATTCTAGTATACGAGAGATTATCAGGCAGCAACCCGTCAACACCTTTTCTTTATTCAACAGGAAAAAAAAGTTTTAAAGAGGCCGTGTAGTGAAAAAGTAGAGTGCAGTAAATTATTCAGGATAGCCAATTTTACGGTAAGCAGGGGCAATGCTAGGATCATAAGAGATCCCGGGCACTTTGGGCATTCCAGCCGAAAATGGGTGTGGCCACGCACCAGAATGTGGGTGTGGCCATGGGTGGGGCCAAATTTACATTAACTTAACAGCGGTCTAAGTAGGCCTGCCCAGCAAAATGTTGAATGAAGCCCTCTCTCTATTAATACAAAAAAAATGCAGCATATCAAACAAATAGGCACTTAAACATAACTGGGCAGAGTTATCTGGCTTCTATGCTGGCTGGTCTGGCTTTCTGCTGGGTGGGCTGGCCTGCTGTTATCTGGCAGTCTTTTGAGGAAGGGTCGGGTGATTCGCAACATGTAGTGTGTCTTGCTCAATAAACTACAAACGCAAGTTTGAAGCCTGTGGAATGTCTTTTTCTACCATATTACGTGTTACCTGGCAGTCCCCTCATAGCATTCCCTGACCTTCTAATGGACCCCCCTCCCCCCCCCCATGCTGCCACAGGCCCCCTATTGAGGAACCACAACTCCTAGCATGCCTCCATAGAAGAACAGTTCTCTGCATTCCCCCATAAAGACATCACAGCACCCAGTATGCCCACTTAGAGGCACCACAGCACCCAGCATACCCCCTATTGATGCACCACAGCTCCCAGCATGCCTGCCATTGAGATACCACAGCTGACTCTGCCTGGGGGACATCCAGGGCACGTGCTACTAATCTTTGGGGCTAGCAACGCCCCTGCGGTGAAGTCCCCGTCAGGGATCGCCACATGCTGAATCTGTGTGCTCACTAGTTGCTTTAGCAACCAGCCAAAAAAAGCACAAACTTCCCCGCCATGCAGCATAAAATACTTACCGAGCCTCCAGGCGGCATCTTCTACCCTTCACGTTGCTCCTATTGGCTTTCCGGCGTCCTCTGTGCAAGGCTGCTGGCGTGTCACCTGACCTGCGCTGGGTCACATGACATGCCAGGAGCCGAGCACAGACTCCAGAAAGCTGCTAGGAGCCACAGTAAGGGTAGAAGACGCTGCCCGGAGGTTCAATAAGTCATTTATGCCCTGCAAACACCCCAAAACACTGTCCCCATTTTCCCCTCAGGCATGCCGGCTAATTGAGACTTCCGGTTGCCCGAGATCCTGATAACGGGGACTTTGCTGTATTGCTGCATGTAGGTTTGCCCACGCCCTCCCAGTGATGCTTAGCCTAGGCTATTTAGATATGAGAAATATGGCTGTTTGTTATCTTACCAACAGGTCCAGGTTGAAGATAAAACACCAAACATCTCACTTGTGTAATCAGCAGTGATCTGCAAACTTGGCTCCCCAGTTGTCAAGGAACAAGTCCCACAATGCATTGCAAATCTGACAGCCACAGCCATGATTCATAAAGGCAAATGCATTGTGGGACTTGTAGTTCCTTAACAGCTGGAGAGCCAAGTTTTCAGATTACACGCTCTACCTCATAAATGTCAATTTACAATGATAATTTACCTCACAAGTTTTTCCTTTTCTATGCAGAAACAGTGAACCGACATTTGACAAAATGTTTTGGTAAAAATCAGTTGTTTTCCACTTTAGCTCATGCAGGAAAGCTTTGTCAATTAAAGGACACCTGAAGTGATAGATATGAAGGCAGCCATATTTGCCATATGGCTGTCCTGCTGATCCTCTGCCTTTAATACGTTTTGCCCTAAACAAGCATGCAGCAGATCAGGCGTTGCTGACATTTTTGTCAAATCTGACAGGCTTAGCTGCATGCTTGTTTCTGCAGTGATTTGGACACTACTGCAGCCAAATATACGAGCAGGGCTGCCCTGCAACTTGTAATGCTTAAAAGGAAATAAATAAGACAGCCTCCATATTCTTCTCACTTCAGTTGTCCTTGAGGTCCATGGTCTGATAATAATGGGCGTTCCCTTACCATGGGTGCTCCTTGATGGCCAATGATCCGGGGTTTGTGGCCCAGCTCCTTCCTGTCCATGATGCAGGGGGAGGAGATGGTGAGGGGGACGAGGTACAGTGCAATGACTACAGCCAAATAGGCCAAGATGAGAGAAATCTGAAAAACTGAGAAGGAGGAATAGATTAATACATTTCTACAATGGTGGCTGGATGGTGTAATGGTTAAGGGCTCTGCCTCTGACACGGGAGACCAGGGTTCAAATCTCTACTCTGCCTGTTCAGTAAGCAAGCACCTGTTCAGTAGGAGACCTTGGGCAAGACTCCCTAACACTGCCTATAGAGCGCGTCCTAGTGGCTGCAGCTCTGGCGCTTTGAGTCCGCCAGGAGAAAAGCGTGATATAAATGTTATTTGTTCTGTGTACAATCTTGTTTCACACAGATCAATATCACGTCTAGGTGTTAAAGGCACAGACACCTTTTACATAGTCATAACTTGCAGATAATAAACCTTCTGGACAAAGCAAAGGCAAACCGTTAATTCTCACACCAACCCCTTGCTGCAAAAGTACAATGTTACGCCTCTATTAAGGAAAACATTGTAACATTTAAAATACATAAAACACAAATAAAAAGTACATTTTTTCTCAGAGAAAAATGAGCTATAAATTACTTTTCTCCTATGTTGCTGTCACTTATAATAGGTAGTAGAAATCTGACAGAACTGACAGGTATTGGACTAGCCCATTTCCTCATGGGGAATTCTCAGCCTTCTTTATTTTACAATCACTTCGTAAATGGCAGTTGCTTAGTCCAACTGCCAGAATAGTGTGCAAACAGGTGGGGGCAACCTGCATCTTTGTATAAAAAAAAAAAAAACATTTTGAGAATCTCCCACAAGGAGATGGGACTAGTTAAAAACCTGTCAGGTTTCTACTACCTACTGTAAGTGACAGCAAAATAGGAGAAAAGTAATTTATAGCTTAGTTTACTCTACAAGAATATTTGTATGTGTTTGCATGCATTTTAAATTTTACAATTTTTCACAATAGTGGCCCTTTAACAACACTGAAAACAAAAGTCTGCAGGCATTGGATCTTCCAGTAGGAAGCAGCATTCTGGAGGTCTGAGACACGCCCCCTTGCTCTGGGACACTGTTAGAACGCACAGCTTATTATACATTGGAACATCAGGAGGAGGAACAAAGATTTTTCTCGCAAATATAAAAAAAAAGCCAGTGAATGTAGTTGTGGGGAGGAAATGCAGCTTCCCAGGCCTGGATGGAATGAATTCACTTTTACCAATTCAAGTGTTCCTTCCTATAATAAACCACAGTGATCATCCAGGTTTAGTAGGTAGCGCTGGTGTAATTACTGAGAACACTGGGTGAGAAATTTGGGGAGGAGCCCATGAGAATATGTATGTATGTATATGTATATTGTAATTACAATAGTAAAAGGGACGTCTCTTACCTCCAATGAGGACTCACATAGATGAAAAAGAAAATTTTTATTAAAAGAAAACGGTTATACTGTAGACAACGCGTTTCACGGGACTCAACCCGCTTCCTCATGTCAATACAAACAGATAACATGATTTATGATCCGTGTGGTGCAAGGGTGCCTTCTTCATGGGCGCCTCCCCAAATTTCTCACCCAGTGTACCCCTACATCTCTATGAGGTGCTGTTCCCCACTACTCGTTGACCCAGTTCACCAGGAGACAGGACCACAGGAGGAGAGCGACCACCCAGACCCAGAAGGTTCCGGGATACAGAGCGGAAATGGTTCTTTTCCGCATGCGCTTACGGTGGTTGCAGGATTGCAACCCATCCTTGTGAGTATACGGTAACTACCCACAACATTTTTGCTACTATTGGTCATATCGATACTGCACCATAAGGGCTCTCGGTCTTCCTTTCCCTATCCATTCCTACGAGAAGGAATCTCCTGGCACCAATACCAATAAGATAATTACGGAGAAAGCTAGGAAAGGATTGGTTATTTCATTTACCGCCAGAACGACCGTGTGACACTCACCAGCCTTTTCTGCTCTTGCGAACTGGCCAGCGACGATCCACGCCAGCATAGTGACAGCGACCAGAGCGCCAATGTGCAAAAACGGAGCAGTCGCCTGCAAGGCAAGGATGACAAAGAGCAATATAAGACACAAATTACCATAATAGTAACACCCATTTATATAGCACTGAAGGGATCTTGTGCAACGCCATAGAGGGTGAACTAAAGAATTATAAGGACACCTGAAGAGAGCGGACATGGAAGCTGCCATATTTATTTCCTTTTTCTGGGCAGCATGGTGGCGTAGTGGTTAGTACTCTCACCTTGTAGCACTGGGGCTCCGGTTCATATCCCAGCCAGGGCACTATCTGAAAGGTCTTTGTATGTTCTCCCCGTGTCTGTGTGGGTTTCCTCCGGGTACTATGTTTTCTTCCCATACCCCAAAACCATATAGATAAGTTAATTGGCTTCCCCCTAAAATTGGCCCTAGACCACGATACATACATAGACGTATGACTATGGTAAGGATTAGATTGTGAGCTCCTCTGAGGGAGAGTTAAGTAACGAGACAATATACTCCTACAGATGTCGGCACTATATAAAAATTCTAAATAATAGTTTCCTTTTAAACAACGCACATTGCCTGGCTGTCATGCTGATCCTCTGTGCCTAACATATTCAGTCATATCCCCTGAACAAGCATTGTTTCTGATTGAAGTCGGACTGGATTAGCTGCATACTTGTTTCAGGTGTGTGATTCAGACACTACTGCAGCCAAAGAGATCAGAAAGACAAGTCTTATTTTTATTGGGCTCCAATTTCTACTACAACTATAGTATTAGAATTATTATTGAGTGGGGGGTCTTTTTCTTTGTTTTGGTTCTCCACCCACCTCAAAGCTCTGAGAGGTTCGCGGCCATCTGCGGTGGATGTGGGGGTACATATAAAAAGGGTCCGGAGAAAGCCGCTAGTGGAATATCTCTACTAATAATGATATTCCAGTATTGTCTGTGCCCACTTGTGCCACTACCACTGCCTAAAGGTGGCCATACATGAGGAGACTCAGAGGCCGACCGACTGACCACCCAATTCCATCCTTATAATCGAATGAAAATCAGTGGCGCCAAGAGCATGCCCATTCGCTGATGCCACCAATTTCGGGCTGAAACTGGTCACATTTATTGATAGGACATACCGCACAATGTAGGGCCGACATGCTCAATCAGGTGCGTGGCGATAACAACGTTCAACATAAGGACAAGTGACAATCACAACGAAACCCCCGTGCGCTGTCCCCCCTAATGTAAAATGTGCCCCCTGCATGAATACTTTACCTTACTGCTGGCTCCATGCTCCGTACATACATATACACACACACACACACAGACACAGACACAGACACACAGACACACACACACACACACACAGACAGACACAGACAGACACACACACAGACAGACACACGCACAGACAGACACACGCACAGACAGACACACGCACAGACACACGCACAGACAGACACACGCACAGACAGACACACGCACACACAGACACACGCACACACAGACACACGCACACACAGACACACGCACACACAGACACACGCACACACAGACACACGCACACACAGACACACGCACACACAGACACACACAGACACACGCACACACAGACACACGCACACACAGACACACGCACACACAGACACACGCACACACAGACACACGCACACACAGACACACGCACACACAGACACACGCACACACAGACACACACACACACAGACACACACACACACAGACACACAGACACGCACACACAGACACAGAGACACAGACACACACAGACACACACAGACACACACAGACACACACAGACACACACAGACACACACAGACACACACAGACACACACAGAGACACACAGAGACACACAGAGACACACAGAGACACACAGAGACACACAGAGACACACAGAGACACACACACGCACACACACATAATGTACATACACACAAACACAGACAGACAGACAGACAGACAGACAGACAGACACACACACACACATACACACACACACGCATAATGTACATACACACACACACACACACACACACACACAGACAGACAGACAGACAGACAGACAGACAGACAGACAGACAGACAGACACACACACACACACACGGCTGCTGTGGTTGAGCCATCGGCGGGCACAGACCAGTAAAGTATTCATGCAAGGGGGGGTGGCGGAGGAACATCAACCATTTGGGTGACGTGGCCGGGGGTGGCAAGGCGACATCACTAGGCCGATTCCTGAAAGATTTCATGCTGAAATTGATCAAGAATCAACCTGCGGTTTTTCTGGCATTTACGCCTAACCTATCCCCACCCGAGGCCTCCCTCTACCAATGCCTAACCCTAGCAGACCCCCCGCCCTACAATTTCTGTGCCCGCTTCACTGATAAATAAGGGGATTCGGTGCCCACTAAATGTATTGGGAGCTACAGCCACCAAAATCCCCGTCCTGGCGCTGCCAAAACTGCAATTAGCAGCTGCCGGCACCCAAATGACCTGCCTGGGGATGTAGGAGACAATTAACCGAATTGTACATTTTCAGTCAGGAAACCCATAGAAACATGGTAAGAATATGAAGACTAGTGTATAGACTGGGGCTGGAACCCGCAACTCTCAGTGCTGCATGGCGGACAGCGATAACAACTTACGCCACTGCTGCCTCTACGGCCAGAGAAAAGCAGAGATTCCACACAGAGGGAAGAATCCTGTACGTCAAACTAGAACAGCAATCCCTAAACCTGATGGGGGCTTTCAACACCACTTAACACTACACAAAACAACCAATGAGCATCAATGAGACTAATAGCATGGAGCTAAAAGCCAAAGAAACAGCTTGGTAAGAACAAAAAGGCATACATAATTTCCTTATTAGTTCAGACCTGAACTTCCTCCCTGCTCAAAAAGAAAAGCAACAGCATAATAACCTTTAAAGAAAATAATTTGCGGATACAGATCCTGCAATAAATCTGCAGTGTATCTACTTCCTGCTGTCATGGAAGCAGACATAGGGTTAACAACCTGTGTTTATAAATTAGCTGCTCTGCTGTGGCAGGGGAAATTCCTGAGAGGATACAGCAGAGAGATAAAATTACAGCTGTGATTAGTCACAGATGAGGGGGATTAGACAGGCTAAACTCTCTAAGTACATACAGGGTGCATTTCTATATGTATTTCTTCTGTCCTGTGCAAGAGTTCAGGTCCACTTTAAAGCTGCCTTCTTTTTTGTTAGGATAATTTGTAATAATTTGGGTGGTGTGAATCGGTTTACAGCGACTTTTTCCACAAGCGGAGTCCTTCTTTAACCCGCCAATCAACGGCTCTCGTCTCTGACTTGCCTGCCTCACCTTCCTCTTCTGTGAGAGGAAATCTGCATAGTAGGGAAATACTCAGCCCAACTCTACAGCACAGGTCAAGACTACAGGCACAGGTCAAGACTACAGGCACAGGTCAAGACTACAGGCACAGGTCAAGACTACAGGCACAGGTCAAGACTACAGGCACAGGTCAAGACTACAGGCACAGGTCAAGACTACAGGCACAGGTCAGCACAACAGGCACAGGTCAGCACAACAGGCACAGGTCAGCACAACAGGCACAGGTCAGCACAACAGGCACAGGTCAGCACAACAGGCACAGGTCAGCACAACAGGCACAGGTCAGCACAACAGGCACAGGTCAGCACAACAGGCACAGGTCAGCACAACAGGCACAGGTCAGCACAACAGGCACAGGTCAGCACAACAGGCACAGGTCAGCACAACAGGCACAGGTCAGCACAACAGGCACAGGTCAGCACAACAGGCACAGGTCAGCACAACAGGCACAGGTCAGCACAACAGGCACAGGTCAGCACTACAGGCACAGGTCAGCACTACAGGCACAGGTCAAGACTACAGGCACAGGTCAAGACTACAGGCACAGGTCAAGACTACAGGCACAGGTCAAGACTACAGGCACAGGTCAAGACTACAGGCACAGGTCAAGACTACAGGCACAGGTCAAGACTACAGGCACAGGTCAAGACTACAGGCACAGGTCAAGACTACAGGCACAGGTCAAGACTACAGGCACAGGTCAAAACTACAGGCACAGGTCAAGACTACAGGCACAGGTCAAGACTACAGGCACAGGTCAGAACCACAGGCACAGATCAGGAATACAGAAGAGGACCAGTCCAGCTTTAGCGGAAAGCCCAGAGGTTACCTGGAAGGAAATTAGTAGGACGTCCCATTCTTCATCCCACATTTGTTCGATGGATGCCATGGCCACCACCGTAGCAGTCAGCACAGCAACAAGGAAGCCCTGGAAGACAGGCGAGAGACCGGTCAACACAGTAAAGAATCAGCAGGATCGCACATGTTATGCAATTGCCGATAGTGGTGGAGCCAGCAGACGACAATCCATGACGTAATGATGAGGTTCCACACACTAGATTCCAGGATCAATACATTTATTGTCCTGATCCACACATACCACCTTCGTCAACTGATCATCTTTTCAGGCTTCGCACTTTTATCAAGGTAAACATTTATATCTTGAAACTGAAACATTCTTAGGATGATGGTCATATGTGTTCAGTGCTTCTGAAGTCTTTGGAGGATTTCGAACTGGGGAGATCGGGGGAACAAGGACACCGGGAGAGGACCGGGAAGGGTTTATGAGATCCAGAGCCTTCCATCTCCATAGGCGAGTATAGGTAAGCATCTGACTTTTTTTTTTTTTATTTCACTACAGATTTGCTTCAAAGGACACCTGAGGTGAACGGGATAGGGAGGCTGCCATATTTATTTCCTTGTAAACAATGCCAGTTGCCTGGCAGTCCAGTTGATCTTCTGCCATACGTAGTATCTGGGTCAAAACCCTGGAACAAGCATATGGCTTATCTGAGTCAGAGTACCTGATCTGCTGCATGCTTGTTCAGGGTCTATAGCTACAAGTATTAGAGGCACAGGGTATATGCGATTCACCTGAGTTTTCTCCTAGGAGAAACATTTTCACCTTAAAATAACGTTTTAGCACTTTGCAATGGAAAAAAGTATCACAAAGTAGGTAAAAAGTACCATCAAAATAATTTGGAGTATTGTTTTGCTTGCTGGTGGTTCAAAGGGCAATTTATTTACAAGTTATAAAAATATCACCTAGGAGAAAACTCAGGTGAAAAAAGTGAATTGCATATGGGCCACAGGATCAGGAGGGACTGCCAGGGAACTAGTAGGAAATAAATATGGCAGCCTCCATATCCCTCTCACCTCAGGTTCCCTTTAACAGTAATTTTTTACTCAGGCTCACTTTAAAACACACATCAAGGTTGTTTTATCAGTGATAATACACAAGTAGTGATGTAATAAGCTAGTACAGCAATTGCACAAGATGTATTAGCAGCACGAGATCGCGGGTCAGACAGGTCACGGCTACAGACCCTCATGGTCCTTAAAGCGGAATTGTCACCATAAAAATCAAATTTTAAACAGCAACTGGTCTGAGTGTATTAAGTGATAAGGATGCTAATCCTGCATTCTAAACTTGCAAAACTTTTTCTGCTGTTATGGTTTGGAGTTATCACACATTTTAGGAACACTGGCCCTTTAATAGTCAGTGCCAAACTGTTGCATGCTGGGGGTTCTTTTTATCTATAATATATCCCTCCTCTTCCATTTATTTCCCTGCCTAGCTGCCTATATGAAACACGATCCTCTGCTCACTTGTGTTTACAAGCAAGGCTGAGGTGACTCAGCGATTGGAGGAGAAAAGAAAAAAAAGTAAAGGGCAGAAATAACATCAGGATTTAGCCTCAAACTGTGGGCAAAAGACATGGTTCCCACCAGGAACCGAATTCTCTTCATTTACTATATAAAATTCACTGAAATCAGAATGTGGGCAGTACAATACATGTGTTATGTAAGTATATGAAGTATTTATCTACTTATGTATGTGTTTTTTTTCCTTGGCATAGTATGGCTAATCCTACTGCTTTAAAGACGATTACATTCAGAAATATACAAACGACTCTGGAAAGATGAGATTCTCTGATGTGAGCGCCAGTGATCACCTTGTGCAGCCAGTGTAAGTTCATCTGCTGTCCCACAGCGATGTGACATAGTGCTAATATCTGCGGGAAGAGAGAGACAGACAGTGAGACAATCAACAGACATCGCAATGCTAAAGATCTACAGAACATATAAAGCGGGATAAAACTCTGACATAACATTCAATAAAAATAGGTTTTCTACTTTTTATTACCCATACAATTATCACATTTGCTTTTGTGCACAAGTAATATTCTCTGTTTACAAATGACAAGTTCACAAAGTACAGTTTATCTGCTCTGAAAGCTGCCATCGCATTTTACTGCAGAGCTGCTATATTTATATATTATAATGCATACAGTGATCACTTCTCAGCTCTCTCTGGTTTTACAATGTGAGCACTACAGTGTCAGCACTCTGCAGACTGGATACAAATTGTAGCAACAAAGATAATGTAAACAAAAGAGAATGGTGATCACCTCTTCCATGCAGCCAGAAGCCTAAGGAGCTTTCCATTGAAGAACAAAGTGTAGTGTTTAACTACTTGAATGCTGTTCTGCTGTTTTTTTAGTGTGGTAGTAGACTATATGCAGTATATCTTTTAGAACAAACAGGAAATGCTGAGTTTTATACCACTTTAAGGGGCCCTTAGTATTCTGTATTTTGCAGCATAGGCAGTCAGATGTGCCCCCATTTTAGGTAGCCAGAAGTAGCCCCCCAGTCTAGGTATCAAGAGGGGCCCCCAGTACAGATAGCTTCCCCAGTAAAGGTAAAAAAAAGGAGTCCCCGACATAGGCAGCCAGAAGTAGCCACCTAGTATAAGTAGCCAAATGTGGCACCTTCCCCCTCCCCAGTATAGGTAGCCTGAATTACCCTCCCTAGTATAGATAGCAAGAGGGGTCCCCAATATAGTTAGCTAGATGTGCTTCCAGTGTAGGTAGCAAGTGGGGCCCCAATGTAGGTAGCCAGATGTGCCCCCAGTGTAGGTAGCAAGAGGGGTCCCAATGTAGGTAGCCAGATGTGCCCCCAATGTAGGTTTCAAGAGCGGCCCCAACATAGGTAGCCAAATGTGCCCGCAGTGTAGGTAGCAAAGCCCCCCCCCCCCCCCCCAATGTAGGTAGCAAGGATCCCCAATGTAGGTAGCCAGATGTGCCCCCTGTGTAGGTAGCCAGATGTGCCCCCTGTGTAGGTAGCCAGATGTGCCCGCAGTGTAGGTAGCCAGATGTGCCCCCAGTGTAGGTAGCCAGATGTGCCCCCAGTGTAGGTAGCCAGATGTGCCCCCAGTGTAGGTAGCCAGATGTGCCCCCTGTGTAGGTAGCCAGATGTGCCCGCAGTGTAGGTAGCCAGATGTGCCCCCAGTGTAGGTAGCCAGATGTGCCCCCAGTGTAGGTAGCCAGATGTGCCCCCAGTGTAGGTAGCCAGATGTGCCCCCAGTGTAGGTAGCAAGGGCCCCCCCAGTGTAGGTAGCAAGGGGGGCCCCAATGTAGGTAGCCAGATGTGCCCCCAGTGTAGGTAGCCAGATGTGCCCCCAGTGTAGGTAGCCAGATGTGCCCCCAGTGTAGGTAGCAAGAGGGGCCTGCTGCGGAACCCCTTATCGCTGGATCCCTACACCACCATCTGGGGTGACAGCACTTGCAGTGTTCTCCCCAGGCTCTTTTAGCTGCGTGCTCCACCAGGCTAGTTTTGGTGAGCACCCGGCTGTCATCAGCTCACCTCCTCCCCTGCTGTAAGCACAGAAGCGCCAGTCCTGCATTCTCTCATCTCGCCCCACCTAGCTATTTTCTCATGCCACCGGCTGGAATAAAATTTTAGGGAGAACACTGACAGAAAGGGCTCTGAGTGACCCCAGCAAGCCCCCCCCCCCCCCGCGTGTCATAGATTAGCCACCAGTGCCATAGGAGATGTCAGCAGAATCTTTCAAACTGTTGCAGGGTTTAATTAAAACGTTACGTGTAATTAATAGCTTTCGGGTTTTAGGCGTAATAGACGGGGATGCGGCGATACGCCAGGAGATACCCCCGGACTTCACGGGGAGTCCGTTCTGTGAGCCCACCGATTGCGAAAGGCATTGACCTTTAGTTAATCCTGCATGGCCGGCACTTCCCCTGGCAATAAGCCGATGCCATCTCGCCGTACCGCCCCGCTGCTTGCCCATGAATATTTAACAGGCCGCTGATGGATCACAGTAATAAAAATGCGTTTAGCTGAGGTTTAATCCCAGCCGCGGCTAAACCTCCGGGAGGGAAGAACGCAGAGTAATTACACCGATACACGGCGGAAACATCGTGTGCATATAAACCATCCGCCGCTAAAAAAAGACGATCAACGGCCGCAAGAGGGCTTATGCTAAAATAGCAACGTTCACTCAAATGATTCAAAACCCCGGCGTTTGTGAAAGTGTGCCAGAGAGGCTCCACTACTTATGGAGTCCCTGATCTTTGGTTTCCTGACACCTTACTGCAGCGTACGCCTTATCCCACCGCAGTGAGCTGGGTGCAGGGTGAGCCGAATGATGGCTCACCCTTCTGCCGCTCAAATTCCCAGCGACATTAAAGCGGACCTTAAAGAGGAATTGTTGCGAAAATCTTACAATTTTAAACAAATACTAAGAAGTACATTTCTCCCAGAGTAAAAAGAGCCATAAATTACTTTTCTCCTGTCTTGCTGTCACTTACAGTAGGTAGCAGAAATCTGACATTACTGACTGAGGTTTTGGGCTAGTCCATCTCTTTATGAGGGATTCTCAGCATGGCCTTTATTCTTTATAAAGACATTCTTTAAAAATGATTAATACAACGAAGCTGGCTGGCCTCCCTGCTCACTGCACACTACTTTGGCAGTTGGACGGAGCAACTGACATTCACTAAGTGCTTTTAAAAATAAAGAAAACCCAGAGAACCCCCTATGAGAAGATGGGCTAGTCCACAATCTGTTAATGTCAGATTTCTACTACTTACTTTAAGTGACCGCTACATAGGAGAAAAGTAATTTATAGCTCATTTTACTCTGGGAGAAATGTACTTATTAGTATGTGTTTTCAATTTTAGGATTTTCGCGACAGTTCCTGTTTAACCACTCTACGACCGCCTCACGCCGATAGGCGGTCGCAGACTGGCTCCCCCAGGACCGCCTAACGCCCACTAGCGTCAAGTCCTGGGGGAGGAGATTAGCATGGAGCACGCATGCATGGGAAAAGAAAAAAAAAATAAATAAAATGAATTAAAAAAAACTAAAACAAATCGAGCAGCAATCAGATCCCACCAAGTGAAAGCTCTGCTGGTGAGCAGAAAAGGAGGTAAGCTTCATTTGACTGCTAAGTTGAATGGCCGAGAAATAAACTGTTAAAGGGAACCGGAGGTGAAAATAACAAGGAGGCTGCCATATTTATTTCCTTTTAAGCAATACCAGTTGCCTGGCTGCCCTGCTGATCCTCTGCCTCTAATACTTTTAGCCATAGCCCCTGAACAAGCATGCAGCAGGTCGGTGGTTTCTGACAATATTGTCAGAACTGACCAGATTAGCTGCATGCTTTTTTCTGGTGTTATGCAGACACTACTGCAGCCAAATAGACCAGCAGGACTGCCAGGCAACTAGTATTGTTTAAAAGGAAATATATATGGCAGCCGCGGGTTCACTTTAAAGCTGCGCAGTGATGAATTGTAAAAAATTGCCTGGTCACTAAGGGGTGTAAGCCTGTGGTCCTCAAGACGACAGCGCAGTTTTGGTTTATAAATATAAGTTGTATATTGTATTTTACTCAGGGAGAAACGTACATTTTATTTACTTTTTCCTCTGACCCGGGAGTCAAACTCATGACCTCATCCTTCACAGTCAGGGGCAGTACCTCTGGACTTTCTCATTTTAGATGTATGTATTTTAAATTTTACAGTTTTTCGCAATAGTGGTCCTTTAAAGCGACTCCGAGCTCTAAATAAAAACAAGATTGGAACTCACCTGGGGCTTTCTGCAGCCCAGTGTAGGTCGGGAGGTCCCACGGCGTCCATCTGGCTCTTCTCCCAGGGCCTGGCCAGAAATGGCTCCCGGCGACACTGGGCCAGAGTGTCGGGCTCCTTCTTCCTGAAACGTCACGTCTGTCGTCACCATGCCGGCCGCCTCGCGTCATCACGGTGGCCGCCGTGACAACACTGTGCATGCGCAATTTAATCACCGTACCGTCACGCCGGCCACCGTGATGACGCGAGGCGGCCGGCGTGGTGACGACAGACGTATCGGGAAAAAGGAGCCTGACACTCGGGCCCAGTGTCGCCGGGAGCCACCGGAGAGCCATTTCTGGCCAGGCCCTGGGAGAAGAGCCAGATGGACGCCGTGTGACCTCCCGACCTACACTGGGCTGCAGAAAGCCCCAGGTGAGTACCAATTTCGTTTTAATTTAGAGCATCTGAGTCCCTTTAAAAGCAATAGGCAGCCATCAGCAGAGCTCCTATATTTGTAAGATGTGAAGCTCTTTACATGTAGGCATAGCATGCGATACCCGACACTTTCCGTATAGTGCAAGGTAGATACTGTCTCAGTTTGATTTGATTACAACAGCATCTGTAGTCAGGAAAGCTCATTATGAGAGCGCCTCCCCCTCCCCTCCGTCCAGACTTACCAAGAGTGCTGTAATGTAAGTGAACCCAGCAGCAGAGTGCTGAATTGTAAAAAATGGCCTGGTCACTACGGGTTGTAAGCCTGCGGTCCTCTGGAGGACAGAGCAGTTTCGGTTTATAAAAGTAATTTATATTGCATTTAAGGCTGCTTTCACAGTGGGAAGTTACAGGCGCACGTTAGAGCAGCCTGCAACGCAGCCCACCGCACAGCAATGAAAAATCAATGGGCTGTTCACAGTGCCCACGTTGCGTTACATTGTAACGCTAGACATCAAGAGAAAGTACTGCATGCAGTAAGTTATACGCGTCTAAGCTGCGTTAGACTGTTTGCACATGCTCAGTAATGTTGGGGAGGAGCGGAGAGTGGCCAGGCACATGGCTAATTAATATTCACTGCACTTTGTGACGTGCAGGGTTTACTTCCTGGAGCGGCCGCTCTGTGCTTTGATTGGCTGGCGGGACCATGTGATGCCACATGCGTCACAAAGTACGCATCACGGACGCCAGAGTGAGCTGCACAACGCGGCTCGCTCTGACGTCCACATCCAACACCACCAGACGTTGCGTTAGACAAATAGACAAGACAAATAACATTTATATCGCGCTTTTCTCCTGGCGGACTCAAAGCGCCAGAGCTGCTCTATAGGCAGTAGCAGTGTTAGGGAGACTTGCCTAAGGTCTCCTACTGAATAGGCGCTGGCTTCCTGAACAGGCAGAGCAGAGATTCGTACCCTGGTCTCCTGTGTCAGAGGCAGAGCCCTTAACCATTACACATTCCAGCGTTAGGGGCACGATATGCGACCATAACGTCCCCTAAAACGCAACGTCCAGGTGGGAAAGTAGCCTTACTCAAGGAGAAATGTAAATTTGATTTACTTTTTCTCTGAAATGGGAGTCAAACTCATGACCTCATCCTTCACAGTCAGGGGCAGTACCTCTGGACATTCTCATTTTAGATATATGTATTTTAAATGTTACAGTTTTTCGCAATAGTGGTCCTTTAAAAGCAATAGGCACTCATCAGCAGAGCTCCTATATTTGTAAGATGTGACGCTCCTTTACATGTAGGCATAGCATGCGATACCCGGCACTTTCCTAATAGTGCAAGGCAGATACTGTCTCTTTTCACTACACATGTACGGCCCCATACATGATCAGATCACCAGCAGATACAATAAGAATTTCCCTGCTACGTTTGATTACGACAGCGTCTGTAGTCAGGAACGCTCATTATGAGACCGCCTACCCCTCCCCCCCATCTGGACTTACCAAGAGTGCTGTAATGTAAGTGAACCCAGCAGCAGTAGTGACGAGGATCGGGATGGACCAATCATCCCACTTTCCCGTTCTGTTATATAAAAACCTAAAAAAACAAAACAAAAAAAACAACATTTCAATTGCTACTTGCAAAGCTCGGAATAACTCAGAAAAACTCTACAGTCCGTTCATTTAAAGCGGACCTGAACTCAGAACTTCCTCTCTGCTCTAAAAGATACCCAACAGCATAATATCCGTTAAAGACAAACATTTCTTTGTTACAGCTGATACAAATCCGCTTTCTGCTTTCATGGAAGCAGACATAGGGTTAACATTCGGAGTTTACAAATCAGCTGACACAGCTGAGAGATTAAATTACATTGGTGATTAGTCACAGATGAGGGGGGAATTAGACGGGCTAAACTCTCTAAATACATACAAGGTGCATTTCTCTCTGTTTTCCTTCTGTCCTGTGCAAGAGTTCAGGTCCACTTCAAAGAGAACCCAAGGTGGCATAATATAGTCCTAATAGGACCCAGAGGCATGTTGTGTGCACAATGACATGCCTCTGGGTCATTGTTCCACCGCTAACAGCCCACTGACCCCCTCCCCCCCCCCACTAAAGTGGAAAAAAATTATGATATAAAGAATTGGTTGTGTAGTACGGATAATTACTAGAACATTAGTAGCGAAGACAATATTCTCATTTTTAATTTTCAGGTACATAGTGTTTTTTATAATATTGCATCATTTTCTAATATTTGCACTACTCAGCATTCTAAATGATTTTACGGAGCAGGCTACTGAAATATTGACCTGTCCTCTGCAGAGAAAAAGAAAATGCAATGACTGACAGATGAGATAACTACTTTGAAAGTCCTGGAGCTCAGTGGCTCTTTTGCATAGACATAACAACTGGCGTTGCTTAACTCTTCCTGTACTGGAAACAATATTACACTTATGTCTCTGCTCCTAATGTTTTATTTCTTAGCTGTACTACACATACAAATCATTATAGCATCATTTTTTTTCCGCTTCAGTGTCTCAGTGAAGGCTAGCTGGCTTTATTTATGTGAGGTTCTCAGTCAGCCTCGTAGCATCTCCGCCTCGATTCTAGGCTCCCCCCGCCTTGGCTTCCTATTGGTGGAAGCTAACAGAGGCGGGGGGAGCCTGTAATCAAGGTGGAGATGCTAGGAGGCTGACTGACAGCCCCACATAAATAAAGCCAGCTAGCGACAAGCAGATTGTCGCTAGCCTGGCGATCTTTTAAGAAGGAGCAGCGTGGCGCAGGAGGGGGCTGGCGGCGCAGGAGGGGGCTGGCGGCGCAGGAGGGGGCTGGCGGCGGCGGTACAATGACTCAGAGTCATGTCATTGTGCACACTACATGCCTCTGGGTCCTATTAGGATTATCATTTGCCACCTTGGGTTCTCTTTAACACCCAGCTCTAGATCTGGATGGAACAGTAAATTTTAGAATGCAAAGAAAGTACAAGCAAACAGTACCCACAGGATAGGTTTTCTGGCCAAAAGGAGGCATCAGCAGGCATCAGATTTTCGTAATAAACATTTGGTCATATTATGTAAAGCAACTGAGTTGAAAGATTAAGCTCAGGGTTTCACACTTATTAAAATTGCGAATTGCGAGTGTGCGAAAACGCATTTGCTGCACGTGTAATGAAAGTCAATGGAGAATTGTACTTCTGCTAAATTTCACAAAACTGTATTTGCATTTCCGCATGTGCAAATAAAACTCTATGGCTTCCCATTGACTTTCATTAGTTGCGATAAAAAGCCCATTGTGTGAAAGAATGCAAATTTTACTGCAAAGAAAAAACAAAAACAACCCCTCCCCACCCAGTTGAAAAACGATCAGTTTTTTGCGCGATTAGTGTGAACCCTGCCTAATGCTGGGAATACACGTTTCGTTTTTGCCTTCGTTTTAGCCTTCGATTCGTTCGGTAAACGAATCGAGTGTTGAAAACGTATGTGAAAATAGTCGTAATCTCATAGTTTCGATTAATAGACCCCAAAAACAAACGACTAGTGATCAAACATGTTTGATATTATCTCTCTTTATCCATCTAATCGAGCCATTGGTAGGCTTGATGGCTGTTCAGATCGATTATATATTCGTTTATGCCGTCCGTCCCTGTACTACGTTTCGTTTCTTTGCAGCCTTCGATCATTGGAAAAACGAAACCATCAGAATCGAAAAAAAAACCCGAAACCGTGGGTGGTGATATTAACCGTACGGTCGATTATTTCGGGATCGAAAAGGACAAAAGGCACAATCGAAACGAAGGTTTAAACGAAGGCAAAAACGAAACGTGTATTCCCAGCATAAGGCTACGTTTCCAATAAAGCCGATTCAAAGCATTCCCCGCATGCAAATTCGGATGCATAAACGCAGGCTTTTAAAATCAATAGGCTGTTCCTGAATTGCACGCAGGTTGGGTAATACAGCCAACTGCATGTTTCAGACATGATATCCAAACTCCTGCATGGAAGCTGCGCGGCACCCTAGTGGAAATGGGCTCTTAAAGGGTAGCTTCAGGATTGTTATTTATATAGCACTGACATCTTCTGCAGCACATTACAGAGTACATAGTCATGTCACTGACTGTCCTCGGAGGAGCTCACTATCTAATCCTACCATAGTCATAGTCTAATGTCCTACCATATTATTATTATGTATTTATATAGCACTGACATCTTCTGCAGCACATTACAGAGTACATAGTCATGTCACTGACTGTCATCAGAGGAGCTCACAATCTAATCCTACCATAGTCGAAATGTCCTACCATATTATTATTATGTATTTATATAGCACTGACATCTTCTGCAGCACATTACAGAGTACATAGTCAGGTCACTGACTGTCATCAGAGGAGCTCACTATCTAATCCTACCATAGTCTAAATGTCCTACCATATTATTATTATGTATTTATATAGCACTGACATCTCCTGCAGCACATTACAGAGTACATAGTCATGTCACTGACTGTCCTCAGAGGAGCTCACAATCTAATCCTACCATAGTCATAGTGTAATGTCCTACCATATTATTATGTATTTATATAGCACTGACATCTTCTGCAGCACATTACAGAGTACATAGTCATGTCACTGACTGTCCACAGAGGAGCTCACAATCTAATCCTACCCTAATCCTACCATAGTCATAGTATAATGTCCTACCATATTATTATTATGTATTTATACTGGTTGAACTCGATGGAGGTATGTCTTTTTTCAACCAAAATAACTATGTAACTATATATTTATATAGCAGTGACATCTTCTGCAGCACTTTACAGAGTACATAGTCATGTCCCTTACTGTCCACAGAGGAGCTCACAATCTAATCCTACCATAGTCATAGTATAATGTCCCACCATATTATTAGTATGAATTTATACAGCACTGACCTCTTCTGCAGCACGTTCCAGGGCACATAGTCATGTCACTGACTGTCCTCAGAGGAGTTCACAATCTAATTACCATAGTCAAATAGCTGAATTGCCAAACATAGTGAATCAATGTAAGTTCCTGAGGCACAACAACTTCACCCTTTGATCTCTTATTGCTTTTTTTCTAAACTCCAAAATCATTAAAGGGGCAGTATGGTGAAAAATTGTACAATTTAAAATATGTGGAAACATATAGAAATAAGAAGTGCATTTCTTCCAGAGTATATGAGCCATAAATTACTTTTCTCCTATGTTGCGGTCACTTGCAGTAGGTAGTAGAAATCTAACAGAAGGGACAGGTTTTGGACTACTCCATCTCTTCATAGGGGATTCTCAGGAATGTATTTAATTTTCAAAAGCACTTTGTGAATGACAGTTGCTCTGTCCTACTGCCAAAAAAAAGAAAAAAAAAAAAAAGGAAAAAAAAACAAACAAAAAAAAAACCTGTAGGGAGCAGGGAAGCTGGCTAGCATCATTGTTTAAATCCTTTTTAGGGAATATCGTTATAAAGAATAAAAGCCTTGCTGAGATGGAGAGATGGACTAGTCCAAAACCTGTCGCTTCTGTCAGATTTCTACTACCTACTGCAAGTGACAGCAACATAGGAGAAAAGTAATTTATGGTTCATTTTACTCTGGAAAAAAAACGTACTTCTTTGTCTGTTTGCGCATATTTTAAATTTTTACAATTTTTCGCCATAGTGCCCCTTTAATACACCTGCACAACTACTGTTACTAGAAACTACTTGTAACTTAATTCTTATTTCTCTGTCCCAGATTGCTTAGTGTCTTATAGATATAATTTGTTAGAACAGATTGTGTCACTTTAAACGCGCGATTTGTGTAAATGAAAAACGTGTGAAGAAAGAAAGGAGAAGCCTCAGATCTCAGCAATAACTGACAGCTGGACTCCATGGCAACGCCATAGTTTTAGACAGAATATGGAGAGGTTAGATCCTGTCTCCAGGCTGTTACTGCTGGCTGTGTACCCCATGTGGGTCTGCACTAAGCTGCAGAGAACACACTGGTGCAAGTGGAAGTATTAAGAAATGTTTATTCTTTATAGTGAGGACAGTGAATAGGGGACAATGCTATTACCCAAACAAAGTTTCACATTTGATGCAGCTGTCCCGGGGAAATTCCCTATGGAAATGTGTTGTGTTGGAAAAGTATAGCGTTGGCCAGAGTGTGGGTTTTCCCATAAATACAGTAGCAAACACTGCTGGACATGGAGACACCCCCTCCCACTGCTGCTTAGAGATGAACTCTTTGTGGTAAGAACTTATTATGAAACGGTGTTGAGCTATATTGCTGGCAACAAAGAGGTAATTTCTCACCAGAACAGACAAGAGATAGGAAGGGAAAGGTAATAGAAAGCGTAAGACAGATAAATGGCCAGTCCCAGCTCTTCCCTGACTACTTCAAGTGTGTGATAATGGGATGGGGGGAGGCGGTATATGCAAATATACTATACTCTGCATTAAAGAGGAACTGTAGTGAAAATAATGTAATGAATGAAATTGCATATTTATTTTTTACAACACCATGTTCATTTATAAATTATCAGTGTTTGCCCACTGAGAAATCCTTCCTCACCCAGATTTGTATTGTGACATTTATCATAGGAGGCGACACCTTTAGTCTAGTCAGGTGATCTCTGCCGAATGTTTCTTTTACTGAAAATAATGAACGAAGAGGGAAATGGCCGGCACTGCTGGCAAATGCTTTAATCACCTCTTTGTGTTAGCGGTGACAAACTGTGCAAATAATAGGCAGAAGTCGCATATATGGATGCAGAGCAGGCAGGGGGGTTAGATGTGGGCCTGACGGTCGTTTCGCCTCCGCAGAAGCGAACCCTTGCGAAACGGCCATCAGGCTCACATGTAGCCCCCTGCACCCACCTGCCTACTCTGCCTCCATATGGTATGTGATTTCTGCCTATTATTTGCACAGTTTGTCACCACTGGCAAAAAGATGTTATTAAAGCATTTTGCTCCCAGAGCATTCTGGGAGACTAGGCATTATTTTCACTTAACCTCCTGAGCGTTTTGGCCTGAGGAAGTGGGTGAGATCCCACGAAACGCGTTGCCTGTGCTTGTTAATAAATATTTTCTACTCTAAGTGAGTTGTCTTCTATGAGGTAAGCCGCCTCAAACTTTAGTTTTAAGTGCGTTTTTAAACTTTTTATACTTCATTGGGCGCCTCTTTACCCCCTTCTCCGTCTTCTGACGGCGCCAAAGTTACTCACTGTGCGCCGCTATAGCTGTAATTCCTTCTACGGCCTATAGTGGCACCGGCTGCACCCAAGTCTCTCACACTGGCAGTGTATCTGTATGGTACGGGGACACTATCCACTCTAATGCTCCATAGTAATGTATCTGTATGGTAGGGGTACTCGCTCCACTCTAGTGTTCCATGGCAGTGTATACTGTATGTATGGTAGGGGTACTCGCTCCACTCTAGTGCTCCATAGTAATGTATCCGTATGGTAGGGGTACTCTCTCCACCCTAGTGTTCCATGGCAGTGTATACTGTATGTATGGTAGGGGTACTCGCTCCACTCTAGTGCTCTATAGTAATGTATCCGTATGGTAGGAGTAACTCTCTCCACTCTTGTGTTCCGTGGCAGTGTATACTGTATGTATGGTAGGGGTACTCTCTCCACTCTTGTGTTCCGTGGCAGTGTATACTGTATGTATGGTAGGGGTACTCTCTCCACTCTTGTGTTCCGTGGCAGTGTATACTGTATGTATGGTAGGGGTACTCGCTCCACTCTAGCGCTCCATAGTAATGTATCCGTATGGTAGGAGTAACTCTCTCCACTCTTGTGTTCCGTGGCAGTGTATACTGTATGTATGGTAGGGGTACTCTCTCCACTCTTGTGTTCCATGGCAGTGTATACTGTATGTATGGTACGGGTACTCGCTCCACTCTAGTGCTCCATAGTAATGTATCCGTATGGTAGGGGTACTCTCTCCACTCTTGTGTTCCGTGGCAGTGTATACTGTATGTATGGTAGGGGTACTCTCTCCACCCTTGTGTTCCGTGGCAGTGTATACTGTATGTATGGTACGGGTACTCGCTCCACTCTAGTGCTCCATAGTAATGTATCCGTATGGTAGGGGTACTCTCTCCACTCTTGTGTTCCGTGGCAGTGTATACTGTATGTATGGTAGGGGTACTCTCTCCACTCTTGTGTTCCGTGGCAGTGTATACTGTATGTATGGTAGGGGTACTCTCGCCACTCTTGTGTTCCGTGGCAGTGTATACTGTATGTATGGTAGGGGTACTCGCTCCACTCTAGTGCTCCATAGTAATGTATCCGTATGGTAGGGGTACTCTCTCCACTCTTGTGTTCCGTGGCAGTGTATACTGTATGTATGGTAGGGGTACTCTCTCCACTCTTGTGTTCCGTGGCAGTGTATACTGTATGTATGGTAGGGGTACTCGCTCCACTCTAGTGCTCCATAGTAATGTATCCGTATGGTAGGAGTAACTCTCTCCACTCTTGTGTTCCGTGGCAGTGTATACTGTATGTATGGTAGGGGTACTCGCTCCACTCTAGTGCTCCATAGTAATGTATCCGTATGGTAGGAGTAACTCTCTCCACTCTTGTGTTCCGTGGCAGTGTATACTGTATGTATGGTAGGGGTACTCGCTTCATTTTAGTGCTCCATAGTAATGTATCCGTATGGTAGGAGTAACTCTCTCCACTCTTGTGTTCCGTGGCAGTGTATACTGTATGTATGGTAGGGGTACTCGCTCCACCCTAGTGTTCTGTGGCAGTGTATACTGTATGTATGGTAGGGGTACGCTCTCCACTCTTGTGTTCCGTGGCTTGTGTATACTGTATGTATGGTAGGGGTACTCTCACCACTCTTGTGTTCCGTGGCAGTGTATACTGTATGTATGGTAGGGGTACTCGCTCCACTCTAGTGCTCCATAGTAATGTATCCGTATGGTATGGGTACTCTCTCCACCCTAGTGTTCTGTGGCAGTGTATACTGTATGTATGGTAGGGGTACTCGCTCCACTCTAGTGCTACATAGTAATGTATCCGTATGGTATGGGTACTCTCTCCACCCTAGTGTTCCGTGGCAGTGTATACTGTATGTATGGTAGGGGTACTCTCTCCACCCTAGTGTTCCGTGGCAGTGTATACTGTATGTATGGTAGGGGTACTCTCTCCACTCTTGTGTTCCGTGGCAGTGTATACTGTATGTATAGTAGGGGTACTCTCGCCACTCTTGTGTTCTGTGGCAGTGTATACTGTATGTATGGTAGGGGTACTCGCTCCACTCTAGCGCTCCATAGTAATGTATCCGTATGGTAGGAGTAACTCTCTCCACTCTTGTGTTCCGTGGCAGTGTATACTGTATGTATGGTAGGGGTACTCTCTCCACTCTAGTGCTCCATAGTAATGTATCCGTATGGTAGGGGTACTCTCTCCACTCTTGTGTTCCGTGGCAGTGTATACTGTATGTATGGTAGGGGTACTCTCTCCACCCTTGTGTTCCGTGGCAGTGTATACTGTATGTATGGTACGGGTACTCGCTCCACTCTAGTGCTCCATAGTAATGTATCCGTATGGTAGGGGTACTCTCTCCACTCTTGTGTTCCGTGGCAGTGTATACTGTATGTATGGTAGGAGTAACTCTCTCCACTCTTGTGTTCCGTGGCAGTGTATACTGTATGTATGGTAGGGGTACTCTCGCCACTCTTGTGTTCCGTGGCAGTGTATACTGTATGTATGGTAGGGGTACACGCTCCACTCTAGTGCTCGATAGTAATGTATCCGTATGGTAGGGGTACTCTCTCCACTCTTGTGTTCCGTGGCAGTGTATACTGTATGTATGGTAGGGGTACTCGCTCCACTCTAGTGCTACATAGTAATGTATCCGTATGGTATGGGTACTCTCTCCACCCTAGTGTTCCGTGGCAGTGTATACTGTATGTATGGTAGGGGTACTCTCTCCACCCTAGTGTTCCGTGGCAGTGTATACTGTATGTATGGTAGGGGTACTCTCTCCACTCTTGTGTTCCGTGGCAGTGTATACTGTATGTATGGTAGGGGTACTCTCTCCACTCTTGTGTTCCGTGGCAGTGTATACTGTATGTATGGTAGGGGTACTCTCTCCACTCTTGTGTTCCGTGGCAGTGTATACTGTATGTATGGTAGGGGTACTCTCTCCACCCTAGTGTTCCGTGGCAGTGTATACTGTATGTATGGTAGGGGTACTCGCTCCACTCTAGTGCTCCATAGTAATGTATCCGTATGGTAGGGGTACTCTCTCCACTCTTGTGTTCCGTGGCAGTGTATACTGTATGTATGGTAGGGGTACTCGCTCCACCCTAGTGTTCCGTGGCAGTGTATACTGTATGTATGGTAGGGGTACTCTCTCCACCCTAGTGTTCCGTGGCAGTGTATACTGTATGTATGGTAGGGGTACTCTCTCCACCCTAGTGTTCTGTGGCAGTGTATACTGTATGTATGGTAGGGGTACTCTCTCCACCCTTGTGTTCCGTGGCAGTGTATACTGTATGTATGGTAGGGGTACTCTCTCCACCCTTGTGTTCCGTGGCAGTGTATACTGTATGTATGGTAGGGGTACTCTCTCCACCCTTGTGTTCCGTGGCAGTGTATACTGTATGTATGGTAGGGGTACTCTCTCCACCCTTGTGTTCCATGGCAGTGTATACTGTATGTATGGTAGGGGTACTCTCTCCACCCTTGTGTTCCGTGGCAGTGTATACTGTATGTATGGTATGGGTACACTCTCCACTCTTGTGGTCCATAGCAGTGTATACACATAGTATAGATACTCCGTCGATTCTTGTGGTCCATGGCAGTGTAACCGTAAAGAGTAGATACATAGTCTACTCTTGTGGCTCATAGCAGTGTGTTATTGATTTATAAAGCGCTGTGTATGGGTAGAGAATGGATATGCTGTCCACTCTTATGGTCTGTGAGAGAGTATCTTAATACTATGGATGTGTACTCCATTTAGTTTAACTGTATAGTACACACACACACACACACACACACACAGTATACACACACACACACACACACACACACACAGTATACACACACACACACACACACACACACACACACACACACACACACACACACTACTGTCATGGCCCATAGCAGTGTAACCATTCAAGATAAATATCCTGTTCACTCTTGTGGTCTGTGGAAGTGTATCCCTATAGTATGGATATACTGTCCATTTTTGTGGCCCATGGCAGAGTAACTGTGTAGTACAGATATGCTGTCTATTCTCTCGTGGCATGCAGCAATGTATCCATATAGTATGGATATATACTGCCCACTCTTGGTCCATGGTGGTATATTCATATAGTCAGGGCTGAATTTACCATAAGGCACTGTAGACACGTGCCTACAGGCGCCTGATGATTCTCAAGGAAAGCATAAATGAGAGGCTTTTTTACCGGCCCCCCCACACACAAAATGTATTACTTATAGATGCGGTCAGCTACATCTTAAAATATTGGTGGTCCGCATATAGAATAGCAGTGCTGGCACCACCCATCCACATGTAAGCCAGAAATCAGTCATTCGCTGGTTTCCAATCAAATTCCACATCAGGTGGCGCTGCTGTCCACTGCAGGTTGTCACCGGGGTATGCTTCCCTGTCTTCCCTGCAAAGATTTCTACATCATTTTATGTATACTCCGGCCCCCAAGCAGTCTGAAGTATGTTGACCCGGCCCTCGCCCCAAAACGTTTGGGGACCACTGTACTGGCTCTGTCTCTGACACAGGAGACCTGGGTCCAAAACTCAGCTCTGTCTGTTCAGATGTAATTTGCCTTCTTAAAACAGAAGTAAACTTGCAATAATTCAGCTATAAGTGAACATTTGTGGTTACCCACAATGCACCACTACTGAATATGCAAATGATCTCTTTGGGTCACCCTACGCTGCTTGGTTACTCTGCCTGTTCAGTAAGCTGCACCTATTCAGTAAGGAGTTTCTTGGGCAAGTTTTTTTTTAACACTGCTACTGCCTACTGCGTGCGCTCTTGTGGCTGTGGCCACAGAGATACACTCAGTATTGGGGACAATTGTGGCTATCTACACCGGACAGGGGAAGTAAGGGAGAAGTGACGGTTTGGCCAGCCAGCACATTTGTGGCGGGGGTTTGTAGGTCCATGGAAGGTGAAGTAAAAGGTGCCAGAACATCTGTACCTATAGCAATGCTGGCTAACCTTGGCACTCCAGCTGTGGTGGAACTACAAGTCCCACGAGGTATTGCAATACTCGCATAACTCGAGGAGGCAGAGGCATGATGGGATTTGTAGTTTTGTCACAGCTGGAGTGCCAAGATTAGCCATCACTGACCTATAGGCTTCTGTGATGTAAATCCAGGCCTGAATATAGTGTCTGCAGGGCCGGTTCTAGTAACAATGGGCCCCCGGGCGAAATTAACCCCGGGGCCCCCCAATAGACACCCCCCAATCAAAAATCGGCAGTAGGGACCCTTTGTTGCAGCCAAATTTCCACCCAAGGCCCCTGAGGCAGGAGCTGACACCACCTGGCTCAGCTGAAGACTCTGCAGGGGCACTGGGGAACAACCGTTAATTTGGGGGAGACACCTTGGGGGCCACTACATGCTCTGGGGCCCTGGGGCAATTGCCCCCTTTGCCTCTATGGTAGCACCAGCCACATTCACTGCCCTCAGGAGCAGATGTGTAACATAGTACAGCATCCAGTGCTCAAAAATAAATTATGCAGTTTGGGATTTATGTTTCGTGGAAGCTAAGGCTGGTCAATGAGATGCAAATAGTTTTGAGTTGATGCAGCATTATGCAAATTTTATATGCAAATGTATGCAGCTTGAACATGAACCAATCAAATCCTGAGGTAAAATTCAATTGGTCCATGATCAATCTGCATAAATCTGCATACAAAATTTGCATAATCCTGCATCAACGCCAAATTATTTGCATGTCATTGACCAGCCCCAGTGGAAGCACATTGGACATACCGGTGCAGAGGTGAATGAATTGTTACTAGGATAACCTTTTCAGAAGGACAACTATTAATAGACGGAGGCGGTGCTGCCCCGCTCAGCCTGCTGACAGTCTCGCTCCATCCGGTGATGAGATTCTCCCGAGCTGCACAGCAGACACGGGGGCCACCGGGTGTCCATCACTGCCGGGATTATTGAAGCACGCTGCACCGCGTCCGAATACTAAACAGACTATCCATCAGCGATCCGCTCATCCGAGGGAAACGTCTGCGTCCCGTAACATCCCTGACATTATATTACATCTATATCTAGCCAGAGATGGAAGAAAGAGACAGAGCCAATGACTGAGCTTCTCCCGCACCCCACCGGGCAAGGAAGCACATCGTGACACGTTTATCACGACTGGTGCAAACATAACCCTGCTGGTCAGAACTACCAATCACTAATACGGCTCCCTGAAATCTAACCAATTACAGATTACCCAGCAAGCTCATGGTGAACCAGAACTCCTAGGAGTGTGTAAGGTGCTGAAAGAGACCAAAAAGCCTCCTTACTAAAATGTTATGGAAAAAAGACATTTGCCTTATCACAGAAGGTATTTGCAATTATTCAGGGTGGAGTGAGCATATGATGTCTCCAACAATGCATCGCTGCTGAATATGCAAATCATCCTTTGTTGTCAATTTAAGCTAGCCACGCCTCCAGAACCGCTGGAATGCAATATGTCAGCTTGTTAAAAGAGACCCTGAAAAGTAGATAAAAATGAAATCAGTACTTACCTGGTCCACCGTAGGCCGCTAGGTTCCCCGGTGTCCTCCTGGCTCCTCTCCCGGTCCCGCTGCCGACTTCATTACCGGTGACACCCGGCCCGAGTGTCGGCCCAACACTTCCTGAATGGTGACGCTCCGCGTCATCACGTCGGCCGCTATGCGTCATGGCACCCAACGTGACAGTCCTGCGCATGCGCGGTTTTCTAACTCTGAACCGTGCATGCGCAGGACTGTCACGCTGGTCGCTTTAATGACACGTAGAGGCTGCCGCGATGACACAGAGCGTCACCATTCAGGAAGTGTTGGGCCAACACTCGGGCCGGGTGTCACCGGTTATGAAGTCACCAGTGGGACTGGGAGAGGAGCCAGGAGGACACCGGGGAACCTAGCGGCCTACGGTGGGCTGGAGGAAGCTTCAGGTAAGTACCAATTTTATTTTTATCTACTGCTCAGGGTGCATTTAAATTGTACATAGCCACAATAATCCAACATGCATACAGACTGTACAATTAACAGACTGATAAATCATTGCATTCCAGAGGTTCTGGAGGTGTGTTTAGCTTTCAGTAACAACAATGTTATGATTTGCATATATTCAGCAGTGATGCACTGGGAGACATCATATGCTCACTCCAACCTGAATAATTGCAAATACCTTCTGTGATAAGGCAAATGTCTTTTTTCCATAACATTTTAGTAAGGAGGCTTTTTGGTCCTTTTCAGCCCCTTACACACTCCTAGGAGTTCTGCTTCACCATGAGCTTGTTGGGTAATGTGTAACCAAGTGTTTTAAGTCCTACCCCCATACAGCCACATTAATCCATGCCATGCACTAATGAGGCTCAACCAATCTGAAACAGTCTGTATGCATGTTGGATTATTATGGCTCTGTACAATTAACAAGCTGAAACATTATTGCATTCCAGCTGTTCTGAAAGTGGCTTTCATTTTCACAGACATGAACGGGATGATTGGCATATTCAGCAGTGATGCACTGTCGACACCTTATATGCTAACTCCAACCTGAATATTTGCAAATGCCTTCTGGTTTAAGAAGGCAAAATTCTGTTTTAAAAGCTAACCATAATGCCTCCCTGAAGAATTCCTTTAAATTATCTCACATAAAAGATTTCTGTGGGCAGACACTGATCACAGCACACCCCGTGCCTCAAAAGAGCTGACTGGCAACTGTCCAGTGTCCCGATCTTCTTAAGGGCTGCCAAGTCAGAGACTGCATGGGTCACAACTTTACCGCCACATACTGTTTTCAGACATATGGGACTCCCATAAGGTCCCAATTTACCTAAAACCAAGTCTGAAAATAGCCAGAGAGATTGACTGGTGCAACTAGTGATGCTTAGAATATTCTCCAATGATGCTGGGCTTGAAGGCTACAGCATTAGAGTCGCAAAAAGCTTCAAAGCTTGTTCCAATCCTTAGGAGATCCTCACAAAAGATATCACAATCCTCCTGAGCTTTCCTGCCCCTAAAAGCAGAAATTTCTTTGAGTCTCAATGCTCCTCAGGGTAAGAACCATACCAATTCTTCTGAGAACCTCAATACCATGGGATGTCACAATACTTCTGATAGCCTTGATGTTCCTCAGAAGAAGTTCGAATCCTTCTGTGAGCCTCGATGCCCCTCAGGGGATGTCCCAATACTTTGCGCCTTGTTGCCCCTCCGAAGTTCCTAACCTGAGGGCCTTGATGCCTCTGAGGAGATATGACAATTTGCAACCCTTGGTGCCTCTCAGTTGGCTGTAAGACTTCCTGAGAAGGTGATGAATCGTGAAGAAGGTTCCAAACGCAAATCAAGCTCAGGAACACGGACTTCTATTGTCCCATCACACACCAATACAGCATCTGACCGTTATCGCCAACAATAGTTTCGTGGTCAAGTCGGTCCCCTTTGTCAAGGCATAGGGCAGACACGAAGTCACTTCACGAGTCACTGTATGACCTGCCATTGGGTTCCAGCACCAGCTATACTCACAACCGTGTGTGATCCTTAGGACTGCGTTTCTGAAAAGGTGGGTATTTAGTTTTATACCCAGAGGTGACACATGCATTCCTGGAGTTGAGATTTAATGAAAATCGGAGAAAAATAAGGAGTAAGAAGTTTATGTATAGAAAAGGGAGGAACTAAATGTGATTTCTACAGAAGAGTCCAAACGTTACATGTTACTCTGAAATCTCTGGAACAATTGTTTAAAGAGGAACTCCAGTGAAAAGATTGTAATAAAAAAGTGCTTCATTTTTACAATAATTATGTAGAAATGATTTAGTCAGTGTTTGGTCATTGTAAAATCTTTCCTCTCCCCGATTTACATTCTGACATTTATCACATATATATTATTTGCTAATAAAGGTGCATTTTTTCAATTTGCCTCCATCACTATTTACAAGCCCATAATTTAAAAAAATATATTAATATACTCCTTTGACATGCATATTTAAAAAGTTCAGAACCTTAGGTAACTATGGTTTTGTTGGTTTTTTTTGAATTTTTTTTGAATTAAAAATTTGATTTGGGTATTTTTTGATGTGGGAGGTAAACCGCTAATTTTAATTGTTAAAAATGTATTAATTTAATAAAAAGTGGATGTGGGTGTAGTTTTACTATTTGGCCACAAGATGGCCACAGTCAAAAAGTCCTGGGAGCGATCAATCTCGCTCACAGGAAAAATAATGAAGACGGGGAACTTTTTGAACTCAGAAAAAACGCAGCGTCTGATGAGACGCTGTCGGCTTTTCTGCGGGGGGCTTCAATCAATGAAAGGGATCTATAATCCCTTTCATGGAGATCCCTTTCATTAATCGATGGGCTAACGGCCGGCGGCAGGAGGGCGCACGGGAGACCCCGCAGGAGCACGCGCAGCCCAATTGGACAAGAATGTTTGTCCATTTGGGCTTAAGTGGTTAAAGCGGGATTGTCATCATAAAAATCAAATTTCAACAGCAACTGGTCTGAGTGTATTAAGTGATAAAGATGCTAATCTTGCTTTCAAAACTTTTTCTGCTGTTATGGTTTGGAGTCATCACATAATTTAGGAGCACTGGCCCTTTAATTGCCATTGCCAAACAGTTGCATGCTGGGGGGGTCTTTTTATCTATAAACTATTCCTCCTCTTCCCTTTAGTTACCCCTCCTAATGACATACGACAGTGCACTTCCTAGAATAGACCTCAGTGGGAGTGTCTGAAAACTGTGGGAGGAGGGCGAGTAACGAATACACAATTAGCAAGAGGAGGAAAAAAAAAAAAAAAAAAGAGTGAGGGAGGAAATGATGTCAGGAGGTCAAAGGTAACAAAGATGGGAACTGCCTAGAATAGGATTCTCTGTTTTTCCTTTATATAATTCACAGGAATCATATCTGGAACAGTGCAATACATCTGTAATGTAAGTAGAACTAGTATTTATCTACTTATATATGTGGTTTTTTTTCTAGGTTAGCATGGGTGTCACTTGCTCTTCAAGGTGATTATTGTGTGGACAATGTACTAATACAGACATCCAATGACAGCATGAGAAAATGCACAGTTATGGTCCTGAGAGGAAGATCTCACCTTTAAAGTTGGTAAAGTAGAAGCCCAGCCTGAGAAAACATCACCTAGAGGGACGAGAGGGTATACTAACCATATCCCATCCCCTGCAGAGCTCGCCCACACTGCAGCTCCCACTCTGAGCTCAAGAACTCATCTGCTCCTGGGTTCTCTATTGGGAAGACCTGGTCATCCATTTCCAAATGTGATCATTTGATCCCTCTGTATACCCCATCTATCCCCCTAAACTCTCTCCCAGAAACACTGGTTCTGCAAGCACCACAAACCTTTGGTGGAATCAGTCATTTTATCTCCGTACAGAAATGTTGATTGTTGGCTTAATGTCAGCCATCCTAGCATACCGCCTACTGCTTTAGGTTAGGATAAATGCCCATCCCCCCCCCCCCCCCCCAAAAAAAAATATATATATATTTAGGCCGAATAGAACTATCCCACACTAAACCTAGCATAACACACTCTTCATGCTAAATATTTCCCTTTCCTCCCCGCCAACTGCGTACGAGAGGAATCAGCATGGGAGACTTGGGCGCAGGATACAGCCGGTATATGGCTGATCCTGCTGCTGCACAAGTTCCCGGACGTGTTAAACTATTTCTCCTCCAGGCCGCCATGGATAGTGGGGAATGAAATAATTTGTCTTCCAGCTATTGTTGGAAGCCGAATTATTGTGTTTTAAAAGTAACTTCAGCTCCGCCTTCTGACGGCACTGAAGTTACTACCTGTGCCCGCTATAGCTGTAATTCCTATTATGGTCTATGGTGGCGCCGGCTACGCCCAAGTCTCCTGCGCTGGATTCAATGTGTTCGCGCAAACTTTACCCAAGGTAAACCTCGGATCAAGTAACAGATACCTACCTAATGCCTGGTACACACCATGCAATTTCCTGTCAGACGGGAAGAATTGCTTATTTCCTTCAGGTCCAAACTGATTTTCGATTGTTTTAATTTACTGATCACCTCTATAAAAAAAAAGATCAGAAATCAGATTGGACGTGTTGGAAATAATTGATTTGACACATCTGCTGGAAAACTGCATAGTGTATACCAGGCATAACAAAAGGGAAATCTCTGTATTAGAAATGGTCAATGACATGCAAATAAGTTCTACTTGCATTCAAAATTCATGTAAAAATAGCCACTCTGTGGAAATAGCTTTGACTGAAGAAAGGTTTACTTTCAAACCTGTTCAAAGTGATAACCTAAACTAGGACGACAGAGCAGCATACGGTATTCCTGAGGGATGGACCCTTGGGTTTCTGTGTGGTGCTGACATCGGAGCAGGAGCGAGAAGATGAGGTCCAGAACTCAGAGGAGGAGCTGCTTTGGGAAGGGATATAAACAAGGGTTCTGGTGTGTCTGACCTCTTCTGCCGGGAGGTTTCCCGAAGGCTGGACTTCTCCTTGAAATAATGGTGTAGAGATGGAGAAGAGGGGGAGGCAGTTGGCATACTCACCAGTTGAACTCATTGTAGTCATTGTGAACTTCCCACCAGAAATAAAACCAGGTGAGGGTGAGGAAGAAAGTGAAGGTGAGGATCACAAACCACAGCAGTTCCCACTGTGAATACAAAGAGATGAGAATGAGCATGAGTGGAATGGACGGCAGCATCCAGGCTTATTACTACAGCTAGCAATGGTTGACCAGAGTACCTCTAATTGCCGAGAGGAAGTCACAACATCGGCACCATGAGCTCTAGCGTGCCACGAAGAACTCAACACATCTCATCGTTCTATTTGTGGAAGAGCATTGGGCAGGCAAGCAAATCTCTACAACAATAGCACTTTTTCTGTCATTCTCCTAATCAGTGGGGCTCCCCAATGAAAATTTGATAGGACCCTCCAATGGTCACACCCCTTCCCTTGCCTCCTCTTGGTGCCCCTCACGGCCTTGGGGTCCATCTCACAAGGGTCATACAACAAATGAGGCCATGATCGTCACACCCATAACAAGTGTAGCCATAAAACACCTGATCTGAAGTATAGTCCCCTGTATGGGAGGAAGGGAAGGTTAGTAGTTGGGGCTCCCCACAGCTCTGGTGCCCCCTGCGACCACAGGGGCTGCTTCCCTCTAGTTACGCCCCTGCTCCTAATTCTGCACAGTCCATTCCCCAAGCTGCTAGCACTTTACAGTTCCTGCACTAGCCAAAAATAAAAAGGGACTATAGAAGGCTGCAAGGCGCAACACCTAAAAGAATGGAGGAGCAATATAATGAACTCCCACAAATTCACAGTCTATCACTGCAGGAGTACACAATGGCCCCGTATCTGGAGAGGCTACACCACCACAAAGACAGGCAGAGCTTGAGCCTGTACCGTCCCACAGCCTGGAGATGGCCGGCACAGAGACATGGAAGACCCCGGAGGAGAGACTGTGCAGGCAGCGTAAGCAAGGGGCCCTGAAGGATGAGGCCCACTTCCTGCTATACTGCAGCAAATACGCACCAGTGAGGACTGCCCACTTCCAGAGACTCTCCGCCCACATCCTGGATTTCATCTCCACAGATGAGGAGAGGAAACTCTACATCCTACTGGGGGAGGAGGAAACAACCATGCAAATAGCTGCCGGATATGTCGCTACCTGCCTCCAACAGGATATCCCATGGACTGTATATGCCTTATACTGCCCCCTATACCCTCTCCACCCCTTATGGACTGTATACCTCAGCCCCTTATAATGTCCATTATATCATCCACAACCCTATGGACTTTATATACCCTAAGCCCCTATACCGCCCCCCCCCCCCCCCCCCCCTCCCACGATAATGCTAATGAGAATGATCCTGCCAATAAAGCTTTTTTTTGGGTGTGGATTTTGCTACTTCTGGACTTTCATACTATAACTTCTTAATGCACAAGAACCAGGAAGTAGAGTGCCCGTCAGAGCTGGCTCTTCTATCCGTGAACTATTGACATGTCATAGCCTCCTCTGGTTACTCTGTTATGCTAGGACCACCCATGGCAATCTTCTGGCCAATCACAATTCACATGCTGTATTTATATAGTCTCTTAACAGAAGCACCCCAATAATGTAAAACAGAAAGATGATAACTGCCAGCTCCAGTCAACAACAAACAGAAAACAAGTGGCCAAGACACACAGCAGAATTCCATTGGAGGAAGCGGCAAAGAAAGATCAGCACAATATTCTAATGCAAGAGCCTATTATTGAAGAGCAAAATTCTACTAGTCCAACCATGTATGGGTGTGAAAGCTGGACTGTGAAGATCAGACCATGTAGACACTTATCAACTGGACATTTTTTTTTTCATTTCTAGTACATATTTTATCTCTGAAACAATAACATAACATTTGTAAAGTGTTTTTCTCCCGTAGGACTAAACTGCATAAGCTTGTCTGAGATCAGCACATAGTGATGTATACAGGGGAAAAAGCTATGTGATCATAAATGCTGGACTACACAGGTAGCTTTTCAGTTTTGGATTTAGACGTGCCCAGGGTTGGAGCTGTATTAAGTTTGGAAAGGCATTCCACAGGGTAGAGGCAGCATGACAGAAAGCTCTGGCTCCAAAGGTTTTTTTTGGACTCTGGATGTAGTAAAGTTATTGGATCCTTTTGATCTGAGGTTGTGGGAGATGTAAGGCAGTTGCAACAAATCCTTCGGTTATCCAGGGCCTAGTATTCAGAGGAGATAAAGCGGCAGCCCATATCCCATAAAAACATGTATTTATTGAGTCATTTAAAGGTTCCATACAACCTTAGTTGCAGCAGGCATGCAATCCTATGGACATGGAGGAGTAGAAGCAAATTGGTACAGGGTCAACAGCTGTTTCACACCAAAGTAACCAGGAGCTTTATCTGGACAAAAACTGAAATACAACCGCTTTTTATACATTAAAAAATAATAATGACCAGATTATGCAAGTTGATGAGTGTCCGAGCTTCCCACGCTGCCCGGCATCCCTGCGCACCATTTCCTGAACTCAGGGCAAGTTCCAACCCACCGTCTGGCAATAGGCTGGAAGTGAGCCCACATGGGCAAGCGGCGATGCCACGTACTATCTCCTGGACCAAGAACAAATAGCCTATTGCCAAACAGTGGGCGGGATTTGTTCCTGGTCCAGGGAGTAGTGTGCGGTATCACCTCTTGCTCACGTGGGTTCACCTCCAGCAGGATTTGCCCCGAGTTCAGGAAGTGTTGTGCGGTGATGCCGGACGGCATGGCCAGCTCAGATTCTCATCAACCTGCATAATCTGGTAATTATGTTTTTTCAAGAGGTTGCATTTCAAGTGGCCCGTTTCTACGACGCATCGGTTGCTATGGGGCAAACCAGCTGTTGACCCCATACCTGCTACTTACTCCTCTATGACCATAGGATTGCATGCAACTAAGGTTTGTTTGGAACCTTTAAATGACTCAATAAATACATGCATTTATGGGATGTGCACTGCCGCTTTGTCCTCAATTCACTAAGCAGTTTAGACGAATCCACTGATGGTTCTTAGTCTTCTGATGTTTTTTTAGACCTGTTTTTAGACCTGGTCTAAAACATTCGGTAATTAGGTCGGTAGGGGAAATTATCAAAAGATGCAATTCACAAAGGCAAATAAGGAGTAACCATGCCCACTTTTTCTAACAGAGATTAGACCAGCTGATTTCTGTCAGTCATAGCTACTCATTTGTGAACTGCATCTTTTGATCATTTTCCCTGCTTTACCGACCTAATTACCCAATGTTTTAGACCAAGTCTAAAAACAGGTCTAAAAAAATGTGGTAATTATTAGTAAATTCCCTTTTGATGGAACTGATTTACACCAAACCATCAGTAGACTAAAAACCATCAGTAGACTAGTCTAAACTGCTTAGTGAATTGAGGCCTTTATCTCCTTTGAATATTTGATGCTGATTTGGGGAGCTGCACTCCTGGAGGGCTCTGCTTGACCAGTGTGCGCCCCTTTTCTACAATATTATTCACACAATATTATTTCCTCTCTCCTGTAGGGTAACTTCTTCAGTAATTAAAGAAATTACTCAATATACTTAATGAAAGGTCTTCCAGAACAAAACAAGGTGTCCAGTTGAGGAAATGCTAAGCTTTCTATAGAGATACGATGACCTGGATAAACAAGAACCAGATACCAGAAGATAGATGCCTACAAGATGTGGTTATGCATAAGTTGTAGACCATGGAAAGCATGAACCAGTCCTAAATGTTGATTGGCATCTCAATCCTTACAAACGAGGTTAAAAAAGAAAACCCTCTAGAGAAACAGAATATGTTAGGCAGAGGCGTAGCTAGGGTTTTCAGTGCCCAGAGAAAAAGACAGTTTTTGCGCCCCCCTCTGGACAAAATGAGTGTGTGCTGTGCTGAGCACCCTCATAGTGCTGCGCCCGGGGACATATGCCCCCTCCTTGCCCCCCCATAGCTATGCCTTTGAAGTTAGGAAAAACTGTAAAGGAGAGGAGGACGACCATCTAAAAGATGGGTTGAAAACATCAAGACTAGAGTTGGTCAATGCAAATAACGCAGCTTGGAATTCGGTCTATCGAAAACCCTGGGAAATGCAACTGATTGGAAAAATTCCAAGCTTCATAAAAGTTGCATGAAATCTGCATGCAAATCTGAATCATTTGCAATTCATGGACCATCTAGTCATGACTGCCCTGGACCACATTTCAGCTGCAATTGAATGATTGACCATAAGTGTTCTCATGTTCATAATAAGTCATATAATACCACCTTTATACAGCTTAAGATTCTCAGAAACGATCTTTACAACACTAGAGGCCAAATAAACAAACAATCAAACACACAGTAGAGGTCACACAGTGTGTAGATAGCTTGGCTCTGGTTATGATAGAATGGTTGGAGGTGTGACTAAAGGGGTGACTATGGAGTGACTGGAGAGTAAGGAACTCCAGGGCTGTGGAGTTGGAGAAATTTTGGGTACCTGAAGACTTTCATAAACTAAGGAGTCAGAGGATTTTTGTACTGACTCCACAGCCCTGCTGGGCACGAGCGGAGATGTTGTGACCAGAGGTGTGGGGATGCGGTGGGTAGGACGTTTGATTGGGGGTGTGGTGATGGATTGACTGGAGGGTTGGTTTGGTATGACTATAGGAATGATGAATCGAAACAAAATGGGCAAGTGCACTGCTCACACTGCTAATTAGCTTTCACCTGGGAGTCAACCAGTCCACACGTGGTTCCACCAATGCTGCAAGGATACACAATAGTAGAACAAAGATGGCCGGGTCTCCACCTGGATTTATGCAACAATGGCTAGACCTGTCAGCCAAAACATTGGGTATTTTTGCTGTGATGCTTTTGGTTAGCCACTTCAGGATTGCCCATAGTAAAATTAACTGACCTTATATGAACAATTTTCTGACACGTAGATTTTTACTACAAAATTCTTGCACGCTTTGACAGCTGACACCTTCTGGAATGAATGAGGAGTGATTTTGATTGGCTCCTGATCATCTGATCTCTCGAATCGCATAATTATCTTTTCTCTCTAAAAATCTTAAATTTTCACCTCTATTTAGTGTCCCTGCAAAGTACCTAAAAAATAAAGGATCTACATCATTTTGATATTTTTGCATAGAAAACATATGGATCAATCAGTTTCTGAAAGTTTTACCGCGGTAATCTGAGATATTTACATATTTTTGGTCGAAAAATTCAGAAAATTCTATTTTTTTCTTCATTTTTTTTTTTTTGCACATTTACCCTTAAAAAAAACCAAGCAAATTACAGATTTCTTATAAATAAATGATATCAAAAGAAAGCCCTATTTATCCTGAAAAAAAAAGACTAGAGGTGTTTGGGTGGACTAAAAATTGCCAGAGATCTTTCAACTTAAAGGGATACTGTAGGGGGGTCGGGGGAAAATGAGCTGAACTTACCCGGGGCTTCTAATGGTCCCCCGCAGACATCCTGTGTTGGCGCAGCCACTCCCCAATGCTCCAGCCCCGCCTCCGGTTCACTTCTGGAATTTCTGACTTTAAAGTCAGAAAACCACTGTGCCTGCGTTGCCGTGTCCTCGCTCCCGCTGATGTCACCAGGAGTGTACTGTGCAGACACAGACCATACTGGGCCTGCGCTGTGCGCTCATGATGACATCAGCGGGATCGAGGACACGGCAATGCAGGCGCAGTGGTTTTCTGACTTTAAAGTCAGAAATTCCAGAAGTGAACCGGAGGCGGGGCCGGAGCATCGGTGAGTGGCTGTGTGGGCACAGGATGTCTGCGGGGGACCATTAGAAGCCCCGGGTAAGTTCAGCTCATTTTACTCCGACCCCCCTACAGTATCCCTTTAAGCGAAGGCATTGCAGAAGTTAACTAGACACTGAAGCGAAAAAAAAATGATGATATGATGATTTGTATGTGTAGTACAGCTAAGAAATAAAACATTAAGATCAGATACATCAGTCTAATTGTTTCCAGTACAGGAAGAGTTAGGAAACTCCAGTTGTTATCTCTATGCAAACAAGCCATTAAGCTCTCCGACTAAGGGCTGGTTCAGACGGACGCCTGCGTAGCGTCGCGTCTGGGGGCGTTGCGGCGGCTGCGCGGTCAGGCTTTCAGTAGCCTTCGGTCGCGTCGTGATGCGGTTGCGTTTTTTTTTCCCGTAGGGGAACATTAGCCGTCGCGGTTGGCCGCTCCCTGGAAGCTACATGTTGCTTCCAAGGGCAGCCCGAACGCTCGCGAAAATCGGGACCCGAACGCCGCGTTCGGGTAAAAGCGCGCAAAAGCTTGGTGTAAACGCTCCCATTCACTTGAATGGGAGCGTTTACCGCGACGGTCCGAACGCTTGCGGTAAACGCTCCGCAAGCGTCCGTCTGAACCAGCCCTTCGTTAGTCATGGAGAGGGCTGTTATCTGACTTTTATTATCTCAACTGTAAGTGAACTGTTTACTTTTTCTCTGCCAGAGGAGAGGTCATTACTTCACAGACTGCTCTGAAAGACTCATTTTGAATGCTGAGTGTTGTGTAATCTGCACATATTATAGAGTGATGCAATGTTAGAAAAAACACTATATACCTGAAAATAAAAGTATGAGAATATTTTCTTTGCTGCTAATCTTCTAGTAATTATTCATAGTACACAACCAATTCACTATATCATATTTTTCGCTTCAGTGTCTCTTTAAGATGGATTAGCCATTGTTGCATAAATCCAGATGGAGACCCGATCATCTTTGTTCTACGATTATAAGAGTAATGAAGGCATGACTGTAGCATGTAAGGGACTGGAGGAGTGTTGGGCATGACTGGAGGGGTGATGTATGAGTGACTGGAGATGTAGTGGGTGGGATTTAAAGCATGATGACCGTGTGACTAAAGTTAGGTGAAGAGCACTGACTGGAGGGGTGTGACTAAATGTAGACATAGGTTTGACTGCAGGCTTGGCTAGGTATGGCAGGACTGTGAATGGAGGGGTGTGTCCCTGGTGTGCCTTTTACCCAAATGTTTTTCTTCATATAAAAAGAAAGCTGGAAAGTAAACAATACAGATATTGTATATAGAGATATTGTGGAGTGTTTTTGAGAGTAAATATGGCGCCCCCAGTGTAGAGAAGAACGCACATTCTACTATTGTGCTTGGAATTGAAAATCTAGGACATTAAGCATATAAATTGGATGATGAATAGAGGGCCTGCATCCTTTTGTAGGTGCATTTAGGGCCAGTGCTTCAACAATGGCAACTGGGCACTTGCCCAGGGCTACAAACTCCTTTGGGGCTGCCAGAGTCCAGTATTTCCAAGGTCACAACATCTTTATGGTCCGTACAGTATTCGGTAGTACTAATGTGCCTCAAGTTTGGTTTTGTCCAGGGATTGACTGGATGCCTCACAGCAGGAGGAGGAGGAGAGATATCAGCAGCCTGGGATTAACATTCTGCTCAGGAGCCCGATATCACCAGATATCCATCTTATCAGAGCAGAACTTCATTAGAGAGAAGAGATTGAGGCTGTGTTGTGGACATGTGTTCATTGCTGACCTTGATCAGATGCGTTTTTAAGAATACACGAGCGGGGACAGAGGAGAGGAATGTCTGGCAGTGCAATGGGACTAATCACATACCTCAAATGAATGCTTCTGTGCGAGAAGAAGATTCGAGTCATTTAAGGCAAAGTACAGCTCATAAAAAAGTCACGGCAAAACGGTTTCTTGTAGGTTTTAAAGCGGGATTCTCATTCTTCTGTAGTCTACATGCAGTCTGCATTGCAAGCATTCCAATATAATCATAAATGTGTCTGCTGTAATGGTAGGTTCACACGATGCGTTTTTTCGGTCGCATTTCCGTTGAATCGATTTTTGAATAGTTATTCCACTCGATTTCCCGCTCGATTCTCTTATGTTTTCTTATCAATTTTCATGCACTTCTATGGGAAATCGAGCGGTAAAACGAGCGAAAGTAATATCAGACATGATGGAAATTATCTATCAAATGCAAAAACGTATCATGCGTACCTAGCGTAATGAATCTCATCTCAGTCAGCCTATCCTGGTACATTGCCAGGGAAAGGGAAGGTTGTTCCCCTCCCACATTCCTGCTCCTCACTGATTGGCTGAGGGCAGTTCAGTGTGACAGGTGGCTGAGAAGGGAAATACACCGCACCCCTCTGCAGAAGCTGCTGAAATACGATCTATGCTAACGTGTTTACAAAGCAAGCTAAATGCGACAGTGAAGTTTTTAGTACAGGGATCAATGGGGAGGAGGGCTGGAGTAAGGAGTAAGGCAGGAAATGACATCAGGACTGGCTTCAATCAGAGGCAGTAAAGATGGAAAATGCCTGGAATGGTTTTCCCTTTATGTACTATATAAGATCCATTAAAATCAAAACGTCCTACAGAGGTGCAGTAGAGCGGATCCAATCAGGATCGGCTATTTCCACCTGACCCCGAGTGGAGCGCTGCTACTGCGCCGGAGAAGGTAAGTATTTACATGGCCGCCTCTATAGGATCCAGAGGCTTCCCCCTCCCGAGGTAAGTCCCCTCGTCTCTTGTACTGAACAGAGCTGTGTAATATACCCAAGCTTTGGAAAAACTGGATAATAATAATCCTGACAGCAGAAGAGAGATTTTTCCCTCAGCTCTTTAACTTGTTTATTAAAATCTTCCATCATCCTCGGGTCATCCGCCTCATTACACCAGAGCGACGAGGGGCGGAGATGTAACAAGACATCATACAATTCCAAAGACTCAACAGCATAAAAGGGGGGGGGGGAAGACAAAAGGCATAAAATTCCAACCGCAAACACTTGAGGTCGAGATGCGGTCTCTCGACGCGCTTGTGTCCAGCGCTCGCAGGGTAAAACAAACGGCAGCGAAAGCAGCCAGATAAAACGCCAAGAGCTGTCACATGTTCCACTTTAAGTGTTTTATAAACCACTTGCTCATCACACGTTCACACATTCTGCCGACGCCGTCTGCTGAGACAGAGATCTCAACGTTCGAAAATAACACCGGCATCTGCGTGGAACGCTGTGTTCTTCTGTGAGCTACAGAGGAAGGGTGAGCGAGACTGCTAAAGAGGAACTCCGACAGTAACCACTGCTACCAACTACTGACAATAGTCAGTTTCTAGCTCTCGTTTTTGTTTTTAAAGTGTACCAGAGATGACATGCGACATGACGACATGTGCATATACAGTGGCAAGCATAAAGACACTTATTGCTGTGCTCATTTTCTTTTTCCCCTGCCTGAAAGAGTTTATAATTAGCTATGGAACTGTCAGTTTTTCTCCAGTCAGGACTCACTCGGCTCACAGACAACAAATTACAGCTATAAAACACTTTCCTAAGCAGATACCTGGGCTTTTTAATATGAGAGGAAAATATAAAAAGGTCAACAGTTCATGTATTTACACTCTGGGACTCTTAAAGAGACTCTGTAACAAATTTTTCAGCCTTAGTTCTTCTGTCCTATAAGTTCCTATGCCTGTTCTAATCTGCTCTGGCTTACTGCAGTCTTTCCTAACTGCACTGTCTCTGTAATAAATCAATGTATCTTTCCTCTGTCCTGTTTGTCGGGCTAAAGCTTGAATGTGTGGAATGTGCAGGGCTGCTTGTGATTGGTAGAAGCGATACACACCCTCTGCAGGCCCCCTGCATACTCACACACTATGCTTAGCTGAGCCTATTAGAAGCTGGTTAGTTTGTTTGTAAACACTGCCTAAAACTGTTAATTACAAGCCAGGATTGCAGCAGAGAGTGGCAGAAACAGCACAGAGGGGCACAGGAGAAAATAATGAATAGAATGGTATGCTTTTTATTGTAAGAATATTAGAGTACAGATTCTCTTTAAAGAGGAACTCCAGTGAAAATAATGTAATAAAAAAAAAGTGCTTTATTTTTACCATAATTATGTATAAATGATTTAGTCAGTGTTTGCTCACTGTAAAATCTTTCTTCTCCCTGATTTACATTCTGACATATATTACATGGTGACATTTTTACCGCTGGCAGGTGATGTAGCTGCTGCTTTCTGTTTTGGCAGTTGAAAACCGCTGTAACAGCTATGTAACAGCTATTTCCCACAATGCATCGAGGTTTAGACAGGAAACTGACAGGACCACGGTCCTCAGAGTTTCTTGTGGGAGGGGTTTCACCACGATATCAGCCATACAGAGCCCCCGATGATCCATTTGTGAAAAGGAAAAGATTTCTCATGTAAAAGGGAGTATCAGCTACTGATTGGGATGAAGGTCAATTCTTGGTCACAGTTTCTCTTTAAAGTGGATCCGAGATGAAAAACTATCTATAACAAGTAACATATCTATATATCTTATCTAAAGTTTAGACAGCATATCTAGCTGCAAACAGATTCAAAAGTTTATGATTATTTATTCCTGTGATACAATGGGGGAAGCCATGTTCTGTTTTTCCCATTGTCACAGACTGAGGGCTGGAGATGCTATCAGCTTGCCTGTGTGTAAATTCACTCCCCCTCCTCCTCTCTCCTCCCCTCTGCCTCTGAAATTAATGGCTAGTAACACCTCCCCCTCCTCCTGCCCAGACACAGCTCCCATGAGCCCTTGCTACAGTGCCAAGGCACTCTGAAAAGCTGTGGGCGAGGATTGTTTAGTTTATAGGGAATTAGAGTATTAAAACAAAACAAAAAAAAGTATTTGGCTTGAGGAATGCCACAAGCCAAATATGAAAGGAACACAATTATGCAATGAGTAAAAGTTTATCTCGGATCCACTTTAAGACACTGCAATTGAGCAGAGACTATGAAACATATCTACTTTGTAAATGTTTATACATAAAATAAATCCTTGAGATATCTAAAAAACGAGTCATTTTTAGGAGTAGAAGGACAGATCCAATTATTTATCTCAGTTTATTTTCATCGCTGGTTCACTTTAAATCCAATGGACTCAAAGTCCCGTGCAACAGAATGATGCAGCTTCAGAGCTGAGAAAATAAATCTGGAGTTTTTTTCTTTGAAGAAGTCATGTAGTTTCTCTGAGACTGGCACTGACCGGTCCCGCTCCTGCACTACTATGTGCAGAATTCTGGGTGCTATAAGTTCTGTAATATAACAAGCAGGATGAGAAAGTCTCAGGCAAAAATCTTTCTAAACATGTGTTCATCTATGACTGAAAATATGATTGTAGCCCCTCCCCCTGTGGGTCTCCGGCCATTAGCGTTTGGCAGAGTAATATCCCGAGATGACGGATGGGATCTGCTCGTTACGGCTCCAGACGCAGTTCCTCAGCACGGGGGAGCAGGACACCATACATGCAGAACCGATAGATCCATCGAGTAACGAGACAACCGGCAGCTATTCCTGGCCTCCGCTTAGAATAACCCAACCTGCTCTAATACTGGAAGGTCAAAATTTAGCTGAAAAGGAAGGCGCAAAATAAATGAGGATTTACAGCCCTGGCCAGGAGGCGGAAATAGCAGGAGGCCGAATCCTCTGTGATAAACTAAGCAAAGCCATGGGCGGAAATAATGGAAACAACACGAGGGTTTAAGGTACAACTGAAGTGAGAGAGGCATGGAGGCTGCCATATTTATTTCCTTTTAAAGAGAACCCGAGGTGGATCTTCGAGGGGCAGGTGGGACACAGGCATGTTCTCTGCCTCATGACATTCCTCTGTGTCCCCCAACCGCCGCTCTCTGCCCCCCACCGCCGCGCTACACCCCCTGAGTTTAGCGTCAAGTGGTAACTCTGAGGTAAAAAAAAGGGGAGAGGAATTCCCTGTTTAAAACGCCCGCCAGGGGCATTCCTACAGGGTTTCCTGACCCGCCATTGGGCAGCTCTCTCCCCCTGGCCACGCCTCCTGCTGCTCCCCCGCCTCCCTGCACGCTATGAGAGAGACACAGTCTCTCAGTGCAGCGTCATGACACAGAGGTCAAGCAAGTGAAAGTGGGTTACTGCAGCCCAACGGGAGCGTCGTTTTGCGGCTACCCGATCCGCTCAGCCCTGTGGACCAGGTAGCCTACTTTTTTTTTTTAGCCCACCTCGGGCTCTCTTTAAAGTGGACCAGAACTAATGCACAGGACACAAGGCAAACACAGATTATTCCACCCTTTTTATGTTTACAGTGAAGAGCCTGTCTAATTCCCCCTCAGCAATGTGTGATTTGCAGGGATGTGAAGTTGGTACGCAAATCATCTGGCTGCTGAAATACAATATATGCTGTGCTCACATGTGATTACAAAGCAAGCTAGCTATGACAGTGCAGTTTCTAGTACAGACATCAATGGAGAAGAGGTCTGACAATGCATACACCATTTTCAGGCAGGAGGAACAAAAAAAAAAAGGGAGTGAAGGGATGAAATTACATCAGGATTGTCTTCCGTCAAGGGCAGTAAAGATGGAAAATATTGGAACAGTTATCTCTTTATATACTATATACAATTCACTGAAATCAAAATGTGGACAGTACACAATGGGCCTGATTCACAAAGCGGTGCAAACTTTTTCGCGGACTTTTGTGCGCGCAAAGTGCCACGATTCGCGCGATCGCGGACTTTTGCGCGTGCAATTTGCCGTGATTCGCGGCAAATTGCGCGCGCAAAAGTCCGCGATCGTGCAAATCGCGGCACTTGGCGCGCGCAAAAGTTCGCGAAAAAGTTTGCACCACTTTGTGAATCAGGCCCTATATGTTATGCAAGTGGAACAAGTATTTATCTACTTATATACAGGTAGTCCCCGACTTACGAACGCCCGACTTATGAACGACCCGGATTCAGTGTTTCCATGGGAACAAGCCAAAAAAAAATATTTTTTTCTCAAATTGGACTTTTCGTTTTTGAGAAGATCGATTTTAAAAAATTCTAAGAAAAAATGGCTTTTAAACTTGTATAAGCAGGTGCAGAGGGCAGAGGTGACACAGAGGGGGACACTGGAGGCACAGGGGACAGAGATGGCACAGTGTTCCAACTTAAGAACAGATTCAGGTTAAGAATGAACCTACAGTCCCTAACTCGTTCGTTAACCGGGAACTACCTGTATGTGTTTTTTTTCCTGGGATAGTATGGCTGCCCCTGCTGCTTTAAACAATGCACATTGCCTGGCTCTCTTGCTGATCCTCTGCCTCTAATACTTTTAGCCATAGCCCCTGAACAAGCATGCAGCAGATCACGTGTCTGACTGAAGTGTGACTGGATTTCCCGCATGCTTGTTTCAGGTGTTTGCTTCAGACACTACTGCCCAGAAAGATCAGCAAGACTGCCAGGCAACTGGTATTGTTTAAAAGGAAATAAATATGGCAGTCTCCATATTTCTCATTGTAAATTCCTTTCAATTCCAATAGAGGGACCGTTGTGAGATTTGGGTTAGAAGCCTAGATTTTTCTTTAAGAAAAAGCAGAAGTATCAGCAGAGAGGCGCGTTTGATGGAGATGACAGGAGCGGAGGCATCGCGCAGGGACGCCTGTCAGCGGGGGCGGTGATGCGCGGCAGGTCACCTCGCGCTCTCCACAGAGTGATGCCATCACTGGAAAAGTCACATGTGTCACTTCTCAGCGAGAGATCAGAGAAAAAGCCAGAAACTGGCGTCTGTGACAGGAATCTCGTTTGTAAAGAAACATCCTCTGTCTTCTCACTACAGAGAATGGATGTCGCCTTCACACAGTTCCTGAGGCAGGGAGAGCACTAGAGAGTCTCCATTCTCACAGGCGGTTTCCAGGTCTCTGGTAGTTGCCTGGCAGCCCTGCTGATGTTCCATCAGTACTATCCAAATCTCACACCGAAAACAAGCAGGCAGCTAATATGGCCTGACTTCAGGCAGAGCACCTGATCTGCATGCTTGTTCAGGGACTAGGACAGAGGCCTGGTGCACACCAAATACCGCTAGCAGATCCGCAAAATGCTAGCAGATTTTGAAACGCTTTTTCTTATTTTTCTGTAGCATTTCAGCTAGCATTTTGCGGTTTTGTGAAGCGTTTTTGGTGTAGTATATTTCATGTATTATTACAGTAAAGCTGTTACTGAACAGCTACTGTAACAAAAAACGCCTGGCAAACCGCTCTGAAGTGCCGTTTTTCAGAACGGTTTGTGTTTTTCCTATACTTAACATTGAGGCAGAAACGCATCCGCAATCCAAAATCTGCAGCAGCCCGGGAGTATGCGCTTCTGCAAAACGCCTCCCGCTCTGGTGTGCACCAGCCCATTGAAATACATTACCCTAGCGTATCCGCACCCGCAAGTGGATCGCAAACCGCAGCCGAACCGCTCTGGTGTGCACTAGGCCTAAGAGTACTAGAGGCAGAGGATCAGCAGGACAACCAGGCACACAAATACAGCATACCAAGAATGAGAACCTTACCAGGAATGTTATAAAGGGATACTGTAGGGGGGGTCGGGGGAAAACGAGCTGAACTTACCCGGGGCTTCTAATGGTCCCCTGCAGACATCCTGTGCCCGCGCAGTCACTCACTGATGCTCCGGCCCCGCCTCCGGTTCACTTCTGGAATTTCTGACTTTAAAGTCAGAAAACCACTGCGCCGGCACGCCCATGTCCTCGCTTCCCCTGATGTCACCAGGAGTGTACTGCGCAGACACAGACCATACTGGGCCTGCGCTGTGCGCTCTTGATGACATCAGCAGGAGCAAGGACACGGCAACACAGGCGCAGTGGTTTTCTGACTTTAAAGTCAGAAATTCCAGAAGTGAACCGGAGGCGGGGCCGGAGCATCGGTGAGCGGCTGCGCCAACACAGGATGTCTGCGGGGGACCATTAGAAGCCCCGGGTAAGTTCAGCTCATTTCCCCCGACCCCCCTACAGTATCCCTTTAACTGTACAAGTGTCAGACACCCCTTTTTGGAGTTCCTGAGGATTTAATTTAATTCTGGATTACAAATCTTAAAGAGGAACTGTAGTGAAGATAGCTAAAGTTCTGAAGCCAGTAGAAAATATACCTAGAATGTGCTCTGGGAGGAGAATTCCACATAGCTTATCAGCCTAGGCTAAACTTTACTGGCAGGGCAGGACTACATACCAATTTACAGCAATATATACTATATTTTTTCGGACCACTAGACGCACGTAGCTTTAGAGGACAGAAAAAGGGGAAAAACAATTTTACTAATCCGGGTGCGTCCATGGTGCAGGAGCGTCTTGTGGTCCCCCCCCCCCCCCCATAAATTGTGTCTCCCTTTTACCTCGTGTACTCCTCTGTTCTTCCTATGCCCTCTTCTGTCCACCCTGTGCCTCCCTCTGTCCCCACTCTGTCCTCCCTGTGCCCCTCCCCCTCTGTCCTCCCTGTGCCCCTCCCCCTCTGTCCTCCCTGTGCCCCTCCCCCTCTGTCCTCCCTGTGCCCCCCCCTCTGTCCTCCCTGTGCCCCCCCCTCTGTCCTCCCTGTGCCCCCCCCTCTGTCCTCCCTGTGCCCCCCCCCTCTGTCCTCCCTGTGCCTCCCCCCTCTGTCCTCCCTGTGCCCTCCCCCCTCTGTCCTCCCTGTGCCCTCCCCCCTCTGTCCTCCCTGTGCCCTCCCCCCTCTGTCCTCCCTGTGCCCCCCCTCTGTCCTTCCTGTGTCCTCCCTGTGTCCCCCCCTCTGTCCTCCCTGTGCCCCCCCCCTGTCCTCCCTGTGTCCCCCCCTCTGTCCTCCCTGTGTCCCCCCCTCTGTCCTTCCTGTGTCCACCCTCTGTCCTTCCTGTGTCCACCCTCTGTCCTTCCTGTGTCCACCCTCTGTCCTTCCTGTGTCCACCCTCTGTCCTTCCTTTTTCCCCATGTCAACAGCTCCATCATTGCAGCCAATCAATGCCCTTTCTGAGACTACTCAGCGTGTGTGTGTGTGTGTGTGTGTGTGTGTGTGTGTGTGTGTGTGTGTGTGTGTGTGTGTGTGTGTGTGTGTGTGTGTGTGTGTGTGTGTGTGTACGTACGTGTGTGTGTACGTGTGTGTGTGTGTACGTATGTGCGTGTGTGTGTGTGTGTGTGTACGTATGTGCGTGTGTGTGTGTGTACGTGTACACGTGTGTGTACGTGTGTGTGTGTGTGTACGTGTACACGTGTGTGTGTGTGTACGTGTACACGTGTGTGTGTGTGTGTACGTGTGTACGTGTACACGTGTGTACGTGTACACGTGTGTGTGTACGTGTGTACGTGTACACGTGTGTGTGTGTGTGTACGTGTGTGTACGTACACGTGTGTGTGTGTGTGTACGTGTGTGTACGTACACGTGTGTGTGTGTGTGTGTGTGTGTGTGTGTACACGTGTGTGTGTGTGTACACGTGTGTGTGTGTGTACACGTGTGTGTGTGTGTGTACGTGTGTGTGTGTACGTGTGTGTGTGTGTACGTGTGTGTGTGTGTGTACGTGTGTGTGTACGTGTGTGTGTGTGTGTGTGTACACGTGTGTGTGTGTGTGTGTGTGTGTGTGTGTGTACACGTGTGTGTGTGTGTGTGTGTGTATACGTGTGTGTGTGTGTGTACGTATGTGCGTGTACGTGTGTGTGTGTGTGTGTGTGTGTGTGTGTGTGTGTGTACGTATGTGCGTGTGTGTACGTGTGTACGTGTACACGTGTGTGTACGTGTACACGTGTGTGTGTGTGTGTGTGTGTGTGTGTGTGTACGTGTACATGTGTGTGTGTGTGTGTGTGTGTACGTGTACACGTGTGTGTGTGTACGTGTGTGTACGTGTGTGTGTGTACGTGTGTGTGTGTACGTGTGTGTGTGTGTACGTGTGTGTGTGTGTGTGTGTACGTGTGTGTGTGTGTGTGTGTACACACGTGTGTGTGTGTGTGTGTGTGTGTGTGTGTATACGTGTGTGTGTGTGTGTACGTATGTGCGTGTACGTGTGTGCGTGTGTGTGTGTACGTATGTGCGTGTGTGTACGTGTGTACGTGTACACGTGTGTGTACGTGTACACGTGTGTGTGTGTGTGTGTACGTGTACACGTGTGTGTGTGTACGTGTGTGTACGTGTGTGTGTGTACGTGTGTGTGTGTACGTGTGTGTGTGTGTACGTGTGTGTGTGTACGTGTGTGTGTGTACGTGTGTGTGTGTGTGTACGTGTGTACGTGTGTGTGTACGTGTGTGTGTACGTGTGTGTGTACGTGTGTGTGTACGTGTGTGTGTACGTGTGTGTGTACGTGTGTGTGTACGTGTGTGTGTACGTGTGTGTACGTGCGTGTACGTGTGTGTGTACGTGCGTGTACGTGTGTGTGTGTACGTGTGTGTACGTGTGTGTGTGTACGTGTGTGTGTGTGTGTGTGTGTGTGTGTGAACCTGGCGCTAGTCCCAATGTATTATTCAGACCATAAGACGCAGGGACCTTTTCCCAGCCAAAAAGTGCATCTTATGGTCTAAAAAAAAAAAAAAAAAAAAAAAAAACAGACATAGAAAGAGTTTCTGATGAGAAAAAAAGAAAAAAAAACAAAAAAAAAAAAACATAAAAGTGGGTATCCTGAAAAATTTACTACATTCTACTCTATGTCACTACACGGTTTCTTTAATTTTTTCCTCTGGTAGTGGCTCTGATGCAAGGGTGAGAATTCCACATAGCTAATCACCCTAGGCTATGACATCACTGGGAGGGCCGGGCTACATACCAATATACAGCAATAGATACTAGCTGATGGCTAGGCCGGCGTTGCCCGGGTATGTATTTGGCTGTGCACCCCCCCTTTTCTGAATTTGAACCCCAGTCACCCAATGACCAACTGTAGCAGGTTTGAGGCTTGTGCCATTACCAGTGCAAGAATGGCAGGAATGGAACATTCCCCTTGACAATCAATAGGTGAATTTTGATTGGCTCCACCCAAGTTTGAGAAGCCTGCCATTAACCGTGTAAGAAGGGCTGCAGTTTATATTTTCCCAGTGAAATTTGTATTCGTCTCCACCCAGTTTTTGGTTATGGGGATAAAAGCATTCTATATGTTATTCCAGGTAACGTACTATGTGTGTGCCAAATGTCATTCACATCCGATCAGCCATTGTTGTGCGATTGAGTAACAAACATCCAAACATTCCCATTTATAATATTAGTGAGATAGGAAGTGTTTGTGATGCTGAAACCAGGAAAATTACTTGAATAATTAACTACTACACCGGTGGGTGTGAACGGCTGCCCCAGGACCGCCTAACGCTGCTCGGCGTAAAGTCCTGGGGGAGTGTTTCGCAGCATCCCCGCTTGGATGACGGAGCTCCGCCTTCAGCAATCGCCGCTAGGAGACTGTAAGACGGCAAAACCGCCGTCTTTTATGCCTGTACATCGCTGCGATCTGCAACAGCGCTGTACTGGGGACCAGCGGTGTGACACGGCTGTCCCCCTCCATCGGCTCGGGGGTGATCCGCGGTCTTAGGCTGAAGCCTATGACAGCCGATCACAGAGAATGGCTGGCGGAAGGAGGGAGGGCGCTAGAGGAAAATAAAACACAAAAAAAACCCACAAATTTATTACAAAGATAAAGAACCAAATATTTATAAAAACAAAACAAAAAAAAAAACACCCCCACAACATTTGGGGGGCAATCAGACCCCACCAACAGAAAGCTCTGTTAGTGGGAAGAGAAGGGGGGGGGGGGTGGAGATCACTTGTGTGCGAGCCCTTAAAGGGGACCTGAAGTGAGTAAAATTATTTAAAATGAACACATGACGTAGCTGCAAATGAAGATTACATACTAACCTCACCATCTGTTCCTCTCAGAAGTTCACCATTTTCTTCTTACAGTGATCCCTTCCAGTTCTGACAAAATTTTGTCAGAACTGAAACATACCAGTTGCTGTCAGTTATATATCAGCAGCTGTCAGTTACAACTGAATGTGCAAGGTAATGTCCATGTTTCCCTATGGCTCAAGTGGGCGATATTACAGTTTAACAGTGAGCTGACCTGGAAGCTGTTATGGGGTAATGGCCATTTTTAAAATGGAGGATGGAGAAATCCGTTGATCACAGTAGACAAATGGGGTGCAGGAGAGGAGAAAGAGATTGAGAGGAGACTACACAGGAGGTAAGTATGACCTGTGTATGGTTATTTTGACTTTTTATTTTCAGTTCAGGTTCTCTTTAAAGCTGCAGTGGCCATTTTAGCTAAAAATAGCCTGGTCTTTAGGTTTAACACTGCGGTCCTCAAGTGGTTAACTACATTCTACTATAAGTCACTACAGGGCCTGTTAAAACCCATAGTTGTCCATTCTGACCACAAATAAATAAGTTGATTTTTTTTTCACATTTCCGCACAAACCGCAGCTTTTCTGTTCATTAAAACACGATCAGACGACGGCCTCCATCAGCACTGCTCTCTGGGCTGGATAAGTACTGTACATGAATCATAGCAGCTTGCGGATCAATACTTACGCATTTCACTTTCATCTGTTCTCCTCGAGTTACAGACAATCCCCCCGGCCAACAGTTAGACAGTTTCCCAGATTTTTATACCTCCGGACCCCTCCCCCTGCTGCAGGAGGAAACAGAGTGTACTGGAGAGTAAAAAACAAAAAATACTCCAGAGTGTGCGGTGACTTCTATCCCCCCGCAAGCGGCTGGTACGGTTTCTGTAAAGGTACATACACAGGCCTGATTTTTCCAAACGATTTGTTGTTCAAAGCGGTCATATGAACGACAGTTGGACGTGTGTACGTTCGACCGTTATGGTGGCCACTAATGATCCAATCTTTTTCATCCAATTTTACCAAATCTTTGTAGAAAAAGGGTAAATTGAGTAAATATACTGAATGGATAATTTAGTCATGCCCCTTATATTACATAGAAATGGTAAGATTGGGTGAAAAAGATTGCATCATTAGTGGCCACCTTTTGACTGATGTCAGCAGATTTGACTAACTGTCGTTCAAACGACAGTTAGGTCCGTACAGGTGTACAAACGACTTGTTGTTTGAATGGCTATTATTGCTGGGTATACACGGTTTGTTTTTGAGCCATTAAGATGACTCGATAGATAATTTCCGTCATGTCCGATCTCCCGCCCGATCGTTTCGCCGCTCGATTCCAGATAGCAGTGAACGGAAAAAGATAAGAAAAACAAGCGGAAGATAAGAGAATTGACTGCGGAATCAAGCGGCAAAACGATCCAATGGGAAGGATCGAGCGGCAAAAAGGAGCAGTTTCTGACCAGCATAATGACCAGCATAAGTGTCAAACTAATAGACTTTCAAACAACAAGTCGTTTGATCAGTCATTTACTCTAGTTCTATCCAGTCCATTGTCCATTATCAAGTTGGTTAAATGACATGTAAATTAGGTAAATTAGCATATCTAACGACTTGTTGGTCAGTGTGTACATGCTGTCTGAACGACTGGTTATTTGAAGTTCAAGTCGCTCAAACGACCGGTTTAAACCGACAATCAGGCGTAAAGTTGGACGTGTGTACACATCTTAAAGAGCAAGTGTCGCAAAAATTGTAAAAAATTTAAAACGCATACAAGTACATTTTTTCCTGAGTAAAATGAGCCATACATGACTTCTCTCCTATGTTGCGGTCACTTACAGTAGGTAGTAGAAATCTGACATTACCGACAGGTTTTGGGTTAGTCCATCGCTTCATGGGGGATTCTCAGCATGGCCTATATTCTTTATAAAGAAAAAGATTTATTCACTGTTGATGGCCAGCTGCCCTGCTCACCGTACACTTCTTTGGCAGTTGGACAGAGCAACAGACATTCACTAAGTGCTTTTAAAAATAAAGAAAACCCTGAGAACCCCCTATGAGAAGATGGACTAGTCCAAAACCTGTCGGTAATGTCAAATCTCTACTACCTACTGTAAGTGACAGCAACATAGGAGAAAAGTAATGTATGGCTCATTTTACTCTAGAAGAAACGTACTTCTTATTTGTATAGGTTTACATGTATTTTAAATTTTAAGATTTTCGCGACAGAGGTCCTTTAAGTACAGAGTTCTCATTATAAACTAAGATAAGAGGCACTCTGATTAGACAAGAGAACGTCATAGCTCGCCCCAAATCACAAAACATCCGGTTATTTATGAAAACGGGCCAATTTCCTCTGTCTGGTGCAATCAAACAATTTGATCAATTTTGGTCAGAAATCGATTATTAGTCCAGCAGTTTGAGGCATGGATTTCTAGCAGATTCGATCGATTCAGCAGGATATTGATGAGAATAAAATCGATAAGCACATGGCTGAAGCTAGTGGCCCATTCTTGCCCTAATCAGGATCAGGCAGGAGGAGGGAGGAACTCATGCAGCAATTTGCAGACCACAATTTTTTAAGATAATGAAAATAGTTTCTAATTACAGGTAGTCCCTAGTTAACGAACGAGATAGGGACTGTAGGTTCGTTCTGACTCTGTTCTTAAGTCGCATAAGTCGCAACATTGTGCTATATCTGCCCCCTGTACCTTCTCTGTGCCCCCCTGTGCCTCCAGTGTCCCCCTCTTTGTCACCTCTGCCCTCTGTACCTGCTTATAAAAGTTTAAAAGCCATTTAAAAAAAATTTTTTAAATCGATTTTCTCAAAAACTACAAGGCCAATTTGGGAAAAAAAAATGTTAACTTGTTCCCATGGAAACACAGAATCCATGCCGTTCGTATTGGCGGGTCGTTCGTAAGTCGGTCGTTCGTAAGTCGGGGACTACCTGTATAACAGTGTATTGGATTTGAGCCCAGCCCTGTGAAGGCAAGTCCTATTCTGGAAGTTGAAGATCCACCTCAATCGTGTTGTCAGCAGCCCAAGCCAAAAGGGGGTCTTTCAAGAGATTATTATTTAGTATTTATATAGCACTGACATCTTCCGCAGCGCTGTACAGAGTATATTGTCTTGTCACTAACTGTCCCTCAGAGGGGCTCACAATCTAGTCCCTACCATAGACATGCCTATGTATGTATCGTGTATTGTAGTCTAGGGACAATTTAGGGGGAAGCCAATTAACTTATCTGTATATTTTTGAGATGTGGGAGGAAACTGGAGTGACCGGAGGAAACCCACGCAGACATGGGGAGAACATACAAAGTCCATGCAGAGAGTGCCCTGGCTGGGATTCAAACCGGGGACCCAGCGCTGCAAGGCGAGAGCGCTAACCACTACGCCACAGTATTTCATTTCCTGACACCCCTTACCCCTGTTTCGGAGCCCCCCACAATTGCACTGTTCCCCTTTGGAGCTGGCTGCAGCATACATTGATAGAGTTTCCTGATGCTCATGTCTCTGCCGTGGGATTATGAATCTCTCCGCGAACGGCGGTGATCGCAGTGACGAGCCATCTATTCTGCTCAGCGTCATCCTCTCCCTGGCGGACGTGGAAGATGGAATCTCGGGCGAAACCGCCAACAAGAGAGTCTGATAAATAACCGCGCTGTTCCCTTGTATAGCGCTCTGCGTTCTCCCAACAGGCAGATAAATCACGCCAACATGAATTAATGCTGCCGTGCGCCTGACATCCAATTTACGTGTTTACCGGTGTATCCCGGTCCCCTAATAAAGCTGCAGGCAACCGCAACTATCAGGACCCCGTCAAGATCAGCACAATTTGTAAACTTGCGCTGATGCTTAAAGCCGTAGCCCAAATGATTGCTGAAACCATAACCACATATAACAGCAAGTCCCAGTTATCAGAAACTCAGGCAACTGGAAGTCATTCCTGATGGATAACAGGACTGTTTTGGGGAGGGGGGGGGGGTGTCTGGGCAGGAGTGGAGGCATTAAAATACTTACCGAGCCTCCAGCCACTTCTTGTAGACTTTTTGCAGCTCCTAGCGGCTTTCAGGCTTGCATGCACAGATTATGCAGGAAGCCGCTAGGAGCTGCAGGACGTCTACAAGACATCGCTGGAGGCTGGGTAAGTATTTGAGGAGAGTAGTGGGGGAGGGGAGGGGGAGCGGTCAGCTGGCAAGCGGTAAATTCACGGCGTCCATCCTCCCGTGTGCGAGGTCTCACAGGAGCAATAGAACACCCAGAGACGGACGGCTGCTACAAACTGCTTACACTCAGCCATTAACTCAGAAAACGCTTTCCTTGAGGGCGTAATCCGAGCCGTACACAGATCAATGGCGGACTGATTAGGAGAACGATTGATGGCATCCTGATTGGTAACAGATAGGCGGCAGTGATCGATAAATCGCCTTCCTTCAGTAGATCCTCACCACGTCAGCAGAAACCCGAGCGAAAATCGAACGGAGGGTCGATCTGCTAACTACTTGCTATTCCACACAGCACAAAAAGCATGCAGCATTCATTACACCGCCACACACAACAACATGACCCCAGAATTCAGTAACTATCACCCACTAAACTATGCAGCATTCGTTACACCGTCACACACAACAACATGACCCCGGAATTCAGTAACTATCACCCACTAAACTATGCAGCATTCGTTACACCGCCACACAGTCAACAACTTTACCGCAGAATTCAGTAACTTTATCACCCACTAAACTTCCAAAGACTATGGCCTGATGTGTGTATGAGCCTTTAGAAATGGCTGCAGTTTACATTTTCCCAGGGACATTTGTTTTTGACTCCACTCACCTTGACACACAGTCACTCAATGACCAAGTTTGTGAGCTTTTGGGTTCCTGGCTTCTAAATTGTGTGAATGGAGGCAGTTTATCCAGCAAAGAAATCGAATTAGCCGTTTGTGGCTCCGCCCCTTTAGTGAATTTGAACCCCAGTCACTTAATGGCCGACTGTAGCAGGTTTGAGGCCTCTGCCATTAACAGTGTAAGAATGGCAGCAGTTTCAATATTCCCCTTGAAAATCAATAGGTGAATTTTGATTGGCTGTTGTAGGCTCCACCCACTTTTCTAATTATTAATCCAAGTCACCCAGTGATCAGCTGTGTCAAGTTTTAGAACTCTGCCAATAACAGAATGGCTGACATCAATCTAACAAATCTGATTGGCTGTTTGTGTCTCCACCCCCTTTAGTGAATTTGGACCCCAGTCACCCAATGACTGATTCAGGTTTGAGGCCTCTGCCATTAACAGTGTATGAATGGTAGCAATGTAAATAATGCCCTTGAAAATCAATAGGTGAATTTTGATTGACTGTTGTAGGCTCCACCCACATTTCTGAATATTAATCCCAGTTACCAAGTGACCAAGAGTGGCAAGTTTAAAAACCCTGCGATTAACAGCTATTTTATGCACCCACTTTTCCTGGATTTGTAACCTCAGTCACCAAGTGACCAACTGTGCCAAGTGTGGGGACTCTGGCTTGATTACTGTGAGAATGGCAGCCTTTTACATTTTTTCCATTGACATGCATGGGTGAAATCTGATTGGCTGTTTGTAGCTAATAATGTAATAAAAAAGTGCTTAATTTTTACCATAATTATGTATAAATGATTTAGTCAGTGTTTGCCTATTGTAAAATCTTTTAAATCCCAGATTTACATTCTGACATTTATTACATGGTGACATTTTTACTGCTGGCAGGTGATGTAGCTGCTGCATGGTTTTTGGCAGTTGGACCCAGCTGTAAAAAGCTATTTCCCACAATGCAACAAGGTTCACAGACAGGAAACTGCCAGGAGTACCACGGACCTCAGAGTTTCTTGTGGCAGGGGTTGCACCACAATATCAGTCATACAGCGCCCCCTGATGGTCTGCTTGTGAAAAGGAATAGATTTCTCATGTAAAGAGGGTATCGGCTACTGATTGGGATAAAGTTCAATTCTTGGTCGGAGTTTCTCTTTAAAGCGGACCTGAATTTAGAACTTCCTCTCTGCTCTAAAGGGTAAGCAACGGTATAACTTTTACAGAAAAAAAATGTCCTTGTTACAGCTTATAGCGCTCTTTCAGAGATTCTGCAGAGTGGTTACTTCCTGTTTGCTGGGAGCACAGAAAGGGTTAACCTTCCGTGTTTGTATATTAGCTCTCAACTTAGCAAAGAACTGGGAGCTCAAATTACACTAGCTCATTACTTGCTGAGACGAGAGAATTAGACAGGCTGTTCGCTATAAACACATGCAGAGTGGACACAGTGGATTTCTCTTTGCCTCCTGTGTAAGAGTTCAGGTCCACTTTAACCTGAAACTTTGCAGTGCAATACAATGTATTGTACTTACAGCAGTGACGTTCGTGTATATTATATACAAATTGTATGGATCTGTTGCATTTATTTTTAACTTAAAGAGACACTGAAGCAAAAAAAAAAAATAATGATTTGTATGTGTAGCACAGCTAAGAAATAAAACATTAAAGAGAACCCGAGGTGGGTTTGAAGAATGTTATCTGCATACAGAGGCTGGATCTGCCTATACAGCCCAGCCTCTGTTGCTATCCCAAACCCCCCTAAGGTCCCCCTGCACTCTGCAATCCCACATAAATCACAGCCGTGCTGCTGACAAACAGCTTGTCAGAGATGGCTGTGTTTATCTCTATAGTGTCAGTCTGCTGCTCTCCCCGCCTACTGCAGAACTCCAGTCCCCGCCTGCATCCCTTCCCTCCCTGCTGATTGGAGGGAAGGGACAGGGGCAGGGACCGGAGCTATGCAGGAGGCGGGGAAGCAGCTGAGACTGACACTACAGATGTAAACACAGCCTCACAGCACGGCTGTGATTTATGAGGGATTGCAGAGTGCAGGGGGACCTTAGTGGGGTTTGGGATAGCAACAGAGGCTGGGCTGTATAGGCAGATCCAGCCTCTGTATGCAGATAACATTTTTTATACACACCTCGGGTTCTCTTTAAGATCAGATACATCAGTCTAATTGTTTCCAGTACAGGAAGAGTTAAGAAACTCCACTTGTTATCTCTATACAAAAAAGCCATTAAGCTCTACGACTTTCAAAGTCGTGGAGAGGGCTGTTTTCTGACTTTTATTATCTCAACTGTGCATTAACTATTTACTTTTTCTCTGCCAGAGGAGAGGTCATTAGTTCACAGACTGCTCTGAAAGACTCATTTTGAATGCTGAGTGTTGTGTAATCTGCACATATTAGAGAATGATGCAATGTTAGAAAACACACTGTATACCTGAAAATAAAAATATCAGATTATTTTCTTTGCTGCTAATCTTCTAGTAATTATTCATAGTACACAACCAATTCATTATATCATATATATTTTTTCGCTTCAGTGTCTCTTTAAAGGACCACTGTCGTGAAAATCTTAAAATTTAAAATATATTTAAACATATACAGATAAGAAGTACACTTTTTCTAGCGTAATATGAGCCATAAATTAATTTTCTCCTAGGTTGCGGTCACTTACAGTAAGTAGTAGAAATGTGACAGAGCCGACAGGTTTTCGACTAGCCCATCTCCTCATGGGGGAGTCTCAGGGTCGTCTTTATTTTCAAAAGCACTTAATGAATGGCAGTTGCTCCGTCCAAATGCCAAAAAAAAAAAAAAAAGTGTGCAGTGAGTACAGAGGCTGGCCAACATCTTTTAAAAAATATTTTTCAAGGAGTGCCTTTACAAAGCCATGCTGAGAATACCCCATGAGGAGTTGAGCTAGCCCAAACCCCGTCGATTCTGTCAGATTTCTACTACCTACTGTAAGTGACAGCAACATAGGAGAAAAGTATTTTATTGCTCTTTTTACTCTGGAAGAAACCTGCTTCTTATTTGTATGTTTACATGTATTTTACATTTTAAGATTTTCGCGACAGAGGTCCTTTAATTAAACATTTTCATTTAAAGAAGAAAAAAAAAACGATACAAACAAATCTGGAATGAGATAATCCTGTACGGTGATCTTGGCTGGCCGTGCTGGAGTGTCACAGACTCGGGACCACAGAGGTGTTTAACCAGCTCTAATGAGTGTATACAGAGACGCATTAGCGCGATATAGAAATATTTAGCCAGCCTCTGATCTCTCCCATCCGCACAGGAACAGAGCGGGGTGACATCAGCCAGATCCTCCGCACACTTCAGCAGAAAGCTAAACACAGGGAGAGGCCCAGAAGAGCGGCGGCGTTAGGGAAGGGCTTATGGGAAATCTCCCACTGGCAAGTCTGACGTTATAAAAACACTCTGTACGGCCCCGGCTGGGGGGAGTCTTCCCGAAACTCACAAACATGAACTGGGCCGCGCCGCGGCGCCCTGAAGAAATAACCGCGGTCTGGAGAACTAAAAGGTGTAAACATGAACATTACACCAAACCATCAGTAGACTAAAAACCATCAGTAGACTAGTCTAAACTGCTTAGTGAATTGAGGCCAATGTTAAAGAGAAACTGTAACCAAGAATTAAATTTCATCCCAGTCAGTAGCGGATACCCCCTTTCTCATGAGAAATCTATTCCTTTTCACAAATAGATCATCAGGGGGGTCTGTATGGCTGATATTGTGGTAAAACCCCCTCCCACAGTGTGATGTCAGGACAATGGTTCTGACATCACACTGTGGGAGCCTTGTTGCATTGTGGGAAATAACAGCTGTTTCCAACTACCAAAAAAAAAAGCAAGCAGCATCTCCTTCCACTGACATCACCTGCCAGCAGTAAAAATGTCACCATGTGATAATTGGCAGAATGTAAATCAGGGAGAGAAAAGATTTTACAATGAGCAAACACTGACTAAATCATCTATACATAATTATTGTAAAAATGAAGCATTTTTTTATTACATTATTTTCATTGCAGTTCCGGCTTAAGGAGGCCCTGTAGTGACATATATTAGAATGCAGCAAATTATTCAGGATACCCACTTTTATGTTAAAAATTGTGATTTCCCCATTCGCATCACAACACGGTAACAAAGCAGCTTGGGGTGACCCAAAACCACAAGGAGAGTATAGGGGACGGAGCCCTATCCCATAGAGCCATATCAGTCCTCGCCAAGCACTGAAGTCCGGAACAGGCTGTCTGCATGTGGGTGTTGCTGTGGCTCTGTAACATGTAAAGCTTTAGGCTTGTTATACACCAGCAGTTCTGGATGTAAGTTTGGCTTCAGGGACATAGAGATGATTTGCATACTCAGCAGCGGTGCATTGTGGGTCATTATTGTAAATAAGAAGGCAAACTAAGCATTAGCATCATAAACACTTCCACTGATGCTTAGCCTAAACAAGGGTGTCAAACTCAAAAGTGGGCCGAAAATAAAAACAGAGACCAAGTCGCGGGCCAACCTCAATGTCTAATATCCCTCCTCCCTCCCCAATACAGTAACCTGGTTTCCTGCCTATACAGTTCCCTGGTGTGTAGTGGTCCCCTTTCTCCCCTATACAGTTCCCTGATGTCTAGTGACAATCCCCCCCCCCCCCTCCGTCTCCTATACAGTTCCCTGGTGTCTAGTGGCCCCCTTTCTCCCTTATACAGTTCCCTGATGTCTAGTGACACCCCCCCCCTCCCTCTCCTATACAGTTCCCTGGTGTCTAGTGGCCCCTCCCTCTCCTATACAGTTCCGTGGTGTCTAGTGGCCCCTCCCTCTCCTATACAGTTCCCTGGTGTCTAGTGGCCCCTCCCTCTCCTATACAGTTCCCTGGTGTCTAGTGGCCCCTCCCTCTCCTATACAGTTCCCTGGTGTCTAGGGCTTCACTTCCATATAGCTTAGCTGGTGGTTAAATCCCTTCAGTACACAGAATCTAAACTGAAGAGGACGCTTGATACAACTATTTGGGAACTCTGTCCACTGAGCTGTCACATGGTATGTTTAGAACTATTGTCGAGATGCGCTTAACCACTTAATGACCGCCTAACGCCAATAGGCGTCGGCAGGTCAAAGTGGTGTTTCCATGGAGTTCCATGTCAGTTCACGGAGGGTGTCTCCGTGAACAGCCTGCGAGCCTCCGATTGCGGCTCGCAGGCGAAATGTAAACACGCGGGGAAGAAATCCCCGCTGTTTACATCCTATGGCGCTGCTGTCGCAGCAGCACCATAAAGGAGATCGGCGATCCCCGACCTCTGATTGGCCTGGGGATCGCCGGCATCTGATAGGCTGAATCCAAGCCTATCAGAGGCGGTACAGGACGGATCACCGTCCTGTGCCGTCCATAGCGAGAGGGAGAGAGGGAGAGGGAGGGAAGGAGAAATATCGCTGCGGAGGGGGGCTTTGAGGAGCATCCCCCGCTCGGCCACACAGAGCGGCGGCAATCAGACCCCCCCCCCAGCAGGACATCCCCCTAGTGGGAAAAAAAAAAGGGGGGGGGGGGGGGGGGAGTCTGATCTCCCTGCCACAATCCTGATCTGTGCTGCGGGCTGGAGAGCCCACGCAACACAGATCAGCCAAAACAGCCCTGGTCCTTCAGTGGCTGAAAAAAAAAAAAAAAGACAAGAAATAAAATAATCCAGGAACTGCAGTGCGTTTGGCATCCCTGCACTGTGGATGTTCTTAATGCTCTGGCAGAAGATTCCTCTAAGAGCCAGGAAGCGCGACTCTCGGCCCTGATCCCCCCGGCTGGAGAGCAGCCAGGAATACACAGCTTGTGCTGCAGCTGCCACACTCAGAGGTTGGCACCGAGCTCTCCTAGTGACGCAACACTTCTCAGCATCCCTGCGCCAGCCTAAGCCAGCTTAAGAATGTTCACTTAGATTAATCATACGGTGATCTCCCGTGTGCTGCCGCTGTGAGACCCGCGCCCCGCCGGCCATCCCTCTCTGATCAGCAGGAAGGAGAATCGCAATTCCCACTTCATGTGAACCGTACAGAGACTCATTTAAAGAGAACCCGTAACCAAGAATTGAACTTCATCCCAATCAGTAGCTGATACCCCCTTTCCATGAGAAATCGATTCCTTTTCTCAAACGGATCATCAGGGGGCTCTGTGTGGCTGATATTGTGGTGAAACCCCTCCCATAGTGTGATGTCAGGACCATGGTTCTGACATCACACTGTGGGAGCCTTGTTGAATTGTGGGAAATAACAGCTGTTTCCAACTGTCAAAAAAGCAAGCAGCATCTCCTTCCATGGACATCACCTGCCAGCAGTAAAAATGTCCAAACGTAATAGAGAGGTCCCAACACTACTACCCAAAACTTGATGCACCAGGGAGTCGACCAGCTTATCCCCTCATCCACCACAGGGTAACTTCAACAGAGAAAACAAAGATGCTGGGTCTCCACCTGGATTTAGGGCCTGTCGGCCTGTTTATTGCAAGTGTCATTCTTATTAACTTTTTAGCAGAGAAATGTATAATATAGAGGGAATCCACTGGGCGTACGAGAGAGAACGGCGCCGGAGACTTGGGCGCAGGACACAGCCAGTATATGGCTGATCCTGCTGCCGCACAAGTCCGAGCCGTGTTAATTACTATTCCCCCTCCAGGCCGACATGGATAGTGGGGGAATGAAATAATTCGGCTTCCAGCAATCGCTGGAATCCGAATTATTGTTTTAAAAGCAACTTCAGGTCCGTCTTCTGACGGCGCTGAAGTTACTCCCTGTGCCTGCGATAGCCGTAGTTCCTATTACGGCCTATGGTGGCGCCGGCTGCACCCAAGTCTCCTGCACTGCTGCGCCCAAGTCTCCAGCGCTGGATTTACCGTGTTCGTCCACTGGATCCTGCAAGGGCTTGTGGGCGGAGCTTGGCCACACTGGGCGGAGCACGTCTGCACACTAGTATGGGGCCGAACGGGACTTGGCTTTTTCCCACGAGCCCTTGCAACAGCTCCAACCTTTAGCGCAAGCTGCCCTGCGCACTGCGGCGACACTCGTTCTTGTAAGGAGGCGCGGCCGCGAATTGGAACAATTGTCATTGAAATACATTATATGTACAACGAACGAAAGAAACGGACGATGCAAACAACTTCTAATAATAATAATTTGGTATTTATATAGCGCCGACATCTTCCGGAACGCTGTACAGAATATATTGTCATGTCACTGACTGTCCCTCAGAGGAGCTCACAATCTAATCACTACCATAGTCTATGTATGTATTGTGTAGTGCATGTATCATAGTCTAGGGCCAATATTGGGGGAAGCCAATTAACTTATCTGTATGTTTTTGGGACGTGGGAGGAAACCGGAGTGCCCGGAGGAAACCCACACCGGCACAGGGAGAATATTCATACTCTTTGCAGATGTTAACCTGGATGGCATTTGAACCAGGGACCCAGGGCTGCAAGGCAAGAACTATAACCACTACGCCACCATGCTGCCCACTATGCCGCCGTGAACATCCCCTTAGTCTACTTACTACAAAAGGCAATATGATTCGGTAAGTTTAGTTCCATTTTAAACATTTGGTTGGAAAGTGGAGGATGTCGGGTGTCCCCTTTAACATCCGACGCAGCTCTGTAGCCCAGAAATAAAACCACACGCGCTCCATGCAGACGGCAGCTGCAGCTCGGCATAATGACTTCCTAATCAGGGAAAATGAGTCCCGCACTCCGCAAGGCACAAAAACCTCTCGAAAATTACTGTGATCCTTCCGGAGCATGGCGTGTAATTAGCAGGCTGAGCGGTGACGCACTCTGCCACGCTCCTTCCACCGGGAGGGCACAGATGTCACCGCACAGCAGCCACCTATTCCACCACCGCTCTCCTACCACTGCGAGGGCACAGATGTCACCGCACAGCCGCCCATTCCATCACCGCTCTCCTGACCACCGTTGAGGGCACAGATGTCACCGCGCAGACGCCCATTCCACCACCGCTCTCCTTCCACCGGGAGAGCACAGATGTCACCGTGCAGTCACCCATTCCACCGCAACGCTCCTTCCACTGCGAGGGCACAGAGGTCACCGCACAGCCGCCCATTCCACCACCGCTCTCCTTCCACTGCGAGGGCACAGATATCACTGCACAGCCGCCCATTGCCCCGCCTCTCTCCTTCCACTGCGAGGGCACAGATGTAAACGCACAGCCGCCCATTCCACCACCGCTCTCCTACCACTGCGAGGGCACAGATGTCACCGCACAGCCGCCCATTCCACCGCCGCTCTCCTTCCACTGTGAGGGCACAGATGTAACCGCGCAGCCGCCCATTCAACCGCCGCTCTCCTGACCACCAAGAGGGCACAGATGTAACCGCACAGACGCCCATTCCACCACCACTCTCCTACCACTGCGAGGGCACAGATGTAACCGTGCAGCCGCCCATTCCACCACCGCTCTCCTTCCACTGAGGGCACAGATGTAACCGCACAGCCGCCCATTGCACCACCGCTCTCCTGACCACCGAGAGGGCACAGATGTAACCGCACAGACGCCCATTCCACCACCACTCTCCTACCACTGCGAGGCCACAGATGTAACCGTGCAGCCGCCCATTCCACCACCACTCTCCTTCCACTTAGGGCACAGATGTCACTGCACAGCCGCCCATTGCACTGCCGCTCTCCTGACCATCGAGAGGGCACAGAAGTCACAGCGCAGACGCCCATTCCACCACCGCTCTCCTTCCACCGGGAGAGCACAGATGTCACAGTGCAGCTACCCATTCCACCGCAATGCTCCTTCCACTGCGAGGGCACAGATGTCACCGCACAGCCACCCATTCCACCGCCGCTCTCCTGACCACCGAGAGGGCACAGATGTCACCGTGCAGCCACTCATTCCACGGCAACGCTCCTTCCACTGTGAGGGCACAGATGTAACCGTGCAGCCGCCCATTCCACCACCGCTCTTCTTCCACTGAGGGCACAGATGTCACCGCACAACCACCCATTGCACTGCCGCTCTCCTGACCACCGAGAGGGCACAGATGTCACTGCGCAGCCGCCCATTCCACCGCCGCTCTCTTGACCACCGAGAGGGCACAGATGTCACCACACAGTAGCCACGTATTCCACCACCGCTCTTAATAAAGTTTTTTTTTCACAATAAGGCACCTCGAGCAGATGACATAACCTAAATCATGTCCAGTGTTTACCACAATAACTTCAGAAATAGAGTTTTTGGTCATGCTGCTCTAATCTTACGAAACTCTCTACCACAGGCAATCAGGACAGCTCCATCCCCAAAGACGTTTAAATCCAGGTTAAAATCCCCACCTGTTCATTCTGGAAGAAAAAAAGACCACTACCGCAAAAAAATTAAAAATTTCAAATACATGAAAACACAAATAACACATTTCTCCCAGAGTAAAACGAGCCATAAATTAATTTTCTACTGTGCTGCTGTCAGTAGGTCGTAGAAATCTGACAGAACTGACTAGTTTTGGACTAGACCATCTCCTCATAGGGGATTCAACTGTGGTAGGGGAGGCTGGCCTAAAACTTTGTATAGATCATAAGTGACAGCAACGTAGGAGAAAAGTAATTTATAGCTTATTTTACTCTGGAAGAAACATACATGTATTTTAAAAATTTTTTACAATAGTGGTCCTTTAAGAGTCACTTCAGTAATAGCCGTTTCTTCTCTTAGTTTACCGGAGGAGTAATTATAATTCAAAGTCTTTCAGAACTCACTCCCAGCTGCGAATACTGCTGATCCTGCCCTGGTCAGCACAAGAATCTGCCTAATACCTCCTCCAACCAGTGACTGATTACTAGAATGTGCTGAGTCAGGATTCCACCACATACAGAGCTTACACAGCAATGCACAGACCCAGCTGCAGCAAGCTTACGTCTGTATCTATAGGATGGATGGTGAGTGATGGGGCTGACAAAGGAAAAAAGCTAGCAGAAAAGAAAAATACACAGGAGTCTCTCAAAAACATGCCTTAAAATGCATACGCCCACAATAGGTTCTTGTCAGCTAAAACAATGAAAACAACCAGTGACATCACTGAGAATGCAGCCTAAAGTATCCATTCACTAGAGACCGGTGACATCACTGAGAATGCAGCCTATCCATTCACTAGAGACCAGTGACATCACTGAGAATGCAGCCTATCCATTCACTAGAGACCAGTGACATCACTGAGAATGCAGCCTATCCATTCACTAGAGACCAGTGACATCACTGAGAATGCAGCCTATCCATTCACTAGAGACCAGTGACATCACTGAGAATGCAGCCTATCCATTCACTAGAGACCAGTGACATCACAGACGATGCAGCCTATCCATTCACTAGAGACCGAGACCAGTGACATCACTGTTGATGCAGCTTATCCATTCACTCGAGGCCAGTGACATGACTAAGAATGCAGCTTATCCATTCACTCGAGGCCAGTGACATGACTAAGAATGCAGCCTATCCATTCACTCGAGGCCAGTGACATGACTAAGAATGCAGCCTATCTATTCACTAGAGACCAGTGACATGACTAAAAATGCAGCCTATCTATTCACTAGAGACCAGTGACATGACTAAGAATGCAGCCTATCTACTCACTAGAGACCAGTGACATCACTAAGAATGCAGCCTATCTATTCACTAGAGACCAGTGACATGACTAAGAATGCAGCCTATCTATTCACTAGAGACCAGTGACATGACTAAGAATGCAGCCTATCTATTCACTAGAGACCAGTGACATCACTGAGAATGCAGCCTATCCATTCACTAGAGTCCAGTGACGTCACTGAGAATGCAGCCTATCCATTCACTAGGGACCAGTGACGTCACTGAGAGTGCAGCCTATCCATTCACTAGAGACCAGTGACGTCACTGAGAGTGCAGCCTATCCATCCACTAGAGGCCAGTGACATCACTGAGAATGCAGCCTATCCATTCACTAGAGACCAGTGACATCACTGAGAATGCAGCCTATCCATTCACTAGAGACCAGTGACATCACCAATGATGCAGCCTATCCATTCAATAGAGACCAGTGAAATCACTGAGAATGCAGCCTATCCATTCACTAGAGACCAGTGACATCACTGAGAATGCAGCCTATCCATTCACTAGAGACCAGTGACATCACTGAGAATGCAGCCTATCCATTCACTAGAGACCAGTGACATCACTGAGAATGCAGCCTATCCATTCACTAGAGACCAGTGACATCACTGAGAATGCAACCTATCCAGTCAGTAGAGACCGAGACCAGTGACATCACTGAGAATATCGGCTTTGACTTGAGTGAAACAAACGAGAATAGAAGCTGTACATTCAGTAATACCGGGTGTAATTTACCCAATGCTCGTACATAACCGTACACCATTATTGTGTGGCATTGTCTACACGTGGGGGAAACAGGAAAGACAAAATCCATAGACAATAAGTAGCCGTGTAACGCGCTCACTAATCCCTGTGACCTCTATAGCAGACTATCCCCCACGCCTCTTTCCCGACAGATGCTACAGCGTGTAATCCTCAGCTGACGACAAACCAGCTCAAATTAACAGGAAACCGCCAGCCGGCCATATGAAGATGATGAAAGAGAACAATGCAAACCCGCGGCCCACAAATAGCACCAGAATCACAATATGGGGCGGGCATAGGGAAACCAGTACAGTACTGGGCGGGGGTTGCGGTTGTGTGTGTGTTTTGCAGTGGGGGTCTTCTACTATATAAGGACCTGCACTTAAGTGTTATTGCCCTATGTCATTCATTCTTGGCTCTCAATCCTGTTGGTAGTTTAGGAGTTTTACTACGCTTCCTGCTAAACATTTTTAATGCTCACTTTAGATACAGTTTTCATTTACATGCATAGCTACAGACTAACCAGCAAGCTCATGGTGACCCAGAACTCATTGGAGTGTGTGAGGGGCTACAATGGTTCTAAAAGCCCCCTTACTAAAATGCTATGGAAAACAAACGTTTGCTTTCTTAAAACAGAAAGAATTTGCGATAATTCAGGTTGGAGTGAGCTCTGAGATGTCTCCCTGGGCATCACTGCTGAATATATGCAAATTAACCATTGTTACCCTTAGCAGCTAAACACACCTCCAGAACTGCTGGAATGCAATGACGTGTCAGCTTGTTAATTTGTACAGAGCCATAATAATCCTACATGCATACAGACTGTTTCGGATTGTTTGATCCTCATCAGTGCATTAATTTGGCTCTATGCAGTAGCGCTTGTAACACCGAGAGGTACAGACTAACCAGCAAGCTCATGGTGACCCAGAACTCACTGGAGTGTGTAAGGGACTACAATGGTCCTAAAAGCCCCCTTACTAAGATGCTATGGAAAACAAAAAGTTTTCTTAAAACAGAAAGTATTTGCGATAATTCAGGTTGGAGCTAGCTCCGAAATGTCTCCCAGTGCATCACTGCTGAAATATGGATAATTTGCATATATTCAGCAGTGATGCATTGTGGGACATCTCAGAGCTAGCTCCAACCTGAATTATCACAACTACTTTCCATTTTAAGAAAGCAAACTTTTGTTTTCTATAGCATTTAACTGAAAATTACTTTAAATTAAATCACACGTAAAAAGTTTTTTGCAATGAATAAAACATATCAACCGGAGCAATCAATAGATCCTCACTGACCTACAGCTGCCCGCATCCATCCCATCACCCTAAACCACGCCCCCTTACTTATGCATGCAAGAGAATAACTACACTTTCAGTACAGAGCTCAGTGAGGAGGTGGACTGGCAAAGCATACACCATTTCAGGCATGAGGGGGGGGAAACAAAAACTAAGGGAGGAAATGACATCAGGATTGGCTTCAGTCAGAGGCAATGAAGATGGAAAATGCCTGGAACAGTTTTCTCTTTATTTAGTATATAATTCACTGAAATTAAAATGTGGACAGTACAATACATATGTTATGCAAGTAAAAAAAAGTATTTATCTACTTATGTGGTTTTTTTCTGGGATAGTATGGCTGGCCCTGCTGCTTTAAAGTGGTTTAAAACACTGACAAAATGTTCAACAAAAATGTGTTTTCCTATTTTTTATAACCCCTACAATTATCATACTTGCTTTTGTGCACAAGTATTAATATTCATTTAGATATTATAACTTCCCAAAGTTCAGTTAATTTACTTTGAAAGCTGCTGGTGCATTTTATTTATAACTGTTGTCATTCTGTTGTAAATGCTGCCAGCAGTTATTTCTGGTCGGTTTTTCACTTCAGCGCTCATCAGCTGAAGTCCTGCGCAGCCAGAGAATGTAAATTTATCAAGTAAAGAATGTGTACACAAGATAAGATTATAAGTAGTTCGGATGCGGGTTCTCCCTGCAGAAGAAAGAGTCAGCCCTGTGATGTAACCCTTTGAATGCTGTTTTACAAAAAAAAACATTGTGTTAGTATATTATATGCTGTAAATCTTTTTAGAGCAAAGAAGAAATTCTGGGTTATATTCCGCTTTAAGGAGGGAAAGTGAGCAATGTCTTGTGACAAGGAAGGCAGCGGGCTGTGTCCAGCCATTGTTCCCGGAGGAGTTGATGATAGACGGTGAAAGTGATCCCGGGTCAGACAGAGAAACCTGCGGAGTGGATGATGAAGAGGCGACACAAGATATCCAGGCTGGTGGTAAAGGACGGGCCCAGATAGACGAGGAGAAGGACAAGCTATATAGGACAATACATGAGACAACTTATGCCCTACATGTCACAAGATCCGTCACCCCTCCCATTACCGCACTAAAAATCTGAGCAGACATGGGGGCGGCCATCTTCCTCTACACAAAGCTCAACCGCACACACCGGTACATCTACTTCCCAAAGGCTCACAGCAGCCAATCAGAAACCAGACTTCTTTCAGAGATATGCAGAAAAATTGTTGCTTGGAGCTTGGCGAATCACAAACAGCAGGCAGTACGTTTAACTCCATTCCGATTTGCATTCCGGATGTGATGATTTGCATCTCGTTGACAGACTCCTGTCGTCACTTTGCTGTGTACTAAATTGAACCTGAGTGAGAAGTATATGGAGGCTGCCACATTTATTTCCTTTTAAACAATACCAGTTGCCTGGCAGTCCTGCTGATCTATTTGGCTGCAGAAGCACCTGAATTACACACCTGAAACAAGCATGCAGCTAATCCAGTCAATACTTTAGTCAGAGCACCTGATTTGCTGCATGCTTGTTCAGGGTCTATGGCTAAAAGTATCAGAAGCAGAAGATCAGCAGGACAGCCAGGCAATTTGTAGAGCTTAAAGGACAAATTAAGCAAGAGGGATATGGAGGCTGCCATATTTATTTCCATTTAAGCAATACCAGTTGCCTGGCTGTCCTGCTGATCCTCTGCCTCTAATACTTTTAGCCACCGCCCCTGAACAAGCATACAGCAGATCAGGCGTTTCTAACATTATTATCAGATCTGCCAAAATTAGCTGCGTGCTTGTTTCTGGTGTTATTCAGACACTACTGCAGCCAAATATACCAGCAGGACTGCCAGGCAACTGGTATTTTTTAAAATGAAATAAATATGTCAGCCTCTATATCACTCACACTTCAGGTGTCCTTTAACCTCCCTGGCGGTTTGTTTATTTTGCCAGGGAGGCTGCAATGTGGTTTTTTTTTTAAATTAAAAAAAAAAATATTTCATGCAGCCAACTGAAAGTTGGCTGCATGAAAGCCCACTAGAGGGCGCTCCGGAAGCGTACTTTCGATCGCCTCCGGCAATCGAAAGTAACAAGATAGGCCGCAATTAGCGGCCTATCTTGTTTCGCTTTCCTCGTCGCCATGGCGACGAGCGGAGTGACGTCATGGACGTCAGTCGACGTCCTGACGTCAGAGCCGCCCGATCCAGCCCCTAGCGCCGGCCGGAACTGTTTGTTCCGGCTGCGCTGGGCTCGGGCGGCTGGGGGGACCCTCTTTCGCCGCTGCACGCGGCGGATCGCCGCGGAGCGGCGGCGATCGGGCAGCACACGCGGCTGGCAAAGTGCCGGCTGCGTGTGCTGCTTTTTTCAGAATGGAAATCGGCCCAGCAGGGCCTGAGCGGCGACCTCCGGCGGCATACCCCGAGCTCAGCTCGGGATTACCGCCAAGGAGGTTAAACCCTTGCCAATACATATTCTACTTATTCCAGATTACCCATGTGTCATGGGCTGTAATAACCGCACTCCTATTATATAAGCCGGGGGGAGGGGGAGTGGCAGTATGTCCCACATCCCCTAATACAGGGATGTCAAACTTAGATACAAAGTGAGCCAAGATTGTACACTGGGACCTAGTCGTGGGCCAACCTCAATGTCTACTGGCCACCTTTCTCCCTGGTGTCTAATGGCTCCCCTCCAATCCCTATACAGTTCCCTGGTGTCTAGTGGTCCTCCCTCCATCCCCTATAAAGTTCCCTGGTGTCTAGTGGCCCCTACCCGACCCTATACAGTTCTCTAGTGTTTAGTGCTTTCCCCCTACCTCCCCCATATGGCTTCCCTGGTGTCTAGTGGTCCTCCCTCCCTCCCTTATACAGTTCCCTGGTGTCTGGTGGCCCCCACCCTACCCTTCAACTGCTCCCTGGTGTCTGGTGGCCCCCACCCTACCCTACAACTGTTCCCTGGTGTCTAGTGGTCCTCCCTCCCTCCCCTATACAGTTATCTGGTATCTGGTGGCCCCCACCCTACCCTGTACAGTTCGTTAGTGTTTAGTGCTTTCCCCCTACCTCCCCCATATGGCTTCTCTGGTGTTCTAGGGCTTCACTGGTGGTCTACAGTGGGCCAAACATAATGCAAAGTGGGGAAACCACTTGGGGGCCAAATTAAATGGCTCTGAGGGCCAGATTTGGCCCATGGGCCGGCGTTTGACATGTATGGCCTAATAGAAGGCACTGTAGGGGGCTGGGCTGCTAGGATGCCGCACCCTGCCACGCCTCCAGATGACCCCAGAGGCCAGGCCAGCACAGGCTCAGTGATGTCATCACGGAACACTCAAAGATTCTGTATTGTTTTGCGAGGGAGAGGTAGGGGAAGTTGAGGTAACTTTATTAAACGTAAACAAGGGAAAAACCTGGCCATCCATTCTAATCACAGCACACGAGAACGGCAGGCGCGGTGCAAAGCGATTATCTGCCGAACACAGTCATTTACGTGACAGATACTGGAAGCTGCAACTGCAAATTGCTTCCTTTCAACAGAGAACAAAGATTAAAAAAAAAAAACAGAAGAGAAAAGAAACAGACAAGGGATTTATTATTAAGAAAAATCTTCAGCTAGCGGAAAACAACTTTTGTAGGCAGGCGATACAAATCACACATAGATGGGACTTCACAACACAGATAAAACGTTAACCATTTACTGCAGGTAATGTGAGGGAAGAGGAGCACAAAAGATTTTTAAAGAGACTAACAACATTTTCAGCTTTAGATCTTCTATCCTATAAGTTCCTATACCTGTTCTAATGTGGTCTGTGTTACTGCAGCATTTTATAGTTGCACTGTCTCTGTAATATATCTAATCTTTTCTTTGTCAAGCTTTGTCGACCCAGGGAGGAAGGAGCTGCCTCTGCTGTGATAGGGAGAAGTTATGCACACCTCCTCCACGCCCCCTGCAGGCTCTGTGTGTGTGCGCATTGTTTATCCCTCACAGACAGGTCTCTGTTGTCTATTTCAGCTTGTCTGAGGGGGGAGGGAGCCGCCCATGCTGAGAAACTATGAGAATTCCTAACTGGAGTGCAGATAATTCACTGGCGATTAAAAGCCAGGATCATGACGGGAAGCGGCGGAAATGGCAAGGAGGGATCCAGGAGATCACGGTGACTCGATTGGTATGTTTTTTTATTGCACAAATCAGACAGTACATATTCTCTTTAAGAACAAACAAAATATGAAAAAGAAAAAAAAAAGTCACTTACCCCAGAAGATGAAACTAGGGTAAGGTATTAAAAGTGAGCTCTTGCCCACTTCTGCAGGAAAACAATTGTGCCAAAAAATAACTAAGCAAGGCTCTGTGCACCTTTTTACTATAGTTATCCCTTTCCAGCTGTGGCTGAATAGTGTGCTGGTTAAGGGCTCTGCCTCTAACTCAGGAGACCTGGGTTCAAATCTCGGCTCTTCCTGTTCAGTAAGCCAGTAGCTATTCAGTAGGAGACCTTAGGCAAGTTTCCCTAACACTGCTACTGCCTATAGAGCGCGTCCTAGTGGCTGCTGCTCTGGCGCTTTGAGTCCGCCAGGAGAAAAGCAAGATAAAATGTTCTGTGTCTGGTCTTTTCTTTACGCTACAGCTTATCCAATCCTGTGAGTCAGAAAAATCAGGCTTCCTGAAAGGGTCGGTCTCCCAAAAAACGAGAAAATTGCAAGATCTAGTACAGACAACTTTATACAATAAACAGTTATGAATTAATAAGTGTTTTCCTGATTTATATTGTGGAATTTTATCACAGATGGCAACATATTCAGTCCCGTCAGGTGCAGCCCTGTGCAATGTTTGTTTCTGAGAATTCTGAAGCCAGTACAAAATATACCTAGCCTCCCAGAATGCTTAGGTGTGTGGGGGGGGGTAAGGATTTTGTATAGCTAAACAGCCTAGGCTAATACTCAGTGGGAGGGCCGGGCTACATACTTATATATAGCAATATATAGATATAGGAAGAGTTTCTGATGCTGAAACCAGGGTATTCTGAACATTTTACTGCTTTCTACTACATGTCACTACAGGGCCTCTTTAACAATGGTTTTCAGTACACCATGAGCAGTTTGTACTTCCGAAATAAAGCTAAACATAGAAAAGTGGACCTGGGGATATAATGCTGATCAGCAGACTCTCTGCCTGCAGTACTACAAAGGCAGCCTGTACAGGGGATCCAGTAACTGGCACTGCATGGAAAACCAATGAATTATTACTAGGCTGAGATCAGACTGACGGCCTCTGTGTATGGGGAGCAGGAGGGGACAAAACAGGAACATGAGGATTCCCCCACACTACCAGCAGAGCAACTTCAGCTAAACACCATCCTAACAGCAGAATAACGCTCTTTATGGGCATCATACTCCACCCATCACCTAACAAATAGAAGATAACTGCATACAACAGGGATACAGAGACAAAGTGGAGGACAACTCATTTCCCCTCCTCTCTGGGTTCAGCTGCTGGGCAGGTCATTCAGGTGAGACTATGACACCTAATGTAGAGGCCAGGACTACATTTCCCAGAATCCCAGTATGACAGCAGAAGCCACTTGGCTATAGGACTATGTTGAGAATTTTCGACTTCTCGGTACCGAGAATTCTAAAGAACCAAAGCCAAAGCTCAGAAACGGGGACTGGACGACAGCGTGGGATGCCTGTATAGGATTTAGAGGCTTTCCTCTTAGGCAATTAGGTCTTTTTGGACCCAAGGATTGCCTTGGATAAGTTGCCATTACTTATGAATTACACCAACAAGAACGCAGCTAATCTTACCAGACCTGACAATGGCTATAATTCATAAAGGAGCTGTCGGTAGTGCGGGAAAACACCGCTCTTCTCCGCAAGCGGTACTTAAAGTGAACCTAAAGCCGATAAAAAAAATGAGATTAACTCACCTGGGGCCTCCCTCAGCCCCCTGCAGCCGATCGGTGCCCTCGCAGCTCCGCTCCGATGTCCCAGGACCCGCCGGCGAGCACTTCCGGTTTCGCCGTCACTCGCCGTCACCGGCCGACAGGCATGGGAACGCGAGTGATTGTTCGCGTTCCCAGCCTGTATATCGTCCCCTATGCTGCTATTGCGGCCTCCTGGCCGCAATAGCAGCATAGGGGGCGATATACAGGCTGGGAACGCGAACAATCACTCGCGTTCCCATGCCTGTCGGCCGGTGACGGCGAAACCGGAAGTGCTCACCGGCGGGTCCTGGGACATCGGAGCGGAGCTGCGAGGGCACCGATCGTCTGCAGGGGGCTGAGGGAAGCCCCAGGTGAGTTAATCTCATTTTTTTTATCGGCTTTAGGTTCACTTTAAGACTTCAGGGTGGTCATTCATAAAAAGGTTGCCTGTTGCGATACAAGTGCAGAGGTTTTCTGGAGGAAGCTGGCTGCAGCGTGGCGGAAGACATGCGGAAACATAAAAGCTGCCCGATTCCCTCCGTGCGCTCCTCTGTCTGATGCTGCTTGGGAGGTCCGTCCCATTCATTTACAAGTAATCCGCCCGTCTATCGCTACTGTCGAGCAAGCGGTATTTTCCTTCCGCATACTGCTTGCTCTAATGTTTATGAATGGACGTGTTTGTTACTTTTTCTAGATTAATCTAGAAAAACTCCGCACAAGGCGGAAATGTATCGCTCTTCACGGGAATGTCAGCTTTTCATGCGGAAAGAGCCTTTATGAATTGGGATTTTGCTGAGTGTTCGGTAAAGTCAGCGGTATTAAGCATTTCCGCATTCGGAAATGCTTTATGAATGAAAGCCAATGTCAGAAACACCCGATATGCTGCATGCTTGTTTAGGGGCTATGGCTAATTGTATTAGAGGCAGAGGATTGGTAGGGCAGCCAGGCAACTGGTATTGCTTTAAGTGAATCAGAGACGAAGCACCCTCATGTATTTTACCATATAGATCAGTGGGAACATTAGAGAAAACACATACCATGTTTTCTGTTTTATTCTGCACTGCACAGCTTGCTTCTAATCAGCCCTGATAAAATTCCCGACTGAGCATTCAGTCTGGCTTTGCTATAATGACTCAGCTATAATGATTCCTGAACAGAGCCAGCAGGGGGCAGGCTTGGGCTTGAAAAGACACCACAGAACACTGCCTTAGCTATAAAAATTCCTGAGCAAAGCCAGACTGAATGCTCAGTCGGGGATTTTATCAGGGCTGGTAAGAAGCAAGCTCAACAGTTAAAAATGAAACAGAGAGCAGGGTAGGTGTCTTCTGTAATGTCCCCATTGATATATATGGTAAAATTCATGAGGGTGCTTAGTCTCTGGTTCACTTTAAAAGGAAATAAATATGGCAGCCTCCATATTATCTCTCTCGTTGCAGTTCTCTTGTAAAGGAAACCTGAAAGCAAGAAGTATACGGAGGCCGCTATATTTATTTCCCTTCAATCAATACCAGTCCTGTTCATCTTTCATGCATCGGTAGTGTCTGAATCACACCCGGAACAAGTTTGTGGCTGATCAAGTCAGACTTCGGTCAGAGCAACTGATCTGTAATACATTTAGCCGTAGACCCTGAACAAGCATATAGGCAGAAGATCAGCAGCACAGCCAGGTAATGTGCATGGTTTACAAGGAAATACATAGGTTTCCATACTCCTCTTACTTCTGGCCCTTCGGAAATCAGGAGCCAATCCCACGGGCGGCACAAACGCAAAGTCAACCGTGTAGATTGCAGAGCACTTTGTTGCTATGGGGGGGGGGGGGGGGGGGAGGAGCGACGGAGGGAGTGTCAGCTGTGTGACATTACACGGGGGAGTGGCACGCACTGAGAATTGGCCATCGCAAGGGGTGAGTCGACCAGCAGGGCGTATTATTCGTGGGTTGGAGGTCAGAGGTTGCTGTATACACCTGATTATCGATTGAGGCAACGGTTATTGGTCGACTTTGGATCCGAGATAAACATTTACTCATTGCATAACGGTGTTCCTTTCATATAGTTTATGGTGCATTCCTCAAGCCAAATACTTTTTTTGTTTTGTTTTAATACTCTAATTCCCTATAAAAACTAAACAAGCCACGCCCACAGCTTCTCCAGAGTGCCTTGGCACTCCATGTAGCAAGGGCTTATGGGAGCTTAGTCTGGGCAGGAGGAGGAGGGGGAGGTGTTACCAGCCATTGCTTTCAGAGGCAGAGGGGAGGAGGAGAGGGGAGTGAATTTACACACAGGCAAGCTGATAGCATCTCCAGCCCTCAGCCTGTGACATGTGACAAACAGAACATGGCTGCTGTCATTGTATCACAGAAATAAACAAACATGAAACTGTTGAAGCTGTTTGCAGCTAGATATGCTGTGTAAACTCTCTAAACTTTAGATTAGATATATGGACAAGTTACTTGTCATAGTTAGTTTTTCATCTCGGATCCACTTTAAGCGTATGTACAAGGCTTTAGAGGCAGAAGATCGCCACCTGTATTGCTGCATCTATTGTCCATTACCTGTATTGTGCTGTCAGTCACCACGGTTATCATTGTCTGTAATCCTATGTATTGTACAGCGCTGCGTAATATGTGGGCGCTATATAAATTCAATAATAATAATCAGGGCTTCCACGCAACTGGTATGGTTTAAAAATACTTTATCAAGGTGCTTGGAACTCAGACCAAGGCACACAAACTTTTCACTACCAGGTGCTGCTTTGAAGTGGACCTGAACTCTTGCACCTGCACCCTGTATGTATTAAGAGAGTTAGCCTATCTAATTCCCACTCATATGTGACTAATCGCCACTGTAATTTGATCTCTCAGCTGTGTCAGCTGACTGCCATGGCAGGGCAGCTTATTTGTAAACACAGGATGCTAACCATACGCCTGCTTTTGTGAAAGCAGGAAGTAGACACACTGCAGATTTATTGCAGGATTTGTATCAGCTGTAACAAGAAATGTTTTTTTTTCTTTAAAAGGTCATTATGCTGTTGCTTATCTTTAAAAGCAGAGAGGAAGCTGTGAGTGTATGCTGGGGATACACGGGTCGTTTTTTCCACTCGATTCTCTCATCGTATGCTCGTTTTTCTGATCTTTTTCCATTCACCTCTATCAGTAAATGAGTGGAAAAACGATTAAATGGGAGATCGGACGTGTCGAAATAATCTAACCATCTATCTGCTGCAAAAACAGCCCGTGTATTCCCAGCATCAGGTTCGCTTTGTTAAGGGATTCTAAGCAAGGTAAACGTTTGATAAACAAACTGGAAAACCTGATAACGTCGGGGAATTGCTTTACATTGTGCAATGTGGAGTTCCTTGGTAAAGGCGTATCTCTCAGCGGGTGATGATGTGAATCAGAATTTCCCAACAGGACATCAATCCACCAGGCTGTGGAAACACTGATACACACATGAGGAAGGGGAGGCATATATTACCGCCCGCTACATATTCATAGATACTAAATATATCTCCCTCCCCTGGTATTATTTACTGAGCCCTGCTGTGTCATCTCCTCGCTATTGTTCTGTAGGCAGCACACTGGTAAAGCAATAGAATGGAGAAAACGAGGAACCAATCAAATCGCTAGCCTGGAGCCAGGCGTCCCAAAGACAGGAAAAAGAGGACTGGTCAGTTCCCGATAATGATGGGGAGATTCACCCAGGTCTATGAGTTGGCCATTCTCCCACCTGAGCAGATAAACCCTTCTTCCCCCCAATCTGATAACCATTCTCTAGTGTGTGTAGCATCCTAAAAGGAAAACTGAAGAGGGAGGGATATGGAGGCCGTCATATTTATTTCCTTTTAAACAATACCAGTTACCCGGCTGCCCTGCTGGGTCCATTTGGCTGCAGTAGTGTCTGAATAACACCAGAAACAAGCACACAGCTAATCTTGTCAAATCTAAACAAACAAACAAACACAGAACATTTATATCGCGCTTTTCTCCTGGCGGACTCAAAGCGCCAGAGCTGCAGCCACTGGGACGCGCTCTATAGGCAGTCGTAGTGTTAGGGAGACTTGCCCAAGGTCCCCTACTGAATAGGTGCTGGCTTACTGAACAGGCAGAGCCGAGATTTGAACCCAGGTCGCCTGTATCAGAGGCAGAGCCCTTAACCACTACACTATCCAGCCACAAATCTGACAATAATGTCAGAAATATACAAACTGCCCAAATAGGAGGGTAACTGGGAAATGAACAAATACAAACTGTAGTCTAGATAGACAATCCCTTGTAGGTGGTAGAATATTAAAAGTAACAATACACTTTTATTATAAATACAAAGTAAAACGCAGGGTGTGGTGGAGTCAGACTCCTACATATAAATGACATTCAGTGGAGATATCAATACACACGGGGTGAGGGTGGAAGAGAGATCATTGCTTAACCCCCTCTACTCTGTGCCCAGTCAGTTACGTATTAAAGAGAATCTGTACTGTCCGATTTGTACAATAAAAACATACCAATAGAGTCACTGTGATCTGCTGGATCTCTCTTTGCCATTTCTGCCGCTCCCCACCGCGATCCTGGCTTTTAACCTCCTTGCCGGTTATCCCGAGCTCAGCTCGAGGTAACCTGCGCAGGAGGATTTCTCAGGCCCCGCTGTGGCAATTTGCATATTTTTTTTCTTTATTGCATGCAGCTAGCACTTTGCTAGCTGCGTGCATATTTCGATCGCCGCCGCTCGCCGCCGATTCACCGCGCCCCCCCTCCAGACCCCTTGCGCAGCCTGGCCAATCAGTGCCAGGCAGCGCTGAGAGGTGGATCGGGATTCCCTCTGACGTCCCGACGTCAGCCCCGCCCAGTCGCCATGGTGACGGGGGAAGCCCAGCAGGAAATCCCGTTCTGAACATATTACATATCTGTTTTAATTAACATAACTAATGTAACTATGACAGTCTCCCCTGATGACGCAAGATTGCGAAACCGGTCGGGAAGGCGACACCATTTTATTTGAGGTCTTCTATTGACCATTTTATGCGCGCTACTTTTTCGGGGTTCCCAGTGCACGGGCCCCGTATGTGAGTTTTCCTTTATCCTTGTTTTTAATTGTTTTACTTGTTATGTAATAAAGACGGTTTACACTTAAATGTGCCGTACATCTCTTTCATGTCACTATCCTACTGGACTCCCCTTTGGTGAGTCTCTGCGATCTCAGGATATCTACTATATTCCGGAGGAATCTGTAGTGTGCAACATCGCTGGTGAAACGACACCATTTGAAAGTTCTGCGGACCACCTATCAAACTCGTTTACAACCTTATAATGTGGGTTGTTGGAATCTGGTAAGCCTTGCTTCTTTACCCTTTTGTTCGAAGATCCTGTATACCAAAAAATGATGAAAGCTGTATTACTATAGACCTGCGCTGACTTTATATATTCATGACAGTATGTTTGTTTAGGCTGAAGTTCCTCTTTAAGGCAGACCCATACCAGTCTGAGAGGCTCCAAAACACCAGGGTTGTGTGAACACCTCTAGAAGCTGAAAGTTCAAAAACATTCTTATCCACACTTCCGCACACAAATGTTCACTGGTAGGTCAGGCAAGTCCCTGAAATTATTTTCTCCATATTTAATGGATTTCTAGCCTTTAGAAAAAGGCTAGCAGAACAATCTTTTCAGAAGTTATTATGGTTATTCTGACACCCGTTCCAGGAAATTTTCAGACAAATTGGACATTTACAGTCTGAAATATAACGGTTCTCAAGGATACTTTATTGTTTCATAATCATATTTCATATGTGTGGATTTGTAATGCTCTGTCGAATGTAAATATACAATTTATTTATCGGTATGACCTATGGGCACTGAGAGACTGGCAAAGCAGGAAGTCTGCCAAAAGCTGTCTTCCTGGAGGGGGGAAAAAGCCCCATCTCCAATTGCAACAAGCATGAACTTTGTCACAGCCCGCCCATGAGGAAGAGCACCTTAAGAGACCTGACAACAGATCTCAGAGTCCTTTGTCTATCATCTGTTGTCGAAATGCCATCCCAACAGGCCAGCAGGACAGAAATCGCCATCTTTGATTGTTTACTATAAAGACTTTATCGCTTACTGGACTCCAAACACAGCATTTTGAATTTTCAGACATTCTACCTCATTTCTCATCTCTAAAGCTGGCCATACATTAGGCGACTTGGCGGCCGGTCAACCATCCGATTATTATAATCGGATGAAAATCGGTGCTGCCAAGTGCATGCCAGACCGACAACGCAACCAATTTCCGAGGTCTCTTCGCCTCGTTCAATCCAGAGAGTGAATAAAGAGAATGATGGCAGCAAAATACTAGATTTCCACCACAAAATCGCCTCCACAAGTCACTAGTGGATGAGAAGTGCTCAGTTCGCTCTAAAGCTGCTGAATTCTCAAGAGAAATCCTAACCTCCATGAAAATGTATGTAAAACAAGCAGCACAGATTATCTTGTCATGTCACTCGCTGTAGCTGAGCTGTAAGCTGCTGCAAGTCCCTTATTCCCAGTGATTCCGTCCCTCGGGAGACTGGAAAGTACGAGTTTATAGTTACATTTATCACTGGAGTGCTGTCACTTAACTCGCTGTATGCTGGGACTCCATAGTAGCGATCTGTCACTAATTCTGCAAGAAATATAGCTGCAGACTGAGAACTGATTTATCACTGGCATTCTGATAGGCATGAGGTCTGTGCTGCATGGAGCAATTATTCCCTAAAGACAACGGAAATGTCTCATATGCATTAAAGTGTAAGCGAAGTCGTGAGACCTAAACGGCTGAATAGATTATTATCATTGTGTATTTATATAACGCTGACACCCTCTGCAGCACATTACAGAGTACATAGTCATGTCAGTGACCGTTAGAGGAGCTCACAATCTAATCCTACCATAGTCATAGTCTAATGTCCTACCATATTATTATGATGTATTTATATAGCACTGACATCTCCTGCAGCACTTTACAGAGTACATAGGCATGTCACTGACTGTCCTCAGAGGAGCTCACAATCTAATACTACCATAGTCATAGTGTAATGTCCCGCCATATTATTATTATGTATTTATATAGCACTGACATCTCCTGCAGCACATTACAGAGTACATAGGCATGTCACTGACTGTCCTCAGAGGAGCTCACACTCCAATCCTACCACAGCCATAGTCTAATGTCCCGCCATATTATTATTATGTATTTATATAGCACTGACCTCTTCTGCAACACTTTACAGAGTACATAGTCACGTCACTGACTGTCCTGACTGTCCTCAGAGGAGCTCACAATCTAATCCTACCATAATCATAGTCTAATGTCCTACCATATTATTATTATTTATTTACATAGCACTGACATCTTCTGGAGCACTTTACAGAGTACATAGCCATGTCACTGACTGTCCTCAGAGCTCACAATCTAATCCTACCATAATCATAGTCTAATGTCCTACCATATTATTATGTATTTATATAGCACTGGCATCTTCTGCAGCACATTACAGAGTACATAGTCATGTCACTGACTGTCCTCGGAGGAGTTCACACTCTAATCCTACCATAATCAGTCTAATGTCCTCCCATATTATTATTATGTATTTATATAGCACTGACATCTTCTGCAGCACATTACAGAGTACATAGTCATGTCACTGACTGTCCACAGAAGAGCTCACAATCTATCCCCATTTATATAGCGGTAGCAGTAGTCCATGATCAAGCAGGGTTGCGGACTTTAAAGTGTAACTGTCGGGAATAAAATCAAAGATCAATTCTTTATTTTTATCTGGTAAATAAGTAATAAGGATGCTAACCAGGCAAGCCAAAAGTTAAAATCTCTATTACTTTTCTTGTTTATAAACGATCATTCCCCAGTTTACCTGACTCTTATGTGGTACAAAGGAAGATGCAGGGCATGCTGGGTTGTCCTTATTTGCTTCTGTACATTAGTTAAGTCTGAGGGGAAATAAAGAAGCATAAAAAGACAACCCAGCATGCCCTGCAACTTCCTTTGTGCGGCAACGTACCAAATAAGAGTCAGGTAAACTGGGGAATGATCATTTATAAACAAGAAAAGTAATAGAGATTTTAACTTCTGGATTGCCTGATTAGCATCCGTATTACTTATTTACTAGATAAAAAAAGAATTGATTTTTGATTTTATGCCCGACAGTTACACTTTAACAGGGCAGACAGCAAAGCTATTGAGGGGAATCGGCAGAACACAGAGCCCCAGGTAAGAAAAGCCAACCTTTTCCTTGTTTCTGCTTCACTGTAAGTATCAGATCTGTGATTATTCTAACTTCGGGTTTGCTTTGAATAAAAACCCGCTGGGCGAGGTCTGTGACAAGAAAAGTGCGCAGACAGTGTTATTGTGAATTGCTGACGGTCTGCAGCACTCCGATCCCCCATGTTCTTCCCACAAGCCGTCACATCTCAGCAGCAGCTGGGCTCAGGAAATCCTGTTTATTCTTCTTCTTATGCTGAGGCCTCAGATTTCTCACATCAAAGCCTCATCAGAAGAGCCAGAGCAAGGCTGGAGCGATGACCGCCAGTCATGTGCTTCCTCTGCATGTGTAGCCACCCGCCGCACCTATCACACCGCCAAATCTGTCCTCAGTCAGGCCAGTGCGTGAGGCGCTTCCCAAAGAGGCCCTGTCATAACTCCAAACATGCTATTTCTCCAAAGGCTTGAAGAAACTCAATTCAAAAGAGTATCAGTTGTTCACATAGGTTTGAATGGGATTTAAAAGTATATTAAATGTATGTATTTAATATATTAAATTTAATATACGTCAGCTCTTGTCTTTTGGGAGATTTTCGGGCATCCTCCCATACTATCACCATCCAACCTCCCCCTCCTTCCAGAACCTATATGAGCGAAAACCAATTCTAGGATTATTCAGGATACAAGCTGGCAAGAGCCAATCAGGTCTCTGCTAAAAGCTGGGCAAGGTGGGAAAAGGATCGCAATTCAGATTCCTAATTGGGGAGTAACTTTAGAAAGTCTCTGGTCCCTGAAGAAAAATAAATCTCTGGTCCTTAACAATGCAGTGATAAATATAGCAGAAGAGTCACTGAGCTCATATTGGGGTGGGTGGTGGTGGGGGGGGACCTATGAAGATGGTAGGCTACGGTAATAAAATGGGAAGGAGTTCTAAGGAGTAGGGACTGCTCTGGAGAAGTCCTGGAGGCTCGCAAGTTATGTGAGGGCTAAACGTTTCGTGGAGTGTAGGAGGAGCGGGTTGGGGAGAATCTCTGGATGAGATTGAAGATGTACGGAAGAAACATGCAAATTCTGGACTTTAGACTGTAAGACAAAACTGGCCCCGCCTCCTCTCCCTCCCAAATCTTAATACTTCTACATGATAGGTGTATCAAGTGACCAATGGCGCAGCTCATGTGCTCAACTCACTCAGCGTTGTAGTTTGACCTTTGTTTTGCAGCCTGCATCTCTGAAATGATTCATTTGATCACAATAACCACTGATCGTTCGTCTTTTCTTTATCAAGTGCTCAGAATCGAGTGCCCAAAATAAAAATATATAAACTCCTCCAAAACTCTTGTGGTTATTTGTGGCACAGATCCCAGAATCCTCCCCCCTCGTTGGTGACCGATGGCTCCACCGTCATTTATTCCAGTCTGACCTTCTGAAGACTTGTGAAGGATGACCTGGAAAGTATATTAACAGCCAGCTGTGTCCATCCAGCCAATCCAGCGTGATAAACCTGCGGACTGTCTATGCTCGTCACAAACACCAAATGGTGGCTTAGATATTAAAGTGGACCTGAACTCTCGCACAGGGCAGAAGGAAAAAAATAGAGAAATGCACCCTGTATGTATTTAGAGCGTTTAACCTGTCTAATTCCACCTTATCTGTGACTAATCACAAGTGTAATTTGATCTCTCAGCTGTGTTAGCTGTCTGCCTCGACAGAGCAGCTAATTTGTAAACACAGCATGTTAACCTTATGTCTGCTTCCATGAAAGCAGGAAGCAGACAAACTGCAGATTTATTGCAAGATTTCTAATAGCTCAGTTCAGGTCAGCTTTAAGCCACCAGCAAAGCAAGAAAATACTCAGAATAGTTTTTATAGTGCTTCCCCCCCCCCCCAACTACTTTTTAGTACTTTTTCAATGTCCTGATGATGTGTCACTACGCGTAATGGCGCAAAAAGGCCGTTGACCTCCCTATACTGCCTGTACCTCTCTCCATTATGTGCTGAAAACGTGATGTGTGCCTTTTAAAGCGGTATTGTCACCATAAAAATCAAATTTCAACACCAACTGGTCTGAGTGTATTAAGTGATAAAGATGCTAATCCTGCATTCAAAACTTTTTCTGTTATGGTTTGGAGTCATCACATACTTTAGGAGCACTGACCCTAGTGCCAAAGAGTTGCATGCTGGGAGTTCTTTGTATCTAGAATATATTCCTCCTCTTCCATTTATTTCCCTATCTAGCTGCTTATCAGACACACCCTCTAATTACTTGTGTTTACAAGCAAGGCTGAGGTGACTCAGTGATTGGATGTGTAAATAAAAAATAGACAGTGCAGTTGTTAAGCCCCATCTACACGGAGGGACATTGTAGCGATCCGGCGGCTCGATTAGCCGCCGGATCGCCTCTTCCGCGTGCCCGCCGCGTCCCCGCTCGCCGCATTCGATTGCCCGCTCGTCCCCGCCGGCGCCGCTTATCTCCCGCACGATTCCCTGCCATTGTCCCCTCGCGGGGATCGAGCAGGGAATCGGCGGTACGGAGATCCGTCCTGTCGGATCTTATCAATCGAGCCGCATCGGCGGCTCGATTGATAAGCAGCATCGCGGCCGCATCTACTCGTGTAGATGCGGCTTTAGTATACACCTCAGTGGGAGTGTCTGAAGACTCTGGGAGGAGGGCAGCTAATGAATACACAATGAGCAAGAGAAGGGAGGGGGGAAAACAAGAGTCAGGGAGGATATGATGTCAGCATTAGCTTGGCAAGATGGCAACTGCCTAGAATAGGATTTTCTGCTTTTCCTTTATAAAATTCACAGGAATCAGTACGTGGATAGCACAATACATCTGTTATGCAAGTAGAAGTAGTATTTATCTACTTATATATGTGTTTTTTATTTCTAGGTTAGCATGGGTGTCGCTTGCTCTTTAATACTTTTTGAATAAAAGTGATGTTTTAAAGGGATATGCATAGCCGCTCTTCTCTAAAGCCCAATCTACACGATACGATTCTTTGTACGATTTGAATACGATTCTATTTACGATCCGATTAAATCAGACATGTCCGATCAGGATTCGATTCACCATTGCAAAACAATGGCAAATAGAATTGAATCAAATACCGGACATGTCGGATTTAATCGGATCGTAAATAGAATCGTACAAAGAATCGTATCGTGTAGATGGGGCTTAACAGTTGGCTCTACTTCCCTACTATTGGCAAGTTGCACTCCCTTAGTGGATTAGCCTTTCTGTGCACAGTACCTCTTCCTTTTGGATGAGCTGCATTACAATAGAAGGGCAGCAAACATGGGCATGCTGAAACTATTGAACTAAGGTATATATATATATATATATATATATATATATATATATATATATATATATATATATATATATATATATATATATATATATATATATATATATATATATATATATATATATATATATATATATATATATATATATATATATATATATATATATATATATATATATATATATATAAAAATATATATATATATATATATATATATATATATATATATATATATATATATATATATATATATATATATATATATATATATATATATATATAAATATATATATAAATATATATATATATATGCACAGATGTATATTTTAAGGATTGGTACTGGCAGTCTTTTTTGTATTTCAGATGCTGTGAGGTAAATCACCTCAGAAGATTCTGTTGTTATGCAAAGCTGAGCTGTATGCTGTTTAGGTACAGCTGAAAGCGGATTGGTTGGAGCTTTGTTCCCTCCAAAGCCCTTAGCCAATCAGGAGGTTGGCTGAGGTGAAACAAAACCAGCCCTGTCAGAACAGTCAGTGTCACTTGAGGAGAACTTTTGGACAGACCTGAGCTGCTGCCCACCCACCCATCCCTTAATTAAATTTTTTGTCGCGGGCCTTTATTATTGGGGGGGTATGGTGAAAGTAAAGAACTGGTGTGCGATCGTGTAGGGTCCACAGACCATCGATCGCGGTTGTTGTGTTGGTCAATTTATGTGTGTTCACGTGTAAATAAAGTTAAATGGTTACGGAGTTTACAATAAAGTTGGTTGTTTGTTATACCCCCCTTTTTTACCCCTCAATAAACAATGGCCGCGGCCTGTAAACCGCCAAGGTGGTGTGTGTCTCAATTATTTAATAATTGGTAGATGTTTAATGTTTGAAGTTTAATAATGTGGAATGCATTCCCATGTAGCACTTCTTCAATTGTGGAGCGCTGAAATGTTATTTCAAAAAGAAGTTGCAAAATTATCCTCTAGGAGAAAACTCAAGAGGAAAAATGTGAATTACATGCGGCCCATAGGAAACTGTTATTGTTTAAGGAAATAAATATGGCAGACTCTATATTCTCACTTCAGTGGTTATTAAATATGAAAAAGACCTGCTGCAATACCTGAGATTGTCCTGCAGGGGTCACCATCTAGCAGTGCCCTCTCCCCATACACAGAGCCCTGCAGATTCTCACAGGAAAGACACACATTTTAATTAATACTTCTGCTGTAATGAAATCCTCTGATTACAAGCTAATGCTTGTGCAAATGTCATCTGTGTGTAATTATGACTTATTTAATTAAGCCTGTGTGGCTATCCCGGCTTAGCTTCCTGGCCTCGGCCTGCGACTGGGCGCCGCGCAAAACCAGGAGAGTGCCAAAAATAAGGTCTGAAGGGAGCTGTCCTGACGGCCTAACGATACACTAACCGTCAGATGCAATTTATACAGGGCATCCAGCAAATACCTTACTTTCTAGTTGTTTTGAATAGAATCAAGTTAACGTGGCCATACAGTGGTCAATTTTTGCATCCTCACAATGTATTGCTTCAGGGTCTAGAATCGGCCCTGCAGCAAGGCCATAGTGACCGATCTATGGCCCCATTTTCTATTACCCTTATTATTATTTCTTGCATTTCCAAACAGCACATGAATAATGCATGCCAACAATCTGTTTCATTATTAAAATAAACTTTCATTTTACCTCGTATTTTACAATCAAAGTAGTTTTATTAGCCTGTTTCAGCAGCCTGACCGTCCGCAGAGATCTCAGGAAGCTAATTGTTTTGTTGAGCTAATTACCCAGAAGTAAACAATTCCTTTTCATCAACAAAGGGGGTGGATAATTAGGACTGTTTCTTCAAAGACATTGGGCTTGATTCACAAAGCAGTGCTAACTGTTTAGCACGGGCGTGCTAAACAGTTAGCACGTGAAGTGCCCTTCGCAGACTTTCGCGCGCAAAAGTCCGCGAACAGCACTTCACATGCTAACTGCTTAGCACGCCCGTGCTAAACAGTTAACACGCCTTTGTGAATCAAGCCCATTGTGTGTGTCAAACAGTCCTAATTACCCACCCCCTTTGTTGATGAAAAGGAATTGTTTACTTCTGGGTAATTAGCTCAACAAAACAATTAGCTTCCTGAGATCTCTGCAGACGGTCAGGCTGCTGAAACAGGCTAATAAAACTACTTTGATTGTAAAATACGAGGGAAAATGAAAGTTTATTTTAATAATGAAACAGATTGTTGGCATGCATTTTTTATGTGCTGTAGAAATGTCCTGAGTGCTAAAAAGGTGCTCGGTTCACTTTAAGTATGCCCAGTAATACAAGTACGAGGTGGTCATAGGCCAGGAGCACACAATCATGTAGAATACACTACAGAAGGGAGGACCATGCCAGAGGCTTACAATCTAAGGGGAGGTGGACACACTAGGTGCGGCTGTAGAATAAGTATTCAGTAGAGAGTTACTGAGTGGTGGGGGGTGGGTAGGCCATCTTGAAGAGGTGGGTTTTGAGGGCTTGCTTGAATGTATTGAAAGAGGGAGCAACTCTGATGGGCAGTGGAAGGGAGTTCCGGAGAGTGGGGGCGGCTCTTGAGAAATCCGGTAGGCGCGCATGGGAGTGGGAAACGTGCGTGGCAGTTAGGCGAAGGTCGTTTGTGGATCGGAGTGGACAACCTGGTGTATAGCTGTGAGCAAACTCCGAGATGTAGGTAGGGCAGGTTTTACGCACAGATTTATAGGTCAAGCATAGAATCTTTAAAGTTATCCTGAATTGGATAGGTAGCCAGCGCAGGGATTTAAAGAAGGGGGGTGTGGAGAGGTGAGAAGAATGGATGAGTTTGGCAGCCGCATTCATAACTGATTGAAGTGAGGAATTGCGGTTCAAGGGGAGGCCAGACAGAAGGGAGTTGCAGTAATCAAGGCGGGAGAGGATGAGGGCATGGGTGAGCAGCTTGGTAGTGTCCAGGGTCAGAAAGGGGCAGATCTTGGAAATATTATGGAGGTGGAAATTGCAGGCTCTGGTGATGTTTTGGATGTGGGGGATGAAGGAAAGGGCAAAGTGAAGGGTGATGCCCCGGCAACGGGCCTGGAGGTAAGATAAATAGTTGTGTTACTGATTGTGCGGTGAAATCCGGGAGGGGTGCAGCAGCATGGGGGAGGAAGATCAGGAGCTCAGTTTATTCTAGGTTAAGCTTCAGGAACCTAACTGACATCCAGGAGGAAATTGCTGAAAGACAAGAGGAGACCTTTTCCACCATAAATATTAGAGAGAACCCGAAGTGGATTATTAAAATCTTAATAGGACACAGAGGCATGTCACGTGCATAATGACATGCCTCAATGTTGTTCTATCACCACTGCCAGCCCCCCATGAGCTCTGCTGTCCCCCCTAAAAAGATCGCCAGGCTAGCGACAATCTTCTTGTCTGCTTTGTTTACATGAGGCTTGTCAATCAGCCTCCTCCGCATCGCCGCCTCTCTACAAACTCTCCCCGCCTCTGCTAGATTCCTCCAATAGGAAGCCACCCCACGACCCAGGAAGTACTTCTGGATTTCAGCTTGGTTTCTTGGCTTAAAGCGGGATTGTCATCCATAAAATCAAATTCCATTTACCCACTGCCCTGTGTTTATTATGCAGTCTACAACCTGACCCTGCGTTGCAAGAATTCCATTATAATCATAAATATTTCTGCTGTAATGAATCTTATCTCAGTCAGCCTGGCTCTATTTGGTTTGCCGGGGAGAAGGAAGCTTGTTATCTACCCTCCCACTGTCCTGCACAATGATTAGTTAAGGGCAGTTCAGTGTGACCCAAGGCTGAGAATTACGATCTAAGCTGTGCTCACATCTGTTAACAAAACAAGCTAGATATGACAGTGTTGTTTCTAGGAGGGGAAAAAAAAAAGTATCAGAGTGAGGCCCCGTTCACACTGCACGCGTTTCCAGCCGCATTTTGGAAACGCGTGCAGGTGGCCGACACGCACGACAGACAGTGCATAGAGTGCAATGTCTGATGTTCACACTGCATGCGTTCCGGACCTGTGCGGTCCGGGAACGCATGCTGCACGCATTTTTTGTAAAAACGCGCGGCTGTCCCATTCACTTTTCAGTGATGGGATCAGCCACGCAACGCACACAAACGCGGATGGCGTGCGTTCGCATGCGTTGCGTTCCGCATGCGTGGCCATCCGCGTTTGTGATGTGAACGGGGCCTCAATGACATCAGGATTGAAAATGGAAAATGCCTGAAACTGTTTTCTCTTTATTTACTATATACAAATCACTGAAATCAAAACGTGGACAGTAGAATACACGTTATTTAAGTAGAACAATGATTTATCGACTTATGTGGTTTTTTCCTGGGATAGTATGGCTGTCCCTGCTGCTTTAAATATATGTAATGAGGCACTATTATAGCGGTTCTTGGGGTACATGTGTAGACGGTGACCTGACAAAGGTTAAGATGCTTCGCTGGGTGAGCAGACAGCCTGCCAGCGGCTCTGAGTGGCTCCAGAGGGACTCTTATCATTGAGCTCAGCACAGATGGGGGATTATACAGAGAGGAAGTGCGGCCCTGAAAGGAGGACTTGTGTGCACAGGCGAGACCCAGCGAGAAGGGTAATAATCCCCCCCCCCCCCCCCCCCATCTGCCTTACCAGCTCCAGACCTCACAGTGCATTACCGCTCATAATCCCGCAGGAGAGATCAAACAGGCTGCTGGAGGGCTGATCCTGATTGGCTGCTGACTTAATGCCCAACTCAACTGAAAAAGTCACTTCTCAAAGCAATCCTGCAGATTAGTGTCAAGGGTAAAGTATTCTCTTTGGAGTTTAACTTTTCAAAACCGAAACATAGTTTGTGTAGCAGTACTTGCTGCAGCTGTGCACCTCTCCATGCAGGCTTAGGACCTCTAGAGCCAGTTATTTCCTGTCAGTGAAGTGGAGGTCATAATATTGCTCAACACATTATTATTATGGTGGATTGGGTGGCGGTTTGGGTGGCAGATCAGGTGACATTTGGCCACCTTGGCAAGCAGAGGACAGAGCAGGGCGTGTTGCGAGCTCTGTGGCCGGAAGCCCCCCACAGGGCAGGAAGAGGTCGGAGTAACGCCATCTGCAGTGTCCTCCTCTTGCTGTGCTGCACTGTGGAATGTGATGAGTTAGAGATACAATGTATCCATTTCACATCCTGAAATCTCGGAGGAATCTGTGAGAGCGTCTGGAGGGATTCCCCTGTCCCCCCTGCACGGCAGTAATGCACGGCTTCGCGCCGGGTCAGCTTACCCCCCTGCATAAATTGCTGCCTCTAGAGTTTCACAACCACCCCTATATAAACGGACATGATATATTATACACAGATGTCCTGTCGCTGGAAGCCCGGACCACCTCATCTGTGCTCTGCAGGGGGGGGGGGGGGGGCAGCTCCTCACAGCTCTTGTGTAATGTCATGTAAAGAGAAGCAAGGCCAGACTTAAAGAGAACCCGAGGTGGGTTTGAAGATTATTATCTGCATACAGAGGCTGGATCTGCCTATACAGCCCAGCCTCTGTTGCTATCCCAAACCCCCCTAAGGTCCCCCTGCACTCTGCAATCCCTCATAAATCACAGCCATGCTGCTGACAAACAGCTTGTCAGAGCTGGCTGTGTTTATCTCTATAGTGTCAGTCTGCTGCTCTCCCCGCCTCCTGCAGAACTGCAGTCCCCGCCTGCATCCCTTCCCTCCCTGCTGATTGGAGGGAAGGGACGGGGGCAGGGACCGGAGCTATGCAGGAGGCGGGGGAGCAGCTGAGACTGACACTACAGATGTAAACACAGCCTCACAGCACGGCTGTGATTTATGAGGGATTGCAGAGTGCAGGGGGGCCTTAGTGGGGTTTGGGATAGCAACAGAGGCTGGGCTGTATAGGCAGATCCAGCCTCTGTATGCAGATAACATTCTTTAAACACACCTCGGGTTCTCTTTAAGGTGGCCACACGATACAATAAAATGATCCGATTTTACAGCAATTCGATAAAAACGATCGTATCTCTATAAAAAAAAAAAAAAAAAAAAGTCGAAAGCTTTTTTTTCATTCGACTGAAATATCCGATCGGATTTCCAGTTTTTTTCTATTTAAATCGATCCGGAATGCCAGATATTTCTCTTCAATTTCTACTAAAGATTGTATGGTGTGTGTTGGATTGTCAATTTATTCATACACACCCTAACAATTTTCTGGGAGTTTCCAATCATTTTTATCATAATTGAGGAAAAAATTGAACATAGGTGTGTGGTACATTGGTCATATTTTTTAAATGTTTCAGTCAGAAAAACGGATTGCAATTCTTAAATTGAACAGATCTTTAAAAAATTGTATGGTGTGTGGCCACCTTTAGGCCCGGTTCGCACTGACGTTAAACAGTCCGTTTGCGGAATGTAACGGATCCCAACAGATGCAAATGGATACAATGTTAACCTATGGATCCGTTCACATCCGTCCGTTCAACACAATTCGCTGAGCGGACCGCAAGTTTGCTGCTGCAGCAATTTTTCCGGTACGCCGAGCCCAGCGGAGCCGAAACTGAACCTGAATCGCTGCATTGGGGGCAATGAGAAAACAGAACATTTCTTCACACTAGCGAAGGGGCAAAATTCACTTTAGGGGTGGGGTTCGGGGGTGGGTGTCTGGAGGAGGGGAATGAACCGGAAGAAGCAGAACTGAAACAATCGACCGGTGATCAAATCTGTTTTCACGGATCCGTTTGCCACTGTAACGCAAGTGTGAAACGGCCCTTATACATTTTGTTACCCCTAAGCCACGTATGTTGCCGCAGCGCTCCTCTCATTCTATGTGCAGCCACTCTTCCTTGCGCATCATCCCCATACACAGGACAGGCTGGGAGCTGCTGATTGGACAGTGAAAGTCAGCAGCATACTGTTGACTCACCACTATGCCCTCTCCTCCTCCAATATCCCTGACTGGGAGGGAATAGCATTGGACGACAACCTCACACTCCTATCTGACATGACTGGGAAGGATCTATATTTCGGATGTTTTGGATGCTGAAACCAGGAGAATTACCGTAATAATATCCTGAATAAATTTACTGCATTCTGCTCTATGTCACTACAGGGCCTCTTTAAAAACCCAAATACAGGCAGTCCGAACGCCAGACTTCTGAAAGGCCTGTTGATACGAACGGCATGGATTCAGTGTTTCCATGGGAACAAGGCGGAAAAAATTCAAATTGGTTTTTGAGAAAATATATTTTAAACATTTCAAAGAAAAATTGGCTTTTAAACTTGTATAAGCAGGTACAGAGGGCAGAGGTGACACAGAGGGGGACACTGGAGGCACAGGAGGGCACAGAGGAGGTACAGGGGACAGAGGTGACACAGAGGGGGACACTGGAGGCACAGGAGGGCACAGAGGAGGTACAGGGGGCAGAGGTGACACAGGGGGGGGGACACTGGAGGCACAGGAGGGCACAGAGGAGGTACAGGGGGCAGAGGTGACACAGAGGGGGACACTGGAGGCACAGGAGGGCACAGAGGAGGTACAGGGGACGGAGATGGCACAGTGTTCTGACTTAAGAACAGATTCGGGTTAAGAATGAACCTACAGTCCCTATCTCGTTCGTTAACCGGGGACTACCTGTACCGCATCCAAGCTGCAATATTTTGGTTCTCATTTTGACAACATGTTGGTCATAGAGTACGAAAATCGTACAATCAGATTGGGTAGTTTAGCGCCAGACTTGGGCCTTGTACAAAAGCACCACTTGGGCTCAGCGAGGTTTGAGAAGCAGCTCCCTGTCTGAACCATCTCCGAATGCAAAAGTGGGACGTGCGACCCAACCACACAGCGCGAGATGTACAGAACTAACTATCCCTTCTGTTTACTGACGTCCATCTCTGCTGAGAATAGAACTCCAGAACACTCAGCAATAACACGTGGTCTTAAAGCATACCTGGACTCAGAACTTCCTCTCTGCTCAAAGATAAGCAACATCATACTAACCTTTAGAGAAAAACATTTCTTTGTTACAGCTGATACACAAACTGCAATAAATGTGCAGTGGGTCTACTTCCTGCTTTCATGGAAGAAATAGGGTTAACATCCTGTATTTACAAATTAGCTGCTCTGACGAGTCAGCCAGCTGACAGATAAAATTACAACTTGTGATTAGTCACCTATGAGGGGGAATTAGACAGGCTAAACTCTCTAAATACACACAGGGTGCACTTCTCTCCGTTTTTCCTCTGTCCTGTGCAAGAGTTCAGGTCCAGTTTAAAAAGAGGAACACGATAAATATAAATACACACAACCATCATTTCCCCTTCCTCCACCCCAGGACTTCCCAAACTTTCTCTAACTTTTTAGCATTGATGACATCGCCCCCATTACAAACTCCACAGTGTCCTCAGTAATATAAAAGTACAATTTGTTTTTAAATTTATTCCTCCCTTTCCCCAAACACCAGAGGTCCCCCCTCCTTCCAAAAACAGGGAAAAATACTGTACTCATTTATAACAGGGTTGTGGAACTCAAATACAAAGTGGGCCAAAAATTTTACACTGGGTCCTATTCATGGGCCAACATCAATGTCTACTGGCCACTGTCCTCCCATATAAAAGTTCCCTGGTGTCTAATGGCCTCCCTCCAATGCCTTTACAGTTCCCTGGTGTCTAGAGGACAACACCCTCCCCTATATAGTTCCCTGGTGTCTAGTGCTTTACTCCTACCTCCCCCATATGGCTTCCCTTCTGATCTAGGGCTTGACCTCCAATATAGCTTCCCTGGTGGTCTAGAGTGGGCCAAACATAATGCAAAGTGGGGAAACCACTTGAGGGCCAAATTGAATGGCTCTGAGGGCCAGATATGGCCCGCAGGCCGGAGTTTGACATGTACAATTTATAATGAAGAAGATTCTTAGGCAGTTACAAGTAAAAGGTAATCCGGACACTTTAGCCAGGGGGAAGCCGACTGGCACTAATTATGCAGAAAGCCTGACTGACGAGGTGTAGGATACTGAAACTGTATAGGCAAGTATGATAAAACAGCATTGTAAGTGAATGATAAATGGCACCAAAGGCCCCCTTTCCAGTTTAGGAATGCTTGTTCCAATTTTACATAGAGGATCCCTTCCTTTACTGTCCAAGATCTGCACCTCTCCATCCTCAAGAGTTTCCTTACTCCACAGGTTGCAGAAACACCATACAGGTGGATAGAACTGGCATTTCTAAACAGGGATGGGGCAGGAGGGGACAGAGTGAGGGATCTGTAAAATGCCTTGTAAAAGTGTTAAAGAGGAACTCCAGTGAAAATAATGTAATAAAAAAGTGCTTCATTTTTACAATAACTATGTATACATGATATGTCAGTGTTTGGCCATTGTAAAGTCTTTCCTCTCCCTGATTTACATTCTGACATTTATCACATGGTGACATTTTTACTGCTGGCAGGTGATGTCACTGGAAGGAGATGCTGCTTGCTTTTTTGTTAGTTGGAAACAGCTGTTATTTCCCACAATGCAACAAGGCTCCCACAGTGTGATGTCAGTGCCTAGGGTGACATCACACTGTGGGAGGGATTTCACCATAATATCAGCCATATAGAGCCCCCTGATGATCCATTTGAGAAAAGGAATAGATATCTCATGGGAAAGGGGGTATCAGCTACTGATTGGGATGAAGTTCAATTCTTGGCTACAGTTTCTCTTTAAGATGGTTTCCAAGCAGTAATCCAGCGTCTACACAAAGCATTCGGGCACAGTGTACCCACTCAGGCATAGCCAGTGCCAGCTGTGTATTATGGAGATGCAAGAACTGGTTCCTCGCCCTGTAAATTAGCTCATTATTTTCAATAACACCTTTGGTCCGACACACGAGATTATTCTGCAGGCCGTCAGATTTTTTTCCCCGGCCGAAACTTCGGATGCTCTGCGTTCACTTCTATAGGCAAACACCAAATTCCATCCGAATTCGTGGCCGGGGAATAGGCCCGTTTTCGCACAAGTGGAAACCCAGCTTCATAGAACGAAGCACTCGTGCTCGGAGGAAGAAGGTCATACACGAGCGGCTTCCTTTTGCTGGGCTTGCATGCACCTCGTCTGCGCAAGATGCGCTCATCCGCGGCTGGGGGTGCTCCAGAGAAGAGCGGTGGCCTGCAGGAGGATCTGGGATTCCTCTGGACCATCCTCAGCTTCGCAATACTGAGGTGAGTTTCTAATCTCACTTTAACTTTAACCCCCCCTGGCGGTTTAATTCCCACGGCTACACGGCCGCGGGAGGGTTTTTGTTCACTTTTTTTTTTTTTTTAGCATGTAGCTAGCCTAGCGCTAGCTACATGCTTCCCCCCTCCCTGCGGCATCCCACCGTATCTTCCGATCGCTGCCGGCGCCGCTTGCCCATAAGGAAATCCCGTTCTGAACGGGATTTCCTTGAGGGCTTCCCCCGACGTCATGGACGTCGTGACGTCACAGGGAGTCCCGATCCACCCCATAGCGCAGCCTGGCGGCGATTGGCCAGGCTGCGCAAGGGGTATGCGGGGGGAGGGGCCTGTATCCACGGCGGCGATCAGACCAAACACGCAGCTAGCAAAGTGCTAGCTGCGTGTTTGAAAAAAAAAAAATTATGTAAATCGGCCCAGCAGGGCCTGAGCAGCACCCTCCGGCGGCTTACCCCTTGTCACACACGGGGTTACCGATAAGGAGGTTAAAGGGATACTGTAGGGGGGGTCGGGGGAAAATGAGTTGAACTTACCCGGGGCTTCTAATGGTCCCCCGCAGACATCCTGTGCCCACGCAGCCACTCACCGATGCTCCGGCCCCGCCTCCGGTTCACTTCTGGAATTTCTGACTTTAAAGTCAGAAAATCACTGCGCCTGCGTTGCCGTGTCCTCGTTCCCGCTGATGTCACCAGGAGTGTACTGCGCAGACACAGACCATACTGGGCCTGTTCAGTACGCTCCTGGTGACATCAGCGGGATCGAGGACACGGCAACGCAGGCGCAGTGGTTTTCAGACTTTAAAGTCTGAAATTCCAGAAGTGAACCGGAGGCGGGGCCGGAGCATTGGGGAGTGGCTGCGCGGGAACAGGATGTCTGTGGGGGACCATTAGAAGCCCCAGGTAAGTTCAACTCATTTTCCCCTGACCCCCCTACAGTATCCCTTTAATGTGAGGTTTGAAGAAGAGTGCCGAGGCGAAACCGTGTCCACAACTTGGACTCATTGACCTAGTCCTGCTTCTCACATGACGATGAGCTAGAAGCGGGATTCTCAATATTTTATTGGTATGTACCCCTTTTGGAAGCCTGTCCATATCAAGTATGCTTTGGCATGGTAAAGATTATCTCAAGTACCCCTAAAGACGTATTTAGATATATTTAATAGCAGTACATAGTATTTACTTCTAAACCATCTCCAATTACTATTGCTTTTTAAAAAGACACTGAAGTGAAAAAAAATTATGATATAATGAATTGGTTGTGTAGTACGGAAAATTACTAGAACATTAGTAGCAAAGAAAATATTCTCATATTTTTATTTTCAGTTCTATAGTTTATTTTTTTTTCTAGTTTTTTTTATAACATTGCAGCATTCTCTAGTATTTGCAGTTTACACATTACACTCAGCATTCTAAATGATTTTACAGAGCAGCCTACTGAACTTTTGTACTGTCCTTTGCAGAGAAAAAGAAAATACAGTGACTGACACTTGAGATAACAAGCTTCAGAAGACAGAGCTCTCTGCGACTTTGAAAGTCGTGGAGTTCAATGGCTTCTTTGCATAGATAACAACTGGAGTTTCTTAACTCTTCCTGTACTGGAAATATTAGACTTATATCTCTGCTCCTAATGTTTTATTTCTTAGCTGTACTACACTTACAAAGCATTATATCATCATTTATTTTTTCGCTTCAGTGTCTAATTAGCTAAAATACTAATTTGGCGGTGTTTATATTGGGCTTTTTTACCGCTATAAATGCTTAACTAACTATGTCAAGTCCGAGTACCACCTGGACCCGTCAGAAGTACCTCCTGGGGTAAATGTACTACACGTTGAGAACCTTGGAGTTAGAAGGTAGAAGTCACACGACTCCACACTTACCTTGGTGGTGTCATCATGTGACCGCTGATACCGTTTCCATCGGCAGCCGTAGATCCCAGTCAGACAGGACAAGCATAACTGTGGCTCGTAGTACTGAAGCGGTTGGTGTTTTACCATAATCTCTCCAACGCTTCACCACACTCCTATCAAATCTCCATTAGGGCCTGCAGTTCCTGAAAGGAAAAAGAAAAGATATTAAATAATCAGCTACCACCACTCACTTACACATCACACAGTATTATTATTTAGTATTTATATCATTATGTATAAATGATTTAGTCAGTGTTTGCCCATTGTAAAATCTTTTCTCTCCCTGATTTAAATTCTAACATTTATCACATGGTGACATTTTTACTGCTGGCAGGTGATGTTAGTGGAAGGAGCTGCTGCTTGCTTTTTTGGCAGTTGGAAACAGCTGTAAACCGTAAAACAGCTGTTATTTCCCACAATGCAACAAGGCTCCCACAGTGTGATGCCAGAACCATGGTCCTGACATCACACTGTGGGAGGGGTTTCACCACAATATCAGCCATACAGAACCCCCTGGTGATCCATTGGTGAAAAGGAAAAGATTTCTCATGGGAAAGGGGGCATCAGCTACTGATTGGGATGAAGTTAAATTATTAGCTACAGTTTCTCTTTAACTGTCCCTTAATGTGAATCCTACCTAGCAACAGTCCACCACGAACCAATGAGAATTTTCCCAGCAGTAGGATTCTCATTGGTCTTTTTCAAACCAATGAGGTGCCCCATGTTTTCTCTGGTCTCCAAATCCCTGCATAGGACCGAATGGCGGCGGCAGAACCATATCCAGGAGACGGGTGAGCATTTTCCATGCAGCGACCAGCCTAGTGGAAACGGACACATCCTTTCCCATAGGCTTCTGTTTGCATACGATCTGCGACAAGTTCACGATACAGTGGTTTAAAAAAAAAGCAGCAGGTCAGGACTTTGCACTGGCAGTCCAGGCCATGCACATTGCGATCAACAGTGTTAACGCATCCTGTGAACAACATTTCCTGTGTTCCGGAAAACGTAGTGTGAACGGGACCTCGCGCTGTCCTTGCTATGATCTACCATGATGGAGGTGATGGTCGCCTATCTTCGCTGCTGAATGAGACTGTCCTGATAAAGGCCTCGGACGCGCCAGAGCGCTTGTTTTGAGCGATTTTGGAGTTTTGAGAATCAATGGCGACTTTAACCACTTTATCCACCACTACAGTATATCTATGTCCTCTGTGACTTCATCTAAGCCACGAGTCAGTAGATATACGTCTTCTAGCAGAAGCAGTGCTGTGCAGGATTGGGCTGGCTCAATTAGTGATGCAGCACTAATTGGTGAACGGGAATATATGTTTCCTGAGCTAATGAGATTGCTTGTTACCATTAAAAATACTTTTATTTTCTCAATTCAGTGAAAAATAAACTCTGTAGCATTATTTCAGAATCAAATAGCTTCACCATAAATTGTGACAGGAACATAATCTAAGTTTTGTGATAAGTGGTAAGAATAGCCATACAAAATGTGTTTTTTATCTACAGTAGCACTTTTTATTTTTAAACTGGAATGGTTACAACTAAGAAATAATGAGTTTCTTTTTCCTTGTTTTCCCATTAAAATTCATAGAAAACAAAACATTGTTAGAGGGAAAAAAATGGCATACAATGAAAGCCTAGTTTGTCTTGGAAAAAACAATATATATTTCATGTCTGTGTCATAAGTAGGGATAAAGTTATTTCTGATTAAATAAGGACATACTGTAGCTAAACTGTGAAAACTGCTCTGGCCCATAAGTGGGAAACAAGGTCTGGATGAGAAGTGGTTAAAAACGCTTTGCTAATGAAAGGGTATGGAGGCGAGCCCATTACAGCGATTGCGATTTTGAATATCGCAATCGCAGGACCTGCAGCATTTTGTGATTTCTAGCGTGTCCCAGGCATAAATCCAGGTAAGGTCTGTAGGATCACTTATGACCTTCTGTCCTTGGAGACCTCAGCCAATCAGGCTCTACATGTGCAGACACCTGACCTGAGCCATAGCCGCTGCTGTGACATCAGTTGCATACAGCATGGCGGCTTCGTTCATTTCATTATTTCTGCCTGAAAAGTGATCTGACATTGCAAAACCGCGGCATTCTTCCAAACTTAATAACAGATTCACCTTTTCACCTTCCCGGTTCATCTACATTCGGGAGGCCGGTAAAGTAATCATGTTCTGAGCAGACAATAAAACAACAGCGCAGAGGAAATGAAAACTCGCCGTGTACAGACCTGGGATTAAAATCAATTCTGCCGGGCCAAAAATACACAGCGAGCGGATAATTCCACGCCGCTAAAAACGCAACCTGACTCGAATCTGCACAAACAAGCTGACATTGCCTTTATAGGAGTCTACTGGTAATGACAGGTCATCTCACTAGATGTTACAGGATATATATCAGATCTGATCACTGGGTTTTATTTTTAGTTTAAAGCATGCTGGAAGGGACATGTGACATGATGACAAACGGGCACAAACTCGAAAAATGAGAATGCTTTTCAAAAGTCCACTTATTTCAGTAAGGGTTGGTGCACACCAAGATCATAATAATAATAATAATAATAATAATAATAATAATAATAATCTGAACATTTGTAAAGTGCTTTTCTCCTGTCGGACTCAAAGCGCTCAAGAGCTGCAGCCACTGGGAGGCGCTCAAGAGGCCACCCTGCAGTGTTCGGCTCCCTGCACACGATTCCGATTTTTAAAGAGAACCCGAGGTGTGTTTAAAGAAAGTTATCTGCATACAGAGGCTGGATCTGCCTATACAGCCCAGCCTCTGTTGCTATCCCAAACCCCACTAAGGTCCCCCTGCACTCTGCAATCCCTCATAAATCACAGCCGTGCTGTGAGGCTGTGTTTACATCTGTAGTGTCAGTCTCAGCTGCTCCCCCGCCTCCTGCATAGCTCCGGTCCTTGCCCCCGTCCCTTCCCTCCAATCAGCAGGGAGGGAAGGGATGCAGGCGGGGACTGGAGTTCTGCAGGAGGCGGGGAGAGCAGCAGACTGACACTATAGAGATAAACACAGCCAGCTCTGACAAGCTGTTTGTCAGCAGCGTGGCTGTGATTTATGAGGGATTGCAGAGTGCAGGGGGACCTTAGGGGGGTTTGGGATAGCAACAGAGGCTGGGCTGTATAGGCAGATCCAGCCTCCGTATGCAGATCATATTCTTCAAACCCACCTCGGGTTGTCTTTAAGAGTTTTTTTACATCCGATTCCTATTTGTAATAGTTACTACATGCTGCGTTTTTTTCCTCCGTTTTTCTGTTAATTGCATTCAGGGAAAATAGGAATTGCAAATCGGAATCGCAAAACGGATTTACAGTGTGCAGGGAGCCTTAGGGAGCCAATGACTTACCCAATGACGTTTTACTTAATAGGTACTGATGTGAGTACACGCAGGTACCGTAGGAATAGGTAAACATGAAGGCTTTTAAAATTCGCTAGCGCTTCGAAAAGCGCTTAGCTAATGCATTTGTATGGGTTTGTTCCCACCAGAGCCATGTGATTTTTTTCCCCAAATGCAAACGCGGGTCCTGCAGCAGTTTGGAGGCAATTACAGCAATGATAGTACAGAGGCGCCAGGCTACGTACCGGACCACATTGGTTACATGCTCCTATTTATTGCCTGAGGAAGTGGGATATACCCGCGAAATGTGTTGCATCGTGTTCGAAGTATGTAAATAAATTGTTTTTGCCTGAAACGGCATTTTTGTGTCTGCTTTGGAGGGGCAAGTCCACCGTACCTTCTTAATTTTATTTATTTTAAAGAAATACTGTTTTTACTCTTTTGGCACCTCTGTACTACCATTGCTGTTCCACCCCTGGTGGAGGGGAATTTCTCCTTTTCCCGATCTACAGAGAGCGACTTCTTAATCCTGAGCGGGGACAGGTCTAATCTCCTCACCTGCCTTCATAGTGGTTACCTGGACGGTAACCCATGTTTGTGAGTATAACCTATCTATACTTACCTTTCATACCCAATTCACAGTACATACTACACTATACTGGGCTCTCGGCGTCTTCCCTTATATTTTTGGAGGCAATTACACCTTAATGTAAAGCATAGGAAAAGTGGAAAATCAATCTAAAAAGCACTGAGATAGAGCGATTTTTCCAGGGCTGTGGAGTCGGAGTTGGAGCAATTTTGGGTACCTGGAGTCGGAGTTGGAGTCGGTGGTTTCATAAACTGAGGAGTCGGAGTTGGATGATATTTGTACCAACTCCACAGCCCTGGATTTTTCAAAGTGTTTTTTGCACAAAGCAGGTCACTTCCAGATCAAAGTTTACAAGAACTACAAAATCACTATAACCATACACTCTAAAATTGCTAGGCACAAATGGAAAAATCGATTGGCACATGCCCAGAATCGCTACTGCAAATCACTACAAAAATCGCTAAGCGTTTGCAATTACGTCTAGTGATTTTTCACTAGGCCTAACTTAACATAAAAGTTGAAACTAATACATGAAATAGACTCATTACATGCAAAGCAAGATATTTCAAGCCTTTATTTGTTAAAGCAGTAGGCTTAGCCATACTATGCCAGGGAAAAAAACCCCACATAAGTAGATAAATACTTGATCTACTTACATAACACATGTATTATACTGTCCACGTTTTGATTTCAGTGAATGTTAGTAAGTAAATGACGAGAATTCTGTTCCTGGTGGGGGGCATGTCTTTTGCCCACAGTTAAGGCTAACTCGTGATGTAATTTCTGCCCTTTACTGTTTTCTTTCTCCTCCAATCGCTGAGTCACCTCAGCCTTGCTTGTAAACACAAGTGAGTAGGGGATTAGGTTTCAGATAAGAAGCTGGCAGGGAAATAAAAGGAAGAGGAGGAATAGATTATAGATAAGAACCCCCAGCATGCAATTCTTTGGCACCGACTACTAAAGGGCCAGTGTTCCTTAAATATGTGATAACTCCAAATCATAACAGCAGAAAAAGTTAAGTTTTTAATGCAGGCTTAGCATCTTTATCACTTAATACACTCCGACCAGTTGCTGTTGAAATTTGATTTTTATGGTGACGATACCGCTTTAAGATTTTGATGATTATGGCTCACAGCTTATGAGAACCCCAAATTCCAAATCTCAGACCATTAGAATATTGTGAATACTGTTCAATATTCTCGGCTTAAAGTGTCAGACTCTAATCAGCTCATTCATCCAAAACACCTGCAAAGGGTTCCTATTTCATACATTAGTTTCACCTTTAAAGTTGAATTATTGAAATAAATGGACTTTTGCACAATATTCAAATCTTTTGAGTTTCACTTCTCACAAGAGAAATTGTAACGCCAGGACTTCTTACATCACATATTACAAGATCTTGACAGCATGGCCATATGGGTAGATAGATGACAGATGAAATTTAATGTAGATGTGTAGCACCTTGGAAGCACCAATGGTAGAGCAACATAGAAGATAACTGGCTTACAGCTGGGAACATCAGACTTGGAAATACTGGAGGATAACAACCGTATACAATGCCAAGCAGCAGCAGCTAAAGCAAATAAAATTCTGGGATGCAAAAAGTGGGAAATAATATCTCGAGATGCTAGTATATCACTCTCTCTGTATAAATCACTTGTGAGGTCACATCTGGAGTACAGGATACAGCTTTGGGGCACTACAGTATAGGAAAGACATTAACATACTGGAACAGGCACAAAGACAGGCGACTAAATGAATCAGGGTGATGAAAGGTCTCACCAAGAAAGGTTAGACAAACTGGGCTCATTTAGCTAGGTAAAGATGGCCAAGAGGTGACCTGATTAACATGTGCAAATACATCAGAGGGCAATACAAAAGCTTGGCAGGGGAGCTTTTTGTCCCTAGGGTCGTACGACGAACATGAGGATATGACCTGCGTATGGAGGAAAACCGGTTAGCCAGAGGTCCTTCAAGGAAAAAGTGGTAAAAAGTGGAAGAAGTTGTGGCATACTCTATATCTGGATTTTAAAGAGACTCTGAAGCGAGAATAAATCTCACTTCAGAGCTCATAGTTAGCATGGGCATGTGTGCCCCTGTTAAACCGCCGCTATAGCGCCTCTAAACGGGGGTCCCTTCACCCCCAAACCCCCCACTGCAACACTTGGTCGCAGACTTGGTCGCTCCTGGAGGCAGGGCTAACGGCTGCAGCCCTGCCTCCAGTCGCGTCTATCAGCGGCGCATCGCCGCCTCTCCCCTGCCCCTCTCAGTGAAGGAAGGCTGAGAGGGGCGGGGGAGAGGCGGAGATACGCGCTGACAGAGGCGCGTGGGGCAGAGCTGCGGCGGTTAGCCCTGCCCCAACCAGGAAGCGCTCCCCCGCTGCACGGAGGGGGATTTGGGGGTGAAGGGACCCCCGTTTAGCCGCGGGATAGCGGCGTTTTAGCAGGGGCACACATGCCCCTGCTATCTATGAGGTCTGAAGCGAGATTTATTCTCGCTTCAGACTCTCTTTACAGGAGGTTTGGACGATATCCTTGCATTGAAGGGAATCCATGGCTATAATTACTAGGTAATTCCAGGCAGAGCTGATCCAGAGATTTATCGAATTGCCATCTGGAGTTGGTAAGGAATTTTTGCCCTTTTAAAGCGGACTGAAACCCAGCATTTCTTTTTTGCTCTAAAAGATTATTTACAGCATATTATATACTACCATTATTTTTCTTTTTTTTTTTCTTTTTTTTTTTTTTTACTACAACAGTATTCAAAGGGTTAAACACAGGACTTACAAGCTCCCTGCAGGGAAAGCTGGACGCATCCGAACTGGAGATAATGTTATCTTCTGTTTACATTCCTCACTTGATACAATTAAAGAGTAACTGTCAGGCTTCAGAAGCTAATTTAAACCTCTATTCTCCTGTGTTAAACAGTTTAGAAGGAAGCCAAAAAGGCATTAGTGAAGATAAAAATCTCTCTTACCTTTGATGTGTGCTTATCAGAAAAGCTGTTAGACCCAAGCAGGATGCAAGCCGCATACTATACTGCAAAGCATTCTGGGGCCCTCCCCTCGGCTGCTAATGAGACGTTACAGCAGCTTGTAATCAGTCCAGCGTGTAGCACTGATAAATCTCCAGGCAGAGTACACTGCAGGAGTCAGCTATTGTTCCTAGCCACATGGCTAATTAATATTCACTGCACACTGTGTTATTCAGTACAAGCTTTTCTGTGATCAGGAAGCAGGGAGGACATGACGACACAATTGGCTTCATAGAAGACAGAAAAACATGGAACCTGTCATGAGCTGTCAGGAGCATCAATCTCTGCAAATACTATATAAAAATTCTGTGAAGTACAAACGTGGACAGTGAAATGCATATGTAATGTAAGTACAGCCTATATTTAGCTACTGATCTATGTGTTTATTTTCTCTGAGACCTTATACCTAACAGCTCCTCTTTAAGTAAATACTTCTGTGACACTGCAGACTGTCCTGAACACAGTCAGCATTACAATATGAATAACCAGTTATGAATAAAATGCAAAGTCAGCTCTCAGAGCAAAAACAGTATACTTTGGGAACGTATAATTTCTAAATGAATAACCACCATAATGCACACAAGCAAATATGATAACCGTATGCAGTGTTCTCCCCAGAATTATTTTCCAGCCGGGTGGCATGAAAAAGTAGCAGGGTGGGGCAATATGAGAAAATGCAGGGCCGGTGCTTCTGTAAGCAATTATGCTTACAGAATAGGAGGAAGTGAGCTGATCACAGCTAAAAGAGCCCGGGGAGAACACTGCGTATGGCATATAAAAAGTAGGAAAACCTGTTTTTATTGATTATGTCATGGTTTTATACCGCTTCAAGACTAAGGCCCCATTTACACCTAATCAGTTGCTCTCAGTTTTAACTGAAAGGACAACTGATTTTCAAAGTAATGCCCATGTTTCCCTATGGCACAGTTCACACTATACGCATTTTAACTGAAAGATTTTTCATTATGCACTGTTATGGAGATTTTTTTTTAAAAAAGCGTACCAACTGATTAAGTGTAAATGGGGTCCAACTGGCTCAAGCCTTGTACGGGTTTTGCGCCCACCTCTGATCAAATGAGATATGTGCGGGGTCAGGACAGCAATTTACTTATTTTGGTTGAGCTTGATGGGCAGATGTCTTTTCCCAACCAAATGCCACATAAACCTTAAAAGGAGCCCGAGGTGTGAGACCTATGGAGGCTGCCATATTTATTTCCTTTTAAGTAATACCAGTTGCCTGGCAGCGCTGCTGATCCTTCTTGTCAGTAGTGTCTAAATCACACACCTGAAACAAGCATAAAGCTAATCTTGCCAGATTTCTCATAGACATCTGATCTGCATGCTTGTTCAGGGGCTATGGGTTACAGTATTAGAGGCAGAGGATCAGCAGGACAGCCGGGCAATGTACATTATTTAAAAGGACATAAACATGTCAGCCTTCATATCCCTCTCACCTCAGGCTCCCTTTAAGGTGCACACATACACTAGACAGTTCTCGGCCAAAGCAATTGTGGAGGGCCACCTATGCCTTTGTATATCAGTGAGAGATCTGGACTGTGGTAATCATCAAGATGGCGCCTGGATAGGAAGCCACGGCCACAGGGCTCCGGCAAGAACTTCTCTTTTTATCCTTTTCCTTGATTCCCCCCTGGCCATGGCTCACAGCAGAAGCTCCGTCCAGCTCCCTTACTCCATCGCTGCAGAGTGTGGACTGCTCGCTCCCCGGGCTCTGGCTCCCCATCGCCTGCACTGAGGACTGGCACGCCACGTGGGAGACAACAGCTGATTTACCCCACGTGATGCCGCTAATGCTGGCCCCGCAGCTGGATCCGTGCTTCATGCGGCTGAAGCTTGGTTATCGGGACCCTGGACTCCACCAGCCCTCTTTCTCATTTGCAGGGATGTGAGCTCGCAGACGGGACATGCGGTGCGCAGCCAGCTGATCGGGCTGCCAGATGATTAAGCCACGTGCTGATCAGCTGGCCTGCGAGGGTGCCAGGCTGCCCTGTCCCGCTGCCTCTGGTCTTCTACTCACCGCTGACTGGATTAACACCACCACCACGTGCCATGGAAGCATTTCTGTGCCTGATGGAGGGTCCCATGCCGCCGCACTGAGCAAAGCAGAAAATCAGCGGTAGCACAGCCCTGGATCCAACCAGGAGGAAAATCGCAGCTGCCTGGCTCCATTCAGCAGAGGACCAGCTCCAGGACAAGGCAAGTGTGCCCTGCCATCCTCCTCCACGCCAGACCCTGCCACTCTGCTAGATGCCAGAACCTGCCAGCCTGCACTGTGGCCTGGATTGCCACAACTGTTGGCGCAGCCTCCCGGGGGTCCGCAGTCTCCTCAGCTGCAACTGCTGTCTGGTTCGGAAACCAGACCCCCGATTGCTCCATACTAGGCCGCAACCAGGTGCTAAATTTAGGTGCGGCCTGAATCCTCCTGTTGCCACCACGCCAGTCATCTTCCACACCAGTCATGCCACCCTTATCGCATACACATGGGACCTTTTCGGCCAGCCAGCCAACCAGAACAAGGAGACATTCTCTTCTTTCTCTCTCCCCAAGGACAGTCTGCGGGGCATCTGATTCAAGTATCACTGCAAAGTGTTTGAGTGCCTAGATGGCAGCGGATTACCCCCTGGTTCCTCTCCTTGGACTTTCTTTTTGTATCTCTTATCTATGTATAAAATTGTATACATTTTCTGGATCTACTGTATACTTGAAGTATTGCTCACTGTACCACTTTTTTTTTATTGTACCACTGTACTTTGTGTTTACTGTGTCACTTTGTTTACTGTACTATTGCCGACCCTGAAGTGCCAAAACCAATTCCGGGTACAACCCCCGTTGTATTTGGCGAAATAAACCGATTCTGATTCTGATTCTGATTCAAGTCAAGCATAGGCCAAGGCCTTTGTTCTAGTAGCCCCGCCCACTCTGCAATGCAACATACTTATCTCTCCTCCCCCTTCCATAGCAAGAGAACGCATCGCTAGTCTACAGGTCAGGGGCATGTTTGTACAGCACTCAGTCTTGCGCTGTTGCCCAAGGGATTGAATCCTGATTTCTGCCTAGAAACAAGTCCACATGCGTGTGTGCGAAGACTTTAACCACTTCACCACTGAGGGGTTTTACCCCTTGAACACCAGAGCAATTTTCACCTTTCAGCGCTCCATCCATTCATTCGTCTACAACTTTATTATTACTTATCGCAATGAAATGAACTAGATCTTGTTTTTTTCGCCACCAATTAGGCTTTCTTTAGGTGGGACATTATGCCAAGAATTATTTTATTCTAAATGTGTTTTAATGGGAAAATAGGAAAAAATGTGGGAAAAAATATTTTTCAGTTTTCGGCCATTATAGTTTTTAAATAATGCATGCTACTGTAATTAAAATCCATGAAATGTACTTGCCCATTTGTCCCGGTTATAAAACCGTTTAAATTATGTCCCTATCACAATGTTTGGCGCCAATATTTTATTTGGAAATAAAGGTGCATTTTTTTCAGTTTTGCGTCCATCCCGAATTACAAGCCCATAGTTTATAAAGTAACAGTGTTATACTCTCTTGACATAAATATTTAAAAAGTTCAGTCCCTAAGGTAACTATTTATGTTTTTGTTTTTTTAAATTACAAAAAAAAAAAAAAAATTGGGGAGTGTGGGAGGTAATGAGTTAATTTATTGTGTAAAACAATGCATTTGTATGTGTAAAATGCTTTAGGGTGTAGTTTACTATTTGGACACAAGATGGCCACAGTGTGTCTGTTTACATGCGACCTGTAAGCGTCCGGTAGGACGCTTACAGGAAGCAGTAGGAGGCTGGCAGAATCACAATGATCGCGCTGTTTCTAATAGAAGCAGCGGATCATAGCAGGGGGTTAGATCTACGAACAAGAATGGATTTTCCCGTTCATTGATCTCCGGGCGAGCGGGCGGCGGCGTGCACGAGCGGCGGGAGCGCGGACAGCGGCGGTAGCACGGAAGGTATGGATTTCTCCGCACCTGGTTTTTTAGGGGGGGGAAGAAAAAAGGGACTGAGAAATTCGTACCGCTGGGGGTAAAGTGGTTAAAGAACAACTGAAGCAGGGGGATATGGAGGCTGCCATATTTAGTTTCTTTTAGGCTGCTTTCACAGTGGGACATTACAGGCGCATGTTAGTGCAGCCTGTAACGCAGCCCACCACACAGTAATGAAAAATCAATGGGCTGTTCACAGTGCCCACGTTGCGTTACATTGTAACGCTGCACGTACGTTGAATGTGCTGTATGCTACGGTGTTATGCGTGGCTAAGCCGCGTTAGATTGTGCGCACATGCTCAGTAGTGTTGGAGGAGGAGGTCTTCCCTCCTCCTCCTCAGCCAGCCACATGGCTAATTAATATTCACTGCACGGTGTGACGTGCAGTGTTTACTTCCTGGAGCGCCGCTCTGTGCGGTGATTTGCTGGCGGGGTGACGTGATGCAGCATGCGTCCAAGAGTGCGCATCACGGCATCACGGACGCCAGAGTGAGCTGCACAATGCGGCTCACTCTGACGTCCACATCTAATAGCACCAGCCGTTGCGTTAGGGGCACGTTATGTGACCATAACGTCCCCTAAAACGCAACGTCTTGGTGTGTAAGTAGCCTTGAAGTGGACCCAAATTAAAAATACAAGATTTCAGAAATAAAATCTATTTTCTAAATTATAATAATAAATAGCAGCCTTTTTTCAGCTGCATGATGACAAATATAAAATATTTTACATTTATTGGAGGAACCCCTCCCTTCCTTTCAAATTGCCGGGATTTTTCCGGCAAACTTGTGGAGTAGATGGTGTCCGGCAATGGAGGAATTGCTAACGGCTGCCCCCAGTATAAACCTAGCTATGAAAAGAGAAGGGCGAAAAGCGTGCACTGAAATGCTCATAGGCTTGAAGGAGTGTTTATCTTTGTATGTGTCAGAGTGGTGCAACTAAATATTTTTAATTAAACAAATGTTTGGTTTGGGTCCGCTTTAAACAATATCAGTTGCCTGGCAGCCCTGCTGATCCTCTACCTCTAATAATTTTAGCCATAGCCCCTGAACAAGCATGCAGCAGATCAGGAGTTTCTGACATTACTGTCAGATCTGACAAGATTAGCTGCATGCTTGTTTCTGGTGTGTGATTTAGACAGTACTGCAGCCAAATAGATCAGCAGGGCTGCCAGGCAACTGGTATTGTTTAAAAGAAAATAAATATGGCAGCCTCCATGTTCTTCTCACTTCAGTTGTCCTTTAAAGGATACCTGAAGTGACATGATGAGATAGACATGTGTTTGTACAGTGCCTAGCATACAAATAACTAGGATGTGATCCTTTTTCTCTGCCTGAAAGAGTTACCGGTAAATATCAGGTATGTAAGTGGCTGACTCAGTCCTGACTCAGACAGGAAGTGACTACAGTGTGACCCTCACTGATTAGAAATTCCAACTATACAACACTTTCCTAGCAGAAAATGGCTGCTGAGAGCAGGAAAGAGATAAAAAGGGTCAATAGTTCATTGATTTTAGCTCCGGCATACTTCACTGTGTCATTGAGCGAAAACAAAAAACAGTTAAAACTTAAAAAAGTAGATTTAAACAAAATAAAACTGTGGAATATCTTAAAAAGTCATTTTTAGGAGATGGAAAACCGATACAATCGTTAATTTCATTCGTTTATTTTCGCTTCGGTTGTCCTTTAATTGTATATATTCTCTAGTTTACAGCGTGAAGAAGCCAACATAAGGATCCCCACAGATGCCAGGAGAGCGTCTGCAGGGAACGCGATACGCATCACTCGCAGTCCAGCACAGGAAGACAATTTCGTATCGCGCCGGACAGGAAAGCTCTGGGCCGCTGTCTATATATAACGTTATCTGGAGTCAGATAATATTTGTTTAGGCAGGATTGCTGGAGTGTGATCTATATTTATCGCTCCATCAGTCATGGCGATACGCGAGGCAATGCTATTTTTATACCGATACTATGAGATGAGTTCCGCTCTCCGCGGCCTCATTCCCTCGCTCTCTGCTGGAGAAAAACGATCACAAAACAACCAGCTGGTACATCCTGCCGCAGTGCACCCTGGGAAGAACGATCAAAGAACGGGTTACAGCCCCAATGCAGGAACAAAAGGTTTTACCGGGTCAGTATTAGATTATTTTGGCCGTACAGATTTTCCAAAAGTACCTAAAGAGTTGGCCAAATAATGGCCACTTCCTGTTTCAGATTGTCACTGTTATGTGTATGGATCCTGTCAGATAGGTTCTCTTCAAGCCACGCCCCCTTACAGACTGAAAAGCAAGGTGAGGTTATCCAATGCCCTGAACGCCAATGGACCTGAACTCCTGCACAGGACAGAAGGAAAACAGAGAAATCCACCCTGTATGTATTTGTCTAATCGCCACTGTAATTTGATCTCACAGCGGTGTCAGTTCAAAAATCTCCTCTGCCATGGCAGAGCAGCTATAAAAAAAAAAAAAAAAAAAAAAAAAAAAAAAAAAAAGTTAAAAAAAAAAATCGTCCAATGTAGATCAAGACACAACTTTAGGCTGCATTAGTCTCCATTCATACAAAAAAAAAAAAAAGTGGCTGGATAGTGTACTGGTTAAGCGCACCGCCTCAAACATGGGAGACCAGAGTTTGAATCCTGGCCAGGGTCAGTACCTATTCAGTAAGGAGATGGCCTCTTGAGCACGCCCTCAGGGGCTGCAGCTCTTCAACGCTTTGAGTCTGACAGGAGAAAAGCGCTATACAAAATGTTTCGATTTCTCAGAAAACGGTAACATCTGATGAGACCAATGACTAAGCTATGGTATTCTTGCCTCTATGGCAGGAGACTGAGAACAATGTGCGTTCCAGCGAGCGCTGTGTCTTCAGCAAGGAGATGCTCATCAGACACAGACCTGTATAAAGGCTGGGGGATGATGTATGGGGTATAACATGCCGGCCGGAGCGCCTGAGACATTCTGTATTCCGCGTACAACAAGCGAGGCTGATGAGTACCGCGGCAGAAGATGAGATACAGCGGCCGTCCTGGCAGCGCCGCCATTGTTCATGCCTGATGGCTTCAATCGATAGCCGTGATCACTCGGGTCAGGCGAGTGTCGACCTCCTCTCAATCATCAGGATCTGCAGCTGTCAATCAGCACCCTCAGTAACAAACAAAATCAGGCCTCACAGCCTCATCGTAGCAGAGTAAGAGGCCTGGATAAAGGGGAGCTCTGGAGAAAATGTAGAATGCAGGAAACCGAATACTTACCTCAACGGGCAAGAGAACCTGCGCTACCCAAAATCCAGCATCTCTGCTTTGTAACGCTGTGTCATCTGCAAATCAGTGCTTATTTTTCAATGTTTACCAAACCATAATAATTCCCTTACTGTCAAATGGGCTACCAACACCTTAGCCTCCAGCTACTAAATGCCCAACCCCGAAAAATACCACCTAACCCCTAACTTCAATTCCAAATACAGACATCCACTTCAAATACGGACCGCTTTTTTACCCAAACCTCGCCCCAACCTTACCCCCTTACTCGGGCCAAAAACCTCAATCTAGAGGACCTGGAGTTCCATTTTAACACATGAAAGTTTCAAGTATACATACCATGGATCATATTGGTTCTTCTCAAAACTGATTTTAGACTACAACTATGGTAGGATTAGAGTGTTAGTCATGTCACTGACTGTCCTCAAAGGAGCTATGTACTCTGTAAAGTGCTGCAGAAGATGTCAGTGCTTTATAAATACATAACAACATGGTAGGACATTTTACTACGACTATGGCAGGATTAGATTGTGAGCTCCTCTGAGGACGACGACATCAGTGACATGACTACAGTGCATGTACTTTGTAAAATACAACAGAAGATGTCACTGCTATATAAATCCATAATAATAATAATACTAATAATAATAATAATAATATGGACATTATACTATGACATAATAGGACATTAGACTATGGTAGGATTAGAGTGTGAGCTCCTCTGAGGACAGTCAATGACATGACTCTGTACTCTGTAATGTGCTGCAGAAGATGTCAGTGCTATATAAATACATAATAATATGGTAGGACATTAGACTATGACTATGGTAGGATTAGAGTGTAAGCTCCTCTGAGGACAGTCAGTGACATGTACTTTGTAAAGTGCTGCAGAAGATGTCAGTGCTATATAAATAAATACCTATATTAATAACATGATTGGACATTAGACTATGAGGTTGGTGGGTATTAGATGTAATTAGATGTGCAGTGGCTGGATAGGGGCACCTCTTACATAGGAGACCAAAGTTCAAATCTTCCTGTTCAGTAAGGAGTACTTGGGCAAGACTCCCTAACACTGCAGGGTGGCCTACTGAGCCTGAGCCTTATGAAAAAAGGCAGTTTTACTCACCCGGGGCTTCTACCAGCCCCCTGCAGTGGCCCTGTGCCTGCACCAGTACTCCATGATCCTCCGGGCCCCTGCCACGGCTCACTTTCATTTTCAGCGACTGAGCCTTTTGCCGGACACTGCGCCTGCGCAGTCCTGGAAACACGCATCCTTGTTCCCGTCGCTGGGAGCATCCTGTGCAGGCGCACTACGAGAGAACCTCTACTGCGCCTGCTCTATACTCTGAGTACAATAGGAGCACAAAGCACTATACAAATGTTGGAATTATTATTATTATTAGCTTTGCATTGCTCTCTTCCGAGCCTCTGTTGGCCAGTGCAGCTGCCAATCCCATTAAATGACCAGCCAAACAACTTTTTACAGATAAGGGAGGGGGAAAAAATGCATATTCGTTTGAAATCCGTGCTGATCTGAGCGACATGCATTTTGCAACAGCGGTAAATGCGGGTGAAGCCTTTTCCATCACTGTTGTGAATGTAGGAAATGGAATAGTCTCTGTTATTTGCATGCATTATTCTCAGTGTGGGGCGAAGCACTTGGCCAGCAGACAGGAGAACATTTATCATTCTCTGTCTAGGGGGAGAGATAAGGAAATGAAGAGACTGGATATAAATAGGATGTCCTTTAATGCAAAGAATTCTGCCTTGGCCAGCAAGATCTGCAGAAACCGGGCGACGTCACAGAAAGGATGATACTCAGCAGAACGCACACAACGAATCCTCTGCGAAAAACGCCAGGGATTCTCTGCTATGCAAGAGATTTAAAAGTGGACCTGAACTCAGAACTTCCTCCTTGCTCTAAAAGATAAGCAATAGCATAATAACCTTTAGGCTACTTTCACACCAAGTCGTTGCGATTTAGGGGACGTTATGGTCGCATAACGTGCCCCTAACGCAACGCCTGGTGCTCTCTGATGTGGACGTCAGAGTGAGCTGCGTGATGCCGTGATGCGTACTCTTGGACGCATGCGGCATCACGTGGTCCAGCCCGCCAATCACCGCACAGAGCGGCCGCTGTAGGAAGTAAACACTGCACGTCACAACGTGCAGTGAATATTAATTAGCCACGTGCCTGGCCGCTCTCTGCTCCTCCCCAACGTTACTGAGCATGTGCGCACAGTCTAACGCGGCTTAGCTGCGCATAACGCACAGCATGCAGCACTTTCAACTTACGTGCAGTGTTACAATGTAACGCAACGTGGGCACTGTGAACAGCCCATTGATTAATCATTGCTGTGAGTTGGGCTGCGTTACAGGCTGCTCTAACGTGCGCCTGTAACGTCTTACTGTGAAAGCAGCCTTAAAGTAAAACATTTCTTTGTTACAGCTGATGCAAATCCTGCAATAAAACTGCAGTGTGTCTACTTCCTGCTTTCATGGAAGAAGATATAGGGCTTGATTCACAAAGCGGTGATAACCCAGTTAAAGACTTTAGGCGTGATAGCCATTTTATCATGCCTAAACTCAGTTTAGGCATGATAAGTTTAGGCATGATAAGTTTAGATAAGTTTAGATCGCAAAGTCCCGTGCGCAAAGCAGTGCCATTAAACTCTATGCCACGTTTCGCGCACCAGACTTTGCTAGCGCAAAACTTTTGATCAGCTGTGCACTGCGGTGCTAACCCAGTTGGTGCTGTAGTTGTCACGCCTAAACTTATCACGCCTAAACTGAGTTTAGGCGTGATAAGGGGCTTTTCACCAGCGTGCTAACTGTTTGCACCGCTTTGTGAATCAAGCCCATAGTGTTAACATCCTGTGTTTACAAATTACCTACTCTGATGAGGCAGCCAGCTGACACAGCTGAGAGATCACATTACAACTTGTGATTAGACACAGATGACCGGGAATTAGACAGGCTAAACTCTCTAAACACACACAGTGTGCATTTCTCTCTGTTTCCCTTCTGTCCTGTGCAAGAGTTCAGCTCCACTTTAAGAACAGCAATTTTAATCTTGTGTCAAACTTATGAAATATTAAAAAGACATTAAAATGCAATCAAGCAAAAAATAGCGTACTCTCCCTTTAATGCTGGTGAGATCGCCTGGCCCGCGCTAATGGGCTTTCAGCCTGAAACTGTTTGAAGCGTTCTTCCTATTATAATCTGTGTTTGTTCAAGCGTATTTGCCGAGCGATTATGAACGCCGTCTGCGGCCATCTTTTTCCCCAGAATAGAAGCGCTCATTTGCATAGAAATTACTCTTTTAATTACGCGGCCGGGACGCACGGACCTCTGCGATTGTAAATCCCAAACAATAGAAGGAGCGCACAGAGCGCCAGACCTCCTGTACAAAGGCTTCCGGAAGATGAACCGGCTCCGTCGCCCGCAATCCGCACGCGCGCCCCTTTCATGTATAGCGGCCTGAAAACGTTTAACTGCCTAGAGAAGCTTAAAGAGGAAGAGAGAAAAAAGAAATCAATACATTGCAAAGTGAGAAGTCAAAAATAGAGGAGTTCAAGAAATGACTGCTATTCGCCATGTCATTTCTCCATATTGTGTGATCCACAATGCGCTGGCAGGTCATCATCTTTACTACTGGCAGACATGAAAAAAAGAAAAAAAAAAAAAAAAAAAAAAAAAGACAGCACCAACTGCCTTTATAACCACACCTACCAACATTGCCATAGGCTAAAAGTTTTTTTTTTTTCTTCTAATAGATATACAGATGCACAGGGGGAGATGCAGCTTGTTGGAAACAGCTGTTATTTCCCACAATGCAACAAGGCTCACAGACAGGAAACTGACCATGGTCCTGACATAACACTGTACGAGGGTCTTCACCACCATATCAGCCATACAGACATCCCTGATCTATTTGAGAAAAGGGAAAGATTTCTCGTGAGAAAGGGGGTATCAGCTACTGATTGGGATGGAGTTCAATCCTGAGTTAATATTCATCTTTAACAACATATAGTGGAATGTAACACATTAATCAAGATACCCAGTTTTACGTTTATTATCCTGGCTTTAGCATCAAAATCAATTCCTAGATCTATATATTGTCGTAGATTAGTATAGAACCCCGCCCACCCAGTAAGGTTTTTTTAGTTATGAAGAATTTGCCTCCCAGAGCATTCTGGGAGACCAGGGCCCTTATACTTTCCATTTTTCCTCCTAGGTGAGATCTTCACACTGTGCCAATAAGATGCCTTTCGAGTCGCCAGCAAGCAAGCAAATACTGAAGAATTTCGGCAGGTTTTTTACTTACTTTTTGGTACTTTTCCAATTGCAGCGTTCTGAAAACTTATTTTACAGAAAGTCTGAAGCGAGAATAAATCTCGCTTCAGACCTCATAGATAGCAGGGGCATGTGTGCGCCTCCTGCTAAACCGCCGCTATCCCGCGGCTTAACGGGGGTCCCTTCACCCCCAAATCCCCCTCGATACAGCTGGCGAGTGCTTCCTGGTTGGGGCAGGGCTAACCGCCGCAGCCCTGCCCCACGCGCGTCTGTCAGCACGTATCTCCGCCTCTCCCCCGCCCCTCTCTGTCTTCCTTCACTGAGAGGGGCGGGGGAGAGGCGGCGATGCGCTGCTGATAGACGTGACTGGAGGCAGGGCTGCAGCCGTTAGCCCTGCCTCCAGGAGCGACCAAGTCTGCGACCAAGTGTCGCAGTGGGGGGTTTGGGGGTGAAGGGACCCCCGTTTAGCGGCGCTATAGCGCTGAAGCGAGATTTATTCTCGCTTCAGAGTCTCTTTAAACAGACTAATAGCTTTTTTGGGCTCCCCAACACCATTTTCTATATGCATGCTAAGAATGTATATTTTTTGCAAATCAGAGCTTTAAATTATTGATATAGTACAATAAGAAAACCAGGGACATAATTTAAACATTGCAATAACCGGAACATGAAGCCAAATCAAATGTGTGGGTTTTATCTATTTTTTTCCTATTTTTTTTCTTATTAACCCTCCTTGATTTTTTTCTGCCAAATAGTCAGAAATCTGAGTGGTAGCTACATGAAACACCACTAGAGGGCGCATGTGTCCCTCTAGTGCGATAGTCACCGGCATCAATAGCAAACAGGGGAACGCGTATATAACGCGTTCCCCTGTTTGGCTTCTCCTGTCACCATGGCGATGATCGGAATGACGTCATGGACGTCAGCCGACGTCCTGAGGTCAGACGCCTCCGATCCAGCCCTTAGCACTGCCTGGAACTCATTGGTCCGGGCAGAGCAGGGCTCTGGTGGGGGGGGTCCTCTTCCGCCGTTGCGTGCGGGCGATCGCCGCAGAGTGGTGGCGATCAAGCTGTGCGCGCGGCTAGCAAAGTGCTAGCTGCGCGCACAGCACTTTAAATGGGGCGAATCGCCCCACCAGGGGGTGAGATATCCTCCTGCGCGGCATAGCCCGAGCTCAGCTCGGGCTTACCACCAGGAAGGTTAATACCCTTTAAAATAATTCTTAGCACAAAGTGCCAACCATAGAAAGCCCAATTTGCGTTGAAAAAAAAAAAAAAAAAACAATGTGTAGATCATTTAGATGTGATACGTAGTAATAAAGTTATTGGCAAATGAATGGGAGGAGTGCTGAAACGTTAAAAAAAAAATCGTACGATTTTAGTCCTACAGCAGCAACGGAGTTGTGGAGGACGGCATAGGAAGCCTCTACAGGATCCATAGGCTTCCTACTTCTTAGACAAGTATCCACTTTTTAAACACTCGTGTACACTTTAAAGGGGTCCCAACACAGAAATGGAGGGGCTTTGGAGATCCAGAGGATTCCCCCTCTAACTTTTTTTTTATGTGACTTCAGGTTTACATTAACTTTCCTGGCGGTAATCCCGAGTGTAGCTCGGGCTAGCCACCGGGAGCTTAATGCAGAGTATAGTGCACAGTGGGCGTTTTTACTCACCTCCCGGGGGATCCAGACATCAGTAGCCGTTCTCCTTCCTGTCCTCCCAGGCTCTGAATCCAACTGGTGAGATCACAGTCATCAATCTCACTAAAGAGTTACAGCGCCACCTGGAGGACGGAGGTAAAAATTGCAGCGCTGGAGCTCAGGGAGGTGCGTCAGAGCAGGGGCTGCTGCTGGCGTTCTGGCGGCATGATTTTTTTCCTGATTTTGGGGTCTGAAACCTTTTAAAAAGACCCTAAAATCCAGAAATATTGCCAGGGAGGTTACGTCCCATACGACCCTCTGACCTCTGCAGACGTTTTACCCTTTGCACACTGAAGCAGCAGGCTGCCTGTAAAGCCCGGTACAGAGAGTCCCCTACTTACAACCAACTCTGGTTACAACATTTCAGGCAGACAAAGTGGTCTTCATTTATGAAATATACAATACTGATTTTTATCACATATTTTTGTTGTTGCATGTTACAGTATTGTATAAACTGTTATAGGTAGTTAGCGTGGGATGACATTCAATAAAAATGTGTTTTCCAACTCATTACCCATACAGTTATATTTGGTTTTGTGGACATTGTCTCAGGGCTGTGGAGTTGGAGTCTGAGCAATTTTGGGCACAGGGAGTCAGAGTTGGAGTCGTTGATTTCATAAACTGAGGAGTTGGATAATTTTTGTACAAAATCCACAGCCCTGGTAAGTATTAGACTAAGGAGTCGGAGTCGAGGAGTCAGAGCCATTTTGGGTACCCGGAGTCGTGGTTTCATAAACAGTCGTCAGGGGTCGGAAGATTTTTGTACCGACTCCACAGCCCTGCATTTTCTGTCTAGAAATTGCGAAAGTACAGTTTATTCTGAAAGCTACCATTGCATTTTATTGCATAGCTGCTGTATTCATATATTAAAAAAAAAAAAATCTATCTAGTGATCACTTCTCAGCTCTTTTTGATTTTCAGCTCAGCACAGCTGCAGATAAGGTAAAACCTTTTAGGGCCTCTTTCCACTACCCACTACTGCTAAACGCAGGGTACTGTAAAACGAATAAAAACCAGCAGCGGCCATTTTCATTAGTGCGATCCGATTGCGATAAGATTTTGGCCCAAGCGCAATCGCCGTACTGCTGCGTTTTGGATCCGATTGAGCTCGACTATACTGAATATAGTAAGCTCAATCGATTGCATTGTGGGAACTGGTTTAAAATACAATTGTGATCGCGACTGCGATCACAATCTTGATGGTGTTCCATAGCGGAAGAGAGCTCTTATGCAGCTCTGTCGACTAACTTATCGTTAAGGGACGACAACATTGCACCACAAAGATGAACATTTTGCTTTCTAATATAAGAAAGGCAAAACTGTGCAAATATCCGCCTCTTTCAGTGAGAACCTGTCACGCAGAGGATTCAGAATCTGCCGCGTCGCGGGCGTCCCGCTGACTGCAAAATAATTAGCAACGAACGCAATTAGCTGCAAATTAACTTGTCAATAAATCTCAGTCTCCAGAGCTCTGTAGGACAGCAGAAGAGGAGGCTTACTAGTAATTAGGGCAAATGTGTTTGTGTAAGCCTGGCAGAATCTATCAATACCCCAGGCAATAATCGCCAGTGAACGACCGAGGTTATTAAAGGAAATCGGTAAAAGCAGTTTGTTGTAAGCAGAGATCTGGGAATGCCGGATACGTCCGTAAAATGTGACGGCAGCTCAGAGAGAGAGAGAGAGCGCAGGAAATCAATTAGCTGAACCCGGGACCTCATCTGAGCTACATTAATAGATTATTATTACTAATCCTCTCCCTATCACTTCACTGGCGGGCTGTAAGGAAGGACTGCTGCACCCCACGACAAGCAAATGAGCTGATTGGACGAGTAGTCTGTTCTGTTATTTGGAGAGGGAAGGGGGAGTAGCCTGAACAGTTCTATGGAGAGGGGAGGAGGATGACCATTCTGTACTACTGAAGGGGGGGGGGGGGGAAGGTAAGAGGGGGGACTAGCAGCCTGCACTAGGGCAGGCAATAGACCTGGGCAGTAAGTGTTCCAAGCGCAAGGTCAGAGCAGGCAGTAGACAGGGGCAGTAATTGCTTCAAGCACAAGGTCAGGGTAGGCTCAGGCAGACCCAGTCTGATAAAAACAGGTCAGGGTAGGCGGCAAGCAGATATAATTGGGTAATCAAGCCAAGGTCAAACCCAGAGAATAAACACATTGAGGTAGAAAAAGAATCTTTTAAGCTGCTGAAAGTTGGCATGCTCAAAACCCCAAGCAAGCGCTCCACAGACAGTGCACGCTGCGCATCACAGACAGTGCACGCTGCGCATCACAGACAGAGCACGCTGCGCATCACAGACAGAGCACGCTGCGCATCACAGACAGAGCACGCTGCGCATCAGACAGAGCCGTGCATCACAGACAGAGCACGCTGCGCATCACAGACAGAGCACACTGCGCATACACAAGGGGGTGCCGTGCGTACCAGAGAGACGACACATAAGGCCTGTGCATACTCCAGTGTGTATGTGATCCGGAGGTCGCTATCACTATATAAGCAAGCCAGAGGGCACATGACTATCTCATTTTAGAAAGCTGTAGTATTACTCAATCACGAGGTCGCGGTCACCCGGATATCAGCATTTCCCCCGCATATCCTTACACTAAACATGTCAGTACAGCTACCTGCAATGTGGAGAAACCGGCTGCTCAGCCAGCATGTAAACACCAAGACACTGCTGGGTTCAGAAAAATGAAAGGATTGAAAGATGTCAAGTACAGCCATTACCAGCTGTGACGCTCACTAGTGTGATTAAGGCAGGGGTCACACTTGTCTTTCAGTTTCTACCCTTTTCAGAAAACTGAAATACAAATGTGACCTCTACTGTACAACAGCTAATGTATTTTTTCTGCATGCGAAATCTGCATTAAAGTGTGACCTAGCTCATTGATTAACATGAGTTCTCAGTTGAAGTCAGTTTTTCTGTGCAGAAAACGCGTACGAAAGCCGGTAAGTGTGACCCCTGCCTAAGAGGAAGAAGGACTGCCGCGCTGGAGGATATCAGACAGCTGTGGAGCGATCACCTCAGCGTATGGCCGTACTCTACGCCAATCTGCCGTGTTCCATACGCTGTAATGTACACATTGTGTGCAAATAGCGACCCAATGTAACCCAATCACAGGAGGTCGGGAGCGACTGTCAGACCTCAGTCTGCTAACGGGAGATTACACAGGCAGCAGAGGTCTTAAAGAACAAGTGACACCCATGCTAACCTAGAAATAAAAAAAACACATATACAAGTAGATAAATAGTAAACTAGTTTTACTTACATAACATATGTATTGCACTGTCCACATTCTGATTCCTGTGAATTTTATAAAGGAAAAGCAGAGAATCCTATTCTAGGCAGTGACCATCTTGGTTATCTTTGACTGAAGCTAATCCTGACATTTCCTCCCTCACTCTTTTCTCCTCTTGCTAATTGTGTATTCGTTACCCGCCCTCCTCCCAGAATCTTCAGACACTCCCACTGAGATCTATACTAAAAAGTGCACAGTTTTAGGTCAATAGAAAGAGGGGAAAATAAAGGGAAGAGGACTAATATATTATAGATAAAAAGACCCCCCCAGCATGCAACTGTTTGGCAATGGCAATTAAACAGCCAGTGCTCCTAAGGTATGAGATAACACCAAACCATAACAGCAGAAAAAAGTTTTGAAAGTTTTTAATACAGAATTAGCATCTTTATCACTTAATAAACTCAGACCAGTTGCTGTTGAAATTTGATTTTCATGGTGACAGTCCCGGAGCCTGATCCAAATATAATTATTTCAAATAAACACAGAATGTACCTGCGAATGAACCGTCACCTTACCTCACCGTCAGTACCTCTCAGAAGCTCTTTTCTTCTAACATCGATTCCTTAGGACTAGATCTAGTAAGAACTAGAAGTATTAAACACAGAACATTTATATCGCGCTTTTCTCCTGGCGGACTCAAAGCGGCAGAGCTGCAGCCACTAGGGTGTGTTCTATAGGCAGTAGCAGTGTTAGAGAGACTTGCCTAAGGTCTCCTACTGAATAGATGCAGGCTTACTGAACAGGCAGAGCCGAGATTCGAACCCTGGTCTCCTGTGTCAGAGGCAGAGCCCTTAACCATTTCTCCATCCAGCCACCGCATATTAGGGCCCTTTTCCCCTATATCAGCTACTGTCAGTTATAACTGAAAGGACAACTGTTGTGTAAGGTAATGTCCATGTTTCCCTATGGCTCAAGCAATATTACTGGTTAACAGAGTGCTGACCTGGAAGCTGTAATGGGGTCAAGGCCATTTGTGGAGGACGGAGATTTCCATCAATCACAGTAGACAAAAAGGATGTGGGTAATGATAAAGATGGATAGGCAGACTATACTTTAATGCTGGGAATAAACGTTACGTTTTCCGCGGTCGATTCTCCGCGCGATTTGGTAGCCCTTCGATTCCGCGCTCGATTATCTTATCCTCTGCTCGTTTTTCTTATCTTTTTTCCATTCACTTCTATGAGAAATCGAGCGGAGAATCGGACATGTCGGAATTTATAGATCGCGTGGAGAAGCGAACGCGGAAAACGTAACGTGTATTCCCAGCATTAAGGACAAGTAAAGTGAGAGAGATATGGAGACTGCCACATTTGTTTCCTGTTAAACAATACAAGTTGCCTGGCAGCCCTGCTGGTCTATTTGGCTGCAGTAGTGTCTGAATCACACTAGAAACAAGCATGCAGCTAATCTTGTCAGATCTGATAATGTGAGAAACACCTGATCTGCTGCATGCTTGTTCAGGGGCAATGGCTGAAAGTATTAGAAGCAGAGGCTCAGCAGGACAGCCAGGCAACTGGTATTGCATAAAAGGAAATAAATATGGCAGCCTTCATATCCCAATCAGTTAAGTGTCCTTTAAAGGGGAACTTCAGCCTAAACAAACATACTGTCATTAAGTTACATTAGTTATGTTAAATTAGAATAGATAGGTAATATAATCTCTTACCCACCTTGTTTTAAAAGAACAGGCAAAGGTTTGATTCATGGGGGCTGCCATCTTTGTCATGGGGGCAGCCATCTTTTTGGTTGAAAGGAGGTGACAAGGAGCAGGAGACACAGTTCCAACTGTCCTGTGTCCTGATTACCCCTCTCAGCTGCACACGCTAGGCTTCAAATGTCAAATTCAAAATGTAAAAAAAAAAACAGCAGAACGAAAGCAACAACATCAGAAATCCCATCATGCTTTGCACAGCATCGGGGGAAAAAAACCCGGGCAGTTTTCTTCTGTGCAGCTAAAAATGAGGCTTGTATAAGAAAAACAAAGTTCTGATGCTGTGAAACTGAAAGAAACACCAAGCCTTTTCAGTGCTGCTGAGTCGATTTTTAGTCCGGAGGTTCACTTTAAGTCTAGTATAAGTATAGATAGGTGCACAGGTCAGAAGGGGAAGCCATAGACAAGTGGGGGCCGCTTGCGCATGCAGCAGACTGCCGCCATCACAACAGCTGCTATACCCAAAAAAGACACAAACTACAGCCAGAATATTATATTGACCTCTAGAGGCGCAGAGGTCAACAATGCATGCTGGGATCATCCGCAGCTTAGGAGATTAGCCGGGAAACAAGTCCCAGGGAGCTGAGCATCTGCCAGGAGCTGCCGCTGAGGTGACCCACCAGGGGGCGACCGGCAACAAGCGGGCGGAGCACAGGTGACCGCCATCTGTAAACTATAAACACCTAAAATCAAATAGTGTACCAGAAAGTCGCATCTCTGCTGCAGCACACTACAAGGGATAAAAATCAAAAGCAGAAAATAAAAAAAGATGAATAAAACGGGGGACACCGACATCGTATGACATGTTGAGTGTGACTGGCGGCAAAGAACCGTGACATGCGGCGTCTGAGCATCGCTGTGACCAGGCGTTCGTATGTAATCGCCGCCAGGAGACTTGGGCGCAGGATACAGCCGATATACAGCTTACACTGCTGCTGCACGAGTCCCGGAGGCGTTAATTACTATTCCCTCTCCAGGCCACCATGGATAGTGGCGGAATGATGTTATTCAGCTGCCAGTTATTGCTGCATTTTAAAGAGACACTGAAGCGGAAAAATAATATGATATAATGGATTGGTTGTGTACTATGAATAATTACTAGAAGATTAGCAGCAAAGAAAATATTCTCATATTTTTATTTTCAGGTATATAGTGTT